>NC_035109.1:99027087-99638679 GCF_002204515.2 Aedes aegypti | reverse complement strand
AAATGAGATGATTCTCATTGAAAAAACACATATTATTTATGGAAATCTAACTTTTGTCTTCTCAAAATGTAGAACAAAACCGCAAAATATTTGGTTTTTATTGAATTGAGTAGATGTTCATTCTGACCCCCAGAAGTTACTGTGAAAATTTGAAAGAAATCCATCAATCCTAAGAGGGGCTCAACGATCTTGGAATTTGTATGAGTACAATGTCATTGTATAATATAGCCATTGTGTTATAACAAATACATTTTCGACCATAGATGGCATTGTAAGGACTGTTCATTCTATAATGTGGACACCTTGTGCATGCTTTATCTTTTTAATTCATCAAATAAATTTCAATCGGTTTTCTGTACATCTTTCGACTAATATTGTACAATGTTGTGATAATAACATATTCTCCAAAATAATTAAGTTTCACACGACCGTTTAGAACGATCGATTTTTTGGAGGTTATCAAAATCAATAATTGTTTGAAATGGACTGGGAAATTGGACAATCTATATTCTTTATTTTCAAAAAAGGCTTGTTCTTCGAAAGCATCATCAATCAGAAGCCTGATGGAAAAAATAAAGTAATTTTTGGGGCAACAATTTAACAGATAAAATAAAATCATTTTTCCCCGATATTTTTAGAGAAAAAAGTTTTGAATATGAAAGGAACTGATATGGGTAGATATTTTTGGAATATTAGCACTTCCGTCAGGACGTACTTTAACGTCCTGACGGAAGTGCTAATATAATATTAATATGAAAAATGACTTACGCCTTCATAGAGTTACTTATTTAGTCCCCACGTCACATTCAATGCACAATATAAAAACAATTGCTTTATTTTTAGAAGACCTTTCAGAGCACAATGACAACTATCGAAACTGGCAACACTGCTGTAATAAAATCGATTTTAATTTCTACATATTATTTTCGTAATAGGTTACCTGAGATTATCCATTGAAATATTTGGAGAAAAACGTTTACAACTTGCTGTAAATCGATAAATATGCGTGCATGATTTTAAAAGTATGAGACTTTTTAGCAAAACGGCCATAAAGAGCAAAATTTATATTTAAGACTGCGGTTTAAACTTTCGATTTAGCTCTCGTTTATACAAATATAGTTTCTTTAGTAGTCTAAACTACTTTTGAACACCCTTTTTACTTTTTTTCTTTTGCTGGGAGTAGAAGGATGGTGTATCATCAAATTTCGTTATAAATGGATAAATCACTGAAGTTACCTAATATCAGAGAATAGTGGAATATAATTCATTTTTTTCAAGCTACACTTTTAGTAGAATAGTAAAGGATACAAACATACAAATTGTTTATAAAAATAACGATTTCTGTTCTGCGAAAAATAATGTTAAACTTTGATAAACAGCTTTTCTTAGGAGTTTTTGGAAAACTATTTAGCTTTTCAACCAAAAGCATTTTCTAAGATCTTATATTTTCATAGCATTGTAGAATAATAGTTGAACGATGCACAGAAAACCGATTACGATTTTATCAACAAATGAAAAAGATATAGCATAAACAAAGTGTCAACTTTATAAAATGAACAGTTCTTAGTCGATGAGTTCCTTTCGTTGATTATTTGTCAATATCGATTTCACGATCAAAACACAATATTTTAAAATGTTTGCTCTTGGAGGTGTGTGTTTCTTCGAGGAAGTTTATTGATGAAATAAAACGTGTCTTTTGGTATAATGAGTTTTATGATTAATCCACCTGTGTTAATCCAATGACTGAGGATGTTTTTATATTTGCAGTAGTGCCGTTTATACTGTTTCCATTGAATTATCCGCAGAACTGAAAGTGGATAGATGAGCTTCTTGAAATCTAGTAGTGTAAAACAACGTAGAAATTCCTTCAAAATTGACTAAATACCTCAAGAAATGCTTAAAGCTTCTCACTGGTACCAAGAATTTATGGGATGGAGAAACCGATACAAAATTCATGTACGTCAAAGTGAGCCGAGATTCTGCTGTCGAAATGTTACTGTGAGCCGGGATCTTAAGTAATGGACAAACATTATAGTAGCGCGTAGTTGATCGAAACATATTTTTGCATTTCGTCAAAGGTCGCAAAAATCGAATGAGAATCAATTATTGCTTACGATAACACCTTTTATTCTGATTAATTATAGAGTATTGAAATACGCATCTTTTTATATTTTCCAATTAAAATTGAATGCATAGAAGACTGTGGACGTTTTTCCACGTCTGTCTGGGAAGATCTAAGGTGCACAATATAAGAAAACTAGTGATTTTCATCAAGTCCGCCTTGATTGTCGTTGGCAAGCTGGAGTTATCTTGCGATTTGAAAAAAACAGTTTAATATTTTGTGTGTAGTATCTGTGCCTCCTCTCAGGTTGCGGTAAAATTTTCCTATCCAGTTTTTTTACGCGTGCCATAAAACAAAGAGGGATGAATCGCTTTTGACGTTTCTTGCCTACAGATATTATGGTAGTATCTTAGTAGGCTGTAATTATTTTTATTATCTTAGCATGACTAATAATATTACTTGTCATTATAGGCACCATAGCTCAAAATTATTCGTTACTTTGGACGGTTTCGTGATTGAATGTCATCGTTTCAGTAAAAATACAAAGCTTTTGGCATGGCTTCTATTTTTTTATGCGATACTGTACATATCATGCAATAGAATGTTGAGCGCAGGAATTACTTCGCTTAAACCTACATATTTTAGACTCATTTCCATAGCTTTCAAAATGGTAATGGGTTCTATTTGGTCGGTGTTCAGACAGACCGGACTAGATGATATTTTGACGTTCTAGAGAAACGTTAAAGACTCCATAATTTCTGATTTTTCCGATGCTATTTTTGTACAGATGTATAATCAAATAGATAAGTTTCATTATAACAACTAATAATGCGAACATTTGGACAATTCGAATGTCAGGGGTACATTTTCCTAGAACCACTAAAAAGCACTTGGTTCAGTTTGTCTGAACACCGACCATTTGATCATGACATTAGTTTTTTTTTCCTTAATTTTTTCATAACTAATCAGAGCTACTTATGGGTTTCTATCTCAGAGCTTTTTGAATATTTATTTTATAACTTTAAATTTGTGAACGATGGCGTATAGTGCTGTATTCAGACTGTTTCCAAAGTAGTGTTGTTTCTGAAGAAAATTAAATGATAATGAATTTGTCTATTGGTCATGAATATTTTTAGTCAGCATCAGTAGTTCGTAAATTTCAGCGAGATGAATAGTTTGGGATTAAAGTATGATGCTCTACAATAAGTTTTTGCAGCTGGAGGTTTACTTTGAAAGATGGTATATACATTCTGCAAAGGCTTCCGACTGGCGCATTCATTCCAATAAGAAGCCTTGGAATGAGCATAAATTGTAAATAATCCCACGGTGCCCCGACAGACCGTTATTATGTAAAAAAATTGTCCATCAAATCTGAGTACAGGGCTCGATTCCTGAGGTCATTCTGCACCTCTGGACCAATTTTTAAAAAAATCCCTAGGCGGAATCTCGAGAAATCCGGATTTGAAGTTTTTGACTTAAAATTCCAATACAATTTATATACAAATTACACTATAGTGCCGGGAAAACCTAAAAAAAAATCGCTCAAAAAGACGACCAAACTGTTCTTAACTAGTATATAATTGTAATAGATGTTATATTTATAAATATTTTTTACTGACTTAACTAACCAGAGTGGTTTGAGTATGTTTTTATATGGCTTAAACCAGTAAGCTTAGTTCAATGGAATGAAATCTAAAAAACTAAATTTGAATTTACTGTTGATACTCTGTTCGAAAGAAGTTAAGCTTTCAATGGTTATTATTATTTATTTACAGCTTGTTTTACGACTTTCACACTATGTGACCAGCCCACTGAAGTCTGCCATATTTATTTTGCTTTATGATATTGGCTTCTTTATACATATGGTACTACTCTAGATGTATATGTCTAGTTTTCCACCGAGTATTGTCCTCAGTTCTTTACGTTACAATTAACGTATTCTATATTCTTAACCACAACAGGGTTTTGACTACACGTAGAGCATCATTCCCACATGTCAAAATGGAAAACATTTTAACACAGATTAACATAGTTTTCAACAACTTCACACAAATTTCCAATAAGTACTCCAAAGTTTCAACCTCACTGGGAGTCCTAGTTCTTGTCTTACGTTACTTGCTATCATGTACTTTGTTTTTATTTGTCATCTGTTTATTGATTTCAAGGTCGCGTTCGACTCAGTGACGCAAATCTATCTGTGGCAGCAAATATTTTAACAATAACTGGGAAAGCTGATTAAGCTGATATATACAATCAAGTGTATAGATAGCATACGAGGTGTAAACTTCGTTTGTAATATTACATAAATTATAAAAAATGCATTTCGAAATTTACTACTAAAATTTACTTAATTTACTATTTACCATTACATTCTGTTGTATTTACTTTTGCTGGCATTGTAGGCGATGACTTTATTGGAATCGAACGCAGCGCAGTTGAGCGGGCTTTCACTATCTTGAAGACAGACAACTAAGATAAGCTTGTGATACCATTTAATCTACCCAAACGTACATGGTTGCATGAAGAGAAAGAAGCAGGATCAGTTGTGTTGTGCCTGAGGCAGTGCTTGATGGGGATGTAGTTGAAATTGTCGAAGAGCCTTGGACGTGGGACAATTATGTCTCCCTTGCAGTAAAACACTTGTTCTGGCTACGATTATCAACTTTTACGGATTACGTAATTAGCTTTGGAATCCGTTACTTGCTATGGCAAACTAAATTTCTACACTGTTGCTTAATAAAAGCTTATCTAACTTCATCCGTTCTCTCTTTCGTAAATTATTTCGCCATAATAAACACCACACATCGCGATGCTTTAGCGTAGAAAGTGAACTGAAAAGTTTTTCGAAAATAATAATAATAATAATAAAAGTACATGATAGCAGAGCTAGAGAGTGGGAGTTCAAGTGATGTTGAAACTCGGATAGAACTAGGCATTGAAATTGTTGTAGACTTTGTAAATCTTAGAATACTTCCGACATGTGACAATGATGTTCCCCGAGTAGTCAAAATCATGTTGTGGACGAGAGTACAGAATACGTTAATTTTAACGTAAAGTTCAAGGACAATACTCGGTGATAAACTAGACGTATACCGTGCACCCCCGCTAATTTGAACGATACCTCATGCAAACCATCGGGGTTCATTTTTAATTTGAACTTCTAGTCACCCTAGAAACGTGTTTCTGGTTACCTCTTTCCCTGTTTTGTTTTGATTCTGTGTTCCGTTCCACAGCGATCCATTTTACTTTACTCCGTTCCATGAGCTAAATGACGTTTAAACCATTTTTAATCTGAACGATGTGCAAATTAGCGGGGTACAAATTAAATGTGAAAAAACCAACGGGGGTACCCGGTACATCAAAAGTAGTACAAGACAAACAAAGAAGCAAATAATATTAAGAAAAATATATACGGCAGACTTCAGTGGGCTGGTCACATAGTGTGAAAGTCGTAAAACAAGCTGTAAATAAATAATATTAACCATTGAAAGCTTTACTTCTTTCGAACAGCGCATCAACAGTAAATTGAAATTTAGTTTTTCAGATTTCACTCCATTGAACTAAGCTTACTGGTTTAAGCCATATAAAAACATACTCAAACCACTCTGGATAGTTAAGTCAGTAAAAATATTTATGAATATAACATCTATAACAATTATATACTAGTTGAGAACAGTTTGGTCGTCTTTTTGAGCGATTTTTTTTAGGATATCCCGGCGCTATAGTGTAATTTGTATATAAATTATATTGAAATTTTAAGTCAAAAACTTCAAATCCGGATTTCTCGAGATTCCGCCTAGGGATTTTTTTAAAAATTGGTCCAGAGGTGCAGAATGACCTCAGGAATCGAGCCCTGTACTCAGATTTGATGGACATTTTTTTTACATAATAACGATCTGTCGGGGCACCGTGAATCCCGTTAGAATGCTACCTCTTACATTTATCTTGATAATCTGAAAACATAATTAAGACTAATTATTTCATTTTAAAAAAGATTAAAATATAATCAACCCGAACTAGTGTTTTGCCAAATTTACGTCAACAGATAAGTTTTTCATCATCCAAGGATTGCTGAGATCTAACCATAAATTTTGTAGTGCTGACAAGAAATGTCAAGCGGGGATGATATGAAATTTTATGCCATTCCAGCGTAAAAAGCTAGATAGTGGAGGATCCCATAAAAAACAACAGATACATACCGCAACTATTGGAATACAAATTTAAAATTTACCACAACCAAAGGAACAGTGTACGAAAATCGCGGCAGACAATAAATCGTTCCATAAAAAATATAAAATATCCATAAAAAAATGCTAAATTTGCCAGTAAAGAAACAAGGGTAAATTTACATAAAAAAATAAAGAAGTGCATAGAAAAAACAAAATTTTCCATATATAAAAAAAATTTGAGCAATAAATAGATTCAAAAGTGCAGTAGAATCGACAATAATCTCACTAAAAAATATCGAATTTAACATCTAAAAACCTCAAAATGTCCCTATTTTCTTCACCAAAAGCAAGAAATAATTATAAATTTTCCACAAAAAAAAGCCAAAATTTGCGATAAAAAAAGCCAAAATTTGCAATAAATAAATAATAATTCGCCCACAATAAATCAAAAATTTCCATTCAAAAAATCAAAAAGAGCAATAGCAGTAAATGCAAAGTTGCAATAAACAAACTCAACTGAGCAATTCAAAATGACACTTAATACATGAAAATGTTGTAGAAAATTCCAATATTTAAGTAAAACTTTCCATAAAAATAACGTAATTTTCCAATAATGAGTAATAATGTGTGTAATGGATTTCATAAATTTTCAGAAAAACTGAAACATTGTTTTCACAATTGGAGCTAGGGTAAGTGTTCCCTTAGTTGTTGGTGTTCCTATAGTTGCGGTAGTGCCGTTTTCACTGATTTTATTACATTAACCACAGAACCGACACTGCCAATCGACGTATTGGCTTGTTGATTCACGGAATATGTAGTTGAAAAGAGCGTTCAAATTGCTATAAAACTGAGAAAATATCACTAAAATTGCTAAAACTTTACTTGCTTGTACCGGTAAAGTTGCGGTAAAGTGTTCCTATAGTGAAGGATCCCATAAGAAATCAACGCATACTGCAACTATAGGAACACAAAATAAAAATATACCGCAACTAATGGAGCAGTATACCAATAGTGGAGGTATTATTTTTCACTGACATGCCGTAGATTACTGCGATGAAATCATTTTTCTCATTAAGTCAACGGTAGGTACAGGGGATAGGCAAAATGATTGAGATAGGCAAAATTTTGCCTAAATTCAAATGCTCATAACTTTATGAAAAATTGATAAAATTGGATGCATCAGTCGACGGCAAATTTAGTCTCCTTTCAGGAACATGCTTGGCCATGCATATTGGCCACTGGACACCGGAGATGTTTCGGATTTTCCGAGGTCATGTCTAAATGTCATTTTTTCTGTCACTTGTATTTTTGTGCGGTGTAAAGTTGGATAGATGTTTACTATTTTCCTAGAAACTAGAACTAATAGGAAGTCGAATGCCGTCGGACGCATCAAGATTGGTTGGAAATCTTCAGAAATATGACCATTTCCGTAAAATGGTTCCGGAAAACATGGTCAGTCATGTGTGTATTTCCAATTATGTAAATATTAACCAGAACTATATCCAAGTGGGTATCAACCTTAAAAATAATGTTTCCAGCAGCATATTCAAAACCATTAGATACGTAGACCACTCGACAGAAGGTTCCAGGTGCCCTGGGGAAAGTGGTCAATTAGGAACATATCTGGAACCATATCAATATGGGCATTAAACTTCATGGTTTTCAAAGCTTATGCTATCCGAAGCATTTCCAGCACCACCGGCTGCCATGACTACTTAATTGTAGGTTCCAGGTGCCCCAGGGGATTTGGCCAATTTGGCCGTTCACCTGTTAAGAATCACCTTCTACCATGAACAGTAGGATCCATGTGACTTGAAGGATGTGGAGCATTTTCAGAATCACAAGATTAAATAACCACTCTATAGTAGATTCCATGGGCTCCTACACAGTTCGAACGAAACGTGTAAATTTCTGAGACATATAATGCACATAATTGGAGCGTGGAATATCATGGATATTTACATGATATGTCATGAAAACTTCAATTATATGTCATGTAATTCAGCAGGATTCTATGTGATTACATGACATACAACACATTTTTACATGATTCCAGACTTAAATTTACATGACGTCATGTTTACATCGCATAAATGAAGTTTACATGACGTGTAATCTTCATTATTTTTAACTGTGTAGAGATGTGGCCAATTCGGAACATAACCACATCCCCAGGGCCCATGGAAACTATTACACAGTGCAGTGGTTATATAAATATGTTGCACTGTAAATGCTTCTAGTAGCATAGCCTTCAAAAAACTTGATGTTTATACACATACTGATGTGTTTTCGGGCATGTTTTGAATTGACCACTTCCCCCAGGGCACCTGGAACCTTCTATAAAGTGGTCTATACATCCAATGGTTCTGAATATGCTGCTGGAAACATCATTTTAAAGGTTGATGCCCACTTGGATATAGTTCCGGATAGTATTTACATAATTGGGAATAAAAACATGACTGACCATGTTTTCCGGAACCATTTTACGGAAATGGTCATATTTCTGAAGATTTCCAACCAATCTTGATGCGTCCGGCGGCATTCGACTTCCTATTAGTTCTAGTTTCTAGGAAAATAGTAAACATCTATCCAACTTTACACCGCACAAAAATACAAGTGACAGAAAAAATTACATTTAGACATGACCTCGGAAAATCCGGAACACCTGCGGTGTCCAGTGGCCAATATGCATGGCCAAGCAAGTTCCTGAAAGTAGACCAAATTTGCCGTCGACTGCTTCTAGATGCATCCAATTTCATCAATTTTTCATAAAATTATGAGCATTTGAATTTAGGCAAAATTTTGCCTATCTCAATCATTTTGCCTATCCCCTGTACTTCCCGTTACAACATTAACATGTACATAAATTGCGCAACTTGAATTTGGTCGTTTAAATGAAGTTTAATCGTGCTTAGTACCTCCACTATTGATACTTTTACCCTAAATAGTCGTCGTATGTAGATGTAGTAATTGCATTTTAAAGTTCGATAATTAATTGCGTAAGAATTTAGGGGAGAGGAGAGCGGGGAGATTGGCCGGGTTTGATAAAATATTTCTTACCATATAGAAAAAAAAAGTTTCATACAAAAAATCATACATGGAGGGGAGGCGAGGTTTCGAAAAATCACAAAAAAATGTTTTTTAATACACCCCATCGTTAGGCGCTACAATTTTAATTATTTCGTCAAAGTTGAAATGAAACATGGAACATGGGATATCTAATCATCCAATATTAGGAACACTCATGTCACTGCTTGGGTTATGTCCAACTACATTGATGGTAGAAGCTTAAGCTCTCATGCCCCACCAGCCAGGGAATTGGTGTTTACAAACTAAGCATCATTTGTGGCAACACTTTATGCGGCATGATGGAACTTTGCCGAGCGCGCTAAGTGTTGTTAGACCACGGACGTAGTTGCATGAAGTGGGTGATGAGGTACAAAAGTAGCGTTACAGCATGCTTAACCATATTTGTAGTACTGAGACAACCCATTAGATCTAAAAATGAGCCTATTAGAAAATACTTTAAAAAGCGTTATGTTCGTATGCAAATAAAAAAATATTTAGGAAAAAACTCATCAATTGAAGTATACACATTTCTGCAACTGCTGTGGGCAGTTACACCAAAGATGAAAGTGAATTTCCGTATTATGAGTCCGTATTATGTTTAAAATCACTCGCCACTAGCTCAGTAGAGAAATCTATCATACAAAAAAAACACACACACATTATTACTCATTATTGGAAAATTACGTTATTTTTATGGAAAGTTTTACTTAAATATTGGAATTTTCTACAACATTTTCATGTATTGATTGTCATTTTAAATTGCTCAGTTGGGTTTGTTTATTGCAACTTTGCATTTACTGCTATTGCTCTTTTTGATTTTTTGAATGGAAATTTTTGATTGATTGTGGGCGAATTATTATTTATTTATTGTAAATTTTGGCTTTTTTTGTGGAAAATTTATAACTATTTTTTTGCTTTTTGTGAAGAAAATAGGGACATTTTGAGGTTTTTAAATGTAAAATTCGATATTTTAAGTGAGATTGTTGTCGATTCTACTGCACTTTTAAATCTATTTATTGCTCAATTTTTTTTTATACATGCAAAATTTTGTTTTTCTATGCACTTCTTTATTTTTTTATGTAAATTTTTAACTTTTCTGTTGATTTTACCTTTGTTTCTTTACATTAATTTTGAATTTTTTCATGGAAATTTTATATTTCTTTATGAGACGTTAATATTTTAGCCGAAAATCGCAGCAAACCACAAGCGCTGGTAGACGTGTTTCAAACCAACTGGTACGTTTTTCTTCGTCTCCGTTAATTAAATTCGGCTTGCGTTATTGTAAATTGGCTGATGTAAGAACAAAATTTTAAACGACAATTTTATTGAAATGGTCGAACATTGCATTGTAAAAACACATTATCAAATGGCACGGAAAAATATTCATTCGGCTCGTGGAAGTAAACTCCAAAGGTTGTGTAATGCTGTCGAAAAAAATCAAATCATAGTTGTGTTTAAAGTGAACAGTCTCATTTAAGAAAACGTTATTCAGTTCTCAAATGCTGATCAGTATGTGTAAACAATTAGTAAAATCGATTTTAAACGAGATAGAAAAATACCATCTTCTCCAAATTTTGCTCACAGGACTTGAAAGACTGCAAAAACATTTGATGGAAAAATATATTTTTTGAGGTGCTCATAGTTGTGATACAAGGTATACAAAATAGCTAATTTTAAGATGAAAAACTCAAATAACATGAAAATCATAAGAAATACAACCTTGGTATGTTCAGCAGAGTTGTAGCAAATGATAAGTTTAAACAATTTGTAGAACAGATTAGGCCAATAAAACTAATAAATAAAACACACACACAGCGAAAAACGATTTTTTATTAAAAATACTTTTTTTAATTTCTTTATTAGTATCATTCCAAACATTATATTCATTATTTCTTATATCTAGGTGTTCTGTGTTATTGTACAACACTATCATCCTAATTTGGTAACACAAATCTAAGGTTTTATTAACATTTTGTTAACAACATATTACATTTCATTTGCCGTAGCAGTTCAGCTTTTTTTACAGGTGAATTGATTTCACCTGCTTATAAGAGAAAAAAACGTTTTTAATATACTTAACCTAACTTAACCTAAACATATAACGCATTAATCGTGGCAATAGAAGATTGTAACGATTTTTGCCTGAAATTATAAATTATTTTATTTGACATTTGTTCCAATGTTTCAACATTGGATATTCTATGTAACTCATTGGTACTATACCAGGCAGGAAGCCTCAGAATCATTTTCAAAATTTTATTTTGAATTCTCTGCAGAGCTTTCTTCCTGGTTTTACAACAGCTAGTCCATATTGGTACAGCATACAACATGGCTGGCCTGAAAATTTGTTTGAATATCAAAAGCTTGTTCTTAAGACAAAGTTTTGATTTTCTATTAATAAGGGGATAGAGACATTTTACATATTTATTACATTTGGCTTGAATACCCTCAATGTGATTTTTGAAAGTTAAATTCTTATCTAGCATGAGACCTAGATACTTAACTTCATCTGACCAATTTATTGGAACCCCTCTCATCGTGACAACATGTCTACTTGAAGGTTTCAAATAAAGAGCTTTTGGTTTATGTGGGAATATTATTAGTTGAGTTTTGGAAGCATTAGGAGAAATCTTCCATTTTTGCAAGTATGAAGAAAAAATATCCAAACTTTTTTGCAATCGACTACAGATGACACGCAGGCTTCGTCCTTTGGCGGAGAGGCCTGTGTCATCCGCAAACAAAGATTGTTGACATCCCTGAGGTAACTCAGGTAAGTCAGATGTGAAAATATTGTATTTTATTGGTCCCAAAATGCTGCCTTGGGGAACACCAGCTCTTACAGGAAGTCTTTCAGATCTGGAGTTCTGATAATTAACCTGAAGTGTACGATTTGACAGATAACTTTGATTATTCTAACAATATATGTTGGAAAATTAAAGTTTTTCAATTTTACAATCAAACCTTCATGCCAAACACTGTCGAATGCTTTTTCTATGTCTAGAAGAGCAAGACCAGTAGAGTAGCCTTCAGATTTGTTGGAACGAATCAAATTTGTTACACGTAAAAGTTGATAAGTGGTCGAATGTCCATGGCGGAATCCGAACTGTTCATTGGCAAAAATTGAATTTTCGTTGATGTGGGCCATCATTCTGTTCAAAATAACCTTTTCAAAAAGTTTACTGATGGAGGAAAGCAAACTGATTGGACGATAGCTAGAAGCTTCTGCAGGATTTTTGTCTGGTTTTAAAATTGGAACAACCTTAGCATTTTTCCATTTGTCAGGAAAATATGCTAATTGAAAACATTTGTTAAATATATCAACTAAAAATGATAAGCTACTTTCTGGAAGTTTCTTGATGAGGATGTAGAAAATTCCATCATCGCCAGGAGCTTTCATGTTTTTGAATTTTTTAATAATAGTTCTCACTTCTTCCAAATCAGTCTCCCAGGCATTTTCGAAAACGTTCTCTTGATTGAGAATATTTTCGAACTCCTGAGTAACTTCATTTTCAATTGGACTAGTAAGTCCTAAATTAAAATTGTGCACACTTTCAAACTGCATAGCAAGTTTTTGAGCTTTTTCGCAATTAGTTAGTAATAATTTGTTTTCCTCTTTCAATGCCGGTATTGGCTTCTGAGGTTTTTTCAAGATTTTAGATAATTTCCAAAAGGGCTTAGAGCCAGGGTCCAATTGAGAAATTTGATTTTCAAAATTTTTGTTTCTTAATTGAGCAAAACGTTTTTTGATTTCTTTCTGCAAATCCTGCCATATAATTTTCATAACAGGATCGCGAGTGCGTTGAAATTGCCATCTCCTCACGTTTTTAAGACGGATCAAGAGTTTAAGATCATCGTCTATAATCACGGATTCAAATTTTACTTCACATTTTGGAATTGCAATGCTCCGGGCTTCAACAATGGAATTTGTTAAAGTTTCAAGAGCATTGTCAATATCAAGTTTAGTTTCTAAAGAAATGTTAACATCAAGATTGGAGTCAACATACGTTTTATATATATTCCAGTCGGCTCGTAAATAATTGAAAGTGGAGCTGATAGGATTGAGAATCGCTTCTTGGGATATTTGAAATGTAACAGGGACATGATCAGAATCAAAATCAGCATGAGTAATCATTTGACTACAAAGATGACTAGAGTCGGTTAAGACCAAATCGATCGTAGATGGATTTCTAGAAGAGGAAAAACATGTGGGGCTATCAGGGTATTGAATTGAGAAATATCCTGAAGAGCACTCATCAAATAAAATTCTGCCGTTGGAATTACTTTGAGAATTATTCCATGACCGATGTTTGGCATTAAAGTCACCAATGACAAAAATTTTTGACTTATTGCGAGTCAATTTACGCAAGTCAGTTTGGAGCAAATTAACTTGCTGCCCAGAGCATTGAAAAGGCAAATAGGCAGCTATGAAAGCATATTTACCAAACTGTGTTTCAACAGAAACACCTAAAGTTTCAAAAACTTTAGTTTCAAATGATGAAAACAGTTGATGTTTTATACGCCTATGAATGATGATTGCAACTCCCCCACATGTCCCATCAAGTCGATCATTACGATAAACAAAAAAGTTAGGATCTCTTTTGAGTTTAGATCCAGGTTTTAAATACGTTTCGGTAATAACTGCTATATGCACGTTATTAACCGTAAGAAAATTAAACAGCTCGTCCTCTTTACCATTCAGAGAACGAGCATTCCAATTTAAAATATTTTAATTATTATTTGGATCCATTAGAAAAACGTAATCCAATAACAATTTGATTTGTAAATTTTACACCAACTTGGACTGCTTCAGTCATAGTGGTGGCTTTGAACATTGCATCAATCATTAGATTCAATTGTTCAGTTAGAAAATTAAAATCAGAGGCAGACATGTCATGTGATTTCCCATTAGAATTTTCGGTAGACGAAGAAGCGGAGTTACCTGTGGCGGTAGGTTTTTTTCCATTTGATTTGAAACAAGTAGAATGGGTACCCATGGATCGAACAGGGGAGGAGTTCGAATTTCCTGCTACGATATCGGCAAAGGATTTACCGTGGGTAGATACATTAGAAATAGAAAGATTCGAACGGCTACCCGACGGATTAAAATTAGTTTGTGAATGAGCATGATTATGATCTTCCTGATGGGTATGATTCATGATCAAGCGATCGTTAACTGAAAAATGAGCATTGTTCGATACTCTACCAGGCAAATTCCGGAAACGACCGTTATCGTAACGGATATTATCTTTCATCTGCCTGGCACGAGCCTCAATGACCTTTTTGCGTGAAGGACAATTCCAAAAATTGGACTTATGGTTAGCCCCGCAATTACAACATATGAATTTGGTGGTATCTTCCTTCACTGGACAGACGTCTTTGGCGTGAGAAGAACCTCCGCAAATCATGCATTTAGCATCCATGCGACAATTTTTTGTACCATGACCCCACTTTTGGCACCGACGGCACTGAGTGGGGTTCTGGTAATTTCCTCCAGGTTTCTGGAAATGTTCCCATGTCACACGGACATCAAACAAAAGTTTTGCTTTTTCTAAAGCTTTAATATTATTTAGTTCTTTTTTGTTAAAGTGAACTAAATAAAATTCTTGAGAAAGCCCTTTCCGAACAATGCCAGATTGGGTTCTCTTTTTCATAACTATTATTTGGACTGGGGAAAATCCAAGTATATCATTTATTCCATTTTTGATCTCTTCAGGTGATTTATAGTCACTTGAGAGACCTTTCAAGACAACTTTGAACAAACGTTCAGTTTTGTCGTCAAGAGTAAAAAATTTGTGCTTCTTCTCTTCAAGATGTTTGAGAAGAAGCTCACGATCTTTAAGAGTTTCCGGCAAAACGCGACAGTCTCCTTTCTTTGCGATTTGGAAGGAAACCTTGATTCCCCTAATGGAGTTCAAGATCTCCTGCCTAAATCCCCCAAATTCGGAACAACTGACCACGATAGGCGGCACTCTTTGCTTCCTCACTTGAATCAAAGAGCCTGGGCTAGAGGCTGCTTCGATTTGGTGTTCGGAAAATTTGTCTAGAGCATCGAACTGATTGCTCATTTCGATACAATTATTCATTTCACCCTTGGAAGAAAGTTCGCATTCCGGGAAAACGTCCTTTCTTCCATTCTTGCCACGTGTAGTGACAGTTTTAAATCCCACTTTTTTGGAAGGAAGTAGTGAATTCAGAGATTCACCCTTCCTTTTGTTAGTTGTTGATACCATGTTTAATTAATAAACGAAAGAAGACGTGACCTTCGAAAGGTTTTTTCCCAAGACGGTGTCCAAGAAGGATTACCACCGCTAGCTTTCGCCAACGGGTCCAACGAAAAATCGAAGGCACGGGTCCAAACAAGGATCGTAAAGGGATCAATAGTAGAAAAAATAGTACTGAAAAGTACTGTTTTAGTAGCACTGAAAAGTACCGTTTTTAATTTTAGCACTGAAAAGTACTGTTTTTGTAGCACTGAAAAGTACTGTTTTATTGTTTAAGGTAGTTTTTAAGAAAACTTCCAAGAGCAGAGAGAATTCGTGTACGCACAGCACGAAGGTACGATGCGCACTGATTTTTTTTTGCGAATAATAATTTTTACTTTTCCACGGTAAGGGTTAAAACTGGTTCTGGACTTGGGTTGGCGGCTATTCAATTTTACTCTCATTTGACAGTAGTAGTATCTAAGTATCCATAGTAAGTATCCATTGTTATGATTTAGGCAGACCAATTTCTTGTTGGTTGTTTCCTTGATGTTTCGCACATAAAAGCTATTCCCAGCTAATAAGTTAATTTTTGGCGAAAATATCTCCTTTAGTTGATCATCGTTTCGAAGATACCAAATTTTTCATCACTGGACTTGAATATAGGCGAATAAAATATTTAATAGCGCCATCATGAGAATGACTTCCGAATTAAGAAGGTTTAAGACGAATAGCTTTCTTTGGATTTAATTAGTGGACTGTTATATAAGCGAATAAATGTTGCCCCCAGTAGTGCCATTTAGGTGATTTCCGAAACAATAAGTTTCCAGGTGAATAGGTCTCATTTAGTTCTTCAACTTTGTTAAAGACACTAACTTTGTATCCAATCACTGGATTGAGAAATAAGCAAATAATATGTTTGTCTACTAACGCCACCTTGGGAGAGTTTTTCAAACTACTATGTTTCTGGGCGAATAGATCCCATTTAGTTGAACACTTTTGTCAAAGACACCAATATTGAATCTCATCGCTGGACTGAGACAAAAAATAAAATATTTGACCACTAACGCAACCTTGTGAGTGTTTTCCGAACTAATAAGGTTTTAGGCGAATAGGTCTCATTTAGTTGATCAACTTTATTGAAAATACCAATTTTGTATCTCATAACTGGACTAAGATATAAGCAGGGGTGCCATTATGCCAGATTAATCTGGCACTGCCAGACTTTTGATGCCCAAAAAGACAAACTAAGGATTTTGCCAGATTTTTTCATAATTCAAAAGATTTTCTGACACACTTGGTTTTAAACATACAATATGTGGCGCATGTGTTTTTCCGTGTCTCATACACGTTTTTTGTTTCAGTGGACACTTCTAAGAATCTTGACACAATTCGTGCTAAAATATTGTTTTATTCTGAACCTTGATTTTTCCGCACGAATTTTGCTATTCTTTCGTTCAGTTGACATCGATTGTCATCCGGTTAGAAACTAACTGTGAATTACTCTAAACAAATTGGCGGTGTGCGATTTGCTGTCGATATATTTTTTATTTATGTTCCGTTAAAATGTCTCGTTCTCGTCAACAAAACACTAACCGCAGCTATTTCGAGCGTAAAGGTAAGTTTTTGTAGAGGTTCTTTGACATATTCAATATGTTTATTGCCTGTTTCATTCTTTTCAGACACCAATATCAGCCATGCAGATAAATTTTGCAAAAAAAGAGTGAAAGCCCCAACAGTACGGCTGGCATTGCTTGTATCCTCTCTACTACCATAAACCAAGATGTTATTGATCCTCCTTCGTCTAGTTGTGCTGCTGTTGTTGAAACCCATACTGCGGCTGCTGCTGTTCAGGAACTCCCACAGGACAAAATTAGCCTGCGCCTGGCTGATGGTACACGTACAAGGTGTACTCCTACCGAAGACCATGACCTTAATCAAGCTAACACTAAAATGTCGAGCCACCTATCGTCAAATGATGACCCTAATGAAGGTATTTTATCACAGTTGTTCAATTCTGCACTTTTATTCACTTTAAGTGATTTTGTTTATTTCAGCCGGTGCCGTCGCTGACTGTCCTCCAGAGAAAAAAAATAAAGAGGAGTTCGCAAAGATACCTTAAAGATTGGGAAACGAAATACCCATGGTTATCAGTCAATGATGACAAAAGCTCTGGATTTTGTAGTGTGTGTAATGCGGAGGTGAAGTTCTTAGGTAGCATAGCAGATCTTAATAAGCACGCTGCTAGGCAAAAGCACATACTAAGAGAGAACGCATTAGCTGTGCAATCCGCCTCAAAGCCTATTGATCAATACCTCTTCGGACACAAAGAAAAAATTAGACTTGCTGAATTACAGTTATGTGCGTGGGCTGCAGAGCACAATAAGTCAGCTGTGGAAATCGAGCAATTAGCGACTTGTATGAAGGCACTCTGCATAGATTCTGAAATCGCTCAAGGAATCAAAATTGGTCGAACAAAAGCAACGGCTATAATAACCAACGTGATTGGAGCTGGACACCATCAGGATTTAATCCAAACATTGGCAAGTACACCGTTCACACTAATTGCAGATGAGTCAACTGACATTTCTAGCAAGAAGACACTAGCGTTGATAGCGAGAACTTTTTATTGGGATGAAAAGGACAAACTGGTTGTCAAAGATCTTTTTTATGATCTGATGGAAGTAGTTGAGACAGACTCCAGAACATTATATGATACAGTGGTTGAACGGTTCAACAAAGATAGCATTCCATATAAAGAAAATTTGATTGGATATGCATCCGATGGCGCCAATAATATATCAGGTGCTGATAAATCATTGGGGGCATTCTTGAAAAATGACTGTCCCTTTTTGTTTACTTTAAAATGCACGTGTCACAGTATAGCGCTGTGTGCTTCTTACGCTTGTCAGAATATTCCGGAATTTGTCGAACAAATGTGCAGGAACATTTACAGTTATTTTAATTGCAACCCATTACGCTCAAGCAATTTTGAAGAAATTCAGTCTTTGCTAGAGTTAAAACCACTTAAGATGTTACAGTTATGTGCGACACGATGGCTTTCGCTGCAAAGTGTAGTCGACCGAAATTTGGACAGATACCAGGCATTGAAAATCTACTTTGGGTTCGTCGTGAACACGGATCGCGTTGAAAAGCCCAAAGTAATTTCAATTTATGAAGCACTGAACAACCCAATGACACCATTGTATCTAAATTTCTTATCATACATTCTTAATTTCGTAAATAAGTTAAACAAACTGTTTCAGAGCGAAACCCCAGAAATACATACATTATATACATCTCTATCGCGGCTTTATCGAACAGTTCTTGATAACTTTATGAAAGCTCAGTACTTATGTCACTTAAAAGATTTGTATTCGGTCAAATTTGAAAATGAGAATTTTGAAGATCTTAAGAACATTTATGTTGGAAGTAAAGCCGAAATGCTAATTAGGGAACTTTTAAACTGTTCTAAAATATCAACTGATGATGTTAATACGTTCAAAGTAAATGTGCTAAATTTTTATGTTACACTGTCGCGGCAAATTTTGAAGAGATTCAATTTCAAAGATGAGGTTTTGAAAAATCTTTCAATTATTGATCCTTCGAACATTGTTCAGCGTAAACACGCTTCAATAGTCCCACTACTAATGAGCTTGTCAAACATAATTAGTTCACAAGCAGTTTCAGAGGCAGACAATGAATTTCGCGAGATTCGGAATGTGGATTTTAGTTCGTTTCCAAAAGAGGTTTTAAGCGATACGGTTGAATTTTGGCAGCACATTCTTAATATGAAACGAACAGATGGATCATATGCTTTTGCTCAGCTTCGAAAGTCCATACCGTGTATGTTAATTCTACCACATTCGTCAGCTAGTGTCGAAAGACTTTTTTCAGATTACAACTTGAACAAAAATAAGTTAAGAAATAGATTGAATGCTAACACTATGCGAGGAATCTTATCGACTAAAAGTTATGTAAAGATTAACAAAGAAGAGAGTGTTCTTGTTCAATTTTCGAATAACATTAAAGCTAAGTACAATTATACAATGTATAAACAAGGAGTCGATGATTCCGTAGCCGAATGAGAATTTGTTGAATAAATGTGTAAAAACGTGTTTTGGTCTATAAATTATCGAATTTCTATGTCTTATAAAATTCTCTTCCCTGTATATGAATAAAAAACATGAAATTCATGCAGTTTCTAGAGTTACTACGAAAATCTAATTTTTGTTTGATTTGGGTTGACTTATTTTTACTTATTTTTGCAGTTCATTAATCTTTTGCGTTTTGCCAGATTTTGCCAGACTTTTTATTTCTGGCTTGCAAGACATTCTCAAAAAAGTAATGGCAACCCTGGATATAAGCAAATGAAGTTTTGGCTCACTGGCGCCATCTGGGTAGCGTTTTACTAATTTATAAGGTTCTATGCGAAAAGGTATTATTTAGTCAACTTTGTCGAAGACACCACTTTTGTATCTCATAACTGGACTAAGATATAAGCAAATAAAGTTTTGGTTCACTAGCGCCATTTTGGTAGCGTTTTACTAATTTATAAGGTTCTATGCGAATAGGTATTATTTAGTCAACTTTGTCGAAGAAACCACTTTTGTATCTCATCGCTGGACTGAGATATAAACGAAGCAAATATTTGTACGCCGGAAAGTTGTTTCATATGTTGCTTATATGTGCGACATTTGCTGGCGTCTGTGCGCCACCTGGTGAGTTAATTCTGAATTAAAATTGTTACCAAGTGGAAGTCAGCAGTCCTGAGATCAACTTTGCAGAAGACAGTTTTCTTCTAAACTTCTTTATTTTCAAGATATTTGCCCTACAAGTACTGTCCTATTTATAGGACGCTGGGCGTTCGGGGCTTCTGTCCTATTTTTAGGACGCTGGGCGGATATGGGTTAAAGTAGTTTAAAAGTGGAAAAAGGCCCTGGTATAGTCGAACTAATGCAATATTGTTTTTAAAGCAACCAAGCAATACATAAAATAATATTAGTGCAATGATACATTTGTAATGTAACGTTAATGCTCTTTTGCTTGACAGCTCTTGTAATTTGTCGAATAAAAGCAATAATGTCGCATCAGTATTGTTGATATGCAGTAGAATACGTGCAATTTTATAATGCTTGGTGTTACTTGGGTACCTACTATCAGGAATAAAATTGGTTGAAAAAACAGGGATGATGATCTAGTGCTTAGACTGAAGTCGTAGTTTCTAGTGTCTATTCAAAGTTTCCGCATGGCTAATAGATCATTGAACATTTTTGTGTAGATTGTCTTGATTTCGAACGAAATCAACGTAGCTGTAGCAAATTTACATCAATTTCAGAGTCCAAAATTTTGATGTACTCGTCCGCAGGATAACAAAGTTTCTTGGTCCCCAACACTCTATAATATGGAGGGTAAATATTAACATTACCTGGCTTCGCCCTATATCAGCTATCAGTGTCAATGCTTCCAAATCGGTATAGTTATGGGTTGGACTTTCTGACATATTTTTTCCCAAGAATTCCTTATTTCGTTAGCACGTGATGGAGTCGTTTAAGTAACTTCATGGAGAATCTTAGCAGCATCAAATTGATTAGTTTCTCTCATCTCAGTAGCAAATGACAACTCACTAACTTAAAAACTGTTTCGGATGGCTTTGACATTCTCTGAAGATGGATTTTTTAAGAGACAACTACAAAGGTTTTTCGAAACACTTTGAACGTTTTGTTAAAACGACTTAATCGACTGTATTTTTTATGAAGCTTGTACATTGTGCGTATGGAGGTCAACTTCTTCTTCAACTTTTGAGGCGATGTCCGATGAAGCATCGTAAACTATTCCTTGTTCCTAAATGACATGTACTCAAACTGCATGTTTTTCATTGAAATGATATTACAACACTAATTTAATTTGAATTGCAAGAACAGACGTTGCATTGATTAAAATAGTGAACGATTAAGATAAGAATATCACTCAATTACATTTATCAATAAAACATAGCTGTTTGTTTAGCCATTTCACACTTCTACGACAAAAGTCAGCTTTAAAACCACTAAGCACAAGAAACGGATTGATTACGAAAAAGTTACAGCTATAATCATTCACTCAAAAGCATTAGTAAACTGAAAGCATTAGCAAACTGAAACAAAAATCAGCTGCTTACTTTTGCAGAAAAATGTGAACAAAGAGAACGTAGTGAAAGTAAAGCTCGGTAGACAGACCTTTGCTGAAAAGTGAATAAGAGTGGGGATCAAACGTTTATTTGCTATTGTCTCGTACTATATCTGTCATCCTTATGCTAATAAACCATTACTATTAAAATTAAGAATTGCACATTTGAATTGCCTAGTTCTAGGCTATACCAGCCTGAAGAATTTTGCTGTTATGAGGTTTTGAAGTTTACATGTACACGACGAATTTGAAACTGTGAAAAAAAAAATACGTGCTCCGCATTCTTCCTATAATATGCTCAACTCATTCCTTTCTCGTTATCGAATCCAAACCCAAAACCATTTCTTCACAAACATGCATAGCACTCATGAAACTTGAAAACAACAATCAGTTCTACCTACTTTCCATCGGAGCAATCAGCCCTCATGAAAATTACATGTCATACATTTCCTAAAAGCCATAAAGTCAAACTCCACCATTTACAGCTCCTCCCATTTTTCTCAATTGTGGTCATCCGGTCAACGGACAACATCGACACAATTCGCACCGAGCTCCAAGATCTAGTGCAAGCATTTGCCCTTTCAGCCAGAAGAAGAGGTGGAGTCCATTTTCAATTAGACTAAAACTAACATCGAGCACTTTTCTCTTGCTTCTCCGTACCTCCCCGGGTTTCTCCACGGCCGAAATTCGTTTCTTTCCAACCACTTGGCCATAACATTCGGGAAAAGGATCCCCCGTTCGCCAGATCCAGCAGCATGCATCCGCTTAACTCATTCACTTATTTTTCGTTCCGATTTTTGGATATGGAGCTAAAACCACAGCCAGCAGTAACAGTAGAAGCAGCACCACCACAGACTATGCTTTTTCTCCGAAACAAAGACATTATTCACCGGCAGGAATGTGAAAATATGAGATGGCACCAGGAGAACCAAGGGAAAATGGGTTTCCTTGCTTGTTTACTGCCGAACGTTTCTTTTTACGATGGGTGACTGAGGTGACGTTCGTTTGTGGAGGTCCTAACAGTAAAGGTAGATTCGTCCATATGTAGATCCCCGTGGCTTGCCTTACTTGGTTTAGTATGAGGAGAGCGATGATTACCTATCCAAATCGAAAGATTTGTATTGCAATTCGGTAGGATTTTTTTTTTAGTTTGTTGGATACTTGGGCGATAATGACGAATTTATCAGCTGAAATTCTCCACTCGAGCTCTTGAATTAACTTTTACGCACATACATTGCACAGAGCCTAATCCATCAACCTTGTACCTTGATGGCTACGGTGTAGCGTTACTCTAAATCCGGAACGAAGCTCTAAATCCGTTTCTTCTTCTTTTTTTTTGCATTACGTTCTCACTGGGACAAAGCCTGCTTCTCAGCTTAGTGTTCTTATGAGCACTTCCACAGTTATTAACTGAGAGCTTTCTTTGCCAAAGTGGCCATTTTTGCATTCGCACATCGTGTGGCAGGTACGATGATACTCTATGCCCAAGGAAGTCAAGGAAATTTCCATTACGAAAAGATTCTGGACCGACCGGGAATCGAACCCAGACACCTTCAGCATGGCTTTGCTTTGTAGCCGCGGACGCTAACCACTCGGCTACGGAAGGCCCCTTAAATCCGTTTATGTTTGTCTTGGATAATACTTCTTCAGTTGTCCTCAAAGTTTAGGATTCTCAGTTTTTCATTCCACTGCGTAAAACAAACTTATTCATGGTCTTCCACGAAGTCGCTGGTAGAGGTCTCATTCTCTGCTGAAAATTATTTAAATATTTATTATTTCGGCGTTATTCAAAATCGTCTCTCGATCATTACACATGGCAGGCACTGATACGGTGTTGTGCCGCGGAATCTATAAAAAAAAATATTTGAGTTGCGCGCCTTTGATCGTTGCATAAAATCTCCAAGATATGTTCATGTCATCTTACTCTACAGCTTTAACACTTTCTTCCTGCTGTCATCTCCTTCTGCGGTCGATGCTCTTCAGCTCTGCCTGCGCTGTACCGCCCTCTGTTCTGCCGGGTATTGAACTACAATTGAAAAATTTCACTCTTATATGAAAATCCATCATGTATTGATAAAAAATTTCGTGAATTATAGAACTTTTACGGCGTGTGATTAGAATGAAATCCTACAGTGAAGAAGTACGAAGGTTTTGTGTATGGGATAATTGGAAGTAATATAATATATCTGCTATACCCCATTAGCACCCCAGATAGCCAGGTTAGGTGAAAGTTTCTAGCTTTGCTATGTATAAAAATATGAGCATGGTCAAAGACAGCATACACCATCTACCTTTATCAGGGCCTTGAATCTTTATAGCTTTAAGGTGAAGATGAATTGAAGCCGAAGTTCATATTGTCAAGAGCACGGATCTGGAGAACCAAGCTTCGGTTTAAGCTGAAAACTTAATCGATTGGTCACTAGCTGGTGGTGATCAATCGATTAGGTTTTCAGCTCAAACGGATGTTTGGTTCTCCAGATCCGTGCTCTTGACAATATGAACTTCGGCTTCAATTCATCTTCACCTTAATTCTCAATAGTTTCAAGTTCTTTCGGACATGCTACCATGATGATCCGTGTGCTAACGGTGTTTGGTACAAAGAAAAACAAATAGACCCCATGATTAGCCTCCTGTATAATAACTGATACGCGGTACCAGCTGGTGCACAAGTACCTTAGGGCAGAATGGGTATCCAACCCCGGTGTCACTCTCAGTAAACACATTATCGGATTAGTGCGAAATAAGCAGCCTCGTAAATAGTGAGGATTCCTAGTCATTTTCAGTTTTATATTGCATCTCGTTTGTTAAATATCGAAGAGGGCGTATAACACCGAGCTACCCTATATGGAAACGGTTTATGGTAGAGAAGAATAAATAACGAGCTGATGCAGCTCTTTGGAGACTCCAAACTTCTTGAAAGTTGCAAAACTGGAAGGGTAAAATGAGCAGGATATATTGCAAGAATGCCAAATCCACAAAAATGGTGTTGTCCGCGAATGTCAAACATTCGAAAAACTAGAGGTAAATAGCCTTAAATCGAGTGAATGGGAGGAACATTGTATCGCGTGTTCGATGCTGAGGGACCTTAGGACCTGTAGAAGTAAAATAAGTAACTATCACTGTGTTTTAGGAGGATTGCTCTTATAATTTTCTAACGGGTATTTCCTGTCACAAATTCTATAGCTACTACAAAAAAAAACCCTCCTATTTCTTACACTTTTTCCCCACTAACAAAACCGATGACGAAGAGATGGGGAAGCAATAGTTTTGAAACGAGATGGTCAAGAGATATCTCTGCGCTTTTAGCTTCTGAAAGGCAGTGCTGCACAGCGCTCTGTGGGGTCGAGTCGTGAATTCACAAACATAAAAAAAAACCTTTCTTCTACAGTGTGTCCTCTGACCGATGGATCCCATTCAAAAGCGCTCAAACATGCTCGCACTCACATCTACATACACACATAACTAAGGCTGTGTCGTATGAATAAAAAAAACGAGCACTGACTGGACAGAGGCCATAAATTTTAGATCCCGAAGCTGGAAAAACAAGCTCTTTAGCATTGTTGGCTCAGTTGTCGGTGGACTTCCCCCCGATTCCACAACTCATCTGATTTTCACACAGTTCTTTACGCTAAAACGTTTGCTGTGGGTGGCGGCGAAGGATGGTCAATGAGAGAGGGAAACGAGGTGTGGGAAGGTAAAAGGTTTTTGCTAAAATGAAGTATTTATAAAGCATCATAAAAAAAAATCGTGCCCTATTTAAAATAAATTTGAACCAATATTTCATTTTTCTCACGAAATAGTAAAATGGTTCCATACAGTTATGAAATATACCAGAAAAATATAAAATGTTGTAACTTTCTGAATATATCAGATTGTATCAATAACACTGCGGAACACGTTTTTGTCTCAAGCACCAAAATACCAAGACAACCAGAATGTACATGTAACGAAATCACCTTTTTGCGTCATGCGATGCTTATACGTGCAAAAATTCTATATAAGATGTCGTCAAAACGCCTTATACGTACAAAAGTGGATGCGATATATGTGTATAAGTAATATGATAAAAGCTGACAAACAATGCGAGTGTACAGATTTTTTTACGAATTCATCTGTAACCTTATGCAGCCCACAGACGCTCAGATAGTTTCACCAACATTGACCCCGCCCCCCGACTGTCAAAGTTCGCTGCAGCAACACGATATTTCTTCGCATGTTTTGAATGATCTCGGCAAGTCTAGTGAATTAGTGATTGTTATTTTTTCCATATTCTGTGGATATGGGGGAGAATATTTCTACGGCAATAATTGTACTAAAGAGCTACAAAAAAAGTTTCAAAATTTAAGTACCGGCAGAAATGGATATTCATGAAAAATTCCAGTTATAATTCGCACGAAGTATTCCGGCAAAACTCTGAAATTATGAGGGGTCTCAGTCGAGGAATATTCTGAGCAGTCATCGATATTGCTATGGGATTTTTATCAAACAATTTATCTAGAATTTGTCAGTGGTTCCCTCTGGTTTTTCTACTTTGAAGTTTTCCAGGAATCCATGGGTTATGTTAAGGATTCCATCAAAAATTCTTCTCTAGATTCTACCAGGAATTTTATCAATAGCTCCTGTAGAAATGTATCATTCAGGGATACCTTCAGGTGGTATACTTCTAGAGATTCATTCAAAGCATCCTCTTCAAAATAATGAGGATTTCCTCCACTGATTCGATCAAAGAGCAATCCACAAGTAATTTCTTCATGGCTTACTCCATGGCTGCCTAAAAGAATTCCTCCGGATATTGCTATAACAATTTCTTCAAAGTTTCCTTCAGGAATTCCTAGTTAGTCCCAAGTATTCCATCGCGCATTACCCAGGAATCATATCAAGAATTCCTTCAGATACTTCTCAAGGGATTCCTCAAGCAATTCGTCGACAGAAATTCCCTCTAGGATTTAACCAGAACTTTTTTCAGGGCTTCATCCTGGGATTCCTCCTTAAATTCCACAAAGAACTGCTTCAGAAATTTCAACTGGGTTTTCTTCAGCAATTGTTCAAGAGATACCTTCTAAAAAATCAGAACAGTTATTTAATCAAAAATTTCTACCAGAAATTGCTCTTATCGAATATCTTCCAGTGATTCTTTTAGTAATTTCCCTAACAATTGCTCAACAGATTCAAATTCTATAAAAAAAATCCTATTTTTTATAGAAATTCCTTCAAGAATTCCTACAGAAATACATGAATAGATTTACTCCAGGAACTCTTACAATGATTCTACACAGAACTTATTCAAGAATTCATCAAGGAGTTCCTCCAGGGATTCCATCAGGAAGCCTTCAGGGAATCCACGTGAAATACTGCAAAAGAACTTATCAAAACTTCCTAAACGGGATATCAACAAAAATTCCTTTAGAGAATCCGCTGCAAATTTTTTGAGAGATTGCCCCAGGTTATCCTCCAGTACTCTTCTGAGAAATCTTTAATAAATACTATTATAAATTCCACTAGTGTTCACCCTTCAAAGATTCTTCCTTGTATCTCTGAAGGGACCCTACGAGGCATTTGTCCCTGTACTTCTGCAGAAATTACTTCAATAATCTACCATAAATTTCTCCGAGGGTTTCCAAAGGAATTTTTCCATCAATTCCTTCCAGTATTTCATGAAGGATTTTTTCCAAGGAATCCACCTTAGAGAAGCCTTGAAGAACTTCTTCAGGAATTGCTTTTTAAGTTCTCCCAGAAATATATTAAGGAATATCTCCAGCAAATTCTCCGGGAATTTGTTCAGTGATTTTTGGTGGTTCCTCCAAGGATTTCTCTGGAAATTCCTCCATGGATTTATTCAGAAACTTTCCAAAAAAAATATGTTCCAGGTGTTTCTTTAGGGATTCAACCCGAAGGCATTCAGAGAAATGATTTGTTCAATGCTCTGAGTAAATATCAGTTAATTCCCTGGGGATATTTCTGATAGCCCTGAAGGGAAACCCTAGTAAAACCTTTCAAGTATTTTAAGGTAGAACTTCTGGCGAAACTCTGGTAGATTTTTCTGGTGGAGATTCTAGCGAAACTCCGGTGAAATTACCAGTGTTAACCCAAGAAGAACTCCTTGTGAAATTCCCTAAAAAAAAAATTACAGGTGAAATAATTATAGAAAATACTGCTGAAGTTTCTGAAGGAATTACTGGTAGAATCTTTATAGCAAATTGTGATCGAATTGCATAGGAAATTCGTTTTGGAATCATTGAACTTCATCGGAATCCACGGAGGAACCTCTGGTAAAATTTTCAAACTATCTCCCTAAAGGAACTTCTGAAGGAATTCCTACAGAAACTTTTGATAGAAACCCTGGAGGAATTCCGGGTGGAATATCTGAAGAAAATGTCAATGAAATCGTTGAAGGAAATCTTCATGAAATCCCTAGCGAAACTCCTGAAGGAATCCGGAGGAACTCCTGATGGAATCCTTGTAGGGATTTCTAATTATATGCTTGATGGAACTCCTGGTGAATTCATTGAAGGTACTCTCGATGAAATATATTGTAAAGCTCCTGATGGAATCCGTATGGGAACTCCTGATGAAATTCCTGGAGGAATTGCTGATAAAATTCATGATGGAACTCCTGATAGACATCCCTAGAAGGAATCCTAATGGAATTCCTCGAGAAACTCTTGATATAATCTCTGGAGGAACTTCTGATGAAATCCTTGGAGGAATTCCAGGTGGAATCTCTGAAGAAACTACTGATGAAATCCCCAGAAGAGTTCTTATGGAAGCCCTAAAGGTACTCCTAACAGAATTTCTATAGAAACTCCTGATGGAATCCCTGGAGCAACTCTTGATGAAATCCCTGGATGAACTCATGATGGAATCACTTTAGGAATGAAATGGAATGAAATCCCTGAGGGAATTCCTGAAAGATTCCTGTTGGAACTCCTGATAGGATTCCTACAGAAACTCCTTATGATATTCCTGGTAGAAATATTGATAGAATCCCCAGAAGAACTCTGATGGAAGCCCTGAAGGTACTCCTGACAGAATCCCTATGGAAACTCCTAATGTTATCCCTAGAAGAATTCTTGATAAGATTCCTTATGGAACTTCTGATAGAAACCCTGGAAAAATTCTTTCTGATATCCCTAGATGAAATTCTGATGGAATTACTCGAGGAACTCCTGATATGATCTCAGAAGGATCTCCTGATAGAATTCTTAAAGGTATTCCAGGTGGAATTTCTAGAAAAATTCTTGA
Organism: Aedes aegypti; assembly: GCF_002204515.2. Taxonomy (NCBI): domain Eukaryota; kingdom Metazoa; phylum Arthropoda; class Insecta; order Diptera; family Culicidae; genus Aedes; species Aedes aegypti. The sequence continues at coordinate 99,609,769 of NC_035109.1, read as the reverse complement.
TGGAATGCCAGGAAGGACTCCTGATGAAATCCCCAGAACAACTCTGACGGAAGCCCTGAAGGTACTCCTAACAGAATCCCTATAGGAACTCCTGATGAAATCCTTGGAGGAATTTCTAATGATTTCTTGAAGAAACTCCTGATGGAATCATTGAAGCGACTCCTAATGAAATCCCTAGATGAACTCCTGATGGAATCTTTTTAGGAACTTCTGATGATATCCCTGGAGGATTTGCTGATAAGTTTTCTGATGGAACCCCAGATAGAATATCTAGAGAAACTCTTTATGATTCTGGAAGAAATATTTATGAAATTCCTCGAGGAACTCGTGATATAATCTCTAGAGGAACTCCTGATAGAATCTCAGAAGAAACTCTTGATGGATTCCCTGGAAGAACTCCTGATGAAATCTCTAGAAGAACTCTGATGAAAGCCCTAAATGTACTCCTGATAGAATAGCTATTAGAACACCTAATGGAATCCCTGGAGAAACTGTTGAAGAAATGCCTAGATGAACTCTTGTTCTATTCCCCAGAATAACTCCTGATCCCTAGAGGAACTACTGATGGAACCTTTGGAGGAAATTTTGATGGAGTTTTTGGTAGAATCGTCACAATAACTTCTGATGGAAACTTTTGAAGTTCTTCTGATGGAATCCCTGGAAGAACTTTTTAAGGAATCCCTAGAGAAACTCCAGATGAAATTCCATGAGGCACCCTGGTAGAATCCCATGAGGAATTATTTGTAAAATCACTGGAAAAGAAAAAATCTTGATTAAATCTCTGTAGAAACACCTGGCGGAATCATTAAGGAATTACTGATGAAATCCATGAATGAACTTTGGAGGATTACCTGCAGGAATATCTGGTGAAATTCCTTATGGAATCCCTGTAGGAGTTCCTGGTACAATCCCAAGATGAATTTCTTGTTGAACTTTTGATGGAATCAGAGGAAGAAATGATTAATTCTCTGAAGATAATTCTGGAAAATTGTTTGAAGTATATTTAAAGAATCCCTGCTAAATTTGCTAAAGAAAATGGTTGAAGATTTTTGGAAACGCTAGCGAAATATATAGAAACCACTCAAGAGTGCACATTTGCTGGGTCACTATGACATTGACGATGCGTAAATTCATTCATTTTGACTTGCCACCCATCTGCATCGGCAGATCAAGGGACGTCGAAGCTTCAATTTGACATGCTGACCGTGTGTGATGCTGCTTGACGAACCAATTTGACAGTTTGTGAAGCCGATTTGACGGTTGATAATTCGGTCGGACAAAATCAAACGTGTTTGATTATATTCTGGATAGAAATTTCTGACTGAATTTCTGAAGTAATCCCTGAAAGACTTTGAAATCCCTTAATAAATCATGAAAAACCTCTTAATGATCAAAATTTTTCATATACTTCTGAAGGAATACCTGGTAGGATTCCTACAGGATTCTCTGGAGAAACCATTCAAAATTTTCTTGCTGAAACTATGACGGAATTACTGAAGGAATTGTTGGAGTAATTTGTAGTAGAGTCCACGAAAAAATAAGTAAGAATTACTGGAATATTTAGAAAATACTAGGAATTAATGGAGGAATATCTGAAGAAATATTAAAATAAATCTTCTGGAGAATTTCGAAAGAAGTTCCTGGAGAATTACCGCAAGGAACTCCTGGAGAATTTTTTGCAAATATTCTGAGAGGAGTCTATGGAGGAACTTCTGAACGACTCTGGAATCCCTCGATGCATTTCCGCAGGAATTCCTGACGATGGTATACCTAGAGAAGTTGTTGGGAAAAATCGAATGAGGAATTCTGGTCTTATCTGGAGAGGAATTCCAGGAAGAATCTCTGGAATATTTTCAGAGTATTAGCTGTGAAAAGTTCTATAGAAATACCCGGAGCAACCCCCCAGTAAACATTTTGGTTGGTATAACTTTTGTTATACATCATTCTATATGAATCAATTCAATCGTATAGAATGCACGAAAAGGTTATATACCTACCAAAGTGGAGGCTATATGCGTACTTGGCACGACTTTTTCGGACTTTCTGCGATCAGATATACGATGCCACAAAATTTGGATGAAAATAAAAAATAAAGTTTCCATCGAGTCTCAAACACGGGACCTCTAGATCAGGAATCGGGCACCTTACCACTGTACCACCAAGGGTTACTTTCTAACGGGTAATTATTTGCCTATGTACATGTTTCATGTACAGCGACACATACTTTGTTGTAGTGGCAATTTATGCTAAGTTATTGCGATTTCATACGATGCTTATTGGATTGATATATGATCTGTCAGTTTATATAACATAACGTGATTCTATGTTGAACTATTTACGACATGTTTTGTTGTCAACACAGATTGTCGTTTATGAATCGTATTGGGGATTTACATACAACTTGTATTGACATTGATAACGCTTAATATGGCATCCTGTGCAATTCTGATTTTGGACGCATGAATATGTGATTTTAGATGCACATTCTTATACGATACGTGATTCGCTGGGCCAATAAAAAGTTTTGCTGAGTTTAAATTATACAAATAAGGACTATTCATTTTATAAAGTGGACACTTTGTTTAAGCTATATCTTTTTAATTTATTGATAAAATCGAAACTGGTTTCCTGAAAACCGTTCAACTTTTATTCTACAATGTTATGAAAATATAAAATCTTACAAAATGCTTATGGTTGATGAACTAAATAATTTTTCCAAAAACTCTTAAGAAAACCTGTTCGTCAAAGTTAAGCATTATTTTTTCGCCTAACAAAAATCCTATTTTTTATGAAAAAATAGTATGTTGGTATCCTTTACTATTCTACTAAAGGTAGAGCTTATGAAAAATTAATAATATTCCACCATTCCACTAGGTTACTCTAGTCATTTATCCTTTATGGCCAAATTTCCTGATACTCCGCCCTTTTACTCTTCACAAAAAAAAGTATAGTAAAAAGCGTGTTGAGAATTGGTTTAGATTACTAAACAAACTATATTTGTATAATAGATAGCTAAATCGTGAGTTTTACCCGGATTCTTAGGTATAAATTTTATACTTTATGGTCGTTTTATGAAAAAATCTCATTCTTTTAAAATCACCTACTGCAAATTCTAAGCGTTTTTTTTCGAATATTTTGAGAGGTTATCTCAGAATAACACATAATGAAAATAATGCATGGAAAATAAATTAAATTTTATTATAGCAGTGTTCCCAATTTTGATGATTGTTATTGTGCTTTTAGAGGTCTTCTTAAAATAAAGCAATTGTTTTTTTATTGTGCATAAAATATGCCGTGGGGACATAAAAGCAACTCTATGAAGGAGTCAGGACGTACTTTAAACTAAAAAATTCTACTCAAATCAGTTCCATTTAAATTTAAAACATGTTTTCTCTAAAAAAAATCGATGAAAATTAATTTCATGATATTTGAAAAATTGTTGCTCCAAAAGTAACTTGTTATTTTTCAGCAGACTTCCTTTGTACGTTTATATGATGCACTCAGAAAATAGCATTCTATGCGAGGAAATTCATCAATCAAACAATTTCATTCACCATGTTGTGCGGGTGTAATGATGAGAATAAAACTAAAAAAAAACATTTTTCGCTTTTTTCGTTGCAATTTTTTGTGATTTTCTAGGTCATTTTTTAGGTCGATAAATAAATAAAACTTTTGAAGCTATCCCTCAGAATCGCCTTAGCCACAATGTGCCTCGTGTTTTTATGGGTGCATTAAATAGGCTGCCAGGTGAATAGCAGAGCATTTTTTGCGACCCTTTTTCCTGGTCAGAAAGGAAAAATCATCGACAAGAAAGGGACACCGGAGGACATGGAAAATTGCAAAGTTCCGGTTTCATCATCTCCCTCCCGGGAGCGATGTTCGAATGTTGTTCGACCACCGATCAGAACAGCAGCTTCCATGCAGGCAGGCCAGGAATGGGAATCAGATGAGTTGCCGAATTGCAAAGTTCCTGCCATGCAAAGGAATGCGAGAATGCGGTGGTCGTAATTTTACTCTTGATGCAGTCAGAGAGGAAAATTGAAATTTAGTTTGTTGGAATTCCTGCGGGTGCGGGTCGTGTTGTGTCGTGACGGTTTGGTGCGGGGGGTGACAAACGTATCGCCACTCATTTGCAGATCCAATTTACTTTGCACTATGGGCCATAAATAATTTCGTTAGTATGAATTTTTCATTCTGCTGATAGAGATATTAACTTTCTTCAATTATTTTTTTGCCAGTGTCAGATATTCATATTTTTTAAAAGCGGAAAAAGTGGAGCAAAATGAGGAACAAAATTTAAAAAAAATAGAGCAATGTAAGGAATTTAGGGAAGTTTTTTCATAATAGTGTGACCCATTATCTATCAGCTGACACATACTATGTATCTATGTCATACAGTCGACTTTCAACATCTCGATATCTCTCCCTTTGTCGATGATTTTTTCGGTCCCTTCATTCTGCATACATTTTTACTCTCCATATCTCGATATCCTCCTTATCTCGATATCTCCCTATCTCGATGTAATTTTCGTTCCCGACTTTCTCTCCGTATGTCGATATGCCCATTATCAAAGGTTACTAGACTAAATTTAAGGGATTCAAAACAATTTGCGAAGACGAAATGACATCTGTTTGTTTTTGATTTTCCTAATGACGGAGTGATTTTCAATCTAGTATTCTTTAAACATTTGTTCTATGTCTCGATCTTTCCCTATCTCGATGGTCCCTTCGATATCGAAATGTGGAGAGTCGACTGTAATATGAATTTAAGCGATTTTCAATTTCGCTGCGCAATTTAGCTCTCTGGTCCATAGTGCGACTGTTTGGATTAAGAGGTGGGAGGCACTGTGGTTTCATCAGGTGACCGTCGTTGTTTGGCGTTTACGGCAACTTTACCGTGTCGGAAAGGCGATAATTACATCTCAAGTTAATTAACAAGTTAATTTGCATATCTGTCCTTTAACTTTGGTGGATGAACAATGCACATCACTGGAAGGACGCGACGGATCCAATGGCATCAGCCAGAAGCAGAATTTTTTAAACCGGCGACTGCTCAGAAGTCGTGAACCACAACCATGTTTATCGGAAGTAGGAAGGGAAGCGTATATAGAGAGGGGACGACGGAATTGTAAATCGTTGTTTAATTGACTTGCTGATAGATTCAAATTACTGTGTAGGTATGAACCGCACAAGTACTCCCCAGTAGAATGGCGAAAGGTTTAATTGCGGACGGACGGCGATGATGAAAGCGCTAGGATTAATTAAGAGCCCTAGGCTTACCTTGAAGGGGAAAGGCATCTGTGCTCTGAAATATGTACCCGACAACCTGTAAAGTTGCGAGCATTGAATCGTGGGAAAATTGATTGTTACATGATGGATGAAGGAGACCTGGGAGGTTTATTTTTTCGAGTTAGTTGGAAGCACTTAGTTATTTGTAAATGCGCCATTGTAGCAACAACAATAACTTACTTTCCTTAAGCCAATCAAAACTAATTGTTATAATATATTGATTTTTGGAATGTTGTTTACTAGAACTATGAGAAATACCCCCCAATAAAATAGTTAATGGAAATACCATTTTCAGAGGAACCCTTTTCAACGTATTGGAATTTGAAGCATTAAGTAATAGGAATATGGTTATCGTAAAGATATGGCTTCGCATTAAATGTTTTACATAGTATATTATATGCTTTTGTACCTAAGTCGACTCTCAATAGAAACCCGTTTGGTTTTTCGTTAATGTTCTTTTCTGTACTGAGATATCAAAAGTTTAATCATACTTTAGTAGCATAAACTCTCAATCAACTTTAATAGCATAATGACTCAATCACATCGTTACCACATTCCATATTCCAAGTTCAATATTCTTTGTAACATATTTTCCCCATGCACATTTAGTAACTAAATTACAACACCATACTGAGTGCATCGTACCCGAAGCATCTCAGCATGGTATGAAGGTCAAATTACAGACCACCAGACTAGCTCGTCGTGGGAACTACAGTTTATGCATTTTTTATTTTTTGCATTAAATTCATGTTTATTTACATTTAGCTTTTACATAGAAATTAGATACATGTGTCAAGAGATTGACCAAGAGGTCCTTCAGCTTTAGGTAGTGTCGATAACAAAGGCGAGCAGTGGACGATGGTTGATGAACCTCTGTTCCTTGTCGCTTTAAGCCAGTGGTGGAAAGCATCATGCCGTTTACGCAAAATGAACCAATATTAAGCAGGATCCACGCTCCCACGCTCACGAACCAACAGCGACCGATGTGATCACAGATTCTTGCATCGGAGAACCGTAACAAAACAAATGTAAAAAGAGCGTGATTGCTGGATGAGCAGAGTCTGCTCACGGCCGTTGTTTCTTCCGTTCATAGCTATTTTTTATAAATAATTGGGTGGACTATGATTATAATAGATAGATAACAAACTAATATACGACAACTTTGAGAAAATTGACCGATATATGGTGCTATTATAGAAATATCACAGGGAATCGGATGCCTGAGTGCGTGTCAAAATAAAATGATGCGATGCCCTCTACAGTATTTGTGTTCGGGCGATCGTGAGCAAAGAAAGCAAGAACGCAATCGCACAAAAGGAACCACCGATGCGGTAGCATTTTTCTGTAGTGCATGAACAGACTCTGTTCATCGTTTTACAGCACTGCTTTCAGCACACAATTCGGGATATTGTCTTTCACTCACGCACTTACTACTCTTCGTTTTGTTTGATAATTCACTAGTTTTAATTTTCAGTTCATTTTACGTATAATTTAATTCATGCCATGTTCAAGTTCACTTTATTCCATGCACTTCACTAGTCTAATAATAATTACTAACTATTTTTAACTTCAATAATCTAGCAACACTTTCAACACTTCCATGTATATACACTGGCCGGAGCAATCAAAGAGGGCCCATGACGTCTCCGAAGACCTTTTATATCCGAGGGGTGATCGGAAATCCATTTTCCTCCATCTTTCCATTTCCAAAGGGTCGCCTGTCACTTTGTTGTCATCCACCGAAGTGTCGGAGTCGAGGGAATCGCCACAACCATTTGACGAAAAACGAAGCACAGATCGCAAGTCCAAATGAAGCACTTTCGTTATACACGAACATTCTGGCCCCTTCAGAAAACGCCTTTCTGACTTCGAACTGTTTTACTCTTGCGGGTTGTCCCTCGGCTTGTTGATTTTTCTATCCGCTGTCGTGGTCGTGTTTGTTTTGGTCGTAAACGTCAGTTGTCGGGATTTTCGTTGCAGATGATTGAAGATCAGGCAGCATCAACGAGCTAATTGGGAAATAATCGAAAACAAAAGACCCGGTGGCGGTTTTCGCGAATGTAGAATTTAATGGACTGGTTCTCACCCTGTCCCTTTGAAAAAAGGGCATTGTATTTTCTTTTTTCCTACAGGTATCCGTCCGTGATCGAAATAGTGGTAGCTGATTGTGATGATTCCTATTTCCCTTGGTTGGTCGATGACTGGATCGCAGCTGAGAGAGACTCGCGAAGAGGAAAAATATCAACGTCATATGCAGCCCAGATTCCCCTCTCACGAAACGTCAAATGCAGCCCACCGTTTTTATGGCTGAAAAAGTGAAAAGTATTGTGTTCAAAGTTAACTGTTATTGAAAACCTCAGTCAGCGGAGCAGTTTTTTCCAAAGTTGCTGATAAATCTAAGCAGAAGATTAATTATTTCTAATGTCTGCTACGTTTGCTGGCATGAAATTAGTACTAGTACTAAATTCGGTTTTTTCATCTACTTATAGGTATTCTACTAAACAGCTCGAAGATTTATTATTATGAAATTTCACTCAAAAAAAGAAGACCGTCTTCGCGAGTCTCGTCTCAGGATCGCAGTACTCTCAGACGAAATGTTGACTGGTGATGACGTCAAAGTAGGGAGCAAACAAATTTTCGATACTGGCCTCGTACAAGTACCTTGTGATGTTCGCAATGTGACCACCCGAACTATTCCGTCCGCACCTGGGTGCTTGTCAATGATACGTGCAGTACGCCAGCTCATCGGTGGAGAGTTTTCATCCTTTATGATAACCAGTCGCCCTACTTCAATGTCAATCGATGGTTTTAGCCACTTCGTGGCTGAAGAGTAGCCAAATATTCAAGGTGCCATCTCTGCCATAAATGTTGGAAAATCTTCTGAGTCTGCTGCCACTTATGCAATTGAGTGAACGGAGTATCGGAATAATCATTATCCGGAACACTCTTCAAAGCAAAACCAGTGAGGAAGTGTCCAGGAGTAAGCACCTCGAGGTCGTCAGGATCGTCGCTTAGGGAGTTATTGGCCTCGAATTTAGGCAGCACTCGATTTGAGCGAGAAGTGTCTCGGTGTCGTCGAAAGCCAAAATGTGTGTACCGATAACTCGATAGAAGTGCTTCTGAGCTGATGAGATTGCTGCCTCCCAAAGGCCGCCGAAATGGGAAGTAGAAAACGGATTGAAGTGCCATCTTATTCCATTGTCATTGCATTCCTATGCAATTGCAGCGTGGTGTTCTTTGCTCGAGACCAGTCGTCGCAATTCGTTTGCTGCGCCAACAAAATTTCGACCATTATCGCTATGGATATCCGAACAAAGACCACGTCGCGAAACAAATCTGCGCAAAGCGTGAGTGAATTTTGCTGTTGTGAGGTCTGCCACCAATTCCAAATGCACGGCTTTGGTGCTGACAAATACCGCAACATACGCCTTTTGGGGAGCTGCTCTTCGATGTTGTGATTTTACTTGGATTGGTCCCAGTAGTCCACACCTGTCGTAGTAAATGGTCTAGCTGCAGAGACTCTAGCGCTGGGTAATTCTGCCATAAATTGTTCTATCAATTTAGGGCGATTTCTGAAGCAAATGACGCAGCATGGAGGTGTCGCAAATGGAGAGTTCGGATCAGTAACCCTGAGATTGGATGAGATGATGGAAGGAGGATTTGGTGTTTGCTGTCATACGGTAGTTGCGAATTGATGAGTCGACCGCCAATTCGTAGTACGTTTTGCTCGTCCATAAAAGGATGAAATCATCGTAGCCGAGATTTTGTCGATATTGCTTTTTGTTGTCGCAATTGTTCCCATTCATTGCTGAAATACTGCTTCTGAATCAAAGAGATTAGCGTTGACTCCGCTGTTTTAATTTCTCCCGTGGTGAGATAATTAGTAGAAGATTGCTCGTCAGAATTTCGTTGACATTTTCGAAGAAAACGGAAACAGTAAGCTGTCACACGTAACATTCGATAGTAGTTTGAGTGTTTCTGGACGAATTCATCGATGAAGGACAATTCTTCCCCGGCAGGAACAGCAGCAATTGTAGTTCTTTTCGCCTCGTGAAGAGCCTCATTAGACTGGAAGTTGTTCGATTGTGCTATTGGCCATTCGATCATATTTCGGGTCAACCATTCAGGTCCGTTCCACCACAGTTTGTTAGTCACTATGTCGTTTGCTGCGGTCCCCCTTGAGATTAGATCTGCTGGGTTTTGAACCCCAGCAATGTGATTCCACGAGCAGTTTTCGGTTGCGATTTGGCTTTTGGACACTCCATTCGCCACAAATGTAGTCCATGCTGAGGGTGAAGATTTTAGCCAGCACAGTACGACGGTTGAGTCCACCCAGAAGAATGTTTCAGCGTTGAGTTGAAGAGATGAGACAACCTTTTCATAGAGCTGAGCTCCTATGAGTGCCCCACATAGTTCTAGTCGAGGGATAGTTTGCTTCTTGAGTGGGGCAACCTTTGATTTAGACGTTAAAAGAGCTACCTTTACTTCGCCGGCGGAGTTAGTGGACCGAAGATAGACACATGCGCCATATGCATTATCAGATGCATCGGAGAAGACGTGAATCTGCAACGTAGTCGGGAATGGAAATATCACGCAGCGTGCTATACGAAGTTCATTAAGGTTGGGAAGCTGCAATTGGTAGGTTTTCCAACGTGTTTTGAATGACGGGGGTAGCTCTTTATCCCAACTCCAAGGTTTGCCATCAGTGTCGATAAGAGTCCAGATTCCTTGCATAAAAATTTTTGCTGTCCTACAAGCCCTAACGGATCAAATAGTCGTGCTATGTAGGACAGTGCCATTCGTTTCGTGAGTGTTGCGTTGCTCGAACTAGTAGAAGGTAGAATGATTTTGTAGCGAAGTACATCGGCGTTTGGCTCCCAGTGCAATCCAAGAGTTTTAATGCACTGCTCTTTGTCGATGTCCACGTAATTTTTCAGTGTTCTATTCTCAATGGGAACATCTTGAATGGTTCGTTAGAAGTCCACTTCCTCAGCTCAAAGCCACCTCGATTCAGCAATATTTCTAGTTGGGTACATAGTTCGATTGCTTCTTCTACCGTAGCTGCTCCTGAGAATAAATCAAATCATCAACATAGAAGTCCTTTCGAAGAATGTTGACTGCTTTAGGGAAATCGATTTGTTCATCATCTGCCAGCTGCTGAAGCACTCGAGTAGCAAGAAATGGCGCGCTAGCTGTGCCGTATGTAACAGTTTTTAGCTCAAATGTCTGCAACGGGGAATCAGGGGTTGACCTCCAAACTATATGCTGTAAACTGTTACTCTTATCATCCGTTAGAATTTGTCGATACATCTGTTAAATGTCAGCATTTATAAGGACTGGTTGGATTCGAGATCGCATCGTGATCGACCGTAAGTCCTCTTGTACTATTGGACCAACCATTAAGGCAGTATTCAATGAAGGTCCGTTGGCTGTTGGGCAAGATGCGTCAAACACCACTCGTACTTTAGTTGTAGCACTGTTCTCCTTTATCACCGCGTGATGAGGGAGATGGTAACGAGGTAAATGAGAATGCTGAATTTACTTTACTAATTCCATGTGGCCTAGTTTCAGGTACTCTTCCATGAAATTTCGATATTGATCGTAAAGCTCTTCATTGTGGGTGAGCTTCCCCTCCAGGAAGTGGAAGCGACGAATGGCTGTGCGACGATTATGTCCAAGGTTTGCGAGAATTTCCTCCTTGATAGGCAAGTTGACAATACAGCGACCTTCGGGAGTGCGTGTGAACGTTCTCCTGAAGTGTTCTTCACAAGGTGCTTTCTCCACAGAATAACGAGATTGGCATCCATCTTCCTCAATCGTCCAAAACTTTTGCATGAGATCGTGTAGATCGGCAACAGAAGCGACGTTTGCGATAATAGGCGTGGTCGATGGATTGTGAGTAGTCCTACCTGACACGACCCAACCGAAAACTGAATTGACGAGCATCGGTAGACCTGGACCTAGTGGAACTCTGCCCGATACCTTGAATAGATCGAAGAAGATCTCAGCGCCTAAAATCAGGTCAACCCTTGAAGTTTGATAAAACGCAGGGTCGGCTAATTAAATTCCTGAAGGAATGTCCCAAGAAGACGTGTTGAATGTGGTGGATGGCAAATCGATCGCAACCTTTGGTAGGACTAATATTTCGACCTTGGCAGAGTAGTTAGATACACGTGAGCGGATTGTCGAAATGAATTTGAAGCGGGATTCTGTAGCGGATTGACCTATACCGGCGATCGGGAGATGGATTCTTTTTCGTTGGACTTTGATAAGCTGAGAAAACGATTCAGTGGCAAAGCAGCATTCGCTACCAGAATCTAACAGAGCTCTCGCAGAATGTTCGATCCCATTGTCATCCACTACTATGACGATGGCAGTAGCAAGTAGAACGCTTTTACAACCTTGACCAGTTGAAGTGTAGCTTGATCATTCAGGGTTGCGGATACTGACGCTGACGGTTGTTAGTTCAAATGAGTTCCAGTTTCCTTAGGCTGAGGCGAATCGGGGAACTTGGTGTTGAATTGAGCAGAGCCAAGACACAGCTGAGTATGATGATGACCTTTACACTTGCGACAGGTACTCGAAGATGGGCATTCCTTAGCTTGATGACCCTTACGTAAACAATTCCGGCATAGTTGATGACGGCGGACTTCTTTCTTCTTTTCATATACGCTCATTTTCGAAAATACCCCACATTGGTAGAGAGGATGATGGTCGGAACAAGAAACACATCTACGCTGACTGGTTTGACTTGCTCCATGACTGGCGATTACTCGCTGTCCCGACTTCTTGTTGATAATCGGCAACGATGTTTCGGCGGTTTTTACAATGGTCTGAATAACAGTTACTCTACGATGAATGAAGGTAGTAAGGTCTTTGAAGGTAACGGCATTTAGCGTCGATGAATGTTCTTCCCAGTCTCTGCGAGTGGTCGAATCTAAACGAATGCTCAGCATGCGAAGCAGAAGAATGTCCCAAAATTGTGTTTTCTCTCCTAGCTGGGTTAGAATTTTAACATTGGCCTCAAACTTTTCCACTAAGGAGTGCAGCTGCGTGGACGATTCTTTCTTGATTGATGGGAATTCAAAATTCAAAATCGACGTAGGATTGCTTGAGTCGCAGAGGATTTTGATAATGGTCGAGCAGATGATTCCAGGCAACCTGATAGTTATTGACACTAATAGCTATCGTTTGAACTAGTTTCAGAGCCTATCCGGATAGCGAAGACCGTAGATAATACAATTTTTGAATATTGGAGAGCTCATGCGACGAATGAACTAAGGAAATGAAGAGGTCGTGGAAATTTAGCCATTGGTCGAGGTTTCCGGCGAAGTTAGACAGTTTTATATCGGGCAACCTTACTTGCGACGACTGAGCAGGGCTGTGCGTGGTGAAAGAAGAAGATGAAGACGTGCGGGAAGATACCGGCGCTTCTTTATTCATAGAGAGTAGGAATCCCTTCACTTTGAAGTAGGACGTTTCGAATTCGACACGTTCCTTCAAATGATCTTCGATGGCAGATTCGTCGAGCGTCTCGAGTTCAGCTTGAATGGCGTTGAAGTCGTTCCATAAGCTGACGAGATGCTCCAATCGGACGGATATTTCACGGGTATCAGTATCTTCTTGGAAGTTGTCCACGAAGGTCTTGATGAGGCCAAAAGACGTCAATAGGCTCTTTTGCCTAGTTTTCAATGATTTAATTCGCCGTTCGCTAGACATCGTGCAGGGATGAGATGAGCTGGATCTAGAAAGCGCAGACCGCGTAGCTCAAAAGTGGACAGAATAGCGAACAGGAATGCCAATTACCTGCTAACAGGCAATGATTTGCCTTGTATACAATAATCAATCCGGTTGTACTCCAGAAGTGTCGATGAAGATCCGTGGGTGAGATGAGCCGGATCTGGAAAGCGCAGACCGCGTAGCTCAAACGTGGACAGAATAGCAAAATAGGAATGCTAATTACCTTTTTACAGGCAACGATTTGCCTTGTATCCAATTAACAATGCGTTGGCACTCCAGAAGTTTGGGTGGGGCACCTTAACCTGAACCGGGCACGTGGTAGATTCTCTCGTAGATGTGACGGAAGACCGGAGTTTGACGGTAGATCCGGTTCGAAGGACCACTTTGTCGATAACAAAGGCGAGCTGTGGACGATGGTTGATGAACCTCTGTTCCAGTGGACCTGGTCAGGATGGGACCTTGTCGCTTTCAGCACACAATTCGGGATATTGTCTTTCACTCACGCACTAAGGCCAGTTCATTTAAGAAAGTGGACACGTGTTTTTTACAGTAAAGTGTTTATTTTCGAACAAATTCGTGAGTTTACCTAAAATACATGGAAATCAACGTAATTTCGACCAAATTCACATAAATTTGAACATTTATTGAGCATTGCTGGAGAATGCTCTTACTTTTCTCATTATACCTCCCATAAGGTTCTGCACAACTTTTTTCGGAACTTTTCGTTGTGCTGCTGTTCGTTGTGACCACATTTTCTTGAAAAAATCGATGGAGCTTGCTTCTCTTCCATCCTTCTTAAGATTTCGTTTGATTATTGCCCAATATGTTTCAATGGGCCGTAGTTCTGAGCAATTTGATGGATTCGATCATTTTTCTACAAATTCGACTTTTTCCTTCTTGAGCATCTCCAAAGTAGCTGAAGCATAGTGAGCCGATGCTAAGTCTGGCAAAAACAATGGAGGCATGGTATGCTTTCAGTAGATGGGCAGAAGCAATTTTTTAATGCATTCAGTTCTGTAATTTTCGCTGTTGATTGAACCCGTCGTGAAATATGTAGTATTTTCATACTGCAGGAGCAAATTGCCTGCCATAACAAATCATTTTTCCCAAATTTTTCTGTTGGGATGTATCGTACGTCGTCAGGAATATCTGTTTTGGCCAAAGCGTTGAAAAAATTCAATTTTGACACTTCGCGATTTTAGCCAAATCTCGGAACGACAGTTTTTCTGTACACCATTTGTGCAGAAAAATATTGCGAGTCGCCATGTCAATTCGACCCATCGCTTGGAATTTATAATTTTTTTATGTCAACTTTTGTCTGCTGTCAAAATAAACACTTGGGTACACACTGAAACAAAATTTTATTTGTTTTTGTGGAATTTTCACACCAAAATGTTAATATTTAGGTGTCCACTTACTTAAATGAACAGTCCTTAACTACTCTTCGTTTTGTTTGATAATTCACTAGTTTTAATTTTCAGTTCATTTTACGTTTAATTTAATTCATGCCATGTTCAAGTTCACTTTATTTCATGCAGTTCACTAGTCTAATAATAATAACTAACTATTTTTAACTTCAATAATCTAGCAACACTTTCAACACTTCCATGTATATACACTGGCCGGAGCAATCAAAGAGGACCCATGACGTCTCCGAAGGCCTTTTATATCCGAGGGGTGATCGGAAATCTATTTTCCTCCATCTTTCCATTTCCGAAGGGTCGCCTGTCACTATGTTGTCATCCGCCGAAGTGTCGGAGTCGAGGGAATCGCCACAACCATTTGACGAAGAACGAAGCACAGATCGCAAGTCCAGATGAAGCACTTTCGTTATACACGAACAAGTAGTATTTTTCTTTGAAGTGTTTATATTGTGGTGATTTTACCTTAGTTACTTGTTGGCCTTATGGGCTCCGGTAGTTTTCTTAAAGTACATTTTTTTTTATTCTAACTAATACTTACAGGCTATCGACATCGATGAAGACACCATTGGCTTGTCAGATAAATCGGGCCCGGGACATCCTGTCTACTGCAAATCGCTGCAGTTGATATAGGGCATGTCCAATGGACATAGGCTGAATATTTACAAGACTACTAAAATTTGATAACCTAGGGGGGGACAAGGTCCCGGATGACCTGCTGGCCAGATTGTTGGCATCGGGCCCTGTACCAAAGCGCTCCTAAAGTGTTTTTATCTCAGCCAGACGGTGTCGGTTGTCCTCATTTTCAAAGGACTGGTGTGGACCATCCGGAGGAATTTATTATGGGTCCTCTGGAGCCTCAGATGGTGGGTTTTGGCGCAGCTCTCCCAGATTATTACGCCAAATTCAATGACCGGAAGAATGACCTGTTTGTAAACAGCAAGCTTGTTCTTCAAAGACAAGGTTGACTTACGGTTGATCAGTGGGTAAAGTGCTTGGCGCAAGATGTTGCTTTTGGTGACCGTTTTGTCAACCTGCTCTCTAAAGAGAAGCTTGCTGTCTACATTGAACCAAGGTAGTCGGCTACATCAGACCATTGCACCGTTGATCCACCGAGGGTGATTTTACAATCCTAAGCCGAAACAATTCTGGCGGATTTGGAGTAGGGGAAGAGGATGACCTGGGTCTTCGCCGCGTTGATATAGATCTTCCAGCTGTTCAAATATTCTATTCGGGGGGTCCAGATAGCCGTAGCGGTAAACGTGCAGCTATTCAGCAAGACCAAGCTAAGGGTCGTGGGTTCGAATCCCACCGGTCGAGGATCTTTTCGGGTTGGAAATTTTCTCGACTTCCCTGGGCATAGAGTATCTTCGTGCCTGCCACACGATATACGCATGCAAAAATGGTCATTGGCATAGTAAGCTCTCAGTTAATAAGCTGAGAAGCAGGCTCTGTCCCAGTAGGGACGTAACGCCAGAAAGAAAAAGAAGAAGCTGTTCAAATAATCTGACAATACAATCAGGCTTCTCTGGAGTCGAGAAGTTAACGCTTTCGTGTATCTGCGTGAACGACCGCGTCGAAAGCCAAACTGTTCCTCGAGTAATATGTTGCTTTTATTGGCTGCCGGAAGCAGCCGTCTGTTAATTGCTTTTTCAAAAAGCTTTGATAACCCTGAGAGAAGGCTGATGGGGTCGATAGCTTTTGGGGGAGGAAGGATCCTTCCCAGGTTTCCTAATGGGGATGACTTTAGCTGACTTCCACGGCGAGGGGAAGTAGCTAAGTCGGAGGCACTGATTGAAAATCAGTGCCAGATGTTGGTGGAACTGGAGACTAAATTGCTTGAGCTCCAAATTCAGGATGTTCTCGAAACCTGGGGCCTTCATGCTTTTGGATGTTTTGAGATAGGCCAGCAATTCGTCAGCAGTAATCTCCAACCCATCCGAGAAGTCGTTGGGAGATCGGTGTAGGTTAGCTGCGTGTTCGGAGACAGCAGCTTCGTGTGGGCTAGGAATGTCTAGCCCTAGATTGTGTGAGCTGACGAAATGCTGACCTATCTCAAAACATCCAAAAGCATATTAATATATTATATGAATATATATTATATATTATATTATATAAAAAGATATTTAGATCGAAAATAAAAATTTGGGTATTAGAGGGTTAACACAAAGTTTGGGTAATTCTTTCTGCTCCTTCGTTTCTTCTTATTTCTCTTACATTTTATGACATTCAGAGATGATTAGCAATATAGGACAACCCTATGTGAGCAGTGTACCCTTTTTTAAGCCTGAATGTCATAAATGAACATTTCGACAGCTGGTGTCCACAAGGAGAACGTTACATATTAGTAAACTTTCGACAAATAGACGATAGTTGGCGCTAGTGAGCATTTTAAAATAATGCTATCTTGTGATCCCCATAAGATAGAATGTTTGAGTCAACGGCAAAATTATTCAGCAGGACAAGTCTATACGGTATGTAAACAGCTTTGTTCGTAATTTTGCCGCTAGGTGGCGATAGTGATAGTGTGAAATGGGGTATTTTAAGCTAGTTCTGTATCCAGATGAAATAGCAAGTATGAGACTTCAACAAAGTTGTTCAGAATGCCAAGGATATCTGGAAAGACTATCAGGTATCAGAAGGTATCATCATCTACCCGATGGGAGAGGAAAGGGAAGGGAAAGATGGGAGGAAATGGGAGTGGGGTCTTTTGAAGAGGGAAGATCACATAAGCGTATTGAGAGCATGTAGCTCCATACCACAATGGGTTCGAACAGCGCCCTAAAAAGGGCACTGCAAAACGCATAATCGTAAAGAGAGCCTATAGCTAATTACCACAGCGGGTTAAGAATAACAGAATGTCCTGAAGATTCAGGCTTCTGAATTCAGTTTCACTTAATAAGTGTTTACCAAGTACCGTAAAACGGGGTAACTTTGATAATGCGGGTAACTTTGATAATGCGAGACTCTCAACATACTAAACGAAATAACAAAGTTCCTGCTAATCTGTTAAGCAAAACGAATGCAAAAGTAAAGAGTATTAGTATGACACTTTATGTTGAAGCTATTTCCGTTGGAATCAAGTACATTTGAGGATTTCTATGCATATATGGAAAATTTATAAGATTTTAGCAATTTTGAAATGCTCTCAAACAATCTGTTCTACGATCACTATTTGATGAAGTCACAATGAATTCGTCACTTATACTTGATAGCCTAGTTATAGTAGACCTCGAATTCGGTCTCAAAACTCTTAGCGAATACTATTTTTACAAACTGGGACCATTTTTATAATCTAAGTCAGAGAATTCCATATAGCGTTAAACGCCTAAAGATATGCAACGCCCTATAAATGTTCTGTAATTTACTCAATTTTGTTCGAGTGATGCTCCATTATCAAAGTTACCCCAAAACAGAAAACCGACTTTCGATTATATGAAAAATTATATATCCATTAAGAATAGATCTTTTGGAAATTTATCAACTGGAATCGATAGTTAGGATACCAGTACTTGTTTTAAAAATATGAATTAAAATTCTTTGAAACAGCATGCATAAATATTCAAGTTTTCTTCGAAAAAACTATCAAAGTTACCCCGTTTTACGGTAATTGGAATTCGAAATTGAAATGGCCGGCTCAGGCCAATGAAGTCATGCGATGCTCCATCGCGAGCTAGCTCATCAGCCAATTCATTTCCAGCGATGGAAGAATGGCCAGGTACCCATACAAGGTTTACAGAGTTGACTGAATTCAGTTCCTCAATTCGAGTTCGATAACAAGCTTCGACCTTGAGTTGGCCGAAGCAAGAGCTTTTATAGCAGCCTGACTATCTGACATACTTTACAAACAACCAGACGTCCACTTCTCCTGTGA
Source organism: Aedes aegypti (assembly GCF_002204515.2). Lineage (NCBI taxonomy): Eukaryota > Metazoa > Arthropoda > Insecta > Diptera > Culicidae > Aedes > Aedes aegypti. The sequence continues at coordinate 99,591,445 of NC_035109.1, read as the reverse complement.
AGGGAGTTGTGAAGAAATTTTCCTATAAGCAAAGGGGCGATCCATTAATTACGTAAGACAATTTTCGGGGTTTTTCAACCCCCCCTCCCCCCATGGTAAGATTTTGTGTATGAAAATTAAAAATAAATTGTATGGCGCGTAAGAAATCTCAAACCCCCCCTCCCCCCATAAACCCTTACATAATTAATGGACAGCCCCAAAGTGACAAGCAATTGTGAGATCACTCGAAGCAAGGCCAATTGTGTCCCAACTCACCGGAAGTGGAAACATCCGAATCACTAGGATTTCCAATGGACGGAGAGAATGTATGGAATTTGGTCACAACCAATTCCCAGTGTATGTAGCGATGATCGGATAATGATTCATCATCTGATACATGCCAATTCGTCAACTTGTGACTGATTCTGTTCGAACAGAGCATTATGTCTAACACTTCTTCTCTAGCAGATACCATGAAGGTTGGGCGATTGCCTAAAATAAGTAATCCAAGATTTGAACTACTTAAGCATTTCATCACAATGGAGCTTCTCAAATTGATAGCTAAACTGCTCCAGATGATGTGATGAGTATCAGCATCACTGCCTACATTCAGCAGAAGGCCTCTTCATAGGCAGTGAACGACAACTCGTTTGAAATCATCCATTGGGGATGGTTCATCATGTGGTGTGTATTTACACAACGAAAGACGTATTTTCTATTGAGGTCACCAACAGAAATATCAATTGTGACAGCACATACATCTCTGGTTGTTAACTAAGAAATGAGTGTAGCAACGATAGCTTTATTTACGAGCACACATACACGAGGCCTGGTGCGCGAGTTTGCCATTTCATGTTTCTGAAAGTACCAAAAACTGGTTCCACAAGGTTACCTAGATAAAAGTTTACAAATGTAAGGTTTTTGAACTAGCGCCATTTGAGCTATAGCATTTGCATGAGTCTACAAAGATTGATCATTGCTGATATTTTATGCTGAAGATTGGTCTAACAAAGCTATCCTAACCGTAGCCACTACCCAAACTAGGCAGGATTAAGCTTTTCGCAATCTCAGAACGAAAAAGACCAGCAGCGAAAAAAACCAGATCGGTATCTTTTAAAAGTCGCCAAAGGCGAAGAGCACAGAGCACACTGTGTAAAACGCATAATGCGAAACCATCGAGGTGAAAATTTAAACTAAGTTATAACGTATTAATAATCCCACCCTTATTTAGCCTCAGGATTGAGACTGAAGAAGGGCAGCCGTTTATCTCGGAGAAACACAAGGTCACCTGCACCATTGCTCCGGGTAGCACAGGAAGGGCATAATACTGTAGAGGGCGCCCTGGTACTCCACAGGCTCCGTTTGCGGTTAGATTTTGTTTAGACCCCCCTAACCATTCATTCTTAGGCACGGTAAGCTTAAAGCCGCATGAATTGGGCGTCACCTGTTAGGTGGACTTTTATCACCGGAACAGGCAGTCCGTAGTGTTAATTCTTAGCCAATTGAAACAACCGCTACCGACACTACGCGGCTATCTAGGCTGATCGGGAAAAGGAAGTTAACATTCATGATTAACTCCTGACGTGTCCAAACAGCCCCTATATATAGGTGGCGATAGTGATAGTGTGAAATGGGGCATTTTAAGGTAGTTCTGTATCCAGATGAAAGAGCAAGTATGAGACTTCAACAAAGTTGTTCAGAATGCCAAGGAAATCTGGAAAGCCTACAGTATGATTCGTAAATCTCCCACTGAATGGTGCTAGTGAGCAGCTATATTGAACATTTTTACTGAAGTGAAGGAATCTTCGCACTAAAGAACACATAACACAGCGTAACAAAAATGACATGTTTGCGTGTCTCAAGAACTAAATTATGTGTCTCTAGTAGATTTGGGGCTGCTGAATCTGATGCCGTTTTCAGAAATGTTCCAGCACGTCACAATTTTTAGCTACAGGTCGCCAAAGTTGTACAAAACACTGCTTTTTTAATGTTTACATGAAATTTAAAGTACAATTTATCATACTTTTTTGTAATCTAATCCACCAAACATGCAAAATAGAACTTGAACTTTCATTTCAGACATAATTTGATTGAAATTGCGCGATTAAATTTCGATTAAACCGATTTTTTCAACATGCTTGCAGTCTCCATACAAAATTCTTCGTTTCTTCTATATGGCAAAATACAACAATTCTCTAAACCATCAAAAAATAACTTTTCCGTATCGAAAATAATACAAACTTTGATGATAAGTATTGTTATACACATAAAATTTGAATTCAGTGGCAAATTAAGCCAATATATTACCTTACAAGCTGGGAAACTTGCATGCAAGTTGGCTGAAATAGTCATTTTTTGCATTTTCAACAGTCAATATCTCAAAAACTGGACGTGCTATGATATTTCTGAAAACGGCAATGGATTCAGCAACCCTTAATTAAGTGAATAGCGGTATTTTGGTGCTGGAGACAAAAACGTGTTCCGCAGTGTAATCAGTGTTTCTGCGGTTTACGGTAGTCATGAAAACCAACTTATATTTTGGATATCGAGATATGGAACATCCAGTTATGCAGAATTCACTGTACTTTGATTTTGATGAGATGTTGTTCAGCACGTTGTTCAGGAAGAAATTGGCATTTGAAAGTGGAAATGATTGAGGTCGAAATCATATAATATTCAAATGATTCAGGGTTTACTGATTGTATATACGTGTCTCAGATCTTATTCACTAAATATTAAAGTGAACTAGATCTGATTCAGGCATGACTAACATCATATTCAAATAATTCGGGTAATTACCACTTCATAACCAAATGATTCAGGATTGATTTGTTTCATACAGTGAACTCTCCATAACTCGATATTTAATGGACTTACGAAATAGGGAGGTATCGAGATACAGAACACAAAACCAGTGCAAATGTGATCATCGAGGTACCCATGAAACCAATTTTTACTATGGTTCTCTAACTCGATATCAAGAAATATCGAATAAGGGAGAGTTGACTGTATTCCAATAATTAATGCTTGATTCACTCAACAAACACGTGGTTCATGTCTGATTCACTTCGTATTCTACTGTTTCAGGTTGGTGACTTTTGGTCATAAGAATGTTTGGTCGAAAAGCATTTGGTAATGGTTGGATTGGATCTTAAGTTTGTTTTGGACAAATATAATTTTTATCAGAACGCCAATAACGAATCTATTTACATGATAATTATTTTCTATTCTTTACATCGTGGTTAGTATAAGTACTAAAGTATGTAAAGGATAAATTATTCTTATCAATGTTCTTACTTTTCAACCAATTTTGGACTGGAAGACGGGACGTTTAATTTTACCAATTTTTGTAAAAGTTCAAATGTCAAATACTAATAAATTATTTTTCCAAGTTTTTCGCAATACTTCGTAATTATTCATTGCATAATGCTGGAAACATAATGATCTGTTGAATTTATTATTATCTCAAAATAACCTTTAGAAATTCGCCTCTTAAATATGTTCGTTGTTCAGTGATTGATATATTAGGCATTGTTGAATTTATTATTTATTTCTCAAAATGTCATCATCCTTTATATATAAATGCTGATCATTATCCAATGCCAACTGTCAGGGCTTGAAAACTGTATTAAATAAGTTTTATAGCGTACGACCGTTGAATTTTGGAATGCGAGGACCAGACCTGATACGGTTGGTCACTTTTATTGATTTTGAACACTTGTAACGAACTGCATCAATAAATTCATGTAATAAATTCAATTATTATGACTCCCATTCCTTCATTCCTTCATTTGCATTCTTCGGGCAAACATGTGGCTTTGATGACGGATTCTCTGACTCCGATTGATAATAAGTTGTTTATCAGCTGATCCAGAATAATTAATAAAAATATTTATGCTCTGTATCTCATGGAGTGAGACCAGCCCAGTCGTTTATTTCTGATTTACTTCGTATTCAAGTGTTTCAAATTTGATTCTCTTCATGTTCAAATGATTCAGATCTGAATCATATCAAATTCCAGTGATTTTGGTCTGTTGATTGATTAATTCGATAACATAAGCTTTTTGACTCTTGGGAGAAAGCGTTTTTCCATTTTGGCCACATTTAAGGACAGTTTCCTAAGTAGAAGCTAAATAATTACCATCAAAATTTAAAACACACCAACCTCTTTTTACGACCGTTCTTTTAACGTTTTTATAGATGATCAATATCTTGAAAAGTAATCAGAACACAGGGTCATGGTGTTCGGCAAAATTGTTTGGTAGATTAAGGGCTAACACGCCATAGTCATTGAAATGCGGAATTCTGCCATCAGGTGGCGCTAGTGGGGATTGAAATTTGTTTTTCTGATATCCCAGAATTCTGAACACTTATAAAAAATGTGACTTCAGAAAAATTGTTCAGCTGTTCAAGCGCTATCATTCCGAAAGCCATAAGTTTAAGGCCGCACGGGATGTCATCATAATCACCCTATCCATTTCAAGAAGCAAATCCCAAGAACCACTCCATATATCGATGCGAAAATGTATCACTATGATTTTATATATGTAGTGCACAACCCGATAAATTTTCAGCTTCATCGGTTCACTAAAACTCGAGATTTGCTTCCACAAAGTTTTGATGATTATTGTTAGAGTGAGACGAAAGATAGGGAAAATAACACGGTCTCCCGTGTCCCCTTAAGATTAACATGTAACAAATGTCATAGTGGTTTGAATGTTATTCAAGTAAACAACAATCACTTCAAATAATACAGAAATCGATTGAGATTTGAACAAGTTGAGGGTATTTGATGTTTTTGACGTAAAAATTGTAATTTTAGGACAAAATGAAAATAAAATCTCATTCGTTTTTTTTTTTTTTTGGAAGAGTGTTTTGAGGCCTATCATAAGGATGCACGGCATGTCTGGTAGAACAATATTATCACAAAAAAATAGGCATCGCTAAATCTTTCACCATTCGAAAATATAGGGTTTCAGCCCTCATTTGACGTTTTCCCAAAAACAAATCCACCGAGGTATCCCGAACATTTTTTTTATATTAAATCTTTGTCTTTAAAGTATATTATTTTTGAATGTAATCATTGTAAAAGACAGTTTAATTTCACTCAAGCTCGATGATAGCCTAAATTTCAAATGAAAGTTGGTAGATCAAAGATATATGAGGTAACATGTTGTAATAGATAAAACTGTCCTATGTGATTTTCAGGATTTCATGAATCATAGGACACTTATTCGTTAAATGGAAATATATCAATTCTAGCATATAACTGTTTCTTTTCAGAGCAAAACTACTTTCTTTTAGAATAAAACAACTTTCTTCATCTTCTGTGTCCTTCTGTCTGGCCTTACACACCTATTGGGACAAAGCCTGCTTCTCAGCTTAGTTATTCGGGCACTTATTTATTAACTGAGAGTTTTATGTGTCAATGGTCCATCAATGTGGTTATAAGAAAAATACTCTCGTCCAGTAAAATCGAACCATAATTAATATAAATGAATGACATAATTCATAACAACTTTGTCTAGCTTCAATTACATATTTCATGGTTTGTTTCCGTATAAATTTAGAGTTAAAAATGATTAAAACGAAATACAACTCTTATAATCCAATTCAATACATTGATTAAAAATCCTGCAGCGTTGATTTAACATATTTTTCTCAATCTTAAAGATACACAAAAAATGCTGGATTTAGTTATTTGGCAGAGGCAGGAGTGATGGTTAGAGGCAGGATTTGAATTGTTTAGTCTGCTAAATGCTTCTCTAATTTGTTCCATAGTTGATGTGCTAATGCAAGATATCCCGGAGCAAGTGGATGCTAAAAATTGACAATTTGAACAAATTATACAGTATAAGAATCTATTACAAATATTTTCAATATCTAACCGCTCAGCCAACTTGTGATAGCATATTTGCTGATGTACGCACAAACAGAAAAATCACTTCACTCTGCAGGGCAAATCGTTGGCATAAATCGAATAATTACTCATATTTCTGGGAACATATGCGATGTGAGGATGGCATCTTTAATAAAATACGTAATGCTTTCAGAGGAAAATGTTCTGTGTATGACATGTCTCAACATAATCAGGACTTCTTGAAAATTCTTCATGGAAAGCGTTAAGAGGAGTATACTATGATCAAACTTTCTTTTTTATAAATTGCCTATTGTAAATAACGTTTTAAAACTTTTAATTCTTATAGCAATTGTGAGAATGCCCCGTCATTGTTGTTATGCTTGGCATAAAATCCCTTTTACGGTTTTGACATTTGATGTAACAGGATGCATATTAATTCTTTTAATGCACCCAAAGCTTCCGTCTTTTTAATGTTTTTCGCTAAATTTTGAGGTGTAGGGAGTTAAATCATATTTCGTTTCATTCCCTTCGGCTTCCTTCCGCAGGCTGTTGTAGTGTTGATAGGTTCTAGTTGTTTCAACCTCACAATGAATTAATACTAATAATATTGTTTTGGAACTTTCTGAGTCATCTGTGAGTTTTATCACGCGGTCTACGAATGCGATTGCCGAGAGATAACTGGTTTTCAACGCAGATAACTCTTTCCAGCAAAAAAGGAACATAACAATCGCATTCATAGACCGTACTATCAAAAATTTGATTGGTTCTTACACACAATATACAAATGAATTAATGATTTATTGGCAAAGGAACTCTTAAGTAATAATAACTAAGAGCTCAACAAACTCTAAGCTGAGAAGCAGGCTCTATCCTAGAAGAGGTGTAATGCCAGACAGAAGAACATGAAGAAAGGAAATATAATCTAACTTTGTAAAGACACAGTAATATACTCGGATCGATGTATTTCCCCAGTACGAATAAGTGTCCAACTGTCAAACCTCCAGTGCATCAAATCGAATAAGTGTTCTATGGCTCATTACATCCTGAAAATCACAAAGGACAGTTTTATCGTTTACAAAATTAAACCTTATATAACTTTATTTTATAAACCTTCATTTCAAATTGAAACTTTTATCGAATTAAAGAGGAATAAAACTGTCTTTAAACATCTTTTACTTTGATTACATTTAAAAATAATGTGTTCTAGGGAACAAAAATTTAAAATAAAAAAAAATGTACGGGGAAACGACATTCGGGGAAAAGTAGCACAATCGTTTGACACATTGACTCTGTGGAAAGAAATTTCCAATAAGAAATAATTATTATAAAATTTTATTTCCATCACAATATTTCAACTTGTTACATGATATGAACATATTTTTCATTTTTCAAGCAAGAAAATTTGAAAATTGTTTAGGGTTTTGCCCCAATTACTCTACTGGTGAAACACAAAGTAACATTTCTTGAGTTTCGCATTTCAGCTCTAGTTAGGGGCCCTCGTGATTTTGGAATTTTTATTTTGATTGAACGTTATCAATGAGTCGATGATGTGTTTCACTAGAAAATCACATACAAACTTTAATATGAATGCGCCCACTAGTGGAACAACCAAATGGGCAAAAAAATCAAGGTCTTCTTCTAACCCTTAAGCAAAATCCTGGAATTCCATAACTTAATTTCCCTACAATACTGAGCTTGGCCAGTCTAGTCAACATCGTAGTTGAACAATACGAATTCAATTGAAATATTTGTATTTTCATGGAATAGAAATGAACCTCCTCAAGAGACTGTTACTCATACCCTTTCAAGTCATATTTTGCGTACACCACGAGCTCTAGAGCTACTTTGTTATCAGTGAATAATTTTAGCCATCTCATTCCGACAAAAAGTCGATATCATGATTACAAAGCATAAAAGGCACAATTCTGCACAAAGTTACGAACTCTTGTTTGTGCTCGAAGTAACCACATCGCAAAAACGGTACCCTTAGTTCTACTAACAAGCCATAAATTATGGCCACCCAGGTCATCTGGCACCGGCACAGATGTCTAAATCATCTCAACCACTCGCAAACACTCCAAACTGGCAACAGAGAGAGAAGAAAAAAACACTTTTCAGCAGCCCAGAGCTCGATGGGATCGTAAAACTTTCGTAGCTCCATCACGTTTGGGCCCGCAGAGCCTTGAATTGCCACCTTCTTCTTCGTTGTCCTCCTAGTCGCCACCATCTCAAAGAGTCGTCCTTTTTATCATTACTATTCCAGTCTAGAAGAGGGATCCTGTAGTCAAGAATCTTCCTAGCGCCAGCACGTGATGAGAAATTTAAGCGCACACACCTCGTTGTTGGCTTATCTCCGGGTCCAGACGTGGAAAAACGGCCCTCTTCTGACTTTGAACTGCGCATTTTTCCGTTGCTCAATCGTAAATCTTACTTTCTGTGTTATAATTTACATCCAAAATAGTACGCTGCACACAGATTTACAAACCCCACCTTCTGGTACACTCAGCGAAAGCAAAATAGTGTCATCTTATGTTTCTGCTGTTTTACAAGAACTTTTCAACCTACCTTTCTGATGATCATTTTAAAATGCGCACAAATGGATGTTTGTCAGATTTGAGCATATTTAATAATTATTTTGAAGACCATGTATATACATTCTATTGCGTGAGCCGAAAAAAACCCAACTGTGAACCCTTTCCTCGGGCGAACTATTGCCACGAATTACCCTACCAAGTACGTTTTGCGCAGCATTGAAGAACAAGGTAGGGCGCTATTTCAATTTCGAAGAGTGTACTGCGCTCGCTGCATTTATTTATATTAACGTCACCTTCCGGAGGAAAGTTTCTTCCAATCGTTTGCTTTCCAGCGTCGGAATTCACCCCCAATAACAAGCCAAACTTATTTATGTCACACCCCCCTCGCAAAAGTGAAGTGCACAAATCCAGTTCGCAATTTTCGTCGCAAGTTTGTGCTTGCTTGTCGAGAAAGTTTTCCTTTGGTCCAACTCTCCCGTAGAACAGAAAAAAGTTCGACTCAACACATTTCAGAGAGAGAGAGCAGCTCTTCGGTCGGCACGCGATTTGCTTTGATCTTCGTCAGTTCCTCGGGGGAAAAGTTTTTGCTATGCCCAGTCAAGTGCACCGAGAGTTTAAGGGGGGGACAAAATCGTTCGGACAGTTTCGTACTGCTCGTCGGAATTCAACTTTGTAGATGACAGTGGGTGGATTACGGAAATTTGATTCTGCTTCTTAGCAACCATGTTACTTGCTTATCCGCTGTTGTACGGATACTGGACTTAACGGAAGCGTAGACGGGTGGGGATTTGTTTTTGGTAGGTTAAATATTCGGTTTTATTTTCATTTTGATTCCGCTATTTCTCTATCTAATTTCTAATGTTGGGCAACGTCGGATGGAATAGACGGTAGAAAATTAAATATAAATCATGAAAAAATAATTCTCTCGGAATTTATATTACTAATCAATTCACCAAGGAGCAATTCTCGCTTAAACTAGGCCGCCGTCGACACATATCGTTAGAATTCCAATTTTATGACACTGATTGCTAGTACATGCTAAAACTAAAGGGTTTCTCAATTGGTGGACCCTTCGTACGCCAGCTAGCTAAGCAGTTTGCGAAAAAAATACATTTTTTGATCAATCATAGTTTTTTCTTCGCGGCATATGTCTCATATTTCCCTTGGAACATATAGTAAACTTAGTGGCATTGTATAGAGGAAAGCCGAATGTGGCAGCCATTTTGAATTTTGGTAGCAACAAAACGTTTTCCACCATCCACGCACCACTCGTTTTGAAGTCTAAGATCACCATCACAAAGCTGAGAAAAAACTGATTAAAATAGGCTACAAGCTGAAAAACTGGTTCAACTACATAAAATCAAGATGACGTCAAAATCCAAGATGGCTGCCAGATCTTTTCACTCAAGATAATACTCTTATTCTTTATTTTACTCGAAGAAAACACCAACGACTGAGAGCTTATTAGTAATTATTTTGAATAACGCCAAATAGTTTGGATCACGCAAGTATGATCGAACATAATCATAATTTGAAAGTATGAAAGTATTTTGTATCATATTTGATTCAGTTCGACGAACTAGCATTAGGGTCAAGCACCTCCTGTCCCCCAGTTGATCGGACAAGCTGATTTGTATTATGATAGGCAGCCAGATCCTATTCTTGGCACTATTGATTCACTTCGGCAGTGGGGTTTTTTGGAAGCTTCGAAGCTCATATTTGTTCGCAATATGCATCGTATTGAAGCGCTTCTTATTGCAAAGTTTGAGACAATTCGGCCGAGAATAACCCCCGATTCCAAAGTGAATCATGGAAGTGCCCAAGTAGCTCTGCACCCTATCTTCGTAATTTTTGCACCAATTTCTCAGAATACATTCATTTTTAAGCTTTCAAACAAGGTAAAGCTCAAATTGTTCTTGTATATGTTGCAAATGCACTGATTCCTTCAAAGATCTGTCCAAAATAAAAATCCTCAAGTAATTTCTTCAGTAAGGCTGCCAAGGCTGCCTTCAAAAATTCCTCCAGAGATTTTTATAACAATTTCTTCAAAGATTTCTTTGGGAATTCCTGTAGAAATTAGTTCCTATGATTCCATCAGGTGTTGCCCAGGAATCACACCACAAATTCTTTCAGATACTTCTCAAGGGATTCCTCGAAAAAATCATCACCGGAAATTCATTCAAGGATTTCACCAGGCCTTTTTTCAGGACTTGCTGCTAGGATTCCTCATTGAATTCCATAAGGAGTTACTTCAGAAATTCCACCAGGAATTTCTTCAGCGATTCTTTTTAGAAATTGTTTTACAGATTTCTCCAGGGATCTTTACAAAAACTTCCCATGCGATTTCTCCAGTGCTTCCTTCAAAAATTCTAGCAAAAAATCCTCCAAAGATTTCTTTAAGAAATCCTCCAGTGAAACTTCATTCATTTCTAAACAGATTCTACCGAGAATTTATCCAAGCATTCATCAAGTTTCTCCAGGGATTCCACCAAGACTTCCTCCAAGGATTCCACCAAAAAGCCTTCAGGGATCTCTCGAGAAATACTGCAATAGAATTCATCAAAAAATTGTACACGGGATATCAGCAGGAATTCCTCTAGAGATTCCGCTTGCAATTTTTTGGGAGGTTCCCCTCAGGATATCTTCCGGTATTCTTCCACGGAATCTTCAATAAATTGTTTTATAAATTCTACCAGTGTTTCCTCCAAACATTCTTCCTTGTATCACTACCTTAGAGAATCCTTAAAGAACTTCTTCAGGGATTGCTTTAAAAGTCCTTCCAGAAATATATTGAGGAATCTCTCCAGGGAATTCTAGGGAAGCAATATCCTAATAATATCTTTGAAGTATTTTATGGTTGAACTTCTGGCGATGCTCTGGTAGATTTTTCTGGTGGAAATTCTAGCGAAACTCTGGTGATATTATTAGTGTTAACCTTTGAAGACTTCTTGTGATATTCTTCAAAAAACTTCTCTCGCGAAAAATTACAAATGAAATAATAAGAGAAAATACTGGTGGTGTCTCTGAAGGAATTACTAGTGGAATCTTTATAAGAAATTGTGGTCGAATCGAATAGGAAATTTGACATGGGATCAATGGAATTCATCTTGGTGGAGTCCACAGAGGAACTTCTGGTGGAATTTCCAGAGGAATTCCTGTTTCGAATCCTAGGAAGAGTCACTGGATGATATACTGGTGGATTCCCAAATTACAAGTGAAACTTTTATAAAAAAATTCTGATAAAATCACTGGAGGATTTTCTGAAAACCCCCAAAAATTCCTGAAGTTATTCTGCGAGAAATTCCTTGAAAAATCCGGAGGAGGATTTCCGGGAATGATTCCTTAAGGAAATCCGGGAGGAATCCCTTGATGAATTCCGTGAGGAATCCTTTGAGAAGATCCGGTAGGAATCTCTCGAGTAATTCTGGTAATGAAATCCTTACAAGAAATTTCTGATAAAACTCCTGGAGAAATTCCTGATAATCCTCGAGAATCCATGGAGATATTGCGGGAGAAATTCCTAGAGGATTGATTCGTTCAGGAATTTCGAGAGGTATCCCTTGATTAATTCCGGGAGAAATCCCTTTACGAATTCCAGGAGGACTACTCTGATGAGTTCTTGGATGAATCTCTTGGAGAACTCTCTAGAAAAACCCCTAAAAGAAAATTCGGGCAGAACCCCTTAATAAATATCAGGAAGAATTCGTAATCAATTGCCTGATGGAACCCAGAATAATCCTAGAGGGATTTCTGAAGGAACCTTTAGAAGAATTCCCGATACAATCCCTGATTGAAATTCTGATGTAATCCCAAAAGGATTTTATAATGAAATCTTCGAAGTTTTTCTAATGATGAGTTCCATTCCAAAGAACTCCTGATGAAATCCATAGAGAAACTTCCCTTGGAAGAACTTGTGATGTAATTCCTGGAGTAATTCCTGATGGAATCATTAGAGAAACTCTTGATAGAATTCCTGTAGAAATTCCAGGTAAAATCTTTGAAGGAACTCCTAATGGAAATCCTAGAGGACCTCTTGATAAAGTTCTTAGAAGCACTCATGATGGAATTCCTTGGGAACTCCTGATGAAATCCCAAAAAGGATTTCTGTTGTTTTCCCTCTAGGAATTCCCAATTGAATCCCTATAGGAACTTCTGACAAAATCCTTAGAAGAACTCCTGATGATATACCTTGTCAACTCCTGTTGAAAGACTCAAAGGAACTTCTTGTGGAATCGTTACAGAAACTTGTGATAGACTTCCAGGTGGAATGTCTAAAAAAATGATAATAAAACCCCTGAAGAAAATGATCTCAAAATCCCTAAAAGAACTCCAGATGAAATCATTGGAGTAACTCCTGATGAAATCCCTTGAAGAACTCCTAATGGAATCGCTATAGGAACTCCTGATAGAATTTCTGAAGAAATGCTAGGTGGAATCTCTGAAGGAACACTTGATGGAATCCCTGTAGGAACTCCTAATGAAATCCTCAGAAGAACTCTAATAGTAACCCTAAAAGTACTCCTGATAGATTCCCTTTTAAAATTTCTGATAGAATCCCTGGAGGAACTCCTGACGGATTCCTTGGAGGAATGATGAAGGAACTCCTGATGGAATCTGTTCGCGCACTAATTAATCACGGTTTTCGGACACGTATTAAAAACTCGCGGCGGACTTAGATAAAGTACACTTTATTCACGCGAACAGAAACTAGTAATTTTATTACTGTAAAACGAACGGACAACAACTTGTTGTCTCCGCGGCGGTATATTTACTTCTGGTTTCTATTTCATCTATTGCTATGTGCGGACCAGCTGATCCACGATCGAGAAGCGATCGGGTAGAGACACTTTCACACACTACGGTACCTACGATGGTATGGTTCCGCAGAATGAAACGGACCAAGAGAATGCATGCGAGAAAATGAGATAATCACAGATACCGTAGTGTGGAACTTATTTGGTCACTCACTTCTAACCCTTTCTGTCCTGCTTGACCATATGCCGGCCGCCTTGGAATCTCTAGATTTCAAACCTTCCCTTTCTAACTCACATATGTTTTCAAAATTGCCTTAAAACTATTGAAATTTTCTGTTCCTTATATACTACACTGTACTGTTCTGCTGGCTGGTACTGCTGACCCATATATTGCGACGATGTTAGCCACCGAGTTGACCTTGGCCTATATTCCAACGGTTTCGATGCTGGCAGCCTGTTTGTGGATCAGTGTTGGATGGACGAACGATGATGTTGTTGTTTTCCTCGGTGAAGAATAGAGGTGGATATAATATCGTGAAGTAAGATTTTGTAAAACCGGAACAACTTAACTGGCAGACAATTTGTTTTGTCTGAACTTGTTCCATTTGATAATTTGCTGTCTGCCAGGTTGCTGTCCCTGGTAATCGTTCTTCGCTGCGGAACTGCATTTTGGACACCGCTCAATTTGGTGCAATTTCCACCTCGACGACTTGATGACTTGTTTACGCTGACTTCTAATGCATTGATGATCTTCTTCAGGGACTACGACGATGCTTGGACTATGCTTTGACTTGATGATGTTGACGATTTGACTGGGACAGACTCTTGATGATGACTGCATAATGCGACGATAATGAATTTCAACTTCGATGACGTTAGCTTGGTTCCGTTGAACGATTTGGGTTGATGACTTCTCTGGACTCTTGGTAATGACGATTTGGACGAGACGATACGACTCTTCAGTGAACTCCGACTACTTGGCTGATTTAGGAAGTTTTCTTGGACGTTTCGACTTCGACTTGGTGATGATGAACGGATGATTTGGTGAGAACGGATGCTGAGGCAATCCGTGTCCCGTGTAACGCTGGTGGTCTCTGAATAAAATGAGAGGGTGCTTTTTGAAATGTAATGCTGAAAACGAAAACGACTTGCCTGAACGGAGGCCCTAGGGCCTCCGGTGGACGCCCGAGCGGCGCCGACGGTTCCTCTGACTGATGATGATAGATTCAATTTTTCCTGTTGCTCGATAACGTTGATACTCTTCGGTATTGATGCTCTCCGTGGCGGTTACGATTCTGGACCCGAGATGCAGTGACGATCTTTAGGTTGGCCATGCCCGTGGACAATCATAGCGTGAATCCAGGAGGTTGAATTGCGCACTTCTTCCTCTGAATGCGACGGCAGACTCGTACCTCGGAATTACAAACGTGGTTTGGAACTTTAGTTTCAGGACAAAACTGAATACCACCAATTTGTTATCTAGCCGTATGCTAGATTGACTTGACTGGATGCAACGATGCAACTACCACCAACGAACACGACACATATTACCTCAATATCGGTGGAAAAGACGCGGGACGACTCATGATTTGTGTTTGAGTGTCTGCAATTTTGGTCGAACCAAAATGCAAGAGAGGTGTATCTGGAGAAATATGAGAGGATTACTTTTTCGAAAGTTTAACAAATACATAACTTAACTGGGGTTGCGGAGGCCATTCGACCCCCGCCGTTGGAGGAGTCCTAGTTCTCCCCTTCAGCAGACGAAAGATTGTCTCTTATCGGCAGCACACAGATCTTGGAGATCGCTCGCTGGAAACTGCCGTCTTTGGTCCGAACGGTGACAACTCTGATGTTGCCGTCAAAACCTGGGTGAACCTCTGTCACCCGTGCCAACTGCCACTTCAGTGGTGGCAAATTCTCCTCTTTCATAAAAACCATAGTGCCAACGCCTATGTTGTCCCTCTGTCGCGTCCATTTCGTTCGATTGTGGAGGTTGGACAAATACTGCTCCGACCATTTCTTCCACAACCTCTGGTTGAAATCCGTCATCTTTTGAAAAGCCGAAAGTCTGTTTTCCGGAACTTCCCCTAGATCAGGTCCCGGAATAGCCGTCAGCGGCCGCTGGATTAAGAAGTGTCCAGGGGTGAGGGCTTCAAAATCGTCCGGATCGTTGCTTACAAGGGTCAGCGGTCTGGAATTTAGGATTGACTCTGCTTGAGCTAGCACCGTTAGCATGTTGTCGTATTCCAGACTTCGCGTGCCAATCGTTCGCTTGAACAGAGTCTTGAACGACTTCACCGCTGATTCCCACAGTCCACCAAAGCTCGGTGAGCGGGCTGGAATGAACCGGAACTCGATTCGGTCTTCTATCGTCTGTCGAAGAACTGCTTCGGTGAGTTGTTGACTTGCAAAAAGCTGCGCAAGCTCATCTAGCTTGCGTCGTGCTCCAACAAAGTTCGTCGCGTTGTCGCACATTATCAGCGACGGTTTACCTCGGCGTGCAGTGAATCTCTGCAATGTCGCAAGGAATGCCTGCGTCGACAGATCTGCTGCTAGCTCCAAATGTACAGCTTTGGTAACTAGGCACACATATACTGCCACGAAACACTTGATCGGATAAACTCGGCGCTGCGGATAGACCACGTAAAACGGTCCGCAGTAGTCGACTCCTACTTTCTGGAACGGGAAGCATGGCCTGACTCTTTCGGGGGGCAGATCAGCCATCAGTTGCTCCTGGATCTTGGGTTTCACACGAAAGCACTGGACACATTCGTGGACAACCTGTCTTGCGAGATTTCTGACGCTCGTTGGCCAAAACTGCTCTCGAACTGCCGATACCATCTGTTGCTGACCGGCGTGGAGATATTTGCGATGGTAGTGGACTACGACGATTTTGGTGAAGGGATGCCGGTGGTCGAGAATGTAAGGATGCTTCCTACTATCTGCCAATGCCGCGTTTTTCAACCGGCCGCCAACGCACAATACACTCCCGACAAGTTGGGGATTTAGCGCCGATATTCTTGACGAATCCTGCACCTGACCGTGTTTGGCAAGATCTGAGAATTCTTGTGGGAAACTCTCCCGGTGAGACAGCTTTACCAGCTCTCTAATCGCTTTTTCATATTCCTGTGAAGTGATGCTGCCTACTTTCTTACAGGATCGATTCGCCGGTGACGTATTCCATTTGAATCGTCGAATGTAAACGGTCAGTCGAACTAGATCTACTAGCGACGAGCGAAGTCCGAATATCTCACTTGGGGAAACAGCCGGAAGGGCCGCAACGATGGACTTTTCCTCCAGGTCTGCCTTAGCGAACTCGCTCTCGTTGATTTGCGCCGAACTGGGCCAGTAATGTTCGTCCGACATCAACCATTTTGGCCCGTGAAACCAACGAGACTCGTACTGAAGCTGCGCTGGACTCATGCCTCGAGAAATGATATCCGCAGGGTTATCTTCACCGGCGACGTGATTCCATACACTACCCTTTGTAATGTGCTGGATTTCGGAGACGCGATTTGCCACGAACTGCTTCCACCTCGCATACGACGATGGTCGAGTCGGTCCAGAAACGACATTTGGTGGCAACGGTGATGTTCTTGACGACTTTCTCGTACAAGTGTGCTAGAAGTAGTGCCGACGACAACTCTAGCCGAGGGATGGATAGCGACTTCTTGTTTTTCTTCAAATTCTCGAGCGGAGCTACTCGTGATTTGGAGGTTAGCAGGTGAACCATTACACTCCCATCTGCAGCTACGGCGCGGACGTACACGCATGCGCCATACGCCTTGTTCGACGCGTCGCAGAAACCGTGGAGTTCTACCGCTTCGGTACTGCGACTCGTTCCAACCCATCGGGGAACAGCGATTCCGTCTAAGCCGGTCAAATTCCGTCTATATTCACGCCACTGGTCTTCTAACTGCGGGCTGAGCGGTTCATCCCACTCGTAGTCGTGCTTCCAGAGGTCCTGCAGGAAGATCTTCGCTTGGATGATAACTGGATCTACCAGTCCTAACGGGTCGAACAAACGAGACGCATCCGAAAGAACACAACGCTTTGTTATCGCTGTGGACTCATTCCACGCTGGCGAACTGAATCGGAAGCAATCCGTGCTAGGCTCCCAGGTTAAACCTAACGTTTTGACTGCGGCACTCGATGAATCCAGTTCTAGAATCGATCGTTCGTCTCTCAAACCCTCCGGCACCGCTGACAGCAATTCCTTGCTGTTAAAATTCCATTTTCGCAAGGAGAATCCTGCCGATTGAAGCAGATCATTCATTTGACTGACAAGGCGCTTCCCTTCTTCGATGTCGTCTACGCCAGACAGCATGTCATCGACGTAAAAATCCTTCTTGAGGACCTTAGCAGCAGCAGGATGCGACTCTTCACCTTCCTCTGACAGACGCTGCAGACACTTCGTGGCTAAGTAGGGGGCGGACGCTGTACCGTAGGTGACTGTGGTGAGTGCGAAAGTACGGATTGATTCCGAGGGACTGTCTCTCCAAACGATTCTTTGCAGCTGATGGTCTGCTGCATTCATGAGTACCATACGGTACATTTTTGCGACGTCTCCTACGAGGGCAAATCGGTGGGTACGGAATCGTAGTGTGATGTCCACTATCATGTCCTGAACGACGGGGCCTACCATTAGGGCATCATTCAACGAAACCCCGGTGGACGTTTTGCAGGATGCATCGAATACGACACGCAGCTTCGTCGTCGTGCTGTCCGGCTTCAGAACAGCGTGATGAGGCAAGTAATACGACGGGGCGCTCGTGCCTTCTTCAGAAACCTCTCTCATATGGCCCATAGCCAGATATTCGCGCATGAACTCTGCGTACTGCTTCTTCAGTTCCGGATTCATGGCGAATCGTCGCTCTACCCCCAGGAAACGCTTGATTGCTGTCGACCGAGAATCGCCTAGCTGCTGGATCAACCTTTCTTTCTTCGGCAGCGTGACCACGTACCTCCCTTCGTCGTTTCTGGATGTCGTCCTGTCGAAGAACTCCTCACATGCTGATTCCTCGACGGATAGCGTGCTGGTTGACTGGCAAGTCTCTACTTCCCAGAACCGCGAAAGCTGATCTTGAATTTCCGCCGTTGAGCAGACGTGAACAAGGGAGTACGATGCCGCTGGACCCTCGGGAATACGACCGGAAACAATCCATCCGAATACGGTGTCTTGAAGAGTTGGGCCGTCGTCGGTTGCTCTCCTTCTTTCCTCCTTCAGCAGCTCCATGTAATATTCTGCTCCGATGATGACGTCTATCGGTCCCATCTCGAAGAAATTGGGATCCGCAAGAAGCGTTGAATTCGGAAGATTCCACGCAGCGGTATTGATACTGACGGTAGGCAGCGACACGGTCAGCTTCGGCAGCACATGGAAAGACATCTCTTCGGCGAATGACGAAATATTCGGCGATCTCGGACCCACTACGGCAGTGACCAGCCTTGTTGACACTGCTTGCGACGATCCAATGCCTTGAATCGACAGATAGACTGGCGTTTCGTCTAGCTTGAGCTTGCTAGCGAATCTCTTTGTCATGAGACAATGTTGCGAACATGAGTCCAGCAGTGCTCGTGCTGGAACGGACTTGCCGTAGCGATCTCGAATGCTGACTAGCGCGGTCGAAAGAATGATGTTTTGTGTCGGTGTAATTGGGAGAGCTACATGTGTTTGGCTTGTGGTGGCGTGTTCTGTGGCTGGCTGAGTGTGTGAGTCTTGAGTGTTGGCAGTGTTAGCGGTCCGAGTCTGTTGGTTCGGTGTTGGCGGCTTGGATTGTGGCTGTCTAGATTGTTGGTTGACTGTCGGGGATCTTGACTGCGTGGGTGGAACGGAGGATCTAGGCTGTTCAGTGTGAAGCAGCGTGTGATGCTTCTGATGACACTGTCGACACGCCCCTTTCTCGCAGGTTCTGGCGAAATGACCAGGATACAAATAATTCCGGCAAAGCTTGTTCCTGTTTGCAGCCTCAATCCTCTCTGGAATACTCATCCGCTGGAACTTCACGCATTGAAACACAGAATGACGCGGCTCACTGCAGAAATGGCACTTCGGGGCGAACTTGAAGGTGGTATGACACACCGCTGGACGAAACTGTCGCTGTTGCACGGAACTTATAGCTTTCGACGGAGCAATCGATTGTAGGACGGAGCAGTGACCCTTCAAAAACTCCATCAGTGCCGAATACTTCGTTACGTCCTTGCTGTTGTGATGGGTTTCCCAGTGGCGTAGGGTTGCCATGTCCAATCTGGAACACACCATGTAAGCCAGAATGGTGCTCCAGTCTGATGGTTTCTCCCCGATCTTCTCCAACATCTGCAGGTTCTTCTCGAAGTCGCCTATCAACTGGTTGAGCCCCTCGTAGCTTTCCTTCTTGAGCGCTTCCACGGTGAAAAGTGCGTCGAGATGCGCTTTGACGATCAACTTCTTATTCTCGTAGCGACTTTCCAACGCTTTCCATGCTACCGTGTAATTGGCTGCAGACAAATCAATTGAATTAATTTCCTGCAGCGCATCACCGGACAACGATGACCTCAAATAGGTGAACTTGTCCACATCGGAGAGTAGAGTGTTGTCGTGGATTAGACTCCGGAAGCTGTCACGGTATGGCACCCATTCGTGAATCTTTCCACCAAACGACGGCAGCCTTATTTCTGGAAGTTTCACCTTCGCAAACTGAGTCGCCGCTTGCGTATCGGGTGCTTTAAGCGTGGAATTTATTGAAGCGCTGGTCCCGAACGATTGGAAGGCCATCAACTCTGCCTTTAGCGAATAATAGCTGTCCTCGAAATCTTGGCGAACCTTATCATTCTCCTGCATTAGCGTTTCCTCGTCGCCTTCGCCATCCTCCAAAGCATCCTCTAAAAGCAGCTCGATCTTCATTCGCACCTCTACGAATTGGCTGTAAATCTTCTCCAGCGTCTCCATGCGAACGTTCACTTGTCGTACATCTCGCTTGACGTCGAAACTCTTCACGAAATTCTCGATTCCTTCGAGCGACTTCCGCAGCTGATGCTCCAGCTTATTCAGTGAACGTAGGTCTAGCATGGTTAATCACTGACGTCACTGGCACTATCACTTCACTGCACTTGCACTTGACACGATCGACTCAACGAACCACCCAACGCGACCCGGTACGACAGACTTACAACCCAAATTCGACAGCAGCAGGGGAACCAACCTCGGAAGAAAACTAAAGCCAACAAATTCCAGCGAAACCGAGACCAAACAAGACTTTGATGAGCGGACACCAGGGCTACTGCTCTTAAATAAAGTTGGACTCACATCACATGCAATCAATCATTTATTTAGAAAATTGCCACAGAGTTTGGAATGGCGTTCCATGCAATTAACGCCACCACACATGCAAACTACTCCCTTAATTTCTTCCTGGTCGTATCCGTCCTAGCGCTGCACGTTCAATTCGTCGTCGTCGTCGTTGTCGCCCTGGATGCACTTGACCGGGTAAACACCGTCGGCCGCTCCTATGCCGTTCGTCCACTTCAGGAAAAATCCGCCTCTACGATGGCGCAAAATCGCGTCGAAAATGGTGACTGTAACTTTTGTTACTCAGTCACTTTGTTACCGCACAAAGTGATATCGTCCATCGCACTTTTAAACAACTATCACGCACTAATTGTCCTGTGTCCGGAAACCTTCACCGGAACCGTGATCCGGTTCGAAGGACCAAATGTTCGCGCACTAATTAATCACGGTTTTCGGACACGTATTAAAAACTCGCGGCGGACTTAGATAAAGTACACTTTATTCACGCGAACAGAAACTAGTAATTTTATTACTGTAAAACGAACGGACAACAACTTGTTGTCTCCGCGGCGGTATATTTACTTCTGGTTTCTATTTCATCTATTGCTATGTGCGGACCAGCTGATCCACGATCGAGAAGCGATCGGGTAGAGACACTTTCACACACTACGGTACCTACGATGGTATGGTTCCGCAGAATGAAACGGACCAAGAGAATGCATGCGAGAAAATGAGATAATCACAGATACCGTAGTGTGGAACTTATTTGGTCACTCACTTCTAACCCTTTCTGTCCTGCTTGACCAGAATCATTGAAGGTACTTCTGATGGAATCCCTAGATGAACTCCTCATGAAATTTCTGGAGGAATTCCTCAGAAGTTTCCTGATAGAACACCTGATAGAATGTATAGAGGAACCCCTTATGATATTCCTAGAAAACATATTGATGCAGTTCCTCAGAACTCCTGATACAATCTCTAGAGGAACTCCTGATAGAATCTCTTGAGGAATTCCAAGTGAAATCTTGATGGAATCCTTATAGGAACTCCTGATGAAATCTTTGGGGGAACTCCTGGAGGAATCCTTGGAAGCATTTCTAAAGGTATTCTTGAAGGAACTACTTATGGAACCATTGAAGGAATTCCTGATGAAATCTCGTGAAGAACTCCTGATGGAATCCCTAGAGCAACTTCTGACAGAGTCCATGGAGCAATTCTAGGTGGAATCTCTGGAATATCTCCTGATAGATTCCCCGGAGAAGCTTCTGATGGAATCTTTAGATGAGTTTCAGGTGCAATCCGTGAAATAACTTCTGAACGAATCTCTGGAGGAATTCCAAATGTAATCCCTGAAGGAACTTCAGATGGAATCTCTAGACGAACATCTGATGAAATCATCAAAAGAACTCTTGATGGAATCCTTAGAGGAAATTCCAATGGAACCCTAAGAGGGACTCCTGATAAAACCCTAAAGAAACTCCTGAACGAATCGTCGTGGAATTTATTATTGAATCTTTAAAAGTACCCCTGATGGAATGCCTAGATGAAATCGTGTTTAACCCTCTAATACCCAAATTTTTATTTTCAATCTAAATATCATTTTTAGTTATCTAAAATCGTTCTAAACACGTTTAGGACAATGATTTCTTTTTATTCGCAAATCTATGGATTTCGGTTTTTGATTTTTATAATTTTTATTTTTGAACATCCCTACCCTTTTTCATTTTTTTCTTGAAGCCTCTTCTAGTTACTGATTTTTGACAATAATCAAAATTTAAACTTTTACGCTAATTTTAAAAATATTAAATTTTTAATATTTTTCTGGAAATATTTTTATTTTCCGTGTATTTAACGGAAAAACAGGTTTAAAATTATTTGAATACCACCAAGCTCTTCTTTTGTGATAGGTTGATCGTAGAAAAATATAAAAGGTACGATTTTTTATATCACACGTTAAATGAACCCCGGGTATTTGTAGGTTATATCAGAATACAATTTTTCAAACAATTTTCAAAAATACAAAAAAGTTTCAAAAGTTATAAAAAAAACTTTTCTTATATGCGTGTTATGAGTCAAGGTTTTAGCCAAAAAGAAAATCATTTTGATTTCCGAGCTACGAAAAAACACACAAAATTTCAAAGTGTACCCCGTCTAAAATCTGGGTTGGGTATTAGAGGGTTAATTCCCTAGAATAACTTCTGATCCTCAGAGGAACTCCTGATGGAATCTTTAGAGAAGATTTGTATGTAATTCCTAAAGGAATCTCTGAACGAATTCCTGGTGGAATCCTCACAATAACTACTGTTCGGAACTTTTGACGTTCTCCTTATGGAATCCCTGGTAGAACTTTTTAAAGAATCCCTAGAAAAACTCCTGATGGAGTTAACCCTCTCTTTTCCATGGTAGCTCCAGAGCTCCAATGATTTTCGACGAACGAATTCGGGTGTATACTATGCCATAGGGTGAAAAATGTATTTTGGACAGAACGTTACGCGTATATAATTTGGACATTTGCGGCAAAATCAAAAGGAAAGGTGAAATTTTGGAAGGAATTCTTACAGGAACTCCTTGCCAAATCACTGGTTAAAATCTTGATTAAATTTTTGGAGGAACACTTGGTAGAATCATGAAGGAAATACCGATGAAATCCATGAAGGAATTTTGGTAGAATTTCTGAAGATATTCCTAGAGACTTACCTGGAGGAATAACTGGTCAAATTCCTAATGGAAACCCTGTAGGAATTCTTGGTACAATACCTGGATCGCTTTCTTTTTGAACTTTCGATGGTATCACAGGTAAAACTGCTGATGGATTCTCTGAAGATAGTTCTGGAAAAAATGGTTGAGGAATAATTAAAGAATCCCTGGTGAATTTGCTAAAGAAACGTATTTTGACTTTCAAATTGGTGTAAGTAATTGATGGTTTCAGTGCATCTCTAAATCCGGGATTCTGTCATACGTAAGTTGATAATTGTGAATAGAAAATGGATTCTGAATTTCAGAGCCAAATCAACGGAAATAGGAATCCACCCAAAGACATCCCATCGCCACCTTCTCCACCGACCATCAACGTAGACCGCGTAGATTGATAATATGATACGATTTATCATAATCTCCAACCAGCCCAGATTTAAGCCTGAAGTAGACGACAAACACTCCGTTCCACTCGATCCTTCCTCGACAGCAGCATCCTAGTCTGCCATCCAAGTGCTGATTGTACAGGGTGTCCGCAAATTATTCGTACATATTTTGAAGGCTTGGCTCTAGCAATCCGTTAGTTTGCACACTTTTCCGATTTCAAGTATTTGTAAAAACAACCGAAATGTTCTGAGTGGTCTTGAGTCCAATTTGGGGTGAACCCACCAACACTTAAAATTCTATTTCGTTTTGAGATATCGATGTATTCAAAAAGGCCCATGGTCATCGATTTTTCATTGCTCCTAAATCTCTCCCATATTTTATTGTTCTCTTAATTTACGTACATCCTGTAGTGTAGGCCGTATCACGTTCGTTGCACCGCGTTCGATGATGTTGGTCGTTGACAACGCGGCGTACGGTTTCTGTAACCAACCGTCACGGAAGGATATGACATTCGATGGATGAACGTCAGAGCCTGCCGATTGGGTTTGAGGCAGCCGGCTTTAGAAATGGTACGACAGCTACCGGATAACGAAGGGGTTTGAAAATTTAATTAAAACGATACAATTTCACTAACTGTGGGAATTGATTGAAGCCAATGGAAAGCCCCGTGATAAGGATGGAGGCAATCTATAACTACGTAACTACAAGTCGCGCTACGTTCCGTCTATCTTTCCCTTTTCTCGCGGGGCTTCGAAGCGGCGTCAATCAAACGAGGTAACGTGCGCTTACAAGGTATTATGGCTGATGTAGAATAAACAGAGCTCTAACAAAGGTGATAACTTTTGATTTGCCTGATGAAGTCGATGTTGATTGATGGTTGACGTGTACCTACGCTGCGGAAAAGGGAAATTAGATGAGCTTCTCAATGGAATAAGCTTAATTGGATTATTGAATCGTTTCAGTGGAAGGGAGAGAAAGAAATTAATCGAATGTCATAACGCAAATAGCGATTTGCAACTTAAGACAATTATTTATTTTTCGCATATTAACAATAATGCCTGAAAAAAAATTAATCCTACCTAGTTTAGCAGTGACTACGAGTGAATAGGATAGCTCAAATCAACCTCGATAAGAACAGCAATGACCAATCCTGGCACTGCAGTTCTACGCATATTTATGCCGAGGTCCATAAGGTTTACATAGAACATAGGACAAGTAGGCGTAGAAGGGAAATGCAGACACGTGCTGAAGACAAAGCAACGCTAATTCTAGAACCTTACTTTCGTTAGAAAACTTTCTATCTAGGTAACCCACGAATCTAGTTTTTGCAGCTTTTGGCAAACATGAAATGACAATCCTACGTTTGCATTCATTAACCTTCATCAAGTCAACATTGTTTTCACATGCCTAAAAATACACCAAAATGTGCATAATTCTTCTAGTTTATAGACCGCAAAACGTGGGAATATGATCCAAGAGGTCCAGAGTTATTCCGGATGGTCTTGGGATATCAAATCATATACTTAACAGATATCTTAAGACCCTGACGAGATAGAAGCTTCGTCTTCGGCCAAGTTGTTAAGTAGTTCAAGGGCTATTCTTGCAGTAACAAATATAGTTGGAATATATCTGCTAGGTGGCGCGAGTACCAACATTTCTCTAATCTACTATATCGCACAATCCTGATGAACTAGATGGTTGGTTTCTTCAGAAAATCTGTTAAGAAGATCAAGGGCTAATCTGCTAATTAGGAACTTATCCGCCAGGTGGCGCTAGTAACAAATTTACTTCATTGTGCCATTTCTCTAAATCCTGATGAGCTAGAATGTTGGCGTCTTGGACAAAGTTGTTGAGCAGATCAAGGGCTATCTACTAGGGCAGTGGTTTTCAGATCAGCTTCAGCAGGTGCTCCGCGACAATTTTGAATATTTGTACCAATGTTTTGGAATATCTCAAATATTTGCTTCAACATATGCTTTTAATTATATCAAACCAAGCCATACATAGAATCTAGGTTAACATATTTTAATTGAAAGGTCAAAAGTTATTTGGTCGGTGAAAATTTAATAATACATTTTGTATGAGATAGTTTTGGCTGCAAAATTGGGTTTTTCTCGATTTAGATCCAATTTTTCCCGAAAGAATTATTTGAAACTTTCATAGTGTGCAAGTTTTGTTGGGATACTTATCCTCGTCAAAAAAAAAAAACTGATGTAAAGGAGCGCTGATAATAGTCGAAATTTTGAAACCGTTCACGGGTTTTATCAATATTTCCTTAAGTGTTTATCTTGTGGTTAACTCATCAATGAGGACTTAAAACAAATATCGCTACGGAAACTCGCTCAGTTGTTCGAACTTGAAATATAAGTCGGAAAATTTCCTAACCAAAAGAATTCTGCAACACGCCCCGAATTTTGAAATATTTGACAAAAACAAATAGGATAAATGATGGCTTCGGCTCGATTTTTCTCGATTTAGATCCATCCCTGAGGGTATTTTCGGCAGCACTCACTCATCGTCCTTGTTAAAATTTATTTACGGAACAAGAGTTACCTTCAATGTACTCAATATATTCCTTGAACTATAATCTTCCATGTAAATCTCATCTTTCACAAAAATATTATATAACATGGGTTTTATCATTGAATGAAATAAATCCTTACGAAATTATCGTCATTTGTAGGCTGCCGAATAAAACAACACAAGAACAGCTTAACCCTTTGGGGCCTGATTTTTTCCAAGAAATATTATACAGTTTTTTGAACGCCTTTCAATAGTTTTGGTGCTCAAAATGCTAAACATCACAAGAAATGATGACAAATATTTTTTTGGGAGGTGCTAGGTCTTTCAAACTGCTCTTGAGTTCATAACTTGAAGTCTATGCTTGTAATAACAACCTTGTTCATCATACAAGGTGATGAACTGTAATCTACCGTATATTCTGAACCTTCTGAGTGTTCAGCAAATATTATCAGATCATTTCTAATGTTCTAGATTATCTAACTTGTCGGGATGTTCAGTACATAAGATCTACAACACGATGAGAGTCAGGATTTAGTGGTAATAAATTAATAACCACGAAACGAAGCACTTCCGAAACATGGTGTATTCGACAAAGTTTCCAGTCATAATTAGCGACATCTATTGGGAAGCATCCATAAATTATGTCACGTAAAAATATACTATTTTCAACCCCCCTGCTTTTCACCTTTTGTTTGAGAACAATTTGTGAAAACGTCAGTAGAGTCTAAATGCGTAAACGAGTAGAAACACGGTGTGAATATATGTGTTTGTCGACGAATCTTCTTCTTGTTTCTTGGCATATCGTTCCCACTGGGAGGAAGCTGGCTTCTCAGCTTAGTGTTAGTTTAGCACTTCCACATTTATTACCTGAGATCTTTCTCAGCTAATGACCTTTTTGCATGGATATATCGTGTGGCAGGCATGCGCCCATACTCTGTGCCTAAGGAAGTCAAGACTCTTTCCTTTACGAAAAGATCCGGTAATCGTCATACAAATCTCGAACTCTACTTCTTTTTTGCAATCGTGCAACACAACTATCCGTGTAGAGGCGTCACTACCATGCGACCAGAGCCGACCCCCAGGTTCACAGATTTCGATTGGTTATGTAAGCGAAAACAACTGCTGTTACGGACTACGACTGTAGATTTCAGGGACTGCTGCAGGGCATTGCGGATGACCCTGAGTATCTCAAAAGTATTTAGCAATACCATTTGATCACACGGAAAGTTCAGTGAACCTAGTAGATTCTTCTTCTTCTTCTTCTTCTTGGCGTAATGTCCCCACTGGGACAAAGCCTGCTCCTCAGCTTAGTGTTCTTTGAGTACTTCCACAGTGTGGCAGGCACGAAGATAAAGGGTGTCCACGATGAAATTGCCACACACAAAATTGATTCGCAAAATTCGAGTTTTCATCCGATTGCCATCAAGTTTTCAGGGATTGAGAAATAACTATTAAACTTCATTTTACAATTTTACTTGTATTTTATTAACAGTCCATACGGAAATGCCCGCACCTTGGTCTTAACCCCGGCCATGAGATTCTGCACAACCTGTGAATCAACCGTTTTTTGCATGTGAACCCATACTTTCTTCAGTTCCTTGACTGTCTTCACTACCTTAGGTCGTTTACACACTTAATTTCCGAAATCGACTTCGGTAAAACGGATTGCCGAGAATCCAACAGCCGAATCTCGGTAAAATATTTGCTGAATCTCGGCAAAACTTTTACCGAGATTTCGGTAAACCATTACCGAATCTCGGTAACGTTTGCCGAAATCTCGGTAAAAAATTTGGTTTGCCGAGATTCGGTAAAATTTTAACGATATTTCGGTAAAAAGTTTACCGAGATTCGGCATTTTTTTTTACCGAAATCTCAGCTGTTGGATTCTCGGCAATCCGTTTGCTGAAGTCGGCAAAATAATTTAAGTGTGTAAGAAGGTGCTGCTTCATAATCGCCCAGTATTTCTCGATGGAGCGGAGCTCCGGAGTGTTGGAAGGGTTGAACATTTTCGGCACGAAATTGACCTTATTATCCGCATACCACTTCAGCACGTCCTTGGAGTAGTGACATGAGGCCAAATCCGGCCAGAAGATTGTTGGGACGTTGTGGGCCTTCAGGAGAGGGAGCAGCCGCTTCTAGAGGCACTCTTTCATGTACACTTGTCCGTTCATCGTGTCCTAGGTCACGAAAGGTGCACTCCGCTTCCCGTACGTGCAGATGGCTTGCCAAACCAGGAATTTCTTCGCAAATTTGGACCTCTTCTGAGTGCGGACATGCTCCGGAACGCTGAACTTATCCTTGGCCGTGAAAAACAGGTTGCCGGGGATCTGTTTGAAGTCGGCCTTCACATATGTTTCTTTGTCCATGAAAGTATGGGTTTACATGCAAAAAACGGTTGATTCACAGGTTGTGCAGAATCTCATGGCCGGGGTTGAGGCCAAGGTGCGGGCATTTACGTATGGACTGTAAAAAAAAATACGAGTAAAATGGTAAAATGAAGTTTAATAGTTATTTCTCAATCCCTGAAGTTTTGATGGCAATCGGATGAAAACTCGAATTTTGCGAATCAATTTTGTGTGTGGCAATTTCATCGTGGACACCCTTTACTCTATGCCCAAGGCAGTCAAGAATATTTTCATAACGAAAAGATCCTGGACCGACCGGGAATCGAACCCGGAACCCTCAGCATGGTCATGATGAATACCCGCGTCTTTACAGCTTCGGCTATGGGGGCCCTATATAACCTGGTAGATCTTCTTCTTCTTCTATCTTTATTAACGAGATTTTTAGCCCTGGGCTAGTTCATCTCGGGACCAACGGCTTTACTTCCCTTCCGAAGGAAGTCGTCACTGAAATTTTTAGTGACTATCTCGGGGATGGGATTCGATCCCAGGTTCTCGGCGTGAGAGGCGTGTTTTCTAACCACTACACCAGGTCCGTCCCCACCTGGTAGATTATATAACTGAACTCTATTTAGCGAAAAAAAACACTGCCACAAGGGCAGATTTGAAGTTCTGAGCTTCAGGATAGTTTGGAAAAGCTTTTGAGATTCTCAGAGGTCAATAGATTCCGTTTGAGTTGAAAATATTATTATTTGCAGCGTTGCCAAATCTACGGAAATTTCCGTAGATCTACGGAATTGAGCACTTTCTACGGATCCGTAAGATAATTATATGGAAAATGTATATTTTCTACAGAAAGCTACGGAAATTCTCATTATTCTACGGTAATTTACGGATTTTTTCAACGGAAATCTACGGAATTGCAATGTCGGGGATCTCTCCCCCCGCTTATCACTTTTCGTCTACGGAATGATTTCCAAAGAAATCTGGCATCGCTGATTATTTCTAGCGCAAGCAACTACTGCTGTAAATTTCGAGAATTGAGCTTCGGGATAGTCTGAACGTCGTAGAATATCCCAGGACATGAAAAGGCATGTGAAGCAGCGTTTTTCTTGACATAATAGGTATGTATTACCAAGTACGAACATCAATTGTATTTACAAAAAAGAATTTTAAGCTACTTTTATACTAATTATACTATTTGTCAGACTTCAGCATGTTCAGGATGTTCTAGGTTGCCAAGTAGGACATTAAGGCATACACCTAAAATTTTTCCCTGACTGGGAAGTATATTTGCAAGGATTTTTCCGAAGACAGTAAATTTTATTCATTGGTTCTTTTTATACAGTCATTTTCCGACTGCGGTCATAAATGACCGAGCCGGCCCCAAAGGGAAAACTTTGATCATTTTAGCGAGAAAAGTTACTGGAACAAGGGTAGACCTGAAGTTTTGAACTCCAGGATAAATTGGAGGGCCTGGAATATCACCAACGTTCCTTGAAATAGCCAATTGGTCTGTGAGAAGGTTCAGTGAACATGGTAGATTATATAACTTCACTCAGTTTAGAAGGAAATATTACTGGAAAAATAGAAGACCTGAAGTTCTGAAGTCCTGGTGAAATTTTGAAGGATCTGCAATACCTCAATCGTTCCTTGAAACAGCATATTGACCCATGAGAATGTTCAGTCAACATAGTAGATTATATAACTTCACTCAGTTTAGAAAGAAAAATTACTGGAACAAGGGAAGACCTGTAGTTCTGAACTCCAGGGCAATTTGGAGGGCCTGGAATACTCCAAACGTTCCTTGAAATATTTTTTTGATTCGTGAGAAAGCTCAGTGAACATTAAATAACTTCATCGTTTAGTAAGAAAAATTACTAGAACAATTGTAGATCTGAATTTCTAAACTCCAGGGAAATCTGGGTGGCTCGGAATACCCCAAACGTTCCTTGAAACAGCTAATTGATCCGTGAGAAAATTCAGTGAACATGTTAGATTTTATAACTTCACTCAGTTTAGCGAGATAAATTACTTGAACAAGTGCAGACCTGAAGTTCTGAACTCCAGGGTAATTTGGAGGGCCTGGAATATCCCAAACGTTCCTTGAAAGAGCTTATTGATCCATGAGATGGTTTTATGAGCATGTTAGATTATATAACTTCACTCAGTTTAGTGAGATGAATTACTGAAACAAATGTAAACCTGAAGTTACGAACACTAGGGTAATTTGGAGGGCCTAGAATATCCCAAACGTTCCTTGAATTAGCCTATTGATCCGTGACAAGGTTCAGGAAAGTAGGTAAGTTATATATCTTTACTAAGTTTAGCACGAAAAAATACTGGAATAAGTGTAGACCTGAAGTTCTGAACTCCAGGGTAATTTGGAGCACCTATAATATCCCAAACGTTCCTTGAAACAGCCTATTGATGAATAAGAAGGTTTAGTGAACAAGAAAGATTTTATAAATTTACTCAGTTTAGCGAGATAAATTTCTGGAATAAGTGTAGCCCTGAAGTTCTGAACTCCAGGATAATTTGGAGGGCCCGGAACACTCCAAACGTTCTTCAAACATCCTATTGATACGTGCGAAAGTTCAGTGAACATGGTAGATTATATAACTTCACCCAGTTTAGCAAGAAATACTACTGGAATAAATGTAGACATGAAATTCAGATTTCCAGGGTAATTTGGAGGGCCTGGAATACCTCAAACGTTTCTTGAAGTAGCCTTTTGATCCGTGAAAAGGTTCAGTAAACA
Organism: Aedes aegypti; assembly: GCF_002204515.2. Taxonomy (NCBI): domain Eukaryota; kingdom Metazoa; phylum Arthropoda; class Insecta; order Diptera; family Culicidae; genus Aedes; species Aedes aegypti. The sequence goes on along the minus strand of NC_035109.1, from coordinate 99,560,344 downwards.
TTGTAGATTAAATTACTTCACTCAGTTTAGCGAGAATAACTACTGGAACAAGTGTAGACCTGAAGTTCTGAACTCCAGGGTAAATTGGAGGGCCTGAAATATCCCAAACGTTCCTTGAAATAGCTCTTGAGATTCTCAGAGGTTGGTAGATTCTATTTGTTTTTGTAATGTTATTGTTTTTAACCCAAACAATTACTGTTACGGTTGTAGATTTCAAAGAGTGTGCTTCAGGACAGTTTGGACGTCCTAGAACATCCCAGGACATAGCAAAGCAAGTGAAATGGTGTTTTCGTTAAAAGAGTCATTCTGTATTATCTAGCCTGAACATCATTTATGTTCACAAACAGCATTTCACGCTTCGTATGTACTTATAGTTCAATTTTCCAAACTTCAGGATGTTCAGGATGTTCTAGGTTGTCAATTAGGTCATAAAGGCATATACTTCATATTTTTCTCTGATAAAAGAGTATATTTGGGACAACTTTGCCGAAGACAGTATATACATTTGTTCATTGGTTCTTTTTTTACAGCCTTTTTTGTACTGCGGTCATATATGACCGCGCCGGCCCCAAAGGGTTAAGAAAAACTCCCCGCTTTGAAATGTCCAATTCTCCGCTCCAATACCAATTTGTCACAAAAGCTACGCACCGATCAGTCATGCACTATCGAACTTTTGATTTGTATATAGAGCACTCGAGAATACTTAAATTTTATGCTTCAAATCACAAATTAAAATTAATGCACTTTGCTTTCCTCGGCAATCACTTTTTATTACGGGAATAGGTTGCCAGAAAACCATATTCAATTGCGGTGTGTTTTTTATTCACATTTTGAATTCATTGAAAAAATTTAACACAATTTATTAATTCATTGGAACTGGGCAACAGAACATGCATTGGTAATAATTGAGCCTTTCAATACTTTCCTTATTTGAAGATTGTAGCGCATAAACTTCAATATACTGTGAAACATATAAAATATACGTCTTTCAATAGGTTAACTATTTTGGCAACACTCCAGTTGTTTTACAGGCAATCAGAGGATGTATTTGCGTCAAATCATAAGTGAATTGATTTGCAAAGGACCAATTCTGATTTGCTCATACACTGAGAATAATATGAACGTAAAAAAAATGTAAAAGAAGCCTGCAGAATTTTTAATTTTGCGTTACCTTTTAGCGATTTTTTGCGCATAGACACTAGGGTAATGCTAATTTTTCAAAAGTTCTCAAAACAAAAAAAAATCGTGTGCTATTATGAATCAAAATTATATTAGAAGAGAAACCTCAAAGTTTGATCCAAAAATATTAAGATTTAGGGGTGGCGCAAGCGTCTTGAAGGTGAATTTTCAAGTTATAAAAAATGGCCTTCAGTGAATTCACCATAACTTCGGTTATTTATATCCAATTCTGAAACTTTTAGCATCATTATATTCAAAATTAAAATCATGAAAACTTTGTAGAACGTCAAATTTGTCTTAAATCGAAACAATTTTTGTTAAAAGTAATTTTCTCGAAATTTTTCTTCATTTTACTGAAAAAATCATATTTGTTCGACCATAACTTCATAAATACTCAACCGATTTCAAATATTTTTACAGTCAAAGCTTGTTATAACGACATCGAATAGTGATAACATCAAAATATTTTTCAAGGGACCGAAAAATGTCGCTATAGAGAGCTTTTGTCGCTATAAAAGTGGTCGTTATAACGCGCTTCGACTGTACATGTTTTTGAAGCAAAAAATAGATGTTTCCATACTGTTCATACAACACATTTTTCTAAAAAATGGTTTTGGCTTAGTTTTGTAACGAAAACTACCCAAAAACATGATTTAAAAAAAAATCAAATCTCTTTGGATTTTTTAAGTTTTTTCGCCAAAAATTACATTTCTCCTTTAAAACTTGTGTTTTTAAAGCATACTGTTTTAATAACGAGTTGAATAGTGCATGTATTTTTTAGCATGAGCAAAAATATTGTTTCAAAATTATTCAAACATAGTTGACAAGACCTTTTCAAAAGTTTAACAAATGAGGAAAACCAGTTTCAGCTTTAAAAATATTGTTTTACTGAAAAAATTTAAAAACTGGCGTTTTTCGTTAAAAAATCATGTTTTTGTGCAGTTTTTGTTGGATAACTTGGTCAAAACGTTTTTTTTATTGAAATGTGGCGTATAAAAAGTTTGAAAACAATTAAGTTAACTTCTAAACCATGCAAAAAGATATAGAATCGTTTGAGTATTCATGAAGTTATGGTCAAACAAAGATTTTTTTTTGTAATATGTGGAAACATTTGGAGTAAACTACTTTTTATTGAAACTATTTTTGATTTTACACAAATTTGATATTCTACAAAGTTTTCATAAATTTAATTTTTAAGATAATGGTGCTGAAAGTTTCAAAATTGTTTAGAAATTACTGAAGTTATAGTGACTTCACTGAAGGCCATTTTTTATAACTTGAAAATTTTCCTTCAAGACGCTTGCGTCCCTTCTAAATCATAATATTTTTGGCTCAAACTTTGAGGTTTCTCTTCTAGTATTATTTGAATTCATAAGAGTACAAGAATTCTTGGTTTTGAGAGCTTTTGAAAAATAAGCCGCACCCTTATAAACATTAGTGTGAGTAGCGAAAAGGGGCATGCATGTAATCCACTCAAACGCAACTCTAAAATTCAAGTAATCCGATAATCGTGTTCCGTGGATTTTTCTTGCAGAGCACAATATTATGAATCAATTAACCATGACGTCACGCTGCAACTTCTAGGTTGGATTCGCACTTGCTGCAAGTTTATAACCATGACATGGCAATTTTTACAGCCAAAATGCTGCCATAGTGAGATTGAATACCGAAAATATTCGATGAAATAAAAGAAAACGAAATTATGCAGCATCCATTTATGACATAACGTTAAAATGTACAATTTTCGACCATTTCCCCCTCCGCAACGGTCTTTGCATGAAAAAAAAAAAAATTTTGTGTTTGAGCCGCAACGTTTGAGTCTATTCCCCCTCCCCCTAGAGTGTTACGTAATTTGTGGACGACGCCTTAGTCTGCATAAATTTAGTGGCATTGTGTATTCAATTTGACTCTCTGCTTTTTTATTTATAACTGCAATTCTGTTCTCAGTGTAGTCTGTATTTTTCTGCATTGGCCCTTTCAACGAGTCGAACATAATGGGTGACATTTAATTTCAGGATTTGTCAACAAATACGAAATGTTACCAATACATATACTAGTTTTTGCGCAGTTGTGGATTGCCGAAGTGAACATTTTTATTGCCGACAATAGTAATTGCATTGCCGATAAAAGAACAAGTGCCTCGTGAGACTTTGGTGTGGAAAAATAGAAGATTAAGAGACGAAAATAGTGTTTTGTGTATAATAATTAATAAATAAGGTGTGCTCAAGTGTAGTTCAGGTGTCTCTTGCTAATTGTTGTAGTCTATCGTTGCGTAAAATTGCCCTCTTAAAAGTTCAGCTGCTTAGGCTGCCGACAATACGTAAGTTCCCCTAGGTAGGTTAGGTATACCATTTATGGACATAATGGTTCCCTATTTCGCTACACGTAAAACTTTCATGTATTCAAATTTCGAAAATTTGTATGTGTTGTAGTAGTTAGATTTAAGATAGATCTTGATGTTAAAACATTCAAAAAGATTTAAAATGTGAAAGTTATCAAAATTTCACATATGGCCAAGTAGGACCACTATGGCCATAACTGGTACATTTTCCCTATAGGTTCAGTTCCATGGATGGTACACAACTTTGTTTTTTACTCGCTCCCCTTCTTGGCTCACTTTTTGCATGGGAACCCCACGAATTTTGTAAGGCTTGTCACGCAGTTCTTGACTTTCTGGTGCATGACATAATTTGTGTACCCCTTAAATGCCTAGTTGTCACAGTTTAATTCCGAGATAAGAAAGCTTGCTCAATTAAATTAAACGAATCTTTTGAGATATTGAATTGATTTTGATATTCTATTTGTATTGACCCATATTGATATTGACCAATTTACAAAGAGTGACAATATTTAGTAATCAAAATTTTGTTTTCGTATTAAATGCTTAAGTTTGGGGCTCTGTATCTCTGCTTCTGGTGTTCCGAATTGGCTGAAATTTGGATGACGAACTACAAATAACTTGTTTTTTGTTGGCAGTAAAATCTTGAAATTTTGTTTGCAGTGAAATCATTACACGGCAGCCATTGTTCAATGAGTTTCAGAGAGTGGTTCGAAGACAAAATAAGTTATCGAGTGATTTTAAATAAAATTTAAAAAAAAGGTTGGTTGTGAGTTTGCTTTGTTTGCTCGTCAATGTCATTCACTTTTGAAAGTTATACAAATTTACAGAACACACTAGCCACCCACAAACTACCGTTGATGAATTCAATAAAAAAAAATCTTACTCGGTTACTTACTTTTGTCTTCCAATAATTCTCTGCAACTCATTGGAAAATGACTACCTTGTAGATGAATTCACAAAATTTGAGGTTATTTGTAGTTCCTCATCCAAATTCCAGTCAATTCGGACTACCAGAAGCTGAGATACAGAGCCCCAAACTTGGACATTTTGTGTAAAAAAAAACATTTGGCTACTAACTTTCGTCACTGACTGTAAATCTCACTTCACGATTATTGGGTAGAATTAGGCGTGTAAAAAATCGGATTTCAAACGAAGATGAAGAACAGGTGCTCCGCGCAACGATTTATTATGAAAAAGTGCTCCGCGAGCCAAAATGGCTGAAAACCCCTGTTCTAGGAAATTTATCCATTAGGTAGCGTTAGTAACAAACATCCTTTAAGTTTTTATATTTCGAGTTCTTGATGAGCTAGAAGGTTGCTGCGAAATTGATCTGCAGATAAAGGGTTGGCAGTATCCAATCCAACCGAAAATTTATCCCCAACTAGTATCAAATTTTCTTCCAACTGATAAGCTAGAAGGTAGATTTCTTGCTCTTTAAGATCTTGAGTTTTATAAGATAGAGAAGATTGAAAAAAGCGATTCTATACCATTACCCGGAATACCATTACCCAGAATGCAATTTACCGAAATACCACTTACCGGAATGTACCATTACCCGGAAAAACCATTTACCGGAATGTACCATTTACCGGAATGCACCATTAGCCGGAAAGCCAAATTTTCCATTTTCGACGACCTTTTTCAGTACATTTGTGTACAATATTTATTCTCTTTCATTGATGCTCAGCACAAATTATGTCACGCTAACCATCTTGCCTCGGTTTCCATAAACACTTTTTCAAAAGACATCTTCAAACAGCTATGGACCAAATATGTTTTTGTTTATGCCGGCGTTACAACTCAACTGGGACAAAGCTATTCTAGTAGTATTTCTACAGTTAATGACTGAGAGCCTATGTCAATCGACCACTTTTACATTCGCTCATAGTTTGACAAGTATGTCAACTTTGCCAACCAGAAATAATTTTGAACCGGCGGTATTCAATACTACCAACCTCAGCTTGATCTCTCTGAATAGCTTCACTTTGCCGCAACGAACATTAAGATACCAAAATTTAATTGCACATATAAATTAATTGCAATTTTATTAGAAAAGAATTGCCTGATATGGTGCAGAGCTACTTGGGCACTTCCATGATTCACTTTGGCATGGATGGGAGGTTTTTCTCGATCGAATTATCCGAAATTTTGCAAAAAGAAGCACTACAAGACGAAGAACATTGTAGCCAAATATGAATTAAGTAGTTTTCGAAAAACCCCACTGCCGAAGTGAATCAATAGTGTCAAGAATAGGATCCGGCTCCCTATAAATCAAAAAACTATGTCTTCAAATTAAGGCTATAAAACTAAACATTACAGGCAAGGTTAAAAATATTGAAAATAATTTTTTGTGTTTTATATATATTTGATGTGAAATATTAACGAGGTCAATATAAATCGAAAAAATCGCCTATCAATTAAGGTAGGGTACATTGGAGTAAATGGAACATCCCAGCATTTGAAAATGTTTGGTTTTATGGTAGTTTTCTTATCTTCTTCAGTTTAGAATCCAATTTAAATATTTAAATCAGTTTAGAATCATATTTAAATATTGTATCAAAAAATTAAACAAAAACTGTGCAGTACAGTGCAATTCTCATTTAAGCTTCAAAGCTCCCCCAAATCAATACGATTTTTTAAGCGAATTCAACAAAAAATTGACTTGATTACGTTGTTGACTCGTTGCAAGCACTCTCATATGGAACCATCTAGACTGACACGACGAAAATCGCTGCGAAATTGCGTCGCTATGGGATAGGCACGCTCATCAAACTGTGCATGCAGCGCATATCGCTGTAGCCGTAAAAACGCCTTGATTTAGTGGAGTCTTTAGGTTTGAGGAAATCTAAAAAATCAAGACGAAACTAAGAGTGCCTTAGTGATTGAGAGTAGGGACACTTTACGCCATTGAGACGTCTATCTCTGGATTCCAAAACATTGAATCTCAATAGATCTACTTTTCCTTTGAATTTCCTTGATTGTGCTATTTTTCTACGAATGCCATAACTCTGAATGTTTGTTTCCCGAATCCAGGATAATATACTAGAAAGAATAGTAAGCAATCATAAGAAGAAGATTTTTGGTCATTTTCGACTAAACACATTTTGCCAAAAATGCCGAGATCGCTGGAACTCGAAAGAACCGCCAACCAAATAAAGAAGGGTGAATATCAGATGACCCAAAATGGGTAATTCTAGAAAAAGGGATATACGGAGAATTTGCATTCGGTTGATTGACGTTTACAGAAACGACATTCGGTGAATTGACACTCGTCGAAAAGTAGCACAACCAATCGTGTTAAAAATTCTAACCATTGCTTATTTATTAACATTTGGACACTTGGAAAACCGACGGTCGAATGTCTAAAGTAAAGTAACATAGTTGTATCCAAATTTAGCCAGTTCGGCCAAGATAAGCTGAAAGATAAGCTGAAAGAACAGCTTATTTTTAAAGAAGGGTGAATCATCTATGAAATGCAAATATATAAAGATGGTGCATATTGACATGATCAAGTACGAAGATATCTTAGTCTCCTCTTCGATACTTACGTTTTTTGAAGGAAGAACATCCCCTGTTCATTATCGTTGGTGATCATTCTTCTATATAAATATAAATGGAATGGTGTTCGTATGTCACGAAATGGCTTGAGAACGGGTGATTGAACTTACATGATTCTTTCACTGTTGAATTCGTCCAGAGCTCCGACGTGTGTGTGCGAAAAAAAAGTTTGGGAAAGTCATCGGGATAGTAAGAAAACGGGAGAAAACGAATCTGTCATTTTCTACACGGGACTTGCATGGCGTTTTTCAACAGCCTACTTGATGGCAAGACGAAGTTTGCCGGGACCACTAGTTTAAAATATTTCAAGTCAAAATACTGACGTGAAGTACCGTGAATCGGTTAAAAGGACGTTGATGAAAAAGGCGAGAAATAGAGAAATAATTTTCCGGTAAATGATCCTTCCGGGTAATGGTCTTCCGGTAAATTGCATTCCGGGTAATAGTTTTCCGGGTAATGTCGGAGAACCGAAAAAAGCACCACTTATCGGAAGAATGCTCGACGGGATATTTCAATTTCAGATGGCCTTTGATCTGTTGAACAAGTTTGCTGAAAACATCTACCTTCTAAGTTATGAGGATTTCGAGGTATAGAAAGTTGGAGACAATTTGTTACTGGCCACCTAGAGAATGAATTTTCTATTTTTCTGCCGAAAAAATCTTCATCTTAGATACAGAAGAAAATTTGTTACTAGGGCTAATGACGCCTACCTTCTAGCTCATCTGGATTTTGATAAATTCCGCAATTAAGAAAATCCATTCCAGAAAAAAATATTTTGATTGAGCGAATCGTAGCTAAATCGTTTATCGTTTGATCAAAACGTTTATGCTTAAGTATTGAAAAAAGAGTGCACGGTAAAAAATATAAACGATATTTTCAAATAAAAATTTGAAGCTAATAGTTCTTAAAAACCGCAACATTGATGTTTTTAATTTTTGGATATATTTTGTGATTGTTGTAGGTATTGTTTACGACTATTTGGAAAAAAATGTAGGCACGGTAAAAAATAATGACAGATTTTTTTAATAAAAAAAAACTAAAATCGATTTTCTATGAAAATGCATCTGTGATTTTTATTATTTTTGGACATGTTTTAGGGGACAACTTATGTGATTTATTGCACAATGTTTCATAATGCAAGAATTATGGACAAAAAAGTTATAATTTTATAAAATATTAGGGGAAGGTGATCCAATTCGGACCCTGTTCTAATTCGGACCATCAAACATTTCTCAATACTGGCGCTATTGTAAAGATCGTGTGTACCGTTTTTCTACCCACCGTCTGCCTAGGATCCAACACAAAACATTTGACGCCTTCCAGTTAATTCGTTTGATTTTTATGTTAGTTTGTTGTTTTGAAGTGCTCTAGTGTGCTGTCGGTTAGCATTATTTCCAAGCCTCCGGAATTGACAATAATTCTCCAATCTTTCTGTGTTATTTCATAATCGAATCCCCCAAGCCTAAGCTTTCATCTGGCCATATGGTTTTCAAATGTCTATGCACTGTTTGTGCTCAACTAGTTTGAATATCTCAAAATGTGTATTGGTCCAATCCAGACCTTTTGATGTGGTTCAATACGGACCTCTTGCTTTTTCAACGAACGAAGTCTATTTCAAAAGCTCCAATCCGTGAAAGTCTTCTCGGCTTGCCAGAAAACCACAGAAGTTGTAATATTTATGGATGGTGCCTTTGTTCCTGTTGTGGTAAAGTAAAAGTCTTCGAAAAATCTATGAAATACGGTAGTCAACAAAAAAAAGTAATCAATAAATCAGCTACTTAAAAAGAATCTCTATTAATACCACTGCCTATTTTGGATACAGCGTTCCAAATTTGTATGGCAATACGAAACAAAAAACAAAACATTTACGATTGCTCAGAACAATACAATCAACTTTCTCTTACCCGATATAATGTTTTTTTTTTTTTTAACATGAGATTAATCACTTTAATATAGCGTATTTTGACCCTAAAATGTAAGTATGTCGATACTTCTCCAACTCGATGTCCCAAGATTCGATGCTGTTTCCTTCAGTTTTCCGAACAAGTTAACCTTTTCAACCCGATATTTTCATGCCATGATTCTCACTCTTTCCCTATCTTCATCAACGAGATTTTAAGCCCTGAGCTAGTTCATCTCGGTACCAACGGCTTTACTTCTCTTCCGAAGGAAGTCGGTACAGTAACTTTTCACATCATACGTGACTACCGTTGGGGATGGGATTCAATCCCAGGTCCTCGGCATGAGAGTCGTGTTTTCCAACCACTACATCAAGTCCGTCACTGATATGATTCTTTATATGTTGAAATTTTACTATATTTTAAGCAAAAATGGCTTTTCATATTGTTTTTTGTCAAAATAACAAAAAGCTCCATAATTAAAAAAAAAAATATTTCCTCTATCTCGATATGTCCAATACGTCCAACGTTCAGCTTAAAATCGAGTTAGGGAGTCACTGTACTAAATTTTGAATTAGTTTCAGATTTTACCCATGTTTTTTTTAATGAAATTCACTTTTTACTTGAGCTGGTTCTGACTCGAACTAAATTGGAATTTTTCGTGCATTGAATTAATTTGTTATGCTTGCGCTTATTGAAGAAGTTCAACAAGCTTTGATACCAAACAAATCGGTGTTTTATTTTATGACTACCATAGCAAAAAAACGATAAAATATAGGGTGGTCCGAATTAGAACATGTGGGGTCCGAATTGGAACAGTATTGGTTCAATTCGGACTTTTTGCAGAACTTCGTTTAAACATGTCTAGCCATGTCCTGGTAGGAGATATCACAAAACTCTCTGAGACAAAAGTCCGCGTGCTAAATCAGGCTTTCAAGAAAACATAAAACTTTTCATGCCGTACATTATGCTGAAAAGATATGGCCAAAAAACTGTTACTAGGTCCGAATTGGACCATGTTCCCCTACAAATTTTGAAAAAAATCGAAATAAAGGAAAACAATATTTTTGTATGTGTTTATTTGATAGTACAGAAAATGCATTGGAAGAGTACTTAAGTAAAATTTTTCTAGGTTGCATCAATTTCGAGATATGTATGAGTATATTATATAAAATTTTCAAATAAAAAAAGAAAAATAGGTCCTTTTCAAACATATTTCGTGTTTCCCCATTCCGGAAAATTTTATTTTGATTTCAACAACACAAACCAAGTCAAATCAAGTACACAACACTGAAGACGGCTTTACAGTTGAGGTTGAAATACGCGTATCTGTCGAAGGACACAATAGTAGAATTAAAAGGAGCAGTACTACTCATCTTTTTGTATATTGACAGGCATTCTACTAAACAGGCTCCACAAGGGTTTTCATCACTTTTGCCTGTGTTAGTAGGTATGATGAACAAACACATTTTTCCCATACCCATACATTTGGACATGGTAAATGAATAAAAGAAAAACGATGCTTTTTATTAAACGTACTTCATGGGTACAAAAATAATGCGCTATGTTGTCAAGTTTTATCACTGTAGCAATCATCATTGAAAAAAATGCGATACAAAAACTTCGTGGTATGAAGTACCTATGTAGTATATAAGGTAAGTCTGAAACCGTGAGAGCATTAGTGTTGTATCAACAGTGATTGTAGGTGACGTTTATTTGCCTGTGAAATTGACGTGCTACGAAAGAAGATACAGCATTATACTGTGGATTAAGGAGGCGTTTCACAGAGGTATTTATTTTTGTTGTGCATGAAGCTGTACAAATATCATTTTTTCGCAATGAGTTATATCAGTTCAAGATGTATTAAAGTGTTCAAACAAAGTTGTTCTAAACATTGTCGAAATCTTACGAAAGATAATATTCAGAAATTGGTTTTGTTGGGATTTGCTGAAAAGAATAAATAAAATAGTAAGCTTAAAATTTGTGATTCTTGTCGTTTAAAACTGTCTAATTGTACTCAACTAGCTAGTAGCGATGACTCATCGAACAAAGGTAGCAAAGGTACACCGTTGTGATAGAATCACATTTTTAATGCCACGTTTAGATTTACCGTGTATATCTCGGAAGTGATGCATCTCAGCTAAATTTTACTTGAGTATTTTTCCATTTTGAGGCATTGTGCAAGAAATTACAAACAATATGCTGCAAAACATATCCAAAAATTAAAAACATCAATTTTGCGGTTCCCGAAGCAGAATGTAAAAAAGTCAAGCTGGTTTGAATGAAAATCATCTCTTGTTTTCGAGTATCACAAAGCGGTTGAGTATCAGCAGGTTAAAAGACAACTGACAATCTTGCAGCAAGCGCTTTGTCAAGTTTTGTTGTTTTGTCAAGATGAGCATAAAAAGCGTCCCTGGTTTTGAAACAGAGGTCAGATCAAAGGTAGCAAAATTTGAGTTCCCTTCGGTTTTGAGAACTGTTAGGTTGCTTAAGCTTAAATTTTGTGTTTATATTCCGGTGATTTCATCAAATATAAAACTTCCTAAAAACTGTAACAGAAGAATATGCAGATACTGTAGAAAGGCATAATGATTTAATGAAATAATATAAATATATTTTCCGCTAATTTTAAATTACACTTATATATTTGACACGAAAATATTTTGCGCTTTTAGAGATATCAAGGATTGAAAATTGCTCTATTTTTCAAGAATTTTCTTTATCTCTCATTTTTTTATGCGTCATATTATTCCAAATTTTCCACTTCGATCACAAGCACAAATTTAAGTGGAAAAAATTTTATAATACGACGCATAAAAATCTAACTATTCTTTCAGCAAAATATATTGTATAACACGGTTCTTAAGAAAAATGTCAAACTCGTAGAAAAATATAAGTTTTTCACTAAACTGGACATATTTTTACAATAACTCGAAAACAATAGGCTGTGGAATTTTGACGTATTCGAGAGAGTTGTTTATTTCACCAAAATGAACATTTTGCTGAACATGCTATTTCTCTAGAAGGTCACAGTAAAAAGTTAGATTGTGGCGCCACCTATGTTGACGATCCGTTTATGTCAGTAGATGTTAGTCGTTTTAACAAAAATCTTTGCCGATTGTTCTTAATTAGTAATTACTCAAGGTATTGCATAAAAATATCATTTAACAATTCATGCACAAATTTCTCTAGGCATTTCTTTAGGATTCCTTCAGAGATTTTTCCAAGTTTTTATCCTACAAAATTACTTTAGGATTTCCTTTCCCACTACCCACTTCTTGAGGAATCCTGAAAAAGTTCCCTGAAAATTTTTATAGAAAATTCGAAAACATGTTTTCAGAATTCAACCTGAAATAGATCAAGCATGTAGGATTCGTCAGTTATGAGTTAAGTATACAAAAATATACTCCGGAAAGATTACATAATTCGCAGAAGATTGGCTTTTTTCAGCTACCATACTATTTGAATGAAATCGAAAATTGCTGAAATACCTTCAAAGTCGATTTTGTCTAAACTAGGATTTGTCACTCTCACCCCTTTGCTCCTAACCCCCTTAATTACCCAGAGAGTAAACTAAGAACATATCCTGGAAAAATCTCAAAATCTTTCCCTAGATACTTTTCTGTGGGATTTTTTGTCGAGTTATTTTTACGAATACTTGTTTATACATTATACATACATTATGGAGTTTTACCTGAAAGAAATGCTGGTGGAATCAATCTTAGTGAATTCTGGAAGCAACTGTATGAAATCCTTATATTCCTTTTCAATAACAGGCTGGACTGAAATTTACGGTCAATAGGACTTTTACCAGGGGCCTTCCTCAGCCGAGTGGTTAGAGGCCGCGGCTACAAAGCAAAGCCATGCTGAAGGTTTCTGGGTTCGATTCCCTGTCGGTCCAGGATCTTTTCGTAATGAAAATTTCTCTGGCTTCCCTGGACATAGAGTATCATCATACCTGCCGCACGATATACGAATGCGAAAATGGCAGTTTTGGCAAAGTAAGCACTCAGTTGATAACTGTGGAAGTGCTCATAAGAACACTAAGCTTAGAAGCAGGCTCTGTCCCAGTGGGGACGTAATGCCAATAAGATGAAGAACTTTTACCAATCGAATTTTCTTACTTTTTCAATCTGAAATTTTCCGTATGCGTAGAATGGTCAACAAATTTAACCAAGACGTATTTACGGATTACGATATCTACGAAGACAATGTTTATTGCAAGAATCTAGCCTTATGAGATTAGAATTAGAAGAATTTATTTATCCTTACTTATGAAATTAGTTAGTCTTTAAACATAAAAAATCATATTCTATGGCAAGCTGTTTGACGGTAATGTAGTAGCAATGAAATTTATATCAGATTTATTTTCTGAATAATCACCCAGTATGCGATATAAGTTGTTCAACATTTTAGCCTCAAATAAGGACTTTTCAGTTCTAGGAAATTTTTCAAAAATTTGAGATTTTGACCATCCTGCCATAAAATGCACACTTGGTGTTCCATTTACTCAATGCCTACCATTGGCGTAGCTAGGATTTTTTTCTGGAGGGGGCCTAGCAAATACTTGTTTTTCAAAAGTACTGTCAACAGCCATAAGTAGGATTTTCACAAATTTCGTAATTTCAACGGATTTTTATTTATTTATTATTTTGTTTCATTTCACGGCACATCAGTGATATTTGTTATTTTCAATTTTCACAACGGAAAAGATTCATTCTTTTTGTAATCCAGTCAAGATTTCTAGAAAAAAAAACTTACAAGGAATGTCCTTTGTGATTCTTCCACGAATTTCGCAAGTACTTAAACATGTGCTTTGAAGAGATTTCTCTAAGAATTCCTACGGAGATTTGTTCATGAATTGTTTTAGTAGTTTTCAGTACTTTCTTAAAGAACTTATTTATTAGTTTTCACTGAGTTTGTCCTGGGATTCCAACGGAAAATCATTTCCAGGCAACAAATTGGATTAAAAAAAATCTCTTGAAGAATTCCGCCAGAGAATGCATTAGAAATTCTTTTAATGATTTCTCCTGGAAAGTCCTCTACGTACTTATTACATATACATTCCAATTGTAAGTTCGAAGAATCTTCCAGCAGTTCATTTATAATTGGTTGAGGATTGTTAGAAATTACTTAGAATTTCTCCAAAAAATAGTACAAAAAAAGGAGTCTCACCAAAAATGTCTTCAAGATCACTTAGTTAGTAATCCCCCTCAATATTTTTTTTATTTTTTTCTAAAATTTCAACTCCAACATTCCTGGGAAGTTCCTAGCGGAATACGTTCAACTGTTCTTTCACTCTTCCGCGAAAATACTCAAATTAGTTCAGGAATTTCTTAAAGAATTATATTATTGTTTCCCTAAGATTCTTCCGAAAAATTTACCAGAGATTCTTCCAAGTATTTTCCAGTGATTTTTTTCTTTACATTTTCTTTACCAAATGGGAATTTTCAAAGAAAGTTTTCATCAAAGTTACAGTTCCATCAAGTATTTCTTCGGGCTCTAGAAATAACTCCAATTGTTTTGAAATGGTAATCTCAGGATTCTTCCATAAATAACATATAAAAATGTATCCGCTATCCGTATTAAATTTTTTCAGTGATTACTTTACAAACTCCTCCTACGAATCACTTCATAAAAAATAAACATACAAAAAATTGATAAAACTTTTTTGTTTTTTTTTTTTTAAATTGCAGCTTAAAAATAATTCGCGAAAAATTACTAAATTCCTGTCGTAAAATTCAAGTAATATATAGTAGAATTTCTGAAATTTGTTGACAATGTATTTCAGAGAAAAAATGTCCATGCAGGATTTACTACAAAAATTCTTGCTCTTTTTCCTTCGTCTTCCATAACAGAAAATGATTAGTGCTAATGGATGGAATTTCAACTGAAAGTATTTGTTACTTAAATCTTACATAACATTTTGTATTTACTCGACAGTTTCATGATACTATGTTGAACATATTAATGTAGAGCCCATTTTCCAAACTTTAGAAATCCCAAGCAAACTTTTTTAAAGGGTGTATTATCGATTATTTTGTAGTACTGTAGAAATTTAGCGCGAAAATATTGCCGGAAGAACATTGCGGAAGATATACTGTGGTAAAATTCGTAATGTAAGATTTTAATGAATTTAAATCTTTGGGTAAACTTTGCATTACTTTGAAAATTTGTTGAGGAATTCCTGATGGGCTTTGAGAAATTCAAAACCATACGTATAAGAATTCTGCATATTTTAAACTATCATAATGTACCTTTTTATAGATTCTTTGGAATGTTGTTTTTAGTATGGAAAGATTTTTGTACGAAGTTCCTTAAAACGTCATGGAAAGGAAGGAGAAACAACAAATTGTCGAAGCAGGTAGAACAATAGATGGGCAATGGTACAATGAAAATTAAGTTAAGGACTGTTCATTTTATAATGTGGACATCTTGTGCATACTATATCTTTTTAATTTATCAATGAAATTTCAAGCAGTTTTCTGCACATCGCTCGACTAGTATTGTACAATGTTGTGATAATAGAAATTCTCCAAAATAATTAAATTTCACACGAATATGGCCCAACGATTAGAACGGTCGATTTTTGGAGGTTAGCAATTGTTTAAATTGTTTGGAAAATTCGACAATTTATATTTTTTATTTTCAAAAAAGGCTTGTTCTTCAAAAGCATTATCAATCAGAAGCCTGATGGAAAAAATCAAGCTATTTTTGGAACAACAATTTTACAGATAGAATAAAATCATTTTTCCCCTATATTTTTCAGAGAAAACAATTCTGAATTTGAAGGGAACTCATATGAGTAGAATTTTTTGGTTAAAGGTATGTCCTGACGAAAGTCCTAATGTAGTATTAATATTTAAAAAAACCAACTTATGCCTTCATAAAGTTACTTATCTAGTCCCCACGTCACATTAGAACATAAGAAATACAATTGCTTTATTCTTAGAAGATCTTTCAAATTACAATGACAATCATCAAAATTGGCAACACCGCTGTTATGTACTGTCTGAGAAATTCCTTTAGTAATTTTGTATATTTTTTCAATTTTTTTTCGGACATCACCTTGAGCAGGGTATTCCCCAAAAACATGAGAAATTATAATGCAGTGAATATGCTGCTTTATGCTGAAACAGCATTTATTTGGATTATTCAGAAAAAAAAAACAATTTTGGGAATCCAATTTCCCGGATATTGCCTTTTTTTTGTACCACAATATTTTTTGCAACGGAAACGTCGAAAAATTGAGCTTATCGCAAACAACAAGAAGCTATTTCTAACAAATAACCATTCAATCAACAGCCGGACGGTTAAGATTTCGGTTGTCGTGCGATTCACCGAAGTCAGAACCGCCACGCTGATGTTGTATAAGACAAGCGAGGTTTCATCACTGTAGATGTTCAACATAAAATAACGTTACTATAGAAGAGATTTTTGTCAATAACAAGAGTCATGTACATTGAATCAGAAGATTTCGCTTCATGTTAAATAGCTTTTGTTAAAATTTTCATTTTTATTATCATCAAAATTTTCTGGGGGGCCTGTTCCTACGCCAATGATGCCTACTTTTGTCAAATGTTACAAATATGCAGTTATGGGCATCATGTAAATAAAACAAACAAAATTTAAAAAAAAAACTTGAAATACTATTACCGGGCATCTAGTATCTGTGAGTCAGCCACCATAAGTATTCTATTTACGTACTCCTGAACTATTACGTAAATGGAAGTTTCAGTGTAGAAGCAAGAATATCAGCCGCCAAACGTATTGGCCCATAGAGAAGTTCATACGAATACTAAATTGAAAACAGGTCGAAATCCAGTAGAAATGCGCTGTACAGAAGCAACAAGAAATAACTCAAGTCATGCCATACTAAAGATTCGCCCGTGGCTACATGCCCTCGTCGAATGCTAGATCTTCTAATCAGTCCATCGCTGGCTGTCGTCAGGTCACTGACAATTTGTAACTCAAAGGCATAGTTTCGTCAACAGGCCCATGGTTCGCTTTCGCTAATCCTTAGAAGTGCCATACCACATATACAGCCGACATCCACATCCTTCACTGACGTTCACGACGACGACGACGACGACGACGATGGTGGTGGCGATTTAAATTATAGCACTGGTCATTCAACAAAGCCGTTGGTCAGCCCTGACAGTGCCTAACCGTTTGCATTTCCTTATCGGTTTTCGACGATCGATGGGCAATCCTAAGCATAAACCATTGATACCGTCAAATGGGGTAACTTTGATCGGAATGACCATCCTCGTAATGTATTCGTTGTTTTTGAAAATATATAATCTTTCAGTAAACAATTTAGTCACGAGCGAAGGTTACTAATGTTGGTTTTGAGAATTCAAACATGCTAATTCAAAAATCTGATCTATGTTACCCCGAATACGGTACCCATATTGGCCGTTTGAGCATCGTAGCAATAGCAAGTACACCGCAGATGACACACTACTGATGGCAATTTAGATATTAGTGCGAGTTCTACTTCGTTTGCCGGGGGATGTAATTCCAAAAAGGGCCTTTGGCGACAGTGATGATTTCTGCTTCAGATGAGTGGAAATGACTAATTGAGTATTATGATGGAGATAATTAACACGCAGCCATCTATTCAGGCATTACGATCCTTCAGGTGAACGTTTCTCGAGCAAAATTATGTGATTAGCTCTTTTCTGTATTATTCCATTTTGCAGTAGCAAGAATTCCACATTGTTTTGGGTGCAATAAGATTTTTTGTGGTTTCGACAATCCAGCATTATGTTCTTTACAAAGTATTTAATATTAAATCAAAGAGACATATTTTATAAATCAGTTGATAAATGGCTGGTCCTGGCGTACCATTGGTACCTTACCTACCTGAAGGTATAAAATAGAGCTGGGAAGCATGATGTGTTTGAAAGGCAGAAGTAGCACTTCGACAAACATCTGAATGGCGCTGAGAGCGCAGGTAATGACTGTCGGGACAACGAAAGAAATGTCTTCGTCAGTACTGCGGACGATGGAAGCCAACCAGTTACTTTGAGGGAGGTTAAGGATGCCATTCATCAGTTCGCGAGTCGTGAAATTTTATTTCAGTTTACACTCAAAAAGGTAGTTTCTACTAAAAAAACTCGATTTTTGTTGAAATTCATATTATTAAAGTCAATTTCGGGTTGGACTTTCCAGCCAAGTGACCAATCACTTATTGGTCAGGGAAATTCCTTGACTAATAAGTGATTAGTAGGAAGCGATTTAGTCACGAAGCCGATGTCTAAAAATAACTCTCGCTCTCTTTGATGTATATATGTACAGTAGACCTATTCAAATGTCTGGAAGTTCCTCAGTCAACCAATATTTTGATATTTCATGTCAAAATGTAGTTCTGGTCAAAATTTCAGTCAATTTGGAGAAAATTTAAATGTGCTTCAAATCAATTATGTGTTTTTGGACTATTTTCAAGCTTTAAAAATTCGAAACTACTGAACGGAACATTAAAACTTATCGGAAATACCTCTACATAGCAGTTTATTCAATTCTACGAACTGTTGTCGAACACGGTTTTATGATTGGAGCAAGTTTAAACATAGTTTGGTTAAGGTTTGTGCTTCAAGGTTCTAGAAAATCACTATTTTTGGGGAGTGTTCTCCCTGAACAACATACCTGTATGCAAATTTTGGATTTTGAATTTCCAGAACATGATGAATATAAATTTTTAAAACTCAACCCCGTTCAAAGATACCTTTTATCTTACGAAAATAAATTGTTAAAAATAGGTAATTAGGAAGCACATTCGTAAATCCACTGTGGGTGAGCCCTGAGACGAGACTCACGAAGACGGTTTTCTTTTTCTGTGATTGCTGAGTTTTTTTCTTATTCCACTTTGTGTTTATACCAATTATGCGCATGCTGTTCAAATCCTCACATGAACCTCTCAGCAAAAAATGATTGAGTTTGCATCACATCGAATCATAAATATCCGTTTGAGTGAAATTTCATGCCAGCAAACGTAGCAGACATTAGAAATAATTAATCTTCTGCTTAGATTTATCAGCAACTTTGGAAAAAACTGCTCTGCCGACTGAGGTTTTTAATAACAGTTTACTTTGAACACAATACTTTTCACTTTTTCAGTCATAAAAACGGTTGGCTGCATTTGACGTTTCGTGAGAGGGGAATCTTGGCTGCATATGACGTTGATATTTTTCCTCTCGCGAGTCTCTCTCAGGGTGAGCCAAGAACACCACAATGAGCTTCAAGGAATGTAAAAAATGAACACGTTAGCACTGCTTTTTCTCAGTCGATGATAATGATTGTTTTCAAATCGTTCTGAATAGTCAGTGAAATACGATCAAAACAATCATCACTCGGAAAGAAAAAGCAATACTAACTTGTTCAATTCATTCATTCGACGGTACATGTGTCATGCACGATTTAACTATCATCAGGTTGGGATGGGTTGTTCGATCTTCGGGCATTTTTTGTAATTTATTTCCTAAAGCAACATGTAAGCTGTTAATGGTTAATGATTTCATAGATTTACTATGTTCGTTTCCTGTTGACTATGGCCTGGGAAAATAATGCCAATGTGTGATTTTTATAGCGTGTTCGACAAACTTTACCAGAATGGAATTAACTTTCAATAGGTGGTAAAAGCAAGTGATTTTGATTTATGAGTATTGAGTTATGATTTTTCAAACCTTAAAATAAGCCTAAAACACATTTTCAACTTGAAGCATAGTGTAATCTCTATCAAATGAGCTGAAAATTTGACCAGGCATTGTTCTTAGCATGAGAATTCAGAATACTGCTTGACCGGAAGATTTCCAGACATTTTTTCAAATATGAACAGGTCTAATGTACAGAACGATGTATGTATCGAATGTACATCGCATATATCCGAACGAAGTTTAGACTGCGAAATGATGATCCCATGTGCTTTGGGGTAATCGAGTTCAGTTCGCCTTAGAGCGTCGGGGTCTTTCAAGGAGTCCACAGCTTGTAGGTGAAAGCGCCCATCTAGCGAATAGGGAGTCCTGGGTTCCATCCCCACCGTAGCACGTGGTTCCTTTTCGCAGTTTCAATTTCAATTTGTACATTTGACACGTGTTTCGTCGTGTACATGTATACTTCAAAACCTTATAACAATCAGTTTCCTGTTAGAATGTGAAAAAAGTGAAAGTTTCGGACAAGCTGCGTCGTGGGACTCAACATTTCCTCCTTTAAGCTAAGTATGCTGTTCCGCTCAAGTAAAAATTTCTGCGGCAGAAATGGTCAAGAAATTTTCTACAGTGAGCTCCATTTGAAATGATATTTCCAACTGCGTACTGCGATCAAAGAAAAATGCTTCTCTTGACCATTTCTTGCATGAAATTTTCCACGCATCGAGATAGGCGATTACTTTTCTACTCTTTCGCTTTACTGGCTAAACCTGGGAAGTATTAGGTACCATTTAATAAATAATCTTATTTCTAATTATCTTTTATTTCTTTTTAGGCTTTTCATCGTGGGATTTTACCTCTACCGACCTGCGTCGGGAAAAAATATTGAAAAACTCCTTCAAGCCTACTTTGCATGTGGAAAGCTGCACCGGAGCCAACTCTCCCATCGCTAACGAAGATGGTTCTAGGACATAAATCGATTTTTTTCGAAATTGTCTCCCGGAACGTACCCGATTGTTTCTACCAATCTCCGGATGATCTCCGCGGAATCCTCGATTGCCTAACCTATTTTGCTGCGGCCGCGAATCAGGAATGTTCCCGATCGATTGCGGAAAACATCAAATGGACCACCAACGCCGACGTCAGTGGATCGGAAGCAGCGGAGAAGAAAAATACTACGATGACCAAGCGATTGATTCTTCGAGACGACCCGGAATGCATCGAGTCTCGCAGTTAAAATGTGCGATAATCCGTATCCAGTTATCACCGGCGCGTACGTGTTTCGAGTGGTGTTATAATGCGTTTGATTTCTTTTAGGTAACCAAGCGGGAACAAGCAACTAATCGCGCACGATTGCCTTCACTGCCGCTTCGATTTTGCTTCCGCGATGGAACCGATGGCCATGAATCCTTGATGAATGGACCTGCTAGTTTGAAATCGGGTGAGTCAATTCCAATTTATTCCACTAATATAGTTTTAGTACTAACGTAGATGTAGACATGCAGAACATCACTACACATATCCCATACTGGGTGACGTCAATTTAGTACATTTAGTCAGGACACAAACCTTATCGATATTTTACGTAACACTGAGCTCAACCTCAACCAAAGTCAAATTCATGTGATTTGGCTTAAAAAGATAAAAACGTCAAAAGATCACAAACTTTAAAATATATTTCTTCAAGAAAAAAAGTAAAACGTTACACCCTTTTTCCTAACAGTGTTTCGTATTTTATTGAAATACATTAAATGCATAAGAAGAAACACCTTGGGTAAAATTAAAAACTAACTTTCACCAGCATGGAGAAAAACGTGAACTGCATTAGGCTTCTTCCCATATTTTATCAAAGATGCAGTAAACCACAAATTTTGGAACAGTTTCTCTTCTGAATTCCTTAAAAGTCAGAATACATCGAGGTATTGCATGGACATGCTTCTTCTGTTAAAACAAGTATGATAACAGACTAAAGCCAAGGACTTAATAATGATGCTGAGACTGATGAAATGGATGATACTTGCATTGAAGCAGAGTTAGCTCTAAGATATTTATGGACCGATTTGCATGGGACATCACTTGAATTTTAAACGCTTCTTCAAAATTTAATAATCTTCTAGGGTCCAGTATTGTGAGACATTCTTTTACATAGAAATGGTAAATTGATCTCCGTTAACTCATGTAGAATCATACGCCCAAACTCCAAAGAGTTCTTGAAAGACCATATTTTTTTCTAAATAATATAAATTTATTACATACAAGTAGACTCCAAAGGCAAAAATTCGTTTTACGAACTGAGCTCCCTCGTCTTACGCACTGATTCAATTTACGCACTCACGATCTAGTTCGTAAATTGAGGTTCCAGTGTATTAGAATTTTCAATAGTGAAGCAAACATCGTTCGTTATTTGCAGTAGTAGAGAAATCACGTGTTAAAATATAGTATACGATTTGCTTAAAAAAATGGGTCAACCATCGTACAAAGTTGGATTTTGACCAACTTGAGCTCATTGTAGAACCTATTGAGATTAATTTTAAATCAAAACATGCAACGTTGAATTCAATAGTTGTTTCTATAAAATGTTCAAGATCAGCAGTAGCGCAAATCCAATAGCAGAACTGTTGATATCAGTGTGTTTATTTTGACCAGTGAATCAATTGTCTACAAACACGCAACAATAAAGACATTGTTCTCTCCTATTCTTGTTGCAACAATTCTGTTCCGCAACAATAGTTGATCACCACTTGAACAATGACAATGATCACTCACTGCGTGTGTAGCGATTTTCAAGGCTTTGCATTGCAATTTTCGAGAATTTTTCCGTGTTGATAGGGGAAATCAGGGTAAAACCGACACTGTGGGTAAGCTCGACACCCTTTGATTTTTCATGTTTTGAGCAGATTTTCATGCAATTTCCACCACGCTCTATCTTAACTTGTAAAATGTTGTGTTTCGAATGACATTACAACTGACGCTACCAATAAACTGCCAAAATAAATAACAAAACCATATTGGATAACATAGAAGCAACAGCAGTTGCAATATTTCGCTGTTATTCTTTAACTATTTCGCATGTGAAATTTTTATAATGTCATTTTTTGTTCTGCGTCTACATCATCATTTACTATCATTACGTTGATACAACTTGAAGGAGAAATTAATTTTTGGTTTTTCGACAGCTGAAAACGCTATTGAAAAATAAATGTACACTCGGGGTAAGATCGACACTTTCATTTCGGGTAAAATCGACACCTTTCTTTGCTTCATAAACTAACTTCAGGGAATCTTTCTAATCGGAAGACTGTCTCTGTAGTTTATGTGAGTCTTTATTTTCGAATTACAGTGAAGTTCATGGATGGCGAATTTGTTCACATGTAAAATATGACACTATATGACTTGCCACAAGCTATCATTAAGTATTAAAAAAATATTTCTATGTAATCACGTTTCAACTAATTTGATGCAGCTTGAAGAAATTTTTCTCATTTTAAATTGAAGAATTAATTGAATATGAAATATTTTCACATAAATTAATCTTATTGTTTATTTACAAACTATTAGGTTCGACAGTTTTTATCATTTAAAAATAATAACACTTTTTGTTTTGTTAAAATAAAACAGTATTTATTTTCAAAACCAATCATTCGCTACAACTTCATCTTCGTAAGCATTCCATGAACACAAATTAATAATATCCATGTGTATTCACCCCAACTTTGTAATCTTAGCATGGGACATTTGAAATTTTCACATATATTTAGTGGATCTTTGGCCTCTCCTCAATAATTTACGTAATATGTGATTAATCCTTTGGAGTAAGGGGTCATAAATGTCGAAAGTCACGTTTAAAGCATTCTTTTAAATATGCATTGTGATGGTGATGTTCACAACGTATAAATTCTACTCAAAATGGAAGTGTCGGTTTTACCCCAACAGGGTGTCGATCTTATCCGCACTCTAAATTGTCTCACCTAAAAATGATGAAATTTCAATTTGATTTAAATCACTATATAAGCTTAATATGTCAACCAGCGATCGCAAGGATTGAAAGATTTATAACCAATATGTGATTCTACAACAATTTTAGGTTCGTTTAGCAAGCGAAAGTACACAAATTTTATCAATAAGCTTAGGGTGTCGGTTTTACCCCGAATTCCCCTAAACATTGTCACATTATAGAACAGTATACATAAAACAAATT
Organism: Aedes aegypti; assembly: GCF_002204515.2. NCBI lineage: Eukaryota > Metazoa > Arthropoda > Insecta > Diptera > Culicidae > Aedes > Aedes aegypti. The sequence continues at coordinate 99,536,521 of NC_035109.1, read as the reverse complement.
CGAATTCATAATTAAACAACTGATTGATCACGAATTGCTTTGTTGTTTGTTATTCGTCCGTTTTGATGAAAGCTTGATTCACTGTTTTTTACCGTGTACAAGCCAGTGAAAACACCCTCTCGGCCGTTCAAGAGAAATAATGATTTGCAAAGGTAAACACGGGAAAGGATAGGAAATCAACTCAGAAATGTTCCTAAGAGATTTATAATTAAAGACTATTTGCCTGAGTTCGAATTTTTATTGGGAGTCTCAAATTTTATTTAGTATTTTTTCCACCAAATCCATTCGAAAAATTCGGATTATCCGCCGAATTTGTTGTTAAACGTATTTCTCCTTGTGATTTTCCACAATTCCACTCTGAGGAATCATTAAAAGTACCGTAATCCGGGGTAACATTGATCATTTTTTTGAATTTTTCTTAAATATTTGGTTCAAAAATGCAATAGTTGCAAATTATATATTTTTAAAACAAGTACTGCCACTCATAGCTAGTGACTACATACTTCATTTTGTTTTTTGAAAGGTTTTAGCATGTTAAAAAAAATGTTTTAAGTGATTTTTTTATTTAGCTGATATGGGGTAACATTGATCACCTATGTAAACAACGTTCGGTTATATTGAAAATGTCGTTACCCACTAAAATAATGGCCGCTGAAGCCGAATATGAAGGCCAAACGCTTACAAGTCATTTACTTTTTGAGTTATTTTAAAATTAAAAACATCGCGAACCATGGAATACGCCTAAAGGTAGGCAATTTCCTAAGGGAAAGTTACATTCTTAACAGTAATTCGGTAATGTTGCCTAATTGAACATACTTATGAAAGTTTTGACAGCGGAATCGTTTTCGGCGATGCCGTTTTTAGTAAGAACCGCATTTTCCTTGCTCATATCATTTACAGAACTTATGTGAGACATGAATGTTTGGTAGTGTCATCCTTAACCATTGAAATCATTGTTTCGAAAAGTTGCCAAATTTACGCATAAGGTAAAAGGAATTTTCGCAAAAATCTTCACTTTTATCTGCTGATGAATATAAGATAGAGAAGCACAATTCATGATTTGGAAATGTTCCATCAATAAATGATAATGCGAACTTTTTATGAGATGGGTCATTCCGATCAATGTTACCCCGCTGATCAATGATACCCCGGATTACGGTACTATTATAAATAAACAGTCGTGTGTCATAAGAAACTCTAGTCAATCCCGGACTTAATATATATTGTATCACGTTTTATGCAAATAGTTGGAATGATCACACAAAATTGTTGCGGAAAACGTCAAAAAGATTGTAATTTCGCGAAATCATGAATGCAATTTAAAATCGTTCGAAACACCTTCCCTTCACTCTCCAATGACTATCCGGTTTCCTACTTTAAGTAAGGATTCCGTGAATAACAAATAAAGAGGAATAACTAGTTTCCATCCCCGAATAAATCAAAAGTAAGCTCTTTGGCACTACCATCACGAAACCGAAAATCGTTCTTCCAAAATTATAATTAATAGCTCGACAAATTAATTGGATTTCCAGCGGCCCACGTTCTGACGTTTCATTCCCAAATGAACAAACGATATCTCACTCACCTCTCTGGATCCAAAAGGAAACCCGTTCCGACTTGGATGGAAGCTGAAATCACACACAATGTTCACTCACGAGTACATACGTTCGTTCAGGTAAAGTCCTGTGAAAACTAATGAAATAAATTAAAAGCTTTCCCCAGTGACTCCCAATTCCTCCCATCCCCGAGCACGAGAATGGTTTAAATCTTAAAAGACTTTTCAACCCCACTGAGGGAATAAAGGTAGACGAGAAGCGGTTCAAAATGTTACCTTGCTGCCGAATTTTCTAGAGCCCGGTCCCAGTGGAAATAAATCTTACCCATGGCTCCGGATCCGTTTGCAAATCTTACAGCCACTTTGGGCTTTAGCTCAGTCGCTTGAGTTACGTTCCACACATATGGTTGTCACGGTGTAGGGTGGGGCCTATTTCTCAGTATCTTTCGCAGTCAAAATTTACAAAGCTGGATATGATGATCATTGATCGGTCTTCAAATAATATCATGTGAAAAAGTTATAACTTTTGGTGAAGGTTTAGAGATGGCGCCAAGGTCGGTAATGGAGAACAAGATCGTATGAAAACAATAATTTTGAAATTATGAACTTATCGGCTTGAGTGTCCGGTACTGTGTTCTCCCTCTATATAGGAGTAAGTAAGCGTAACTTTTGAGCTGATTTATATATCCCTAAGAGTTATAAAATCATCAAAACAACCTCGAAAGCATATCAAAATAATAGAGATTTCACCAAAATGACTTAAATTGCACTTACGCTCTTTGCCTCATCTCTAAACCATCACCAATATTACTAATTTTTCCTCAGGATGTTGATTTGAAACCGATGATCGTTTACCACTTTGTTAATTTCAACTACGAAATATTTTTCAAACTAAGCCCCACCCTATAATATTACGGTCGCTGGGGTGAACGAGCAAAAAGGGGGACGATGACTCGAATGTGATTTCCATGTAGCAAATAAGCTCAAATTTGTTTAAATAGCATGTCTGTAATCAAAATTAATCACGCTCCCCCTGCGATGCGATCATGAAGATGATGACGACAATGATGAAGATTCTGTTCAGGTGTGGGGGTGGTAATGGGAGGAAAGGTGGCATCGATGGCTTACCGTCGTCATCGTCGTCGTTGTCTGGAGCTGCTTTCCGCTTGCTGGCTTTTATTGCTCCCGGAAGGCTGATTATTGTCATCATTGTTGCCATTTTGTTGCTACATCGGATCCGACCGGGGCACTGTTCCATCACGTACGTTCTCGTGATATGGCTGGAGAAGAAGGACGGGGGAGGACCAAGTGTAGATTAAATTATGGTTTCTTTGCTCGAAGTTTTCAAAAACTTTCACGATGACAAGAAGCGCACGACGACGGAGACAAAGGGAATTGCCACATGTGCAAAACATATTTCAACTTTATACTCAGTGAATTTAAGAGTGTTGAATCATATAGATAGTTTGAATAAAAATTGAGTCTAGCTACCGTAAAACAGGGTATCTTTGATAATGCTGGTAACTTTGAAAGTGCAAAACCCACCATATAGGGGAAAAGCATTAATATTCGACCTACAAGAATTCTGTGCCAGATTTCTGATTTCCAAACAAAGTAGGCCTAAATCGTATGAATGGGTCGAAAATTGATGCTTTTCCCCTACTAAACGAAATATCATATTTTTTGTTAGTCAGTTAAGCAAAACGAATGCAAAACTAAAGAATATTTGTATGACACTTCATGTAAGAACGGTTTTCATTTGAATCAAGAACATTTGAGGCTTTTTATACAAATATTAATAATTGACACAATTTTAGCATTTTCGAAACGCTAACAAACAATCTGTTCTACGATCACTATTTGATGTAGTTTTGAATAGTTGGCCACTTATCTTTGACAGCCTAGTTATCATAGAACTTGGATACGGTCTCAAATCTCTTAGCGAAAAGCATTTTCACAAACTGGGACCATTTTTGTAATTTAAGTCAGAAATTTCCATATAACGTTAAACGCCTATAGGTATGCAATGCCCTAAAAATGTTAGTTGTTCATTCAATTTTGTTCGATTCATACTCCATTATCAATGTTACCCCAAACCAGAAAACCAACTTTCGATTATATGAAAAATTATATATCCATTCGGGGCCAGGATAGCCGTAGCGGTAAACGCGCAGCTATTCAGCATGACCATGCTGAGGGTCGTGGGTTCGAATCCCGCTGGTCGAGGATCTTTTCGTAATGGAAATTTTCTCGATTCCCTGGGCATAGAGTATCTTCGTACCTGCCACACGATATACATATGCGAAAATGGTCAATTGGCAAAGAAAGCTCTCAGTTAATAACTGTGGAAGTGCTCATAAGAACACTAATCTGAGAAAGCGGACCAGAAAGAAGAAGAAGAATATATCCATTCAAAATAAATCTTTTGGCAATCTATCGACTGCAATCAATCAATAGCTAGGATGCCAGTACTTGTTTTAAAAAAATAAATTATAGTTCTTTGAAACAGCATGCATAAATATTCAAGTTTTCTCCGAAAAAAAAACTATCAAAGCTACCCCGTTTTACGGTACTACTAATGTGCTCTGCAAGAAAAATCCACGGAACGCGATTATCTGGAAATGGTTCAATTATAATCGCTAGCAGTATAAAAATCATTCAGTTTTGCAAATTCAACAAATAGGATCTTTACGTAGTTGCAGGGCTGGTAACGACTAAGTGTTTTGAAAATAGGAACTTAGAGATATCTTGCCGGAAAATAAGAGACCAAAATGAGACAAACGGGTCGTAAGGAAACAAGCATACCGAAATAGGAGATGAGATTTTTATACCGGAATCGGACTAGGCATTTCTCTAGGAAATTTGTTTAAATATTTACTGACATTGCGACAAGTATTAGTGATCGTATTTCTGTATTTTTTTAATAATTTTTTCCAGAGTTTTTTTTAACAAAGTTTCTCTCACTCAAAACTCGAAAAAATTCTTCAGGAGTTAATTGAGCATTTTTTTACGGATTTGTTAAGGAATTCCTCCAGGAGTTTCGTTTTAGAAACAATCAGGATTTTTTCTTAAGATAACCACAGAAGTTACCTCAGTGATTTCATTAAAAAAAACAATTATTTCAGAAAGTTTTCAAGAAAGCCATATGGCTTCCAGAAATTTATCTATCGTTTACTCTAGGACTTCCTTTACTTAAGATTCTCCTTCAGAACACCTTCTAGAAACTATTTCAAGGATTCCTTTACGTCCATTTCTTCAGAAATTCCTCAACAAAATCCTTCAGGGAATTCCTATAGAAATTCTCTAGAGATATTTCGCTGTCAAATAATTCAGAGATTCTTTCGAAAACTCGAAGGATTTGAGTAATTCTATAAAAGATTTTACCTCAATATAATTTAGATACTTTCTCTAGAATTCTATCAAAGATTTTACCTTAATATAATTTCGATACTTCTGTAGATTATAGCGAAATACGTTTTGAAAATAGTTCTCTCACAAATTTCTCGTGTCTTCTGCACTGTAGTGACAGTTAAAAATTTGAATAATTCTGTTTTTATTAAATATCGCATTATTTAAAATTTGATAGCCATTGCCTTAGTTTTTCGTATAACCATTTTAAAAGCTTGGGCCTTCCTTAGCCGAGTGGTTAGAGTCCGCGGCTACAAAACAATGCACAGTGGACTTTTTTGCAAAAATGTCTTTAAATTCAATATCTCTGGATGCCGCTAAGATAGAATTGATTTTTTTACCTGCAAAGTAAGATTTTTTCATGGGCGAATCTATAGTGAGGTAAGTGTTCACGGCACGTTATTCTTTTGTATGGTTTTGGCCAATTGTAGGTCTTTTTACCCTATTTTCAATGGAAATGATGTATTCAGAAATCAATATCTCTGAATTCCTTTGGGATAGAATCGATCTTTTTACCGTAAAAGAAAGATTTTTTCATGGCCTAATCGATAGTGAGGTGAGTGTTCACGGCACATTATTTATTCGTACGGGTTTGGCCAATTGAAGGTCATTTTACCCTATTTTAATGGAATTGATTTATTTATATATCAATATATCTGGATTCGTCTAGGATAGAATCGATATTTTTACCACAAAAGAAAAAAATGGCAAAAATGAGGATGGTGTTCACGTTTTTCGTATGCTATTGGCCAATGGAATGTCGTTTTACCCTATTTTCGATGGGAATTACACTATTTTTGTTAGAAATGATATGCTTTCCAGACAACATCTCTGAATTTCTCTGAATTGGAACCGATACTTTTTACCTCAAAAGAAGTATTTCTCCATTGGCAAAACAATATCAAGATAAGAAGGTGAGGCATTTGATTTTTACTTACGTATTTGCCATTTAAAGGTCACTTTACCCTATTTATTTTGATAGAAATTAAATATTCATGCATAAATCAACATATTCCTTGAAATAAACGACAATGGAATGCTACCGCCTTCTTTGATGAATAGAGTATTCTGGAACGTATGCTATATGTTATTGTAGATTGACCTATCAGAACTGACCGCTTAGTCGTTTAAACATTTTGTGACGGTAAATTAGTTGGAAAACGGTTTTAAATCAGTATTTGGTAGACCAGTATAATAAGTTCGGAAAAAATCCAAAATGTTGAGCAAGTTGGCTAGAAAATCGATGTATGTATTTCTATCGATGTACCTTGGATCAAGCAATTCAATAGAAGATGGGCTAAGAATCCATCCGAAGAACGGTTCCTCAAGCGTAATGAGGCTTGAGCCCGATGTTCAGTTATGTTTCATTTTTTGTATTTTCAGGTATTTTCAAATTTTGAAGGTGAATCGTTTGTGTACTATCAAACAATTAAGTTTTCAGATTCACACATAAAATTAAACTGAAAATTTTTCAAAAAGTTGCAAATTATCAGAATAAGAAACATATAAATCAATCTTTGATCATATCTAGACTCTTGTCAAAACCAAAAAAAAAGGCATTTTTTAAACAGCTATTCGACGTACTTGCTAAGCGGAAGAAATTATGCTCCAAACTCAAAACGAAACCCCCTCAAAGCTGTGACAAAACTACTGAACAGCTTGGACGAAAGGCGAAGAGTTTTGTATCATCAAGTTTGCGAACCAAACATGCCAAAGCTCGTATCATTGCTAAAGACTAAGATTTAGATGATGGCAGCGGAAAAATCAGCAGGATCTTGTGGCAAGACTGAAACAGCAAGAGTCTTGAAGAGTTTGATAAATTGTAGTGAAGAACTTGCAGCATCCTTACTGAAGGCATCCAAACAAGCTGCGTCCGTTGAAAGCTCTCTTGCTCTCAAGAACAAGCTGAGTTTGAGTAAAAGCAAATATGTATTCAACAATATCGAGATATTTAAGATCCGAATTTGGATTCAATGTTCTACAGCCGTGCAAAAAAAAAACAAAATTACAGAGTATCGTAAAGGAACAAATGCATCGGGCCAAATAGATCACATGGGTTCCTAGCGGTAAAGACCAAGTTACGAGATATGATCGTAACTCATCTTACCAGGGTGTTGATTGAATCTTGTAAAAAAAAATTCCCTGACTTTCCCTGACCTTCCAGTCAATTTCCAGAAAAATTCCAGACCATCGCAAAAGGTTTATGAATCAATAGCCTGAGTTAATAGAAACCAATTTTTTTTTTTGCATTTTTTGCGGTACTAAGGTTGAAAAACAGAATGATAGATAAAAAAACAAATAAAAATCAATGTAAGTAAAACACAAATAGCATTACAATCCTACCGAAAAACTAAACGTTACATATAGGGGAACTTACGTATTCTCGGCAGCTTAAACCGATGCCGTGCTTCTTTTGTAATTTTCTCGGGCATCAGCAGACAAATTCCGTGTTTGTCCATTTACATTTATGCGTTGCTCAAAATGCTTTTGGAAACGATTTTACAACCCGCATAATCAAGAACCATACTATTACCATTTCCCAGATTGTTTACCACTATTTTCGACAATATCTGAATAGTATCGTAAAACACCCAAATCAACAATAAAGCAACAGTTCCGCAAACGATTTTGACAGTTCGGCGAATAGTTATTAGACAAATCACAATATGGGAAATAGGCGGTTAAGTTATGTAACCATTCAAAATCGCCGATTTTCTCGAACAATTTTTTCGCATTATGGTATGGGGAACTGTTGGCATACCATCCATATTTTCGGTGGAATACATTAAGGCAAACTGTTCACATACTGTTGGAATGTGAAATAAAAAAAACCCGGCGGGGCTGTTTTATCTCAAAATTCTAAAGTCACTAGAAAAATAAAAAAAATTAGTATGTACTGAAAAAAATCACTTCAATCATAATTTTATTATAGACACTATCAACGCAACATAACTTTTAACAATATTCAGTGTATCAGATCCAATTAGGCAACATCCGAAACTTTTAGCTCTTGATGGCACTAATTCTGCTGCTGCGAGTACCGAACGCCAAACATACCGCCGAACACCACGGGAAGTTCAAGTTTATGCATCCAGTCTCGATTTCCCATGCAATATGAACCGTAGTTTGGCTTATTCTGAAGGAGGGAGCAGCTTGTCTGGTCCGCTTTTGGCCATTCTTTCCCGACTCATTGAATTCGATGGATTCACAACAGCCCACAGAAGCTTGTGTCGAAAAAAGGTACATTCGAGCCTATTTATTGGGAAAATTGAATTGGTTGTCTGTTCAGTGGATTGATTGAAATGAAGTACTTACCAGGGTTGCTATAGAACCAGGTTAGACCGGACATTTTGAACTCAAAAGCAAAACTTAGCACTTAACATGAACTTAAAAAACGTTTTCTTTTTTTTTTTTTTTGGTTGATGGTCAGTGCGAAAACAAACACGCTAAAAACAAATATATTGGCTCCGTTGGTTTAACACAACAAATAAAGTTCTATATTTTATCTTATTCCTTATTATTATTTTTTTTAAACAACTCATCATACACTATGAAACAACCAGGTGGTTTCACTTTTCAGGTGAGATTGCTTTAAAATACAAAAAAAAAACATTTCCACGGATGTGAGACATGCCCACCAAGCGTAAAAAAAAAAATCAAGCGTGTAGCTTGGCATGCAATAAATATCGCTCACGAATACTAATGCGCGTCACTGTTTGCCAAACTGTTATGCTTTAGTTATATATTGTAAAATGGTAATGTGTATGAGTGTGTGGCGCTAAAAGAAGCCCAAACAATTTGGGAAAAGGTATTGTTATATTGCTACTATTTGTCGAGGGTTACATCCCCATAAAATTGAACTATTTCTGAGATGTATAATATATTGTCACAGTTTGGAATGAACTACCCAAATAATATTTTATAGTCCAAGATTTTATAATTTATACTGTTATATGAAATATTGACTGTTTGTGATACATTAACCGTATCAGTTAAAAGATGTATAGTATTTGGAAAATTAGACGAAATGTATTTTTCTATGCGGGAACTCTGCGAACATCCCTTGTCAGTGTGACTATTGTCGGCAGCCTCACTCTCTTCGGCAACTGTCCCATAACAACTGCTAGTAAATCTCATCGGCAGCTCCAAATCAGTCGCATTTTGAGGCGTGCTCATTTGAATTGATGACATCTCCGGCGCTATTGTTTGTTTAGTCTCGGAAATCTCGCCAGCGGGAAGCGGGCAGAACAAAGAATCATCTGATTGTTTCCACTGATGGGTTAAGATAGAAAAATACTGTGTATTTGGCGTTTGAAATTTGGTTGCCGATAATAGTCGAATGGTGCCAAAGCCGTAAGTCTCCCTACTTTGCAATTGGATTGAATGGACACATTGACGTGAAATTTGCAAAAAAGTTACACGTCTTCTCGGTGAGAACCTGTAAGCGATTAAAAGACGATGTTCTCTTGGCAATGGTTTATTTCTTAATGGTTGTCGTTTTGTCATTTTGTCATGTCAAAGCCTACCTAATTTAGAAACATTCACCACAGCCTACTACAGAACCGAACTCACAACTCCCTGTTCTATTATCACCGAGAAGACGTGTAACTTTTTCGCAAATTTCATTTTCCATTTTATCCAATTGCAAAGTATATGTAATGTTTAGTTTTTCGGTAGTTGTTAAACTTTCCTCGGCTGGATAGCCGTAATCCACGATCATAATTAATTAAACAAGTATTATAATCCTTATAAGTTTTATATTTTAGTTCAATTATGACACACTACAAAATCAATTTGTACTTGTAATCGGATAAATTTTATAAAAAAGTTCATGATTTAAGCTGAACAATCTTTAGCTGCAAATGCTCGGCTTCCTTTTGCGCATCTTCCAGTATTTGTCTCCGCTTTTTCTCAAGAGTTTTAACTTCTGCCTCTCTTTGCCTCTTTAACAGTTTGGCCTTATCGGAATCCAAAGCCTTTTTTTACGGCGATCTTTATCTTCTAGATAGAGCGCATGTGAATTCCGAACCCGCTGAATGAGCTACTTCGTGACTTGTAAACCCTCCAGTCCTCCTTCATGACTCACTCCATCATAGACCAAACGCCGAGCTACGACTGACTCCTCCCGCATATTATCAAAAAGGCATTACGCGTTTATAGAGAAACCTCTCCCTGCATTAGCATTCCCATGTGATAAACAGCACATCATTTTGACTATGAGTAATAGTTCTGAATGTGAATCTCCAGTTTACATACTGCACCAAAATACGTCAAGTCGTTCTTTTGTCCGATTATATCCAACGAATCTATCAGCATGCTTCGTTGATTCGACGACAGATCGGAATTGCTAGTAGAAGCATTAACCTAAGAATGCTAATGTCGCTACTGTTCGTGTTACCAACATCTAGTTTGCCACGCGCTGACAGCTTGAGTACCGATCCTCAAAGTGTCAAATAAATGTTTAAATCATCCACTACAACATAGCATCGAACAAACAATGAAAAGATACAGTTACAGTGCTAATTCAGTTTTGTGAGAACAGCGCCATTAGCGTTCTACTACTAATAATTCTATTGAATTGCTTTACTGCTGTATCAGTAATGGAACCGCTGATGCGTCCGCTATCGATCAACTTATTAAGCATGCTCTCAAATCGCTTTTTGGCCAATTTAGAATCTCCACTGATTACTGCAGGGTCCAGGCATGTTGCCATCTTAGTCATCGGATACGTTAAAGGCGATCGATTCATTAGCTTCAAGACGTTTGCTTGCAGCATTGCTTTGCATTCAGAACGGAAGGGCAAAATAAGTTTCTCTTGTATGCCAGACGCATTCTTGAGAGCTTTTTTGGTGTCAAAGCCCAAGACAACGTCTTTTGCTGGCAGATGATTCTTGATATCATTCACCTCGTCCTTGGTCACCTGTCGATTGAAAACTGTCGATGCTTACTTTCATGTTTAAGGCTCTCTTCTAAATTTAAGGTGAAATTATATCGAAATTACGAACTGAGTTATTAAGACTAATTTATTTTAAAAACTTGATCATTTGAGTAATAATAAACAAATCGTTAGTATAGACCACAGTACCGTTTGTTTATTTTATGTTTTAAATGTAATAACTATGGCTTCAATATAATATCCCTTAATTCAGAAATAATCATTTTTTTTAACAACTACCGAAAAGCTAAACATTAAATATAATTTGCAATTGGATTAGATGGACAAACTGATGCAAAGATTTGCGAAAAAGTTACACAAAACAATGCGCTCTCGGGCTAGGCATTGGATATATATAGAAAGCGTTGTGTTTGGATGGGCATCTAATTTTTCCGAAAAAGGTGCACTTTGCGAAAAAGGATCACGTGATTATTGAGCTAAAATCGAATTCAGGTTAACTTCTGCGTTCATGAGTCCTCTCATGGCGTAGTGGTAACGCGCCCCAACTAGAGATCGGGGAGTCGTGAGTTCGATTCTCACTGAGAAGACGTGTAACTTTTTCGCAAATCTTCATATCAATTTGTCCATCTAATGGATCTAATGGGGGCTGTTTGGACACGTCAGGAGTTAATCATCAATGTTAGCTTCCTTTTCCCGATCAGCCTAGATAGCCGTGTAGTGTCGGTAGCGGTTGTTTCAATTGGCTAAGAATTAGCACTACGGACTGCCTGTTCCGGTGGTAAAAATACACCTAACAGGTGACCCCTACTTCGTGCGGCTTTAAGCTTACCGTGCCTAAGAATGAATGGTTAGGGGGGTCTAAATAAAACCTAATTGCAAACGGAGCCTGTGGAGTACCTGGGCGCCCTCTACAGTATTATGCCCTTCCTGTGCTACCCGAAGCAATGGTGTAGGTGACCTTGTGTTTCTCCGAAATAATCGGCTGCCCTTCTTCAGTCTCAAGCCTGAGGCTTAATAAGGGTGGGATTATTAATACGTTGTAATTTAGTTTAAATATTATGGCAACCTCATCGCATATTTTCCCTGACCAGGTCTGAAATTCCCTGACTTTCCAGGTCACAAATGAAATTCCCTGATTTCCCTGACTTTCCAGGTTTTTCCAGGTAGTCAACACCCTGCTTACGCGATTACTCGAATGCTATCCTAGCACATCAGAAAAAATGTTTTCCACGTCAAATGGTAGAGAAAAAGAAGAAATAATTCTACGAATCACAGGAGGAATTGGTTCCGCTACTGGGTTTACCCAGTATAACCAAAGAACATCTCTCGGTGAAGACAGCTCGTTATTGGTATCGAGTTTTATGCTTCTCTCGATTGAGCTTAAAAGTGGTGATGCCATATGGCTGAATCCTCGACCTCGGTCCAATTCCATGGTGCGTCCCTTAATGATGGTATGGACTAAGGAAACTGCCGAAATCACTTTGTCAGTGTATCAAGAATTCATGGCAGAGGTACAAGAAATGAACGATAATCCAGTCGTTCTCAAATTTGATCCACTTTCTATAGTAGACTGGCCCAGCGCAATATGGGAGAAAAATAAAGTTGTATAATTCCACGGGGCACCCTCCAGAATTGTTTCTTAGGGTTAGAGAAAGACTTCCTGATAATTTCAGCTCATTTGGCCGTTCCATGAGCTGGCGCATTTGAATTTAATTTAATATGGGATTTCCAGCTCAAACACATGGAAAACAGCACATCATCTACTGTTTGGTTCAGGAAAATTGTAGATCGCATTCAGTTGAACCCAGAATGTCAAAAACACTACTTGACACCATAACGATCAATATTGTAGAAGGTTGTATCATGAATAAAATTGATAAAGTTTGTGTTTTACCTACCTGAAGTAGATCTGCAATACTGCTCTGTATTTCTTCAACATAGCATGATGGTTATCACTAGGCGCATCATAGCCACCTATGACGCTGGGCGAGCTGCTGCGCAAGGCGGCGTTGTACGGGAGTGCTGACCTAAGCCTAACTTTCAGCAACTGAAATGTTAATGAAAATCAGCTTAAATTCAGATACAACCTTCTGCAATTATGTTAATTAGGGTATCAACAAGTGTTTTTGTCATTCTGGGTTCAACTGAATGCGATTAACTAGTATACGGAACGAAACAGTGACCTAGAGCCAATTTTCAATATATTTGAAACGAATATCCCATAAAAGCTTTGAACTGGATGCGCCAGCTGGGGGAGCAACCAAATGAGTTGGAATTTTGAGAGAGCTTTTTTCTTACCTTAAGGCACATATCTAGGGGGTGCCTCGTTGAGTTTTACAACTTTTTTGTTTAAGGGCCAGTCTATTCTATAATCATCATTATTATACCATCATATACCCTTATCAACGGAAAGGCAGCAAATGTGTTCGTTGGAAATAGAAACACTCATAAATGTCCATTATGCTGCAGCAATTCGGAAACGATTGGTCCATCGTACATGCATTCTACAATAAACTCTGTTGAGTGGCTTATTAAGCATTGAGCAAAGACAGTGATGAATGGCTCGTCGTTGAAAGCACCGGAAGTGACCGTAAAATTAATAAAAATGTTTTCAAAACATCTTGAGAAAGAATTTGGAGAGCAGGTAAACCGAGCTCAACCTGGCGGATTCGGAAATAGCAACACGGGGAACATGGCAAAAAGGCAGTTGTCTAGACCTCTTGTTTTTGCTAAGTGTTTGGAACTTGATACGCCTGATTCCATCGAAGGTCTTAGATTGTTGAGTGTCCTTAGCTGCTGTTCCAGTAACGTAAATGTGAGTAAGGTTCAAGAACTCTACAAAAAAAAACTGTTGAAGCTCTTCGAAAAGATCTGAAAATAAAAGATATTCTACCTCGCATCGAAAAATACAGGCAAATGGGTGAACTCAGCCAGAATTTGGTAATATATACTTTTATTGTCTATCAATATTGTACAAAGATGTGGTTTTTACAGCCATTACCCTTGTCATTTTACTCTGAAGAAGCAGGAGAGTCGTCACATCGACGGCACAAAATGAACAGGTTGTATGCTGCAAGAAAGGTAAGTCCAGAGGCAAATTTAGAAGACATGTACGTTGCTGCATTGTCATGGAGTGATCCTTTTGTAGCAGAGTGTGTTGCAAAACGCAACATGAAGAGAAAAATGTTCAGCAAAGATCAAGAATGTGATCTTCAGCTTTCAACCTTTATTGTAAAAAATGAGCATGAAAATGTAGGAAGTGATTTACAAGAATCCGATTTTGATATTGGTGAAGATGAGAGTATTATGTAGAGTTTGGAAATCAACGTATATTACGTATTATTAGCTTGCATCCATCATTGAAACCAAATAGTAATGTAAAAAATATTCGTTTTTGTTCGGTATCTTGTCATTTTTATTACTGCTCTCTAGTAAATTGTGTGAGATGACCTTTAACTTAGCGATCCGGACTGTATGAAAAGATACACCTTAATTTAAACCTGATCATCGAATATGGAGTCGTTATTCATATGTCTAATATGCTTAATTTTTGTTAATTTGAAACATTTTAGATACATTTATCTTATCGGTACTTGGTCGTTGTTGGTACTTAAGGTAGGGAGGTCCAACGATTTCTCCATTGGATGCTAGTAACTGACACTGAAGAAGATTGCAAATGGTAGTCAAAAGCGCGTAACTGCCCAAATAAAAGTAACTAGAATGGAATTAAGAGGTACAATAATAATATCAACTTTCTTGATTCTCTTTGTTACAATTACATAGTAAATACTTAGTGAAATTTCCCAAATTCGGCTAGATTAAAAATAATCAAGCACCGTAAAATTTGAGCTGACCTACTAATGAAAATGATTTTTTAGAGGCTAAAAAATCGATTATATACCAAAAATAATCTAAAAATCACATTTTAAAATATTGTCGAGGGGGGTTTAATGACCTTCAAATGGCTATGAAAAATCGAACGCCGCAAGTTCTCACCGTGTCACCAATTTACTAGTAAAACTTTGATGCTTTTGCGATAAAAAGTTCGTTTGTTTATTAGCGGAATCAAGATATATCAATTTACATGTATATTTCGTTTTTATTAAATAAAAAAAACGGTAACATTACCTTAAATTCATAAACACCTACCTCACTATTGATTTGCTCATGAAAAAATCTTTCTTTTACGGTGAAGAGATCGATTCTATCCCAAAGGAATCCAGAGATATTACAAAGGATCAAAAAAGTCCACTGTGCAATGCTATGCTGTAGGTGTTTGGCAAAGAAAGCTCTCAGGTAAAAACTGTGGAAGTGCTCATGAGAACACTAAGCTGAGAAGCAGGCTTGTGGGCTGTCCCTGTTCCAGTGAGGACGTAATGCTAAGAAGAAGAAGAGGATTTTAAAAGCTCCGAATCCAGTAATTTTCTCATTCTTTTTGTTGTATAAACTTATCTGATATTTAACATATTCAATGTGCATTAATTTATTCAATCAATGCAATAAACGAGGAAAAAACAGAGTAGGGTAACTGGGGGTAAAACGCGCCCCCTAAGGAAGGAAGCATTTTTAGCTATGAAGAACATTATTATAAGCCTTTTTTTATTCATTATCTCATAGACAAACATGTTTTCTATCAAATAGTAGAAACAGCCATCCATTTTCTTTTTTTCTGGAGGTTATAAATCAATTTTTATAAAATGCTTGCTTATCTGCATTTTTATTTTTTTGCGGGGTAAAACGAGCCACCTGATCTCGGCGTTAGACGTTCGCGCGCACGCGCAATCATGCTTGCAAATACGTTGCATACATAAGGGCGTTTGATCAGATGTTATTGTTCGATTATAGTATACATGCTGATTCGAAAAATGTGCATTTGTAAGGTTCAAATTGGCACGTAACTACAGCTTGGCATTACGTTTGTTGGAATTTGAATTCAAACGGCTGTTTTGGTGTTATGAAATAGGAGTGGCCGTTCTGCCCCACGAGTTGATTAAAGTTTAAGTCCTTCAATACGCTTTTTAAGGATAAATTCAACACTTTTTTTCGCATGGAATACGAACTATAGGACTCTCAGTGATAGTTTCAAAGATTTTGTTGTTTGTCGGCCTGAAAAATGGCCTAGAAAATAACACAAAATTACAACGGAAACAGCGAAGAACGTTTTTTCGAATTTTCCATGATTTTTGCCAGGAAAACACCTAAAAATATGTGTAGAGAAGCATTTTAATACATTTTCCATTATCTCGGGTGAAAAACAGCGTCCCAAAGCAGGTTGTTCGTTCAAAACAAGGGTGGCGCGATTTACCCCAACGGCGCATTTTACACCCAGTTTCCCTATTTAATTTATGATTCCAATTCTAGGTGAACTAAACAAAAACAGTTTACTCAGTTGCGTCGTTATCTGAATAATATTAGGGGTATTCACTTAAAGTTGCGTAAAACGTAAACTGCGTATTCACTGGAATGAAACATTTCATGTGAAATATTCGCTTAGGACACAGAGAAATGTCACTTGAGTTTTTTTTCTCGTAGATGCATTCCAATTTGTTTTTTGTTGTTGTTCCTTTTTTTATAATGCTTGAGCAAATGTATTAAATTAAATTGCTTGTGTTAAGTTTATGCTATGCTGTACCTAAGATCCTACAGAGAAATGGATTAGATTCAACGGGATAGGAGCTGGTAAATCCTTAAACAAAATGGTAAATGGAGTTCGAGTAATGTGTGATTGCTCTTGCTCATTGCTAATAACCGTAGCACGGTTACCGGTTCGTGAATGATTACTGATTGATCTTATTCCCATTTATGATTCCTTAAAGTGTTTGTTTTGTAAAATAAGAAATCTGAATGTACATAAACGATTGATGACTGTGTCCCTTTTGTTGAGAATTTTTTATACTTCGCACGCTAGTGGAGCGGCGAGGACTTTCAAAAAGCCATATAAACAGTTCTTCTTATCGAATCGGCCCAGAAAACTCACTAATGCTGCCTCGAATTGATAAAAACCTCTTATATATGTTTTGATTGACACCCCCAATGTCCATCTCCCCGATGTAATACCGTGATGGTGGGTCCGGGGAGAAAAGAGTCCGAGGGCAAGGGTAATGTCTATGCATTCTGTACACCACTTGAGCAATTCACCGAAAATTGCTAGCGTACAGTGCATGAGCTGATTTTAGTGGGTCGTTGTTGGTGCGGTATCCCGACACCTTCTCAAGGGTCTGGTTACAGTTTTCCCCCTAGTAAAAAAAACATCAGTATCCAGTATCTGAGACTAACGCAGATACTGGACACTGATTCTTTACAGGGGAAAATCTGCAACTGCTTCCACTCAGTCTTTCCGAATCGATTAGCAGCATTTCATCAATGGACTCAAGCTTGTGTCTTTCTGGGAATCTTGGATTACCCTCCAGCATCTTCCCACTGTAATGAAAATAAGAAGTTACGAACTTTAGTTGTAAAACAATTGAATTTCTAAATCTCATTGTCTTTAGAAGGTGAAAATTTCGGGAAACAAATTCGTAATTGTTTTGTTGACATTTGTTATCATCTCCAAGGCGTTCTTGGATGTTATTTTCCAACTATCTGAAATGTTTCATTCGCGGCTTATGCGATGTCATGAAATATTTAAGATTACCAACATAACACGATTTACCGGGGTAATTACGCAGTTAAGTGAATACCCCTATTGTTCTAGCATTGTACATTGCATCCGGTACTAATGGCTTAGGAAGCTTTGGTTTTATCTCTCTCATGCTTGACACAGCTGGATCCGACGACTCCATTATACGATCAAGGAGATAGGTATGGTATATGTCTTCGTTCTTGATGCTTTCCTAGTGGGATCCTCTCGAAAGTTTCGTATGTCTTTGTATGCCGATAAACAAATTCAAAATATAATTATCACAGTCGATACCTTTGTATGTAAAATAACAAAACGGCTAAAATAGAAAAACGCAGTTCATATAGAATAATCATGTGTTTGGCTTATCGGGGAGAAACACGCATGATATGGATAAACCAGCCATTACTATATCGGCACCATGGAAGATGATTTTATGGACGGCCGCTGGTAAATAGTACCACCCGTAAATATCAATAAGCTGTCGAGCCGTTTCAAAGCAATACTCATGGAATTTATACGCGTTGATCACTCCTTCGGGCGCCAAAACTTGCAAAATGGCTCCGCATCGTTGAATTACCTCCAAATTGATGACTTGATTGAATAACTAATTACTATTTATTCGATCTGTTAAAATATTTATTCATTACCGCAATCCGGGGGCAAATTGATATCTTTTTCACAACTTTTTGACATGATTTCCTGTGGAATTCAAAAATTGTTGAATTTATTTCGGTAAAATCAGTACTTCATTGATCTCTATCAGTTTATGTAATCTATTTTTTATTAAATAAAATTTAACATTTCATAAAATTAGTTTTAATATCAAAAATTGAAAATAACACATTGGGGCGAAATTGATCACTATATAATAGAACATATTTTAGAATGTAAAATTTCCCTATCTACTAAATTTGGGTCTCCTGAATCTGAAAATGATGTCAAAACTCTTACAACTCGTGTATATAATCATTTTATTGCAATATTAAACTTTGTAAATCTGCATAATACGCCTAAATGTATGCAATTTCCCTAGAAATAAGCACATTATTCAATAATCAACGGTTTTACGAGCCAAAAACTATTCTTGTAATGCTGTACGATTTTAAAAATGAGTTCAACAGTTCACACTGAAGCTTACACAACATTTTTAACACTCAAAGTTTACATGCAGTCTTAGCACCAGCGGATTGTTTAGTACCGACATTTCCAACAGTATTGCTATCACCTTCAAAAACTGTGAATATTTCTATACAAAACTGACCTTAATAAAAATGAAACAGTTCAAAACCATCATTAGACATCTATAAATCTGAAAACATGCAATGTCTGTGATGGCAACGAAGTATTAGGCATCCTTAAAAGGAAAAGCTTTTTGGTACCGACCTGATCAAATTCACCCCAGTGATCAATTTGCTCCCGGATTACGGTACCAGTAATATTTACTGACTTTTAGGATTCCTGGAAGAATTTCCTCACGGTGTTTTCGTCGTTGGACGACCCTACTCCGTTCGTTCCCAATTCGTTTTTAAATCACTTCTGGATTTTCTTTTTTCGTTCCTTAAACTGCAATCTATGAGTTTGTTCCTGAATTTGCCATTTCTCGACATCCAATAGGTAAGAAACGTGAAGAAAGTACTCAAAAAAAACAGAATCCAGGCGTGCAGAGGTGCAGACACCACATTGACTGCTTTGTTTGGGATTCGTTTCACAATACTTTTCCAAATCGTTCCATCAGCTTCGGTGTGGCTTCACATATGTAGCACGATTGAGTACCTATCTGTTTGGACCAAAATCGGGATTAAAATCATTCGGATCACATTTAATTGGTTTGAAATACCTGTCGACGAGATTTTTGAGCAAACCCTTTCGTCAATAGCATACAGAAACATACTCTTACAACGATGACTAAGCTTTTCTCGCTGTCTTCGGCTTCTGAACCAAGCTCAAAAGCTGTATTTGTAGGGTTCAACGCTGAGACAAATTGTTACCAGGGCTCGCTCCGTAAGATCCACACCTCTAGGCGTTAAACGGTACCGTAAAACGGGGTAACTTTGATAATGCGGATATCTTTGATAGCGCGAGACCCACAACATATTAAACGAAATAACGAAGTTTCTGTTAATCAGTTAAGCAAAACGAATGCAAAAGTGAAGAGTATCAATATGACACTACATGTCAAAGCTATTTTCGTTGGAATCAAGTGCATTTGAGGACTTATACGCAAATATTAAAATTATATGAGATTTTAACATTTTTGCAACGCTTATAAACAATCTGTTCTACGATCACTTTTTGATGAAGTCATAATGAGTTCGTCATTTAACCTTGACAGCCTAGTTATAGTAGAACATGAATTCGGTCTCAAATCTCTTAGCGAAAACCTTTATTACAAACTTGGACCATTTTTGTAATCTAAGTCAAAAATTTCCATATAGCGTTAAACGCCAGAGGTATGCAACGCCCTATAAATGTTCCGTAATTCATTCAATTTTGTTCGATTTATACTCCGTTATCAAAGTTACCCCAACACAGAAAACCGACTTTCGATTATATGAAAAATAATATATCCATTAAGAATTTTTTTTTGGCAATCTATCAAGTGTAAACGATAGCTAGCATATCAGAACTTGTTTTAAAAATATAAATTGTAATTCTTTGAAACAGGAAGCATAAATATGGGAGTTTTCTTCGAAAAAACTATCAAAGTTACCCCGTTTTACGGTACCGTAAAACGGGGTAACTTTGACAGTTTTTTCGAAGAAAACTTGAATATTTATGCATGCTCTTTCATAGAATTATAACTCATATTTTTAAAATAAGTACTGGCATCCTAACTATCGATTGCAGTTGATAGATTGCCAAAAGATTTATTCTGAATAGGCATATAATTTTTCATATAATCGAAAGTCGGTTTTCTGTTTTGGGGTAACTTTGATAATGGAGCATCAATCGAACAAAATTGAATGAATTACGGAACATTTATAGGGCGTTGCATACCTCTAGGCGTTTAACGCTATATGGAAATTTCTGACTTAGATTACAAAAATGGTCCCAGTTTGTAAAAATAGTTTTCGCTTAGAGTTTTAAGACCGAATTCATGTTCATCAAATAGTGATCGTAGAACAGATTGTTTGAGAGCGTTTCAAAATTGCTAAAATCTTATAAATTTTCAATATTTGCATATAAATCCTCAAATGTACTTGATTCCAACGAAAATAGCTTTAACATGTAGTGTCATACTAATACTCATTACTTTTGCATTCGTTTTACTTAACGAATTAACAGAAACTTTATTATTTCGTTTAGTATGTTGAGAGTCTCGCACTATCAAAGTTACCCGCATTATCAAAGTTACCCCGTTTTACGGTACCGTTAAACAGGGTAATAGTTTTTTCGAAGAAAACTTTAATATTTGTGCATGCTGTTTCAAAGAATTATAATTTATATTTTTAAAACAAGTACTGGTGTCCTAGCTATCGATTGCAGTCAATAGATTGCCAAAAGATTTATTTTGAATAGATAATTTTTTTTGACGTTGGATAACGTCTTACGGCAACATACTGGGGTACAATTTCGAAAACGAAAAATCGCTCGCGTCACGAAAAGTGGTTAGATTTTGACTGTTAATAACTTACTAACGCGCGGATAGATTTTCAAGATTCTTGCACCAATCGATTGGAAATCTTTCTACGAATCTACTCAAATAATGAAAACTATTGATTTTCATGACTAAACTATTGAAAAATTGGTAAATATCAAGGCATGTCTTATTTTTCATAGACAAGCACATTTTTCTTGCTGTTATAAGGTTTTGACGTTTTGAAGTTTACATGTACCGTAATTTCGGGTGAAATTGATCATTTTTCATGGTTTTTCTTGTCTGTTTTCAATCATGTTGAAAATGCCAAACAACTGAATACAAGTACGATGGTCAGCCTCTTTGGCTCATGTGCCAAAATTTTATAACAAATGTGGTTTTAGTGCTAAAAATCATCCCTTGAATAGAAAATCGGGGAATCCCATTTCGTGGTGAAATTAATCACTTGTCAATGCGATTGTTGTTACTTTTTTAAACAACTCTACACAAAGAATATGAGCTCCCTGCATCCGAATATGCTTGCAAAATTCTTAATAATGCAATATTTAAAGAAATAATGAATAGTTAATTTCAAGAATTGTGATAAAAACTCCTAAATATAGGCAAATCCTTAAGGAAATACCTGATATCTAACGGAAATTTAATTATTTCGACCGTATGAGCTAATTGGTACGAGTTTAGAAGATGAAATCGGGCTCGGGGATATATTTTAAGCATCCTTACAAACTTTACTTACCGTAATTTCAGGTGAAATTAATCATTTTTCACGGTTCTTCGAGTCTGTTTTCTATAATGTTAACAATGCCAAACAACTAAATGCAGGAAAACAAGTACGAAGGTGAGCCTCATCGACTTATATACTGAAATTTTCTAACAAATGTCATTTTAGTGTTAACAAATACCTCTAAAATATAAAATCAGAGGATCTCATTTCGGGGTGAAATTGATCACTTGTCAATGAATAATGGCATTGACAAGTGATCAGTTTTCAAAACAACTCTATATGATAAATTTGAGTTCCCTGAATCCGAATATGCTTGTAAAATTCTTAACAATGCAATCTATATAAATAAAAATGGAGTGGTGTTTGTATGTCACGAAATGGCTTGAGAACGATCCAACGGATTGCCACAAGATTTTCACTGTTGCACTCCTCAAGGGATGCGACGTGTTCGTGCGAAGAAAAAATTCAGGAAAGTCGCCGGATCGGGAAAACGGGAGGAGACTAAGGTGTAATTTGTATGTGGGATTTCTTGACGTTATCCAACAGCCTACTTGATGGCAAAACGAAGTTTGCCGGGACCACTAGTATGTATATAAATAAAGAATAGTTAAATTTCAAGAATTACGCGGAAAACGCCTAAATGTATGCAATTTCCTAAGGAATTCAATGATATCTAACAGAAATTCAATTATTTCAACCATATGAGCAAATTGGTACGAGTTTTGGTGATGAAATCTGGTTTGGGGATATATCTCAAGCATCCTCACAAACTTTCAGGTTTATACCATGTTCAAATCCTTGCTCATAAATAGAAGTTCATAGGTGTTTGTCAATACTGCACAGTGCATGATTTTGAAATTTTACGTTATTTTCATAGTAATAAACATTTTTTAACGCAAAAAAATTCACCACACACAATTCGACAATAGTTACGACAAGCAACGTTCATTTACTGCAACTTACATTGATATTTGAGCTCCATTACGAATAAATAAAATCGTGTGATACGATGATCAATTTCACCCTTCTAATCAATTACACCCGATTTTACGGTACTTTGAATAATTCCGTTGTCGTCGTCGCTACCTACATGTAAAAGCATGCTAGAGCGATCAGAGTATCAATTTGTCAAACAACTAGCTAAAACTAATCATCAACAGCTAACTAGAAAACTAATCAACCAAAATTATAATTGATAAATAAAAAAAATAATTAATCAAATCATAGTTATACATGAAGTGTCTCTGGTTGTAACTCTTTTACATCGAATGCATAGTTGTGACCCGTTTTGTTTGAAATTGTGCTGCAATTCAATTTAGGCGCGTTCTCCACGGATACGACGAGTCAGTTGGATGTCCTTCGGTATGATGCTGACACGCTTGGCGTGGATCGCGCACAGGTTGATATCCTTAAACAAACCGATCAGATAGGCCACTCGCTTCTTGCAGGACCATGACGGCCGAGCTCTGGAATCGCAGATTTGCCTCTACATTTCCCCGGATACCACTATGAAGCAGAAAAAGTTCTTCATGGTGCGGAACTTCTTCGAGTATCAAAAGGAGATCATGCCAATCATCGTGACTGGCAACTTTAACATCGATTTGAGCAAAGAGGAGAACATGGAGCTCGCGGACTTCATGGAGAAGTACCTCAACCTCAAACTGGATTCGGAACCTACTAAAGGAACCAATCTTAGTGGATCATGCGTGGACCTAACGTTCGACCGGAATATTTGTTTGGGAAGCAAGAGTTACCGCTCATGCTTCTTCTTCCATCGACCGAGTCTATCGGTGTTGAAGTGTTAACCGAACCAAACTTACACCACAGATTTTCTGTGCTAACACACAATGTCCATAATAGGTCAGAATTGACATGCAACAAATAATATGAAAATTGATTGGATTTTTATCAGTAGAAATCTGTCATAAGTTTGCGCCGGTCTCAAGCCAGTAAATAGATGAAGCTAACGTTATCCAACGTCAACTTGGCGGTTGTATCTCGGAAACAACCTCTTACTTTTTCATATAGGGAAGAAGTACCAATTATGGCTATAGCACCAATTATGGCAATAGTGGGAAAAAAAAGAGATTTTTCTTATTGTTTCACTAGAATATAACGGCTAATGTTCACAGAAATGATAAAACTATTTGTTTTTGATGGTACATAACTAAACTTTGAAAAGAACATTCGTGCAATAAGCTTCGAAAAATGAACATTTGAAAATTTTGCCTCACATTTATGTCACCTTCTTAGCAGTTTGCTAAGGGACACCCGTTACGAAATGTATGTTTTCATCCGGAAAAACTGCTTCAACCGATGAATGTATGATGCCTAGTGAGAACAAATGAATAAATGTAGCTGGTGTGCAATCAAATCTTCTGTTTTAAGTTGGAAATCGTGTTATTTCTACTATGTCGATAACTGGTACAAAGAGTGTATGAGAGCCCAATTATGGCAATACTCTGGAGGCGGTTTGTTTGCATTTTTTGATCAGTGAAATAAAGGAAGTAAAGATAATTCACGGGTTACTTCCACGACGGGACGGTTTGGTAAGACATTATCTGCGTGTTTTGTACCCAATTACTAAGATTTTTCAATCACACGTTCGAAAACGTTCGCAAGCGGAAGATGCTAATTTCATGGTAGAGAAGGGTTTTCAGCGAAACTCGATTTTTGAATTTTCCCTCTTATTTTCGTTAAAATCAGGTACTGGAAAGGTAATGTGAGATCATTAATGCTGTTTTGTATCATATTTTGCATTTACACTACATTTCGCCTCCTTTTCGAAAATTAATTTTCTCCCATGAACCCATTGCAATAAATTGATTTAAAATCTATTTAACACACAATTTCTGGAAAATTTTCTAAGCAATCACTTTATAACTTATTAGCGTTGCATTATCATTCGCTCTGGATGGCATTTGAGATCCTTTCGTGCAAATATTCGATAGTCCATAATTGGCACACTTTTATGTCGAATCACGGTGTGCCAGAAACCGTTATTAACAGAAAAAAATGTCCATGAATTCGGCACCTTCCATTCGAAAGATATAGTATTCAAGCATCTTCTCCGTGAATTTGAAAATATTCTAACGAGGGAATCGAAAGTTATAGTGATTTGAAGGTTTTAAGCTATTTTGCATGGGATATTCACATGTTCAAAAATATTCTTCAACGGTGCATCATTATTAACTTGTAAACAAGCCAAGCAACCATCAGCTTTGCATTAAGCATTCAAAACATGTGATATCCAAGCATCTTGCCTGTAAATTTGAAATCATTACGTCGAGAAAATCTGAAGTTACAGCGATTTATATATTTACCATTATTTCCATGAAGTCTAAATTAAAGCTTTTTTATAGCTTTTTTATATTAGTGCACAGAATTTACAAATAAAAATGTCCATATGACTGACACTCGGCATTCAAAAGATGATTATTCAAGCATCTTTGCAGCTAGTTTGAGAAATCTTGATCAAGAGACAATACTATTAAAGTACTTTGAAGTTTTGGAACTATAATAAAGTAAATTTTGAGTATTCAATTACCACGTTCAATGTTTTTACCACTACTAATTGCAACAAATTTTTATCAATATGTTGATCAATGTGATTTAATAGCTAGATTGACCTGTACCATGTACTGTTGGTTCTCCGTTATTACAAGAGCAACTATACATGCACAAGGATCCAACGGATGTTACTTAGGATTAGTCGCAGCACTCTCAGTGTGTGAGTAATGGAATTATCATTCCTTGTACTAAGCAATACCGCGTCCTGATGCATCCGAATACATGTCAATTGGGGTTATGGAATAAGTATTTACGTGATACTATCTTTGAGGAAGCCGTTGGAATCCTCTGCACTTCCACGAAAAGTCAATGGGAGTTTGGAAAATTGAAAGTGGTTATATTACAGATTCGTCTTGGTAAACAAAACGCTTAATTACAATAGTCCTGGGGATCATCACATCATTTTCACTGGTTATACCCTGTTATACCTCTCTTAAAACATAATGAAGTCATCAACATAAAACAAAAATAAAGTAAAAGGTAATCCTTTTATATGCATAAAACATGACTGAATCAATATGACGATACCTTTGATGACGAATTATTCAAAGATTTCGCACGATGCAAATCATGTAGCATCAATCCAAAAAGTAATCTATCAGTATCTAAAGGGAAAGTTGACGCTTATAGTATCCAATAATTCTAGGAACTAAACAAAATATGAGGCTTGTTGCACATACATATTTTGCAAAACATGAAACAAGGTTAATTTCTACAATAAACTCCTACTAACTATTAATTGAACAAACACATATATAAACGTATCCCCTTCGCTGTCATGAACAAAATGTGAACCATCATATTTAACTTATTTAAATCACTAGCACAAAACGATCTCACTAGTTGATAATCTAACCTCGACTGAGCAACATGGTGCCACTTTCAAATTGTTCAGGTTCGCCAATATGCTTATTTGGGCCATAACGAAACACTGCCCCGCAAAACGCGCAGAAATGAAACAAAATTCACAAAAACGAACCCATATGCTTATCATTTAACGAAACACTGCATTTCTTCAATGTTCAAGTTGAATGCAAATCTGTTAAGTTAATTTGTGCCGAAATTATTAAATGCGTGTTGCGAACACTATTTAAGACGATTGAAAAAAAAATAAATCTTAATGACTCCAAAACTCCAAAGTACTCTAGTTATGCTGTCTTTTGATAAAATAATCTAAAACTAACTGCGAAGATAATTGACTACTATATTTATTGAATGCCGAGGGTCAGCCCTATAGACATTTTTATTTGCAAATTACGTATGTACACTTTCATAACAAAGGCATAAAAATCAACCATAATTTAAACTTCACAGAAATAATCATAAAAACAAATCACTGTAACTTCAGATTTTCTCGACGTAATGATTTTAAATTTGCAGAGAAGGTGCTTGGATATCACATGTTTCGAATGCTTAATGTTAAGCTGGTGATAAGTTGGCTGGTTTACAAGTTAATAATGACGAACCGTTGAAGAATATTTATAAGCATGTGAATTTCCCTTCCAAAATAGCTCAAAACTTTCAAATCACGATAACTTTCGATTCCCTCGTTAGAATATTTTCAAATTCACGGAGATGCGTGAATACTATATCTTTCGAATGGTAGGTGCCAAATTCATGGACATTTTTTTCTGTTAATAACAGTTTCTGGCACACCGTGGAATGCTAGGAACACTATTGTCATAATTGGTACAAAGATAAGGCTATTTAAAACCATTTTTTAAAAGCTTTAAGCCAATTTAGTGCCAAAACGGTTTAATTCATCTGATTCGCAAGGCCTCAAACTAGTAATTAACATCAAAAAGTCATGCATACGTTTTAGAAACGTGGTTAAAATCAGTTAAACAGTTGACCTATTGCATCCATAATTGGTACACCTATAATCGAAAGTCGGTTTTCTGTTTTGGGGTAACTTTGATAATGGAGCATAATTCAAGCAAAATTGAATGAATAACGAACATTTGTAGGACATTGCTTACCTCTAGGCGTTTAACGTTATATGGAAATTTCTGACTTGATTACAAAAATGGTCTCAGTTTGTGAAAATGCTTTTCGCTAAGAGATTTGAGACCGTATTCAAGTTCTATGATAACTAGGCTATCAAATATAAGTGGCCGACTATTCAAACTACATCAAATAGTGATCGTAGAACAGATTGTTTGTAAGCGTTTCGAAAATGCTAAAATTGTGTCAATTATTAATATTCGTATAAAAAGCCTCAAATGTTCTTGATTCAAATGAAAACCGCTCTTACATGAAGTGTCCTACTAATATACTTTAGTTTTGCATTCGTTTTGCTTAACTGATTAACAGAAATTATGATATTTCGTTTAGTATATGGTCTGTTACGCACTATCAAAGTTACCCGCATTATCAAAGCAACCCCGTACCTACTTGTTAATTAACAATGCTGCGATGAAGAGAAGATACTCCTCTATCTCCCAGTGGTGATAGTATTTTCCTTGGTCCATTGATTTACTAAAATACAACGAGCTATTTGCTCGGCTACCAATGGCTTTTAGGATGAGATAATACATAAGTTATTAGAGAAATGTACTATGGCAGCAAAGTTATTACTTTTCTACAAAACCGCAGTTAAACGCAGCATTAGGTCGTATTTTCGACCCCCTAAGGAAGTGATTTTAGCTTTTTGTCCCAATTAATTAATAGCACAGCGTAACCTGAGAGAGAGGAGACAGCTCACTGACAACTGGCTTGTTTTTTGGCTTCTTTGATTTCTTTTTCCCAAGTTTGGGTTCTGCACAATGGTTCGGAGAGCACAAACTGGGCCAAAACCATTTTCACGTCCCATTTGTTATCAAGAAGACCATAAAACTAAAAAAAATCAAAAGCAATTTGAGTCCAATCGACAATATTAAAATATTCAACAATTTTATATGCGAGAGCACAGGAAAACAACCTGAATTTTCAATCACATCCAGTTTTAGTTTGACCAAATTTTGACGGTTTTTCACGCTCTGCCCTTCGAATGTGCGGTTTTCCAGTGACAGTTGATGACAGGTTCCCTTGACTTTTGGGAGCTCGCAATCTAAGCCAGCTGTCTCCTCTCTCTCAGAGCGTAACTAAGTAAAAGAACATGTCAAAATGTTGAGAAAAACTTCTTTTACGAGATAAAAATGCTCATACGGTCTTGTCCTGATCCAAAAAACATCGAAAATTATTGAAATGTGCAGCATTTTTTTATTATTTTGTACGCACCAGTACAATTTGGACCCTCTAAGTTTATATTTTGGACACCTGGCATTTTTGGCGTTTGGCGACAAAGTCCACGACACTGGTTGTATCATACGCTTGCCCATAGTCAAATCAACCGATTGACAATGGAAAACCGAAGAAATTCTATGCCACTAGTTCAGAAATTCGAAGAAAGTTTTTGTTTACACTTGAAAAATTTCTGACGGCTTCAATTTCTGTGTGTAACGTGTTGTAACGGTTGCATGGATGACCCGATTAAATTAAATTAATTTCAAATAAACACATTGTCTATAAACAAACGGTTGATGCAAGTGCGGAATAGTCCTATCTTTTCATACATACGAATCGAGTTGGTCTTTCGATTTAAACTGGGAAATTTGCAGGAAAATGGCCCAGGGGGTCCAAAATATATTGTTTACCCTACGTATCCGCCAATAACAGCGATTCTGGAATCACCACCCGAATCACATCTTCAACACAATCGACGCCAAACAGCAAATTTCAATTTGCTTTTGTAGTGTTCACACAATTTGGAGCGGGCTGGTTGCCGTTCCAAATGTTGGGCAGATTTAAACAACCGTATGACAAACCGTATGACAGTTTTATTTATATGAACCAGTAGGTGAATTCCGGTGAACAATTTCTTTAAAGAGAAGACATTTTTTTCCATTATTCACCAGCAAGAAAATTTTCTTTTCTTCAAAGAAAATACGCGCCGGAATTCGCCTACAGTAGGCGAATTCAGGCGCGTATTTTCTTCTCTTCGAAGAAAATACGCGCCGGAATTCGCCTACAGAACTGTTCGAAAATTAAATTTAGAACGGGTGGAGAAGCAAATTTTAATTAGGTCTATTTTACTGTCAATGTTTAGAATAGACCGCGACCACTGAAACCGACCTAAATTGTACATCCTTTTGCATTTGTAGGTTTCACAGATGTTCTGCTGATACGATTTACAATTTTGATATTTTTAAAGCCAATTTTAAATTGTTATTGAAATGTTCATCATGAATTGGTAGCAAGTGTGAATGAATGAAAAGAATGTCATACATGATTTTTCGTACAAATATTTCTCACCATCCCATTGAAAATGCGCATAGAACGACGCAGCCTGACCAAATTATATACTAGTCCTAACTTTGACTAGGTGACCCGTACTAGTGAGAGCAGTGCACTCACTGGAATTGATGTTTATTCTTTTGTCGATGTTGGCCGTTATTGCACAGTTACCGACTCGTAGTAATTACAGTAAGCATATTTTTCTCAAAACAGCAACTAATACAATTAATTGTGTGGAAATCCTCAACAAGTATCTTCGTTCACTTCACTTCACTTGTTTCTTTATATTTTTGCTTCAAATTTAGTACTAAATGAGCTTTATTCTTTTATACCGGAAAAAATGTGCAAAACAATCAAAATTGATTACAATGCTAGAAGGTAAACCCACCCAGTATGTTTGCCTCTTATTCATTCGTTAGTTTGAGAACATGTAGCAGCATGTAACAAGCAGTAAAATATAAATATGAGAGTGTATTTGATACAATGTTTTTGAACATTTAAATCAGCATGAAAAACAATACTCTTTTCACATATGTCTTCTGAGTCACCTTTCTCGACATTTACTTCGTTTTCTTCTCGTTGTGCTTCCTTGTTTTTCGCTTTTCGCTTTCGTGAGTTGACGACTGTGTTGTGCTGACTTTCCAAAAACCATGCGACTTTTACCTTCTTTTGCCTTAAAAACTGGCTGAAGCATTGGACGCTTTGTTCGTCAGTATGTAGCATGTCAGCAGCGGAGACGATTCGTTGCGCATAACCTACAAACTCCGGGAATGTGTCCTTGAAACTGCTATTTGGAGCGAATGGCACATCATCGGTCTCTAGAGTTGCCTTTCCAGGAGAACGGGAGGAAAATAGTTGGTGCTTCAATTCTGCGCAGGATAGTCGTCCAACTCATTTACTGTTTAAGTTACTTCCGATTTGGAGAAATAGAATAAAAATGTTTGTGTCTTATTTTTCGAATTGGGTATGCCAAGTTGAAGCTGGTATTCACTCAGAATGGGGCAGTTTTTTCAACTCGCTGAAGTCTTATGGCTCACGTTTCTAATCCATGAAAGCTGAAGATGCAGATCTGGTAGTGATGAACGTCTCGATATTGGCTATGAATAGCAGAATTGGTCCAATAGTGCTTCTATTATTTCTATTTTTGAAAGAGACTTTTCAACTGGCTGAGAATATCCGATTTTTCTTATCTTCACTGAATCATAAACACATTTTTTAGGTTTCAGATTGGTTGGTTCTTGTAAGCTACATCCCGGTTCATCAGAACTTCAACTGCTTTTGTTTCTGGACGACTTCCAGCAGCCGTTGCCTTCCAATTCTCTTCAATACATTGAAAAATTAAGTTAAAGCAAAGGGGATAGAATTCATTTAATTTACAGAACAAAATTAATTCCAAGACACCTACAAACTACATAACTAAAGATGTCCCAATGAAAAGTTTCACTCCGATTTTCTTGCGGTTTCAAAGCTGGTGCACACCCGCTGCGGTCTTGACGACAACTACAGCGACGAAACCACAACACAAACGTCACGCTCCTCCACACAACACAATTGCCATTGTTTGTGATCCTGGAGTGGAACATTAATCACATCTTGAGCAGCTTTCTCTCATTCGTCGCGTCTCTGAACACACACACACCCGTCGGCTCTTTTGCAACAACTGTTTGTAGGAGTTTTCCCGTAACGTTTAGCTTGCGGATATCTTGCCGTAACAAACCGCAGTTCCATGGAGGTGGGGAAAGTTTTTCACTCGGTGTGCCTATTTGCAAGATTACTTCTCCGGGAAATTTAATCACAGTGCGCGCGCGGGAAAAAGCCACCACCCAGAAGCCATACAACAAAGTGGTTTACAACAATTGCGGTTACGGAATGCATGGATAGCTGCGCGACGTGCCCTCGCAGTTGAAGGATGCAGACAATGCAATAGGTGGCGATGTGGAATTGTTAGTTTGTTGCTTGTGTTTTTAATTGAATTACGCTCAATCAGTTGGGTGCCACCGCGCGTGAAGGTTTTCTTCATTTGTCGTCGCCTTTGTGCACTGACATTGGTTGCAGTAAAATTGCTATGAAAATGTTGAGTTCTAAGGTTACGTCCCATTTGGGAGCAAGCCCTGGAGAGTATGATGACTATCAACGCGCACAGGAGAATGTGTAACTAGTGGCATTTTATACCCATGCAGCGTGCACTAGAGCAGCGAGCTCGATTTGTGCACGGGGGTCATCTACACCTGATACCTTTAACTCCTCTACCGGCAACTTCATTTTTTACCGCAAAATATATATTCAAATCGTTATAACTTTTTTGTTTTTCAATATTTTTGCGCCATTTTTTCACAAGTTCTCAAACAACTCTTCTAGTTTAAGAATCCGTGTCGATATTAAATATTGGTGATCTGGTTTTAAAGATATTTCGATGTTCCTTGAGAGACCGACGTTTTCCATATAAAATGTTTATGGCGGCCATTTTGTTTTTGATCAATTCTTCAAAAAAATAAAATGTGGGCTATATGATGCAATGTAATATGGAGCTACTCTGAAAAAATCATACAAACCAATTAAGAATTCTTGGAGATATCTGAAAGTTACGATATGATGTTTTTTGAAGTTCTTAAGATCTTTATTTGGCCAGCGTGGTTCCAGAAACCTAAATGATCATTACTCAAAGACGGCTGCACAAAATTGTTTCATTTTTTCACAACATACTCTCATTAATGTATTGTTCCGAAGAGTGGACATCCGAATACGATTAAAATTCTGTAGCCTGAGACATCGACGGGGGGTTCTGGTTACGGGTCGGTCCCCCAAGGAATTTTGGAATATCTTCAGAACCAGATGACCAATGATCAATATCGACACAGATCCTAAAACTAGAAGAGTTTTTTGAGAACTTGTGAAAAAATGGTGCAAAAATATTGAAAAACAAAAAAGTTATAACGATTTGAATTTAAATTTTGCGGTAAAAAATGAAGCTGCCGGAAGAGGGGTTAAGGCCGTTGGGGGACCACTTAGTGTCCACGTAGGGACTTTAAATTTTTACATGATTTTTTTCTTACCAAAACGAGCACTTTACAATGACGAACTTATAACATTTCACATTTTCGAAAAAATAAGGGACGGCCTACTTGAGAGTTGAGAAAATTTGAATCTGAAAAGACCTTGACCGGTGAGAATTGGACCCATGGTCTTCAGCGTAGTCTTGCTGAATAGCTGCATGTTTACCACTATGGAAATTTGAACCTTTTAACACCAACACTAATATGGCAGCCTCTATCTCTATATGCAACCATGCGCTTCTTTCTGATAGAGTTAATAGCCAATAGCCTCCTCTACTTTCCTGCAATTGATGCCAATAATGTCGATATCGTCTATGTAGACAATGAAGGAGGTACCCAAGTAGTGCTTTACCATATTCCATATTGATTCTACTACTGATTTCCCTAGGAATTCATCCAGAAAATCAGTCAGCAATTAATCGAAACATTCTTCCAGGGATTGCTTCAAGGATTTCTACACGATTTTCTCTAGAAATTCTTTCAAAAGTTCCTACAGAATTCCACGAATTCTTACAGTGATTATACCTAGAATTTCTCCAAGGATTTATCAAGGAATTACTCCAGAGATTCCACCAAGAATTCTTCCAAGGATTCGAGAGGAATCCTTAAAAGAATTCCAATATAAATTCCTTGAGGAATTTCGGGAGATATCCTTTGATTGATACCGGGTGAAATTCCGGGATCTTCGTTACGTCCCACTGGGACAAAGCCTGCTTCTTAGCTTAGTGTTATTATGAGCACTTCCACAGTTATTAGCTGAGAGCTATCTTAACCAATAGACCACTTTTGCATTTGTATATCGTATGGCAGGTACGTAGATACTATGCGCTGGAAAGTCGAAAAAAAAATCAACCTCAAAAGATCCTCGACCGATGGTACTCGAACCCACGTCCCTCAGCTTTATCTTGCTGAAAAGCTGCGCGTTTACTGCTACGGCTAAATATCTGGGCTCGATTTTCGGGATGAATCCCTTAAAAAATCCGGGAGGACTTCCTTGAAGTATTCCTCAGAGAAATCCCTGGACGAAAATTCTGAGAGACTCCTTGAATAAATTCCGGGAGGAATCCGTAGTAAATAGCCTGACTGAACCCAGAATAACCCTGAAGGAATTCCTGAATGAATCTCTAGAAGGACTCCTGTTGAGCGGTAGGGTGTCGATTTTGTAAATTTATTGGTTGGTAATTACAAAATTCCTGGAGGATGATACATTATTAGAATCCACTAACATATTTTTGTAATTTAGGCCTTACTGTAGTGTTCGCTACCACACAACTATGATTTTTCGTTGTATCCGTTTCTGATCAACAGTCTATCTGCGGGAAATTTAGAATAGATTTTGCTGCAACTTAATTGAGCTACACAATGGATTGCTCACCTTTGATAAGTAGTGATACAGGACTGATTATTTGATCGATTGCGAACGTTTAACAATTGGCAGGCTGTGAAACTGAATGGTCAAACTGTTAATTTATAAATTAAGTGAATGAACCACGATTATCATTCATCTTACCGTTCAAGGTCACAATTTTATAAGGTTCAAATTCAAGAGGTTTAACGTTATAACGGATGATTATTATAATAACTTAGCTGCAACAATAGATAACGGACTTAATGCATGAAGGATTTTACATAACAGCTTTTAACCTCACCATTCATAAAGATGTGTTATATACTGGGATCAATAATGGTTCAACTCATATAGATTTCGCAAGCGTTGCTGTAAATATTAGGCATGATCATATTAAACCACTAGTCATATTAAGCATAGCAATACTATCAATACCTGCAGTGGCATTAGCACTAATTTAACTAACTATGATTATTTGCTTAAAGCGACGAATTCAGTGGATTTTTAAGAAATTCTTATAATAGTTTTCACAGGCAGTAAACTCAGTGGTAAACCAATGGCACATCATACTCCTATTGTTTTCAATCGCACCTAGCTTTTCGGTACCTAGCTGTCTCTGTCATCAGTGTGGCGTCAGTCCTCTGGACAGGCATTAGGTGTGGCGTGATACTACCTTTAACGCTGGACACATTGGGGCATGTAGAGTTGGACGGGTCTTGATGTGGCGCAACCAACAACTCCTGATATAATCAATGACAGAACTTCTGAAGAAATAGCAGAATCTGTTGATGATGGTATCCCGGGAGGATTTCATAATAAAATCATCGAAGGAGAGGAATTCCTGATGAAATCCCTGTAGAAATTTATTGTTCTAGCAGCCTCAGGTCCCTGTGAGACGTGAGTCGTGAGTGACAGTTGACAGCGAGGCGACAGATATCATAGAACTTTCATCTATGGTAGATTTATGATACAAACAAAAACAGCAACAGGGAAAAGTAGTAAAAGGCTAGATGAAAGTGTGCGTAATTTGATTGGCGAAGATTATTTTGGTAATTAACGGAAGAAAGCGTGTTGGAGGTGTTTTGGGCGAGTGAAAAACAGTGTACACGAACTTGCAAGCTATCCAGCTAACCAGCTGTCACTTCCATTCCCCTCGCAGCTGACCTCACCTCGTACACACTTGCCGCTTAGATTGCTGAACCTCCCTTCAAGAAGTCTAGTTCTGAATCGCTCATTTTAGTAAACCGGATCTTTTGAATGGTTCAGTGGCTCAGCGGCTCGCAAAGATAAAGCGAACTGAACCAAGCAAACGGAAAAAAAGAGCGGTTTACGCCCTGTTGCGCGACATGCGTCGTACCTTTCATATCTTTCGCTCTCTCATTCTTCATCCCTAGAAATCCGCGATACTCGGTCGATTTCCTCTAC
The DNA here is from genome assembly GCF_002204515.2 of Aedes aegypti. Lineage (NCBI taxonomy): Eukaryota > Metazoa > Arthropoda > Insecta > Diptera > Culicidae > Aedes > Aedes aegypti. Next base: position 99,501,047 of record NC_035109.1, on the reverse strand, counting down.
CAGAAGCAAAATGTGCTTTTTCATTCAAGTGAGCACTTTTTTTTTTTTTTTTTTTTAATTTCTTTATTAGTATCATTCCAAACATTACATTCATTATTTCTTATATCTAGGTGTTCTGTGTTATTAGACAACACTATCATCCTAATTTGGTAAAACAAATCTAAGATTTTATTAACATTTTGTTAACAACATATTACATTTCATTTGCCGTAGCAGTTCAGATTTTTTACAGGTGAGTTGATTTCGCCTGCTTATAAGAGAAAAAAAAAAGTTTTTAATATACTTAACCTAACTTAACCTAAACATATAACGCATTAATCGTGGCAATAGAAGATTGTAACGATTTTTGCCTGAAATTATTGATTATTTTATTTGACATTTGTTCCAATGTTTCAACATTGGATATCCTATGTAACTCATTGGTACTATACCAGGGAGGAAGCCTCAGAATCATTTTCAAAATTTTATTTTGAATTCTCTGCAGAGCTTTCTTCCTGGTATTACAACAGCTAGTCCATATTGGAACAGCATACAACATGGCTGGCCTGAAAATTTGTTTGAATATCAAAAGCTTGTTCTTAAGACAAAGTTTTGATTTTCTATTAATAAGGGGATAGAGACATTTTACATATTTGTTACATTTGGCTTGAATGCCCTCAATGTGATTTTTGAAAGTTAAATTCTTATCTAGCATGAGTCCTAGATACTTAACTTCATCTGACCAATTTATTGGAGCCCCTCTCATCGTGACAACATGTCTACTTGAAGGTTTCAAATAAAGAGCTTTTGGTTTATGTGGGAATATTATTAGTTGAGTTTTGGAAGCATTAGGAGAAATCTTCCATTTTTGCAAGTATGAAGAAAAAATATCCAAACTTTTTTGCAATCGACTACAGATGACACGCAGGCTTCGTCCTTTGGCGGAGAGGCCTGTGTCATCCGCAAACAAAGATTTTTGACATCCCTGAGGTAACCCAGGTAAGTCAGATGTGAAAATATTGTATAATATTGGTCCCAAAATGCTGCCTTGGGGAACACCAGCTCTTACAGGAAGTCTTTCAGATCTGGAGTTCTGATAATTAACCTGAAGTGTACGATTTGACAGATAACTTTGAATTATTCTAACAATGTATGTTGGAAAATTAATTTTTTTCAATTTTACAATCAAACCTTCATGCCAAACACTGTCGAATGCTTTTTCTATGTCTAGAAGAGCAAGACCAGTAGAATAGCCTGCAGATTTGTTGGAACGGATCAAATTTGTTACACGTAAAAGTTGATGAGTGGTCGAATGTCCATGGCGGAATCCGAACTGTTCATTGGCAAAAATTGAATTCTCGTTGATGTGGGCCATCATTCCGTTCAAAATAACCTTTTCAAAAAGTTTACTGATGGAGGAAAGCAAACTGATTGGACGATAGCTAGAAGCTTCTGCAGGATTTTTGTCTGGTTTTAAAATTGGAACAACCTTAGCATTTTTCCATTTGTCAGGAAAATATGCTAATTGAAAACATTTGTTAAATATATCAACTAAAAATGATAAGCTACTTTCTGGAAGTTTCTTGATGAGGATGTAGAAAATTCCATCATCGCCAGGAGCTTTCATGTTTTTGATTTTTTTAATAATAGTTCTCACTTCTTCCAAATCAGTCTCCCAGGCATTTTCGAAAACGTTCTCTTGATTGAGAATATTTTCGAACTCCTGAGTAACTTCATTTTCAATTGGACTAGTAAGTCCTAAATTAAAATTGTGCGCACTTTCAAACTGCATAGCCAGTTTTTGAGCTTTTTCGCAATTAGTTAGTAATAATTTGTTTTCCTCTTTCAATGCCGGTATAGGCTTCTGAGGTTTTTTCAAGATTTTAGATAATTTCCAAAAGGGCTTAGAGCCGGGGTCCAATTGAGAAATTTTATTTTCAAAATTTTTGTTTCTTAAATCTGCAAAACGTTTCTTGATTTCTTTCTGCAAATCCTGCCATATAATTTTCATAGCAGGATCACGAGTGCGTTGAAATTGCCTTCTCCTCACGTTTTTAAGACGGATCAAGAGTTTAAGATCATCGTCTATAATCAAGTCAAGTCAATCGTAGATGGATTTCTAGAAGAGGAAAAACATGTAGGGCTATCAGGGTATTGAATTGAGAAATATCCTGAAGAGCACTCATCAAATAAAATTCTGCCGTTGGAATTACTTTGAGAATTATTCCATGACCGATGTTTGGCATTAAAGTCACCAATGACAAAAAATTTTGACTTATTGCGAGTTAATTTTCGCAAGTCAGTTTGAAGCCAATTAACTTGCTGTCCAGAGCATTGAAAAGGCAAATAGGCAGCTATGAAAGTATATTTACCAAACTGTGTTTCAACAGAAACACCTAAAGTTTCAAAAACTTTAGTTTCAAATGACGAAAACAGTTGATGTTTTATACGCCTATGAATGATGATTGCAACTCCCCCACATGCCCCATCAAGTCGATCATTACGATAAACAAAAAAGTTAGGATCTTTTTTTAGTTTGGATCCAGGTTTTAAATACGTTTCGGTAATAACTGCTATATGCACGTTATTAGCTGTAAGAAAATTAAACAGCTCGTCCTCTTTACCATTCAGAGAACGAGCATTCCAATTTAAAATATTTAAATTAATATTTGGATCCATTAGAAAAACGTAATCCAATAACAATTTGATTTGTAAATTTTACACCTACTTGGACTGCTTCAGTCATAGTGGTGGCTTTGAACATTGCATCAATCATTAGATTCAATTGTTCAGTTAGAAAATTAAAATCAGAGGCAGACATATCATCTGATGATTTCCCATTAGAATTTTCGGGAGTCGAAGAGGCGGAGTAGGAGTTACCTGTGGCGGTAGGGTTTTTTTTTTATTTGATTTGAAACAAGTAGAAGGGGTACTCATAGTACGAATAGGGGAGGAGTTCAAATTACCTGCTACGATATCGGCTAAGGATTTTCCGTGGGTAAATTCATTCGAACGGCTACCCGACGGATTAAAATTTGTTTGTGAATGAGCATGATTATGATCTTCCTGGTGGGTATGATTTCTAATCAAGCGATCGTTAACTGAAAAATGAGCATTGTTCGATACTCTACCAGGCAAATTCCGGAAACGACCGTTATCGTAACGGATATTATCTTTCATCTGCTTGGCACGAGCCTCAACGACTCTTTTGCGTGAAATGCATTCCCAAAAGTTAGCTTTGTGAGGGCCCTTGCAATTGGCGCATTGAAATTTTCTGGTATCTTCTTTCACAGGACAGTCGTCTTTAGCGTGAGAAGAACCTCCGCAAATCATGCATTTAGCATCCATGCGACAATTTTTTGTACCATGACCCCACTTTTGGCACCGACGGCACTGAGTGGGGTTCTGGTAATTTCCTCCAGGTTTCTGGAAATGTTCCCACGTCACACGGACATCGAACATAAGTTTAGCTTTTTCTAAAGCTTTAATATTATTTAGTTCTTTTTTGTTAAAGTGAACTAAATAATATTCTTGAGAAAGCCCTTTCCGAACAATGTCAGATTGGGTTCTCTTTTTCATAATGATTACTTGGACTGGGGAAAATCCAAGTAAATCATTTATTCCATTTTTGATCTCTTCAGGTGACTTATAGTCACTTGAGAGACCTTTCAAGACGACTTTGAACAAACGCTCAGTTTTGTCGTCATAAGTAAAAAAATTGTGCTTCTTCTCTTCAAGATATCTGAGAAGAAGTTCGCGATCTTTAAGAGTTTCCGGCAAAACGCGACAGTCTCCTTTCTTTGCGATTTGGAAGGAAACCTTGATTCCTCTAATGGAGTTCAAGATCTCCTGCCTAAATCCCCCAAATTCGGAACAACTGACCACGATAGGCGGCACTCTTTGCTTCCTCACTTGAATCAAAGAGCCTGGGCTAGAGGCTGCTTCGATTTGGTGTTCGGAAAATTTGTCTAGAGCATCGAACTGATTGCTCATTTCAATACAATTATTCATTTCACCCTTGGAAGAAACTTCGCATTCCGGGGAAGCGTCCTTTCTTCCATTCTTGCCACGTGTAGTGACAGTTTTAAAACCCACTTTTTTGGAAGGAAGTAGTGAATTCAGAGATTCACCCTTCCTTTTGTTAGTTGTTGATACCATGTTTAGTTAATAAACGAGAAAGACGTGACCTTCGAGAGGTTTTTTCCCTAGACGGTGTCCAAGAAGGATTACCACCGCTAGCTTTCGCCAACGGGTCCAACGAAAAAACGAAGGCACGGGTCCAAACAAGGATCGTAAAGGGATCAATAGTAGACAAAATAGTACTGAAAAGTACTGTTTAAGTAGCACTGAAAAGTACCGTTTTTAATTTTAGCACTGAAAAGTACTGTTTGTGTAGCACTGAAAAGTACTGTTTTATTGCTTTAGGTAGTTTTTAAGAAAACTTCCAAGAGCAGAGAGAATTCGTGTACGCATAGCACGAAGGTACGATGCGCACTGATTCAAGTGAGCACTTTTTCTCTCTATCATTCTATCATATGCAAGTGGGTGGGGCAAATTTGTCTGTCTATGCTGAGAGTATGGAGCAGCAGAAAGTTGTGTTTGCTTGTGTGGCGTAGCGCGTAAGACAAGGCACATGACAAGCGTTATAATAAAGCCGAGAAATGCAAGAAGGACTTAGGTGAGAGAAAATTTACTCGATCCTAGAATAGTGACATTTGGACCGAGTGAATTTAGTACACCAGTGATTAAGTCAATGGGGGAAAACAATCGGTTTGTTATTTTTCCTGATCACTTTTTGTCTGATCGGCTCCATATGAACCGACTTTTACCAAAATAGAACGAAATATACGAAATAAACGAAAATCGTTTGTGCTGCCGGCTTGATCCGAACACTTATGATGGAATTGCCAGAGGAACTCCTGATGGAATCCCTAGAGAAGTCCCAATTGGAATCCCTGAAGGAACTCTTGATGGAATCCCTTAACAAACTCCTGATAGAATCCCTAGAAGAACTTTTGAAGGAATCTCTAGAGAAAATTCCGAAGTAATTCCTAGAGGAACATCCGACGGAATCTCTAGAGGGGCTGCTGATGGAACTCCTGATGGAATCCCTGGAGGAACTGCTAATGAAATCCCTAGAAGAACTCCTGTTGAAAAACTTAGAGGAATTCCTGATGAAATCCCTGGATAAATCCTGACGAATTCCGTTCAAAGCCACCAGAGATGCAGACTGGAACTTCGATTCTGGGGCTACGACTCACATGACACGAAGCAAGGCTCTGTTGCAGAATGTGAAGCCATCGAGTGGCACTGTAATGGCCGCGAACAAGGCTGCTATGAAGATTTAGGAAACACTCTGCACTCAAGCGAAGTTTCCGTGAGCGATGTCCAAAACATGTCACAGCTTGCCGCGACTCTACTCTCCGTCGATAAAATTGTGAGTAAAGGGTAAACGATGATGTCGACCGTCGGCCTGGTGGCTCCTGTGTCCACGAAACCGGACTATTCGAGTTGGAACCGCAAGATCCAAGCGGAGTCGGTAAGGCGTGGGCTTGTCTGTTGGATTATTCCATGGATGTCTGGCATCGGAGTATGAACCACCTCCGCGAGGCGAGTCTGAAAAAAACTAGCGAGCGGTTTTGTGCGTGGAATTAAATCCAAATAGCGTTAGTACCGTTAGGAGGTACCGTCGCTAAGGATTAGCGTGTTTGTGGATTACAAATCACGCCGCATGTTCGAATACTTCCTTCGAACGAAATGCGATGATGAAGATTTGAGGCTGAGCGGCAAACCGTTTCGAAAATCGAAACCATTCGAACCGACAACGGGCTGGAGTATACCAACAGGAAATTCCAGAGCTACTTGGAGAAGTTTGGTATCCGGCATCAGCGAACGAATGACTACATCCCACAGCAGAACGGCCGGATTTGTCGAATATTCGGATTTTAAGAGCAAAGATGGTTTCTGTCCCGACACCAAAGCGGCGTAAGTCGGATGCGAAAGCGCATGAATGTCGTCCAGTTGAATTCGATGAATATACGAAATGCTTTCGTGTATACGATCCGATAACGACGATAATATCTAAAGTCGAGGTGCAACGTTTATCAACAAGAGCGACGTCGGTACCCGGCGGCAACAAACAAGAGGCAAACCTTTGATCATCTAGCTTCATAGAAGAGGTGGTTTCATTTTCAAATCCGGAAGAAGCTACCGGCCTATGTCCGACTCCCGCGGATGGTGCAACTGGTTCAGTTGAAGTCGAAGAAACGATTGGAATAAGCAGCCGTCAGTAGTTCTTCTACAGATACAGTGACTGACATAACCGTGCTCCCCCATGACAAACTTCAAATCCACTTTCGTCACAGGTTTTGAGGCGCAGTGTCCGGGAGCAGAAACATCCAGGCAAGTATTGAGATTTAACTATTCTGAGCAAAGGCTTGCCCTGTTCTCGTTTTTCCCAGATTCCTGCAATGGATGACAACAACCCATTGAATTCCGATGTGGCGAGTGGCGAAGCAAGCGGTTTATCCCTGGGTCCTGGGCCCTCGAGTCAATTTACTGATGTGGCCTCTCAGCAGCAGAGTGACGAATGGGCCACGATTCCCGATAACCCGATCACGCATCAACAAGCAATGAGTCAAGACTATTCGGACAGTTGGAAGGTTGCATGGCAGGAGGAGTATAACCCCCTATGGCAAACGAAACATACACCTTGACGGAACTTTCGTAGGGTAGGAAGGCGGATCGTTGCAAATGGATCTACAAAACGAAGTTGGATGCCGATGGAAACATTGATCGACATAAAGCGCGACATACACACCTAAATTATTTTACGGATTCCTGTGAAATCTCAACAGCTGAACAGTTCGGTGAAATAAATTACGGGGTACGGTAAATTTTAACAGTATTCGGTGAAAACTCACCGGAATCCGTAAAATTTCGACGGAATTACGGTGTTTTATTTCACCGAACTGTTCAGCTGTTGAGATTACGGTGAAATTTACCGTAAGAGCTTAGTGTGTGATCGAAGGCTTTTTGCTGCGGAAGGAGTTAGACTATGACGTAATTTACTCCCCGGTAGTCCGTCGCAGTTCGCTGTGATATCTGTTCGTCATGGCAGCGAAACATTATTTGGACATTTAACAGATGGACGCCGTCACCACCTCTCCAAGATAAACTGATGGAAGAAATCTTCATGATATTCTCCAATAACAGCGGATGGATAAAGCAAATGAAGGCGTTCCTGAGTGATCAATTCCGGATGAAAGATCTTGGTGCGGCAAAGAATTTCCTTTGAGTCGGAACCACCCGAACGGATGAAACCATAGATAGGACGCCATAGAACGCTAGATCAGGAAGCTTACGTGGGAGCGATGTTGGCAAAGTTCAACATGGCGAACTGTAAACCAGCGAAATTACCGATGATCGCAAAGCCCACGAAGGGTATGTCTCCCAACACGGATCACGAAACGAGTCAGATGGCTCACAAGTTGGTGCACAGCAAAGATGGCGGTAAAACCGTCATTGTAAAGACGCAGACGACAGAAAAGTCACCACCGCACCGGCTACGTTTTCACGCTACAAGGGGCAGCTATCTCGTGGTGCTGCAAGCGCCAACCGACGATTGCTTTATCGACCTGCGAAGCAGAGTATATGGTACTGTCTGCTGTTGTCCAAAAAGCATTGTGGTGGCAAGGACTCACTGCACAATTCGTAGTGACGGGTCCAATCTCCATCAACTATGAACCGGGACAATCGATGAAGACCACGTCACGAAGACTAGCGATTGGAAGCTCGGTACGTGGAATTGTTAATCTTCCAACTTCATCGGGAGCACACGCATACTCGCCGATGTACTGAAGGACAGCGGGTTCGGCATCGTAGCAATGAAGTGTGTTCGAAGAGATCGATGGTGTGAATGTTTAGAGGTAACCATCTACCAGAGCTGTGGCAACACACACGAGCTGTGAACGAATTTTATAGTGATGGGTGATATGCAGAGGCCGATCAATGAGAGAATGTGCAAGTAGAGGATCAAAGCCCGGTTCTTCAACTTCAGCATAATAAACGTCCACAGCCCTTACTCCGGAAGCACTGATGAGTGATGATGATAAAGACGCTTTTAGCACGCAGCTTGAATGCGAATACGACAGCTGCCTAATCATCATTGGAGATCTAAACGCTCAGGTTGGCCAGGAGGAGGAGTTCAGACCGATTAAGGGAATGTACAGCCACCACCAGCCGACGAACGAAAATGGCTTACGACTTATTGCTTTCGCCGCCTCCAAGAATATAGCCATTATTTACATCTGGAAGTAAGCCTTCGATACCGATACACCTGGAGATCACCAACATCGACTCTAACCACTATCTGGTGATGGTCAAACTGCCCCCAAAATTCACCGTCGTTAACAACGTACGGTACTGACGGCCACCCCGGTATGACCTAGAGCGGCTCAAGCAACGGGTTGTCGCAGCTGCATACACGCAGCACCTCCAGGCTGCATTACCGGAAGGTGGTGAGCTGGATGAAGAAGAGAACAGTGAAAGCAGCCATCAACTATGCAGCTGAGAGCAACGTCGGGTACGTGGGACGGAGTCGACGGAACGATTGGTTCGACGAGGAGTGTCAGGAGATTTTGGAGGAGAAGAATACAGTGCGGGTGGTCACGCTGCAACAAGGGACCCGACAGAACGTGGAACGTTATAGACGGAAACGGCAACAGCAGGCCCGCCTCTTTCGGGAGAAAAAGTAAGAGGTTGTTTCCGAGATACAACCGCCAAGTTGACGTTGGATAACGTTAGCTTCTTCTATTTCCTGGCTTGAGACCGTCACGAATTTATGAAAGATTTCTAGTGATAAAAATTCAATCATTTTTCATACTATTTGTTGCATGTCAATTCTGACCTATTATGGACATTGTGTGTTATTATTTGGTTGGTTCTGTTAACACTTCAACACCGATAGAATCGGTCAATGGAAGAAAAAGCATGAGCGGTAACTCTTGCTTCCCAAACAAATATTCCGGTCGAACGTTAGGTTCACGCATGATCCACTAAGATTGGTTGCTTTAGTGGGTTCCGAAGCCAATTTGGGGTTGAGGTACTTCTCCATGAAGTCCCTCCATGTTCCCTCTTTGCTCAAATCGATGTTAAAGTTGCCAGTCACGATAATTGGCATGATCTTCTTTTGATACTCGAAGAAGTTCCGCACCATAAAGAACTTCTTCTGCTTCGTCGTGGTATCCGGAGAAATGTAGAAGCAAATCTGCGATTCCAGAGCTCGGCCGTCATGGTCCTGCAGGAAGCGAGTGGCCTAACTGATCGGTTTGTTTGAGGATACCAACCTGTGCGCGATCCACGCCAAGCGTGTCAGCATCATGCCGAAGGACATCCAGCTGGCTCGTCGTATCCGTGGAGAACGCGCTTAAATTGAATTGCAGCACAATGTCAAACAGAACGGGTCACAACAATGCATTCGACGTAAAAGAGTTACAACAAGAGACATATCATCTATTGCTATTAATTGATCAATAAATTTAATTATTTATCAATTATAATTTTGCTTGATTAGTTTTCAACGGAGATAAATGGCAAACACAGTATTACCTAGGTTCCCGTCGTTCATCGGGTCGGGCGGCGGTAGCATTTTTGCAGTCTTCTTTGTGTGCATTTACATGTAGGTAGCGACGATTGCAACGGCATTATTCAAAGTAAATAAAGTTTGTGAGGATGCTTAAAATATACCCCCGAGCCTGATTTCATCTTCTAAAGTCGTACCAATTACCTCATACTTTTGCAATAATTAAGTTTCTTTTACATACCAGGGATTTCCTTAGAAAATTGCCTACATTTAGGCGTTTTCATCGCAATTCTTGAAATTAACTGTTTATTATTTCTTTAAATATTGCATTATTAAGAATTTAGCAAACATATTCGGATTCAGGGAGCTCATATTCATAATGTAGAGTCGTTTTAAAAAATAATAACCGCATAGACAAGTAATCAATTTCACCCCGAAATGGGATTTCCCGATTTTTTATTCAAAGGATGATTTTTAGCTCTAAAAACACATTTGTTAGAAAATTTTGGCACATGGGCCAAAGAGGCTGACCGTCGTACTTGTTTCGCTGCATTCAGTTGTTTGGCATTTTCAATATTATTAAAAATAGACAAGAAAAAGTAAGAGGTTGTTTCCGAGATACAACCGCCAAGTTGACGTTGGATAACGTTAGCTTCATCTATTTCCTGGCTCGAGACCGGCACAAACTTATGAGAGATTTCTACTGATAAAAATCCAATCAATTTTCATATTATTTGTTGCATGTCAATTCCGTCCTATTGTGGACATTGTGTGTTAGCACAGAAAATCTGTCGTGTAAGTTTGGTTCGGATAACACTTCAACACCGATAGACCGTTATACTCGAAGAAGTTCCGCACCATGAAGAACTTTTTCTGCTTCGTAGTGGTATCCGGAGAAATGTAGAGACATCATACCGAAGGACATCCAACTGACTCGTCGTATCCGTGGAGAACGCGCTTAAATTGAATTGCAGCACAATTTCAAACAAAATGGGTCATTCAATGTAAAAGAGTTACAACCAGAGACACTTCATCTATAACTATTAATTGATTTATTAATTTATTTATCAATTATAATGTTGGTTGATTAGTTTTCTAGTTAGCTGTTGCTGATTAGTTTTAGCTCTTTGTTTGACAAATTGATACTCTGATCGCTCTAGCATGCATTTGCATGTAAGTAGCGACGATGACAACGGAATTTTTCAAAGTACAGTCACCCCACAATTATGGATAGCACACAGGTATGGATCAGAGTTGGAATAAAACGGGAATATCTCATCAAATACAGGTGCAATTTAGCAGAACACATTTTACCTACGTTAACCATAAATCTGTACAGCATCGTAATCAATCATAATATGCTTAAGTATATTTTTTCCGTCCGTATGAAATAAAATGTCAACCGTATTCCCAGAAGCGTTGATTCATATCTTTGGGGCATTGAAACCCATACCACATTTATGAATCAAAGATAAGACGATTCCGAAAGAAACGCCAAAACGTATGCTTTCCCTAACACACCATTCGTTTACTTCGCAGATAAATTGCTGTTATAGTGTTTTGATCCATGATATGAGTCGATTTGATCCATAATAGAATCCTCCTCTCCCACTGATCCACATCTGTGGGGTGGACATCGTTTGGAATTTCTATTAAAATCGACACTTTTTGGTAAATAACCGAGAATTTTGAGCTGTATTCTCGAAAACAACTATTTTCTACATGGTCAGGAAGGTAATTTTAATTTGTACAGTATCACCATGTGTTTTAATCATATTTTGTTATGAAAAATGACCCTTAGTTGATCCATAACTGTGGGGTCACTGTAAGTAAAGTTTGTAAGGATGCTTAAAATATATCCCCGAGCCCGATTTCATCTTCTAAACTGGTACCAATTAGCTCATACGGTTGAAATAATTAAATTTCTGTTAGATATCAGGTTTTTCCTTAAGAAATTGCCTACATCTAGGCGTTTTTATCACAATTCTTGAAATTAACTATTCATTATTTCTTTACATATTGCATTATTAAGCGTTTTGCAAGAATATTCGAATTCAGGGAGCTCATATTCATTATGTAGAGTCGTTTCAAAAAATAACAATAATCGCATTGACAAGTGATCAATTTCACCCCGAAATGGGATTCCCCGATTTTCTATTTAAGGGATGATTTTTAGCACTAAAACCACATTTGTTATAACATTTTGGCACATGAGCCAAAGAGGTTGACCGTCGTACTTGTATTCAGTTGTTTGGCATTTTCAACATGATTGAAAACAGACACGAAAAACCATGAAAAATGATCAATTTCACCCGAAATTACGGCACATGTAAACTTCAAAACGTCAAAACCTTATAACAGCAAGAAAAATGTGCTTTTCTATGAAAAATAAGACATGCCTCGATATTTACCTATTTTTCAATAGTTTAGTCATGAAAATCAATAGTTTTCATTATTTGAGTAGATTCGTAAAAAGATTTGCAATCGATTGGTGCAAGAATCTTGAAAATTTATGCGGGCGTTAGTAAGTTATTAACAGTCAAAATCTAACCACTTTTCGTGACGCGAGCGATTTTTCGTTTTTCGAAATTGTACCCCAGTATGTTGCCGTAAGACGTTATCCAACGTCAAAAAGTAAGAGGTTGTTTCCGAGATACAACCGCCAAGTTGACGTTGGATAACGTTAGCTTCTTATTTCCAGGCTTGAGACCGTCACGAACTTAGATTTCTACTGATAAAAATCCAATCAATTTTCATACTATTTGTTGCATGTCAATTCTGACCTACTATGAACATTGTGTGTTATTATTTGGTTGGTTCGGTTACCACTTCAACACCGATAGAATCGGTCGATGAAAGAAGTAGCACGAGCGGTAACTCAAATATTCCGGTTGAACGTTAGGTCCACGCATGCTCCACTAAGATTGGTTGCTTTAGTGGGTTCCGGATCCTAACTGGCCTAACTGATCGGTTTGTTTCATGATACCAACCTGTGCGCGATCCATACCAAGCGTGTCAGCATTATGCCGAAGGACATCCAGCTGACTCGTCGTATCCGTGGAGAACGCGCTCAAATTGAATTGTAGCACAATTACAAACAAAACTACCCTTTTTAGGGTCACAACAATCCACTCGACGTAAAAGAGTTACAAACAGAGACATTTCATCTATTATTATTAATTGATGAATTAATTTATTTATTTATCAATTTTAATAGATAAATGGCAAAGTTTTGCCTAGTTTCCCGTCGCTCGGGTCGAGCGGCGGTAGCATTTTTACAGTCAACTGCATTATTCAGATTAAGTAAAGTTTGTAAGGATGCTTAAAATATATTCCCAAGTCCGATTTCATCTTCTAAACTCGTACACTCGTACCAATTAGCTCATATGGTTTAAATAATTAAATTACTGTTAGACATCACGGATTTCCATAGGAAATTGCCTACATTTAGGCGTTCTCATCGCAATTCTTGAAACAAACTATTCATTAGGCTAATTACAAATATTAATTTTCTTTTATGTTCGAGACCACTTGGATGGTACCTTGGATGGGGGGGATGGTAAAAATAAATCAGGAACAAAAAAAATATTTTTTCGAATTTATATTTTTAACGATAGTTGTTACACTTCTTTCAATCGTCCTATGGATCATTATTCTATTTGTTTTACCTTTTAAAATTAAAGAAAAATCTAATTGATGTTAAAAAATGATGAATCTTATTTAAATTCCCTTCAAACTTTTCGGACTTTTGAAGGGGATGCCATAAAAGAAAATTGATATTTGTATCAGCCTTATGTCTTTAAATATTGCATCATTAAGAATTTAGCAAGCATATTTGGATTCAGGGAGCTCATATTAATTATGTAGAGTCGTTTAAAAATTAACAATAATCGCATTGACAAGTGACTCCGAAATGGAATTCCCCGATTATTCGTACTTGTTTTCCTGCATTCAGTTCCAACATTGAAAACAGAAAAGAAAAACCATGAAAAATGATTAATTTCACCTGATATTACGGTACCGTAAAACGGGGTAGCTTTGATAATGCGGGTAACTTTGATAGTGCGTAACCCACCACATACTAAACGAAATATCATAATTTCTGTTAATCAGTTAAGCAAAACGAATGTAAAACTAAAGAATATTAGTATGACACTTCATGTAAGAGCTGTTTTCACTTGAATCAAGAACATTTGAGGCTTTTCAAACGAATATCAAAAATTGACACAATTTTAGCATTTTCGAAACGCTTACAAACAATCTGTTCTACGATCACTATTTGATGTAGTTTTGAATAGTTGGCCACTTATCTTTGACAGCCTAGTTATTATAGAACTTGAAAACGGTATCAAATCTCTTAGCGAAAAGCATTTTCACAAACTGGGATCATTTTTGTAATCTAAGTCAGAAATTTCCATATAACGTTAAACGCCTAGAAGTATGCAATGCCCTACAAATGTTACGTAATTCATTCAATTTTGTTCGATTTATACAGTCACCCCACAGTTATGGATAGCACACAGATATGAATCAGAGTTGAATTAAAAAGGGAATATCATCATCAAATGGAATTGTAATTACGTAGAAAACATTTTCTATATGTGAACCATAAATCGGTACAGCATCGCAATCAATTATAATGTGCTTATGCATAGTTTTGCCGTGCGTAGGAAATAAAATGTCAACCGTATTCCCAGAAGTGTTGATTCATAACTGTGGGGCAATGAAAACCATACCACAGTTATGAATCAATGATAAGATGATTCCGAAACAAACGCCAAAACGTATGCTTTCACTAGCACACCATTCGTTTGCCACGCAGATAAATTGCTGTTATAGTGTTCTGATCCATAATATGAGTCGATTTGATCCATAATAAGGAGCCTCCTCATTCACTGATCCACATCTGTGGGTGGACATCGTTTCAATTTCTATCGAAATCGACACTTTTTCGTAAATAATCGGGTATTTTGAGATGTACTCTCAAAAACAAATATATTTTGCAGTGCTAAGTAGGTAATTTTGTTTTGTACAGCGTCAGAATGATTTTTAATCCTATTTTGTTTAGGAAAATGACCCTTAGCTGATCCATAACTGTGGGGTGACTGTACTCCATTATCAAAGTTACCCCAAAACAGAAAGCCGACTTTCGATTGTATGATAAATTATATATCCTTTTAAAATAAATCTTTTGGCAATTTATCAACTGCAATCGATAGCTAGGATGCCAGTTTTAAAAATGTAAATTATAATTCATTGAAACAGCATGCATCAATATTCAAGTTTTCTTCGAAAAAACTATCAAAGTTACCCCGTTTTACGGATATTTACGAATTTTTCAATACTTTAGTCGTGAAAATCAATAGTTCTCATTATTGGAGTAGCTTCGTAGAAAGATTTCCAATCGATTGGTGCAAGAATCTTGAAAATCTATGCAGGCGTTAGTTAGTTATTAACAGTCAAAATCTAACCACTGTTCGTGACGCGAGCGATTTTTCGTTCTTCCCAATTGTACCCCAGTATGTTGCCGTAAGACGAAATAATATCTGGCAAGAGGCTGTATTTGTGAATACAGGGTGGTATTCGCTTCATAAATGGAAATTCCTGGCGGATCAGGCGTTCCATTTCCGCGTTAAGGTCTTTCACCTTTGCCCCATTCAAACGAAGGGTTTCTATACCCGAGCAAAGTCGAATAACAACCGCATAATATAGTGATAACAAGATGTACACCATGATTTCATTTTGTTATTTTTTGTTATCAATACGAATGGCATCAAATGTTTGTTACAGTCACCCCACAGTTATGGATCAACTAAGGGTCATTTTTCAGAACAAAATGTGATTAAAAAACATGGTGACGCAGTACAAAACAAAATTACCTCCCTGGCACTGAAGAATATAGTTGTTTTTAATAATACAACTCAAAATATCCGATTATTTACGAAAAAGTGTCGATTTCGATAGAAATTTCAAACGATATCCACCCCACAGATGTGGATCAGTGGAAGAGGAGGATCCCTATTATGGATCAAATCGACTCATATTATGGATCAAAACACTATAACAGCAATTTATCTGCGAGGTAAACGAATGGTGTGCTAGTGAAAGCATACGTTTTGGCGTTTATTTCGAAATCGTCTTATCTTTGATTCATAAATGTGGTATGATTTTCAATGCCCCACAGTTATGAATCAACGCTTTTGGGAATACGGTTGACATTTTATCTCCTACGAACGCACAGTGGCCGCATCCCATACAAATGCTGGCCAAAAGTACAATTCTCACTCAAAACGTTTAAAAATGCTAAATATTTGACAAAACATGATTTTTAGAGGTAATTTGATAGAAATAGTCGCTGAAACAGAAAATCGATATTTCCGGTACATTTGACAGAATTTGTTTAAAATAGCACATTTTTGTAATTCAATCAATGAAATCCGTATCCAGATCAAAATCAAATGAAACGTCATTCTTTTGATGCCAATTTGAAGTTAAATATCGTGGGCAAGCTCAAGATGGTTTTTGAATCTATTCGGGAGCTTGCGATATTTATATCAAGTATGATGGTCTAATGGGCTGATTCGTAGTGTAACTAAAAATAATTTTTCTTATCTTGGCGCAAAAAAGCGCAAATGAAGCCATAGTACATCGAAAACTATGGAATATTTGCTACACATTGAGGGGTAATTGATCATTTTAGAGCGTTTCCCAGATATCTTGCACTACCTTTGAAAAAATGACTTATTTTTTAAGGAGCTCTATGTTACACACTTCTTGACATTCTCAAATGGTGAACATGTCCAATATGGTTTAAAATATCTTCAAAACAAAGCTTAAGGTATGTTCTTTCGAATGAGACCGGTTGAGAAAGGTTTGGTCATGATTTAGTACAGAAACTGCAATTTCTATAGAACAACCTTCACGAAATTTGAAGAATTCAAAAGGGTCAATTTCAGCTGACATCTCTCCAGGTCACATGCTGTGAAAAATCGAAATGTACACCGATCGATCTGAAACTTTGGGGAATTGTTATGCAATACTGAAGAAATCAAGAAAATATATTCAAGAAGGAATTTGCAAACTTTATTTTTTTGACTTTTGGCCAGCTTTGGGCCACTGTGGAACGGCAAAAATAAGCTTAAGCATATTATAATTGATTGCGATGCTGTACAGATTTATGGTTCACATATAGAAAATGTGTTCTGCGTAATTGCAACTCTATTTGATGAGATATTCCCATTTTAATCCAACTCTGATCCATATCTGTGTGCTATCCATAACTGTGGGGTGACTGTATCATGATTCGATCTTTGTAACTAATTAATAACACAATAAGTTATCGATGAGAGAAATTGGCTGGATAGCAAAACTTGTTATCAATGTGTTTCAAATGATAACAAAATGAGATATTGATATCATATCTTTGGTATAAATTTTTGTTATCACGTTTGTTATGTTGCCTGCTTATTCATTCAAAATGAAAACAAATTATGTTATCAAATGTTTGTTGTCGGATAACACAACTTGTTATCATTTTGTTACCCAACTTTGCTCGGGTAAGACGTTTGCTGACGCCTAAGATGCGCGAAAAACTCTCGGGATCAGCAAGCATGTCACGCGCCATGTTCCCATTGTTGCTACTGCCACTACCTCCAATCTTTGGGCGATTGATATTCATTTTAAACTGCTCCTCCAGGCGATCTGCTTTTATCTTCACCGCCGGATGAGCCTGAGCTGGATTTCCAGGGACACCCTTTTGAGCTGCTACACGAATCAACCATTCCACAGCATTCAATCGTGAATGAAAGAAAGCAGGACCCACACGAGGATCGGCATTCTTCACACACAAAGGGCAAGCATGTGTATCACGGTTCTGAACTACAGCTTTAGCTGCTTTGCCGTCAATCATAGCGTAAAACGCACTGATCTTCAGCTAAAGTTCTACACCTTGCACCTGGATATATAAAAATATCGCAGTGAAGTTTTCTATGATTATTACAATACTACAGGAGTTGAATTATGAAATGATTACCTTTGTCTGAATGATGATTCGCTGTTGATTGATTTCGTCGACTTCATGGTAGAAATCCAAAAACATTTTTCTTGTTGTGTGATCTGTTTCCTTCATCCAGCTCATCGGTTTTGCGTGGCAAAAGGTGTCAGATTGGGGGTTGGGGTTCTCTCACAGTCGTTGATCCTGCTCTGTCGTCAACATAAGCGGCATCACGTGCTCGGCTAGAAGCGAATCGTCTTTTTTGAGAGTCATACCTTGATTATAATGAGAAAATCCGGTTTCCGAGTCAACTCCTGCTGAGATGTGCAATGTGCACTCGACCGGCTTCCCAGTTGAATGTCCACTCAGCTTCGAAATATTGTCGTTTACTTCTGCCAGTTCCACAATCCTCGTGACATCACTGACTACCATATCACGCAGATTCGCGTGAGCGGAAAGAACACCATCCTCCCAAGACGGATTTGAGATCTTCGGAATTACATTATTACGATGCTCCATTACTTTTGCCCAAGGCTGAAGTAATTTCGTACCGTAAACCTGCTTCGTAAATTTCTCAACCCTTTGATACTTCCTCTTGCTTAGGGCAAGGCGTGTTTTCAGCAAAAGTGAATCATCAATCGAAGCCATTTCCGAATGATGAGATGTTTTCAGCAGCTTGGAAGCCGCAGCCTCCCTACCAACAATTAAGCTGCGAAGAATTTTAACTGTAGTTGGTAATGAGCTTCGGCGTGCTGCTATTTCTGCCGACTGCAAGAGCTTTTCCAAAGGTTCCGTTTTTGTTAGTAACCGGCTACGCTCGCTTTTCGTCCTTTCTGACAAATCCTCAAAGAGTCGACGTTTTGGACCTCTACGATGACTCGCAGCACTCGCTGGTGTAGACTCGACTGAAGATGAAGGTGGGGTTGCTTCAGATTCCTGGTAAAATTGATTCAATCTATATTTCCTATATAAATGTGGAACAAATACTGTCTACTTACCAAGTATTCGGAATCGATCCAATCCTGATTTTTGTTTTCAAAGAACCGGTTTCTTGAACGCGTAATATTCCAACGACGAACAAATTGCCGAATCCACTTTTCCGCATCAACAGGTGCGGTTTCACAATTATTGTTGAACAATTCAACAATTTTTTGCTTGTTACGGCGAGAGTTTAAATAGACTTTCACAGTATCACGGTTAAGCATATTGAAATTACTCAACTGATCTTCACGATTGTCGAATTCGAAGTGACATTTTCGGTTTGGCAGGACCGCACGGCTTACTAGGTTTACATATTTTTTATCGAACGTAAAGGGAGGTATAGAGCGCTGCATATGACGAGCCTAACCTCACTTTTTTGACAGCTGCTGGTCCTGTTGTTTACGTTTCGGACTTCCATCATTTTTTCATCTTCGCATTTCTATCACCAGCATGCTGATGGTGACGATTTTCCACGGTAGGAAGATAGAATAATACGATCCGTGGGTATCTGCAGTGGATTTGACCTCTCCTCGCAGCAAACTTTCACGAAATTAAGAATGATTCGAAAAAAGTACTAAGTCCAAACTGTAAACAACAGGACCAGTACCTGTCAAAATTGATGCGTGACGTCACAGTGCAGTGGAGTATAGTGCTGGGAAGAAATTTATTTTCCTGCATCGTTCCGTTTAAAATTTCTTGCCGGAAACGCTCATGAAATCAGCAATCATTTCAATCACATTTTCTTGGCCAGTTCAGTTATCGATTCTCTTCACATTTCTTGAGAGAAATAAATAGTATGCTCCCAACAGCACCGCAAAATCAAGCACTCCACACTGAACTAAATAGAACTGGCCAACTCTTGTACTTGTCAGCAAACTTTGACAATTTTTAATTTTAAAATAATCGTCAACTTTCCATCGTTGAATTGCAGTGTAAAAAGTTAGACCAGAAGACCGTTTGAAGTGTGCTTCAACGTCATCGAACATCCATCATCATTAATTTTTTCACGCGTTTGTGCAAAATATTTTTACGCACTTGATGTTCTTTCGGCGTCATTTCGAAAACTGCACCCGAATGCCAAACCGATATATTTTTAGACGTTCAAACACATTATGACCTTTCGTTTTTGGTATTGGTTATAATCAGGGTTGTTAACGTTACCGTAAATTCGGGTGAAATTGATCAGTAGGGTGAAATTGATCACCGTGTCACACGATTTTATTTCCCTCTTATAGAGCACAGAAATCATTGCAACCTACAGTAAATGAACATTATTTGTCTTAACTATTGTCGAATTGCATGTTGTGAAGTTTTTTGTGTTAAGGAATGTGTATTTCTATGAAAAAAAAAAAAAATAGAAAATTCCATAATCGTGTTCTGTGTGGTATTGGCAGACATCAATAAACTTATAGTTTTAAACAAGGATTTGGACATGCTGTCAACCTGAAAATTTGTAAGGATGCTTGAAATATATCCTCAAAACGAATTTTATCATCAAAATTCGTACCAATTTGTTAATTTTGTTGTAATAATTGAATTTTTTATAGATATCAGAAGATTCCTTTGGAAATTGCCTACATTTAGGCGTTTTTTGCGGTGTTGTTGAAAATTACCGTAATTTCGGGTGAAATTGATCACTTTTCACTGTTTTCCATGTCTATTTTCTATGATGTTGCTAATTCCAAACAACTTAATGCAGGAAAACAAGTACGACGGTGAGCCTCATTGGCTTATATACTGAAATTTTCATACAGTTGTTATTTTAGTGCTGAAAATCGTCTCTAAAATAAAAAATCAAGGAATTCCATTTCGGGGTGAAATTGATCATCTGTCAAAACAATTATTGTAAGTTTTGAAATCAACTTTACTTATTTGATTCGAGCTTTCTGAATACAAATATGCTTGCCAAATTCTTAACAATGCAAAATTTATGGAAATAATAAACAACTAATTTTCAACAACACCGCAAAAAACGCCTAAATGTAGGCAATTTCCAAAGGAATCTTCTGATATCTATAAAAAATTCAATTATTACAACAAAATTAACAAATTGGTACGAATTTTGATGATAAAATTCGTTTTGAGGATATATTTCAAGCATCCTTACAAATTTTCAGGTTGACAGCATGTCCAAATCCTTGTTTAAAACTATAAGTTTATTGATGTCTGCCAATACCACACAGAACACGATTATGGAATTTTCTATTTTTTTTTTTCATAGAAATACACATTCCTTAACACAAAAAACTTCACAACATGCAATTCGACAATAGTTAAGACCAAGGGGTGGACCACTTGTTCAGTGTACATCGAATGTACATCAAATTGCATCAGATGCATTTTTTCGACATTCCAATCAACTTAGCCCTGATCTGCACCATCGTGTCGTGCTATAGTAACGCATCGTTGTTTGTTGTGAAAGGGTGAAAGTCTAATTTTATTTTCTATATTTTATTTTATTTATAATCTGCAACTAATTATATAAAAACTTGATTCATTTCAGATTGTTGAAGAATGGAAAAAATATACTATTTTTGAAATGCAGGAGTAACCGGAACATCTTTACCGAAAAACTCATAGTCTGTGCCTTATTAGTGACGGATGGAATTACACATCGAGCTTTTCAATTAAAATCTAAGTGGAAATATAGCAACAAAAACTATGTTAATTATTGTTAAGTTTGTTTTATTTCCTTCAATGTGGATAGAGGACAAGTAGGGTACGATAAGCTCTAGATTCTAGACCCACTTAAGGTGAAGATGAATCAAAGCCAAAGTTCAAATTTTCAAGAGCACGGATCTGGAGAACCAAACATCCGTTTGAGCTGTAAACCTAATCGATTGGTCACCACCAGCTAGTGACCAATCGATTAAGTTTTCAGCTTAAATGGAAGTTTGGTTCTCCAGATCCGTGCTCTTGAAAATTTGAACTTTGGATACGTTTTATCTTCACCTTAACACCACAACAAGTGATCCGCAGGCTCCCGGCCATGTAGAAAACTCGCTGAACAGCAAGTCAACCTTCCGTGGTTGCCCAAGTTAGAAAACATGACATTGATATGAATAGGTATAATCAGATAAATCTTCAGGAAACATTGCCTTGAACTTTCCATTTATTTCCATTAAACCTTCTCATAAATGCCAGTAAGTGGCCAACCTATCATTAGGCTGGCGGGATATAACGGTATTTGATTATCAGGGTCATAAAGCACGTAAAACAGTCACTTCCGGATGCAGTCCTGCTTATAACAGACATAAAGCTGCGTTTCCCCGTAACTGAACTGCATACTATCCACGAAGAGATTTAACCCGTTTTGATGAAGCTGTTGCCCAAATGCCGATATCCGGTTCTCAATTTCCTTTACAGGTATTAAATGTGTTTAGTTCCTCTGGTCAACCGTTTTTGAGTGAGTATGGAAGAATGAGTTTGACACTTTGACAATAACAACAACGAATTATTGGAGCAAGCCATGAATTGAAAATTTGTTGAGTGTGCATTTACGTGTATTTAAATGCATGAAATTATTCCGATGCATCAGATGCATCAGGAGTGATCCACCCCTTGGTTAAGACAAATAATGTTCATTTACTGTAGGTTGCAATGATTTCTGTGCTCTATAAGAGGGAAATAAAATCGTGTGACACGGTGATCAATTTCACCCTACTGATCAATTTCACCCGAATTTACGGTAGTTGTTTATTATTTCCATAAATTTTGCATTGTTAAGAATTTGGCAAGCATATTTGTATTCAGAAAGCTCGAATCAAATAAGTAAAGTTGATTTCAAAACTTACAATAATTGTTTTGACAGATGATCAATTTCACCCCGAAATGGAATTCCTTGATTTTTTATTTTAGAGACGATTTTCAGCACTAAAATAACAACTGTATGAAAATTTCAGTATATAAGCCAATGAGGCTCACCGTCGTACTTGTTTTCCTGCATTAAGTTGTTTGGAATTAGCAACATCATAGAAAATAGACATGGAAAACAGTGAAAAGTGATCAATTTCACCCGAAATTACGGTAATCAACGATTAACGCCGTTAACGTTAATTTTTCTCGAGATCAACGTTAACGGCGTTTCGTTGATTTTCATGTTCTTTAACGTTAGCGTCAACGGATTGCGTTGAATTAACGTCAACGAACATCGTTAATCTTATCGTTGATTACTGGGTGACCTGTGTAGATGCAATGAAAATTTTCGCTACGTTGATAAACAAGTTGTCTCCATGCAAATATCGTAACCAAGGAAATTGAAAAAAAGTAAGAGGTTGTTTCCGAGATACAACCGCCAAGTTGACGTTGGATAACGTTAGCTTCTTCTATTTCCTGGCTTGAGACCGTCACGAATTTATGAAAGATTTCTAGTGATAAAAATTCAATCATTTTTCATACTATTTGTTGCATGTCAATTCTGACCTATTATGGACATTGTGTGTTATTATTTGGTTGGTTCTGTTAACACTTCAACACCGATAGAATCGGTCAATGGAAGAAAAAGCATGAGCGGTAACTCTTGCTTCCCAAACAAATATTCCGGTCGAACGTTAGGTTCACGCATGATCCACTAAGATTGGTTGCTTTAGTGGGTTCCGAAGCCAATTTGGGGTTGAGGTACTTCTCCATGAAGTCCCTCCATGTTCCCTCTTTGCTCAAATCGATGTTAAAGTTGCCAGTCACGATAATTGGCATGATCTTCTTTTGATACTCGAAGAAGTTCCGCACCATAAAGAACTTCTTCTGCTTCGTCGTGGTATCCGGAGAAATGTAGAAGCAAATCTGCGATTCCAGAGCTCGGCCGTCATGGTCCTGCAGGAAGCGAGTGGCCTAACTGATCGGTTTGTTTGAGGATACCAACCTGTGCGCGATCCACGCCAAGCGTGTCAGCATCATGCCGAAGGACATCCAGCTGGCTCGTCGTATCCGTGGAGAACGCGCTTAAATTGAATTGCAGCACAATGTCAAACAGAACGGGTCACAACAATGCATTCGACGTAAAAGAGTTACAACAAGAGACATATCATCTATTGCTATTAATTGATCAATAAATTTAATTATTTATCAATTATAATTTTGCTTGATTAGTTTTCAACGGAGATAAATGGCAAACACAGTATTACCTAGGTTCCCGTCGTTCATCGGGTCGGGCGGCGGTAGCATTTTTGCAGTCTTCTTTGTGTGCATTTACATGTAGGTAGCGACGATTGCAACGGCATTATTCAAAGTAAATAAAGTTTGTGAGGATGCTTAAAATATACCCCCGAGCCTGATTTCATCTTCTAAAGTCGTACCAATTACCTCATACTTTTGCAATAATTAAGTTTCTTTTACATACCAGGGATTTCCTTAGAAAATTGCCTACATTTAGGCGTTTTCATCGCAATTCTTGAAATTAACTGTTTATTATTTCTTTAAATATTGCATTATTAAGAATTTAGCAAACATATTCGGATTCAGGGAGCTCATATTCATAATGTAGAGTCGTTTTAAAAAATAATAACCGCATAGACAAGTAATCAATTTCACCCCGAAATGGGATTTCCCGATTTTTTATTCAAAGGATGATTTTTAGCTCTAAAAACACATTTGTTAGAAAATTTTGGCACATGGGCCAAAGAGGCTGACCGTCGTACTTGTTTCGCTGCATTCAGTTGTTTGGCATTTTCAATATTATTAAAAATAGACAAGAAAAAGTAAGAGGTTGTTTCCGAGATACAACCGCCAAGTTGACGTTGGATAACGTTAGCTTCATCTATTTCCTGGCTCGAGACCGGCACAAACTTATGAGAGATTTCTACTGATAAAAATCCAATCAATTTTCATATTATTTGTTGCATGTCAATTCCGTCCTATTGTGGACATTGTGTGTTAGCACAGAAAATCTGTCGTGTAAGTTTGGTTCGGATAACACTTCAACACCGATAGACCGTTATACTCGAAGAAGTTCCGCACCATGAAGAACTTTTTCTGCTTCGTAGTGGTATCCGGAGAAATGTAGAGACATCATACCGAAGGACATCCAACTGACTCGTCGTATCCGTGGAGAACGCGCTTAAATTGAATTGCAGCACAATTTCAAACAAAATGGGTCATTCAATGTAAAAGAGTTACAACCAGAGACACTTCATCTATAACTATTAATTGATTTATTAATTTATTTATCAATTATAATGTTGGTTGATTAGTTTTCTAGTTAGCTGTTGCTGATTAGTTTTAGCTCTTTGTTTGACAAATTGATACTCTGATCGCTCTAGCATGCATTTGCATGTAAGTAGCGACGATGACAACGGAATTTTTCAAAGTACAGTCACCCCACAATTATGGATAGCACACAGGTATGGATCAGAGTTGGAATAAAACGGGAATATCTCATCAAATACAGGTGCAATTTAGCAGAACACATTTTACCTACGTTAACCATAAATCTGTACAGCATCGTAATCAATCATAATATGCTTAAGTATATTTTTTCCGTCCGTATGAAATAAAATGTCAACCGTATTCCCAGAAGCGTTGATTCATATCTTTGGGGCATTGAAACCCATACCACATTTATGAATCAAAGATAAGACGATTCCGAAAGAAACGCCAAAACGTATGCTTTCCCTAACACACCATTCGTTTACTTCGCAGATAAATTGCTGTTATAGTGTTTTGATCCATGATATGAGTCGATTTGATCCATAATAGAATCCTCCTCTCCCACTGATCCACATCTGTGGGGTGGACATCGTTTGGAATTTCTATTAAAATCGACACTTTTTGGTAAATAACCGAGAATTTTGAGCTGTATTCTCGAAAACAACTATTTTCTACATGGTCAGGAAGGTAATTTTAATTTGTACAGTATCACCATGTGTTTTAATCATATTTTGTTATGAAAAATGACCCTTAGTTGATCCATAACTGTGGGGTCACTGTAAGTAAAGTTTGTAAGGATGCTTAAAATATATCCCCGAGCCCGATTTCATCTTCTAAACTGGTACCAATTAGCTCATACGGTTGAAATAATTAAATTTCTGTTAGATATCAGGTTTTTCCTTAAGAAATTGCCTACATCTAGGCGTTTTTATCACAATTCTTGAAATTAACTATTCATTATTTCTTTACATATTGCATTATTAAGCGTTTTGCAAGAATATTCGAATTCAGGGAGCTCATATTCATTATGTAGAGTCGTTTCAAAAAATAACAATAATCGCATTGACAAGTGATCAATTTCACCCCGAAATGGGATTCCCCGATTTTCTATTTAAGGGATGATTTTTAGCACTAAAACCACATTTGTTATAACATTTTGGCACATGAGCCAAAGAGGTTGACCGTCGTACTTGTATTCAGTTGTTTGGCATTTTCAACATGATTGAAAACAGACACGAAAAACCATGAAAAATGATCAATTTCACCCGAAATTACGGCACATGTAAACTTCAAAACGTCAAAACCTTATAACAGCAAGAAAAATGTGCTTTTCTATGAAAAATAAGACATGCCTCGATATTTACCTATTTTTCAATAGTTTAGTCATGAAAATCAATAGTTTTCATTATTTGAGTAGATTCGTAAAAAGATTTGCAATCGATTGGTGCAAGAATCTTGAAAATTTATGCGGGCGTTAGTAAGTTATTAACAGTCAAAATCTAACCACTTTTCGTGACGCGAGCGATTTTTCGTTTTTCGAAATTGTACCCCAGTATGTTGCCGTAAGACGTTATCCAACGTCAAAAAAATATCGTTTACGGGTATAAAAGGATACAAGCAGCAAGGTCCAAGAACAATTGTGTTTGACTGGAAGAGAAATCCGGACGCGTTGCAAATGAAGAACTACCGATCCATGTCGCCCAGTAGCCCTTTCGTCGGGAAAATTTTCAAATACTGTACACTGGTTTCCGGGAAGTGAAGGCGTTTCGACATCACAAATTTCAAGGCTAAATGACTGCATGGATTGAAAATTGTTGCCGCATGCATGCCGTAGTTCGTATTGACTGAAATTTGAATGACGAACTATTTACAAATGACCTGCAGTTTTATCTATAGCGTATTCCTTATATTGCATTGCAGTCATTTACCAAAAAGTTCCAGAGGGTTGACAAAGACAAGAGCAACCGAGAGATTTTGTTTACCTAATTCAAAAACGATATGTTTTGGGTGGTTGATTTGTTCAACGAATTTGTTCACATCCAGAAGTTACGTAAATTTGCAGAACATACCACTTGAGCACTTCCATGAACCACTTTGGCATGGGGCGACGCAAATATGAGCTTTAGTTGTGGCCAAACATGAGCTCAGTAGCTTTAAAAAAAAAAATACCGTCGAAGCGAATATAAAGTGCCAAGAATAGGATCCGGCTTCTTACCGTTTGTAATTAAATTAAATAAATTAAATATTAATAAAATAAAATAAATTCACTAAAAATTAAACCGGTTCGTCATACTTATTTCATGGCGGTTCCAACTAAACTGTGATACAGTGCCTCAAAGTTGCTAATTTTGTATGGAAAAACAGGATACAAGCTTTTGTTTATGACTGGAGTTAAGAAAAAGTTCACTCATTATGAAAAAATAGATGCAATAAACTACATTTTTTTTTATTAAAGTCTGAACACAACAGATAAATAAATCGAAAGTTTATTTTAAACAAAGGCCATAATTAACGTAAAAAATTAAAGTTGACCGTTGATGTTAAATCAACGCCAAGCGTTAACGTTAACGTTGATCAACGGCTCCGAAAAATCAACGCAAAATTCGTTGATCGTTACAATTAACGTTAACGAATCAACGAAACGGCGTTAATCGTTGATTAACGTTAACAACCCTGGTTATAATTGTACATTGAGAATTTTAAAAGATTGAGTCTTAGAATTTTAAAAGATTGGGCCTTAGCCCCGGGGCTAGATTGCTGTACACATATTTTATTACGAAAGGATTTGGTAGTTTGAGTTGTGAATCTAGCGGCAACAATGTAAAATATCGTAAAACTTTCATGTATACCGAAGTATAGGGGAAGAAGGGGAAAATGGACTATTCACCGTGGTACGCTAAGCTTTATACAGGGTGTTTGCTTTCTGGTTGTGCATATTTTTAGGGTAGATAGAGAACCTTGAGACATGAAAAAGTGTACATGGAACATAGGGTCGGAAATCACTGCTAAGGGAGTTATTCAATATTCGATGTTTTAAAACTGGCTCAATTTTGATTGTCGTTATCTCACTAACCACTTATCAAAAAAATAATCTGAGCTCATGAATGGTAAGCCTAAACCTTTATGCTTCAAAGCCTCTTGGGCGTAAAAATTGTATAAAATGTTTTAAGTACATTAATTTTGACATCTTTGAAGCGCATACCCGAAAAATAAGCTTTTTTAAGGTATTTTGCTAGTTTAATGTATGGCAATATCATTTTAACAAAAAGTGTTCTTCTAGAAAACATTGATCATACTGTTTTCTACCAAACTTCCTTGGAGACCAACATTGGTTGACTTACCGTTTGACCACAATCGATAGGTCAAAATCATGCACAAAACTCATCGAACAGCTCAAATCATCGCCATGATTTCATTAAATTGTGCCTTTGGCAGCCCTTCCTTTTCGCTCTTTCTCTCGCAGCGTCGAATGTTGAATTCGTTTTTGAATCTTCGTTGGACTGGTGAAACCCATCCTGAATCATAGTTCCAGCTACAACCCGATTCAGGTTCGACCGAACAAAAATTAGCCTGACGTTGGTTTATTTACATTTTCATCACCGACAAAGCTCACAAAAAGAAAAATGGCATAAGACTTCTGGCGTGAGAACGAACGCTGGTATTGTTGTAGTAAGAGGGTAATCGCATCCTCAAATTGCGTTCCGTATCTCCGCTGAGGGAAAACATTGGTGCGGAAGTTTGTTTCTAAAATGCGCACAGCGGAGAATTAGTTCTATGCGCAACAATAAAGTTCTCGGCTGGTGTGAGATGCGAGCGTATGACGATGCGTGTGATTTAAAATTCCTTGCTAACTTCATATCCTTGCACTTGCAGTCGTGCTGCGGTGCAACACGGTTGGCGGGAGGGTACGCATGAGTTCGAAAAATAAACTTCACCATGCCATGAAACTGTATGAGATTCATTTCAATATTCATAAGAAGTGTTTGATTTTTTTAGAATAGGTATTTTAAGGGTAGCAAATTTGCTTCCTTTCTCTGGCATTATGTCCCAATTGGGGCAACGCCTGCTTCTCAACTTCAAGTGTTCTTATGAGCATTTCCACCGTTAATAACTGAGAGTTTTCTTTGCCATTTTTATACGTTTATACCATGTGGTGGGTACGAAGATATTCTATGCCCTGGAGAATCGAAAAAAAAAAAAAACTTTTCAAAAGTTCCTCGACAACTCTCAGCATGGTCTTATTGAATATCTGCGCGTTTACCGCAATGGCTATGTGGGCCCTTAGAAAATATGGGCCAAGAGTTCCTCTTGGTATTCTCCTAGGAGTTCCTCGTGGGATTCTTCCAGGAGTTTTTTCAGGAATTCCTCCAGGGATTCTTCCAGAAGTTTCTCCAGGGATTCTTCCAGCAGTTCCTTCTGGGATTCTCCCAGAAGTTCCTCTTGGTATTCTTCCAAGAGTTCATCCTAGGATTTTCCAGGAGTTCCTCTTGGAATTCTTCCAGGAGTTCCTGCTGGGATTTTTCCAAGAGTTCCTTCTGGGATTCTTTCAGAAGTTCTTCTTGGTATTCTTCTAGGAATTCCTCCTGGGATTCTTCCAGGAGTTCCTCCCGGGATTCTTCCAGGAGTTCTTCCAAGGATACTTCCAGGAGTTCCTCTTGGAATTCTTTCAGAAGTTCCTACTGGGATCCTTCAAGAGTTTCTTTTGGGATTCTTCCAGAAGTTTCTCTTGGTATTCTTTTAGGAGTTCCTCCTAGGATTCTTCCAGAAGTTCCTCCTGGAATTCTTCTAAGAGTTCCTGCTGGGAATCTTCCAGAAGTTCCTCTTGGTATTCTTCAAACAGTTTCTCCTAGGATTCTTCCAGAAGTTCCTCCTGGAATTCTTCTAGGAGTTCCTGCTGGGATTCTTCCGGGAGTTCCTCCTGGAATTCTTCCAGAAGTTCCTTTTGGTATTCTTTTCGGAATTCCTCCTGGGATTCTTCCAGGAGATCTTCCTGGGATTCTTCCAGGAGATCATACAGGGATTCTTCAAGGAGTTCCTCCAGAGATCCTTCCAGGAGTTCCTTCTGAGATTCTTCAAGGCTTCTCCCAGGAGTTTCTCCTAGAATTCTTCCTGGAGTTCCTCCTAGCATTCTTCCAGGACTTCCTCCTGGAATTCTTCCAAGAGTTACTGCTGGGATTCTTCAAGGAGCTCCTCTTGGTATTCTTCGAGGAGTTCCTGCTGAGATTCTTCCTGGAGTTCGTCCTGGAATTTTTCTAGGACTTCCGCCTGGGATTCATCCAGAAGTTCCTTCTACGATTCTTCCAAAAGTTCCTCTTTGTATTCTTCCAGGAAATCCTCCAGGGATTCTTCCAGGAGTTCCTCAAGGGATTCAACCAGGAGTTTCTCTAGGATTCTTCCAGGAGTTCGTCCTAATATTTTTCCAGGAGTTCCTCCTGGGGTTCATTCAGTCTTCCTCCTGAGATTATTCAAGGCTTTTTCCAGGATTTTCTCCTGAGATACTTCCAAAAGTTCTTCCTGGGATTCTTACAAGAGTTTTTCCTGAGATTCTTCCAGGAGTTCGTCCTGCAACTTTTCCAGGACTTCCTACTGGGATTCTTCCAGGAGTTTCTTGTGGGATTCTTCCAAGAGTTTCTCATGGTATTCTTCTAGGAGTTCCTCATGGGATACTTCCACGAATTCCTCCTAGAATTCTTCAAGGAGTTTCTTCAGGGATTCTTCCAAGAGTTCTTCCTGGGATTTTACCAGGAGTTCCTTCTGGGATTCTTCCAGTC
Organism: Aedes aegypti; assembly: GCF_002204515.2. Classification (NCBI taxonomy): domain Eukaryota; kingdom Metazoa; phylum Arthropoda; class Insecta; order Diptera; family Culicidae; genus Aedes; species Aedes aegypti. The sequence goes on along the minus strand of NC_035109.1, from coordinate 99,470,596 downwards.
GTTCCTTCTGGGATTCTTCCAGTCGTTCCTCTTGGTATTCTTCCTGGAATTCCTGCTGGGATTCTTCCAGGAGTTCCTCCTAAGATTCTTCCAGGAGTTCCTCTTGGTATTCTTCCAAGAGTTCTTCCTGGGATTCTTCCAGGAGTTCCTTCTGGGATTCTTCCAGTAGTTCCTCTTGGTATTCTTCCTTGAGTTTCTGCTGGGATTCTTCAAGGAGTTCCTTCTAGGATTTCTTCCAGGAGTTCCTCTTGGTATTCTTCCAAGAGTTCCTCCTAGGATTCTTCCTGGAGTTCCTCCTGGCATTCTTCCAGGACTCTCTCCTAGAATTCTTCCAAGAGTTTCTCTTGGTATTCTTCTAGGAGTTCCTCATGGGATACTTCCAGGAATTCCTCCTAGGATTCTTCAAGGAGTTTCTCCAGGGATTCTTTCAGGAGTTCCTCCTGTGTTTCGTCAAGGAGTTTCTCTTGGGATTTTTCCAGGTCCTCCTCTGGGAATTCATCCAGGAGATCCTCCAGGGATTCTTCCAGAAGTTCCTCCAGAGATTCTTCCAAGAGTTCCTTCAGGAATTCTTCCAGAAGTTCCACTTGGAATTCTTCTAGGAATTTCTCCTGGGATTCTTCTGTCAGTTCTTCTGGGATTCTTCCAGGAGTTCGTCTTGGTATTCTTCCAGGAGTTCCTCCAGGGATTCTTCCAGGAATTTCTAATGGGATTCTTCCAGGAGTTCCTCTTGGGATACTTCCAGGAGATCCTCCTGTTATTCTTTCAGAAGTTCCTCCTGTGTTACTTCCAGGAGTTTCTCCCGGAATTTTTCCAGGTCCTCTCCTGGGAATTCATCCAGGAGTAATTCCTCGAATTCTTCAGGGAGTTTCTCCTGGAATTCTTTCAGGATTCCTCCTGGAATTCTTGCAGGAGTTCCACCATGGATTCATCCAGATGATCCTCCAGGGATTCTTCCAGAAGTTCCTCTGGATTCTTCAAGGAGTTCCTCTTGATATTCTTCAAGGATTTCCTCCAGGGATTCTTCCAGGAATTTCTAATGGGATTTTCCAGAAGTTCCTCTGGAATCTTCAAGGAGTTCCTCCTGGAATTTTCCCAGGAGTTCCTCAAGGGATTCATCCAGAAGATCCGCCAGGGATTCTTCCCGGAGTTCCTTCTGGGATTCTTCCAGGAGTTCCTCTTGGTATTCTTCAAGGATTTCCTCCTGGAGTTCTTCCAGAAGTTCTTCCAGGGATACTTCCAGGAGTTCCTCCTGTATTTCTTACAGAAGTTCCTCCAGGAATATTTCCAGATCCTCCTCTGGGAATTCATCCAGGAGTTCCTCCTGGGATTTTTCATGGAGTTTCTCCTGAAATTCTTCCAGGTGTTCTTCCTGGGATTTTTCCAGGAGTTCCTCCTGGGATATTTCCAGAAGTTCCACCATTTATTTTTCCAGGAGTTTCTCCTGGAGTTCTTTAAGTCTACCTCCTGAGATTCTTCAAGGCTTCTTCCAGGAGTTTCTTCTCGAATGCTGCCAGGAGTTCCTATTGGGATTATTCCAGAAGTTCCTTCTGGGATTCTTTCATAAGTTCCACTTAGTATTCTTCTAGGAATTCCTCCTGCGATTCTTCTAGGAATTCCTCCTATTGTACTTCCAGGAGTTCCTCCTGTTATTCTTTCAGAAGTTCCTCCTGAGATTTTTCCGTGTCTTTTAAAGAAAAGAGAACTTCCTGGGATTTTTCCAGGAGATCCTCCAGAGATTCTTCCTAGTGTTCCTTCATTTATTCTTCCAGGAGTTCCTCCTGGAGTTCTTACAGTCTTCCTCATGAGATTATTTAAGGCTTTTTCTAGGAGTTTCTCCTCAAATGCTTCCAGGAGTTCCTATTGGGATTCTTCCAAAAGTTCCTCCAGTTATTCTTCCAGGAGTACCTTCTGGGATGCATCCAGTAGTTCCTCTTGGTAGTCTTCTAGGAATTCCTCCTGGAATTCTTCCAGGAATTGCTCCTGTTGTACTTCCAGGTGTTTCTCCTGTTATTCTTTCAGATGTTCCTCCCGGGATTCTTCCAGGAGTTCCTCCTGGGATTTTTCCAGTTGCTTCTCTGGGAATTAGTCCAGGAGTTATTCAGGGAGTTTCTCCTGGAATTCTTTAAGGAGTTCCTCCTGGGATTCTTCCAGGAGTTCCTTGTGGGATTTTTCCAAGAGTTCCTCTTGGTATTCTTTGAGGAGTTCCTAATGGGATACTTCCAGGAATTCCTCCTAGGATTCTTCAAGGAGTTTCTTCTGGAATTCTTCTTGGAGTTCCTCCAAAATTCTTCAAGGAGTTTCTCCAGGGATTTTTTCAGTAGTTTTTCCTGTGTTTCGTCCAGGAGTTCCTCTTGGGATTTTTCCAGGTCCTCCTCTGGGAATTCATCCAGGAGATCCTCCAGGGATTCTTCCAGAAGTTCATCCAGGGATTCTTCCAGGAGTTCCTTCAGGGATTCTTCCAGAAGTTCCACTTGGAATTCTTCTAGGAATTTCTCCTGGGATTCTTCTGACAGTTCTTCTGGGATTCTTCCAAGTGTTCCTCCAGGCATTCTTCCAGGAATTTCTCATGGGATTCTTCCAGGAGTTCCTCTTGGGATACTTCCAGGAGTTACTCTTGGGATACTTCCAGGAGTTCCTCCTGTTATTCTTCCAGAAGTTCCTCCTGTGTTACTTCCAGGAATTTCTCCAGGTCTGAAGAGACGAACCAGCCAAGGGCTGAAAGTCTCGTTAATAAAGAAAATTCATTCATTCATTCCAGGTCCTCTCCTGGGAATTCATCCAGGAGTAAGTCCTCGAATTCTTCAGGGAGTTTCTCCTGGAATTTTCCTACGAGTTCCTACTGCAATTCTTTCAGGAGTTCCTCCTAGGATTCTTCTAGTACTTCCTCCTGGAATTCTTCCAGGAATTCCACCATGGATTCATCCAGGAGATCCTCCAGGGATTTTTCCACGTCCTCCTCTGGGAATTCATCCAGGAGATCCTGCAGGGATTCTTCCAGAAGTTCCTCTGGATTTTTCAAGGAGTTCCTCCTGGAATTTTTCCAGGAGTTCCTCAAGGGATTCGTCCAGAAGTTCCTCCAGGGATTCTTCCCGGAGTTCCTTTTGGGATTCTTCCAGGAGTTCCTATTGGTATTCTTCAAGGATTTCCTCCTGGAGTTCTTCCAGAAGTTCTTCCAGGGATAGTTCCAGGAGTTCCTCCTGTATTTCTTACAGAGGTTCCTCCAGGAATATTTCCAGGTCCTCCTCTGGGAATTCATCCAGGAGTTCCTCCTGGGATTCATCAGGAAGTTTCTCCTGGAATTCTTCTAGGAGTTTCTCCTGGGATTCTTCCAGGAGTTCTTCTTACGATTCATCCAGGAGTTGCCCCTGGGATTCTCTCAGAAGTTCCTCCAGGTCCTCTTCTGGGAATTTATCCAGGAGTTCCTCCTGGGATTTTTAATGGAGTTTCTCCTGAAATTCTTCCAAGAGTTTTTCCAGAGATTTCTCCAGGAGTTCCTCCAGGGATACTTCCAGAAGTTCCTCCATTTATTCTTCCAGGAGTTTCTCCTGGAGTTCTTTCAGTCTACCTCCTGTGATTCTTCAAGGCTTCTTCCAGGAGTTTCTTCTCGAATGCTGCCAGGAGTTCCTATTGGGATTCTTCAAGAATTTCTTTCTGGGATTCTTTCAGAAGTTCCACTTATTATTCTTCAAGGAATTCCTCCTGCGAGTCTTCCAGGAATTCCTCCTATTGTACTTCCAGGAGTTCTTCCTGTTATTCTTTCAGAAGTTCCTCCTGAGATTTTTCCAGGTCCTCTTTTGGGAATTCATCTAGGAGTTCCTCCTGGGATTATGTAGAAGGATTTTTTATAGAGTTTCTCCTGGAATTCTTTCAAGAGTTCTTCCTGGGATTTTTCCAGGAGTTCCTCCAGAGATACTTTCAAAAGTTCCTCCTGGAGTTCTTACAGCCTTCCTCCTGAGATTCTATAAGGCTTCTTCTAGGAGTTTCTCCTCAAATGCTTTCAGGAGTTCCTATTGGGATTCTCTTTTTTTATCTATATCTTTATTAACGAGATTTATAGCCTTGGGCTAGTTCATCTCTGGACCAACGGCTTTACTTCCCTTCCGAAGGAAGTCGTCACTGAAATATTTAGTGACTATTTCGGGGATGGGATTCGATCCCAGGTCCTCGGCGTGAGAGACGTGTGTTCTAACCACTACACCAGATCCATCCCAGGTATTGGGATTCTTCCAAAAGTTTCTCTTGGTATTCTTCTAGGAATTCCTCCTGGGATTCTTCCAGGAATTCCTCCTGTTGTACTTCCAGGAGTTCCTCTGTTATTCTTTAAGATGTTCCTCCTGGGATTCTTTCAGGAGTTCCTCCTGGGATTCTTTCAGAAGTTCTTCTTGGGATTCTTTCAAGGTTTTCTCCAAGAATACTTCCAGGAGTTCCTCCAAGAATCTTCCAGGAGTTTCTAAAGGGATTCTTCCAGTTGTTCCTCCAGGGATTCTTCCAGAAGTTCCTCTTGGTATTCTTCCAGGAGTTCCTCCAAGAATTCGTCCAGGAGGATCTCATGGAATTCTTCCATTAGATCTTCTTGGGATTCCTCAACGAGTTCCTCATGGGATTCTACTGGGATTCTTCTGGGATTCTTCCAGGAGTTCCTTTTGGTATTCTTCCAGGAGTTTCTTCTGGGATTCTTCCAGGAGTTCTCTTGGTATTCTTCTAGGAGTTCTTCCTAGGATACTTTCAGGTGTTCCTCCATGGATTCTTTCAGTAGTTCCTCCTGTGATTCTTCCAGGAATTCCTCCTGGGATTTTTTCAGGTGCTCCTCTTGGAATTCTTACAGGAGTTCCTCTTGGGATTCTTCCAGGAGTTTTTCCTGTTATTCTTCAGGGAGTTACTCATGAGATTCTTCCAGAAATTCCTCAAGGTATTCTTCCAGGAGTTCATTCTGAGATTCTTCTAAATTCCTCCTTGGATTCTTCCACGAGTTGCTCTGGGATTTTTCCAGGTCTTCCTATTAGAATTCATCCAGGAGTTCCTTCTGGGGCTCTACAGGGAGTTCCTTCTTGTATTCTTCCAGGAGTTCTTTCTGGGATTTTTCCAGGAGTTCCTTCAGGGATACTTCCAGAAGTTCCTCTAGGGATTCCTCCAGGAGGTCCTTTTGATATTCTACAAGGAGTTTGTCCTGGAGTTCTTCCAGTCTTCCTCGAGAGATTCTTCAAGACTTCTTCCAAGATTATTTTTTGGAATGCTTCCTGGAGTTCCTCCTGAAAGATTCCCAGAAGGTAATCTCGGAAAAATCTCTTGAGGAACTCATGGGTGAATCCCAGGAGGAACTCATGGAAATGTCCCATGAGAAACTCCTGGAAGAACCCCAGGAGGAACTCCTGGAAGAATAGCAGGAGAAACTCCTGGAAGAATCGCAGGGGGAACTCTTGGAAGAATCGCAGGGGAACTCTTGGAAAAACCATAGAAAAAACTCCTGGAAGAATCGCAGGGGAACTCTTGGAAAAACCATAGAAAAAACTCCTGGAAGAATCTCAGGAGAAACTCCTGGAAGAATCCCAGGAGGAACTCCTGGAAGAATCCCAGAAGGAACTCCTGGAAGAATACTATAAGAAACTCAGAAGAACACAGGAGGAACTCCTGGAAGAATACCAGGAGGAATTTCTGGAAGAATCCCAGGAAAAACTCCTGGAAGAATCTCAGAATGTACTCATGGAAGAATTCCCCCCCCCCCCTCTGGAAATATCCCAGAAGGAACTCCTGGAAGAATCCCAGGAGGAACTTCTGAAAGAATCTCAGAAGTACCTCCAGGAAGAATCCCTAGAAGAACTAATGAAAGAATCCCAGGAGGAACACCAGAAAGAATTCCCAGAGGAGGACCTGGATAAATCACAGGAGGATCTCCAGGAAGAAACCCAGAAGGAGCCTCTGGAAGAATCGCAGGAGGAATTTCTAAAAGAATCCCAGGAGGAACTCTTGAAAGTATTCTAGGAAGAACTCCTGGAATAATTCCAAGAAGAACTCCAAAAAGATTCCCTAGAGGAACACCTAGAAGAACACCAAAAGGATTATCAGGAAGTATCCCAGGAGGAACTCAGAAGAATCCCAGTGGAACTCCTGGAAGAATACTAAGAGGAATTTCTGGAAGAATCCCAGGAGTAATCCCCTGAAGAATCCCAGGAAAAACCCCTGGAAGAATCTCAGGAGGAACTCTTGGAAGAATCCCCAGATGAGGACCTACAAAAATCCCAGGAGGAACTCCTGGAAGAAACCATGGAGGAACTACAAAAAAAATACCAGGAGGAACTCCTGAATGAATCCTAGGAAGAACTCCTAGAAGAAGAGGAACTCCTTGACGATTTCCACAAGGAACTCCTGGAAGAATCCCAGAAGGAATTCCTAGAAGAATACCAAGAGGACCTTCTGGAAGAATCCCAGAAGGAACTCATGGTAGATGCCCATGAGGAACTCATTGAAGAATCCCAAGAGGATGTCATAGAAAAATCCCATGATAACCTACTGGACGAATCAGTGGAGGAACTCCTGGAAGAAAACCAAGAGTAACTCCTGGAAGAATCCCTGGAGGGACTTCTGGAAAAATCCCTGGATGAACTCCTGGAAGAATTCCAATAGGAAGTCCTGAAAGAATTCTAGGAGAAACTCCTGGAAGTGTCCCAGGAGGAACTCCTATGAGAATTCCAGGAGAAACTCCCTGAATAACTCCTATAATGAATTCCTAGAGAAGGACCTGCAAAAATCCCAGAAGAAACTCCTGGAAGAAACACAGGCGGAACCTCTGAAAGAATCCCAGGAAAAACATCTGAAAGAATAACAGGAGGAACTCCTGGAAGTTTCCTAGGAGGAATTCCTTGAAGAATCACAGGAGGAATTCCAAAAAGAATACCAAGATGAATTTCTGGATCCATCCCAGAAGTTACTCCTGGTAGAATCCCTGGAGGAATTTCTGGAAGAATCCCTGGAGGAACTCCTGGAAGAATTCCAGGAGGAAGTCCTGGAAAAATCCCTGGAGGAACTGCTAGAAGAAAACCCAGAGTAACTACTTAAAAAAATCCCAGAAGGAACTCCTGGAAGAGTCCCTGGAGGAACTCAAGGAATTATCTCAGAAGGCACTCCTGGAAGAATCCCACGAGGAAGTCCTAAAGGAATTCCTAGAGGATCTGGAAAAATCTTAGGAGGAACTGCTGGAGAATCCCTGGAGGAACATCTGAAAGAATCCCAGGAAAAACTCTTGGAAGTATCCTAGGAAGAACTCCTTAAAAAATCCCGGGAGGAATTCTTGGAAGATTCCCAGGAGGAATAAATAGAAGAATACCAAGTGGAACTCCTGCAAGGATCCTAGAAGGAACTTCTGGAAGAATCCCAATTGGAATTCCTGGAAGCATTCCAGGAGAAACTCCTGAAAGAAGCCTTGAAAAATGTCAGGAGGAAGACTGGAAGAACTCCAGGCGGAACTCCTGGAAGAATAAATGGAGGAACTTCTGGAAGTATCCCTGGAGAAACTCCTTGAAAAATCCCAGGAAGAATTCTTGGAAGAATTCCAGGAGAAACTCCTGGAAGAATCCCAGGAGAAAATCCTAAAAAAATCCCTGGAGGAACTCCTAGAAGAATACCCAGAGGAACTCCTGGAAGAATCCCAAAAGGAACTCCTGGAAGAATCCCTCGAGGAACTCATGGAAGGATCTCAGGAGGAATTCCTGGAAGAATCCCAGGAGGAATTCCTGGAAGGATTCCCAGAGGAAGACCTGTTAAAATCCCAGGAGTAACTCCTGGAAGAAACCCAGGAGGAATCTTTGGAAGAATCCCAGGAGGAACATCTAGCAGAATCTTAGGAGAAACTCCTGGAAATATCCTAGGAAGAACTCCTGGAAGAATCCCTGGAGGAATTCCAAAAAAACTCTCAGGAGGAATTCCTAGATGAATACCAAGTGGAACTTCTGGAAGAATCTCAGAAAGAACTCCTGGAAGATTCACTGAAGGAACTTTGGAAGAATTCCAGGAGGAGAGGAACTCCTTGAAGAATCCTAGGAGGAACTTCTGGACGAATCTCAGGAGGAATTCCTGTAAGAATCCCTGGAGGAACTCCTCGAAAAATCCCTGAAAAAACCCCTGGAAGAATTCCAAGAGGAACTCCTTGAAGAATCCTTGGAAGAACTCCTGGAAGAATCCCAGGGGGAACTCCAGGAAGCGTTTCAGGAGGAAGACTGGAAGAACTCCAGGAGGAATTGCAGGAAGAATAAATGGAAGAACTTGTGGAAGAATATCAAGAGGACCTCCTGGAAGAATCCCTGGAAGAACTTCTGGAAGAATTTCAGCAGGACTTCCTTCAAGAATACCAAGAGGAACTACTGAAAGAATCCCAGAAGGAACTCCTGGGAGACTCCCTGAAGAAACTCTTGGAAGAATTCTTGGAGGAACTTCTTGTAGAATCCTAGGATGAACTCCTGGTAGATCCCAGGGGGAACTCCAGGAAGCGTTTCAGGAGGAAAATTGGAAGAACTCCAGGAGAAACTCCTGAAAGAAACCATGGAGGAAGTTCTGGAAGAATCCCTGGAGGAACTCCTAGAAGAATACCCAGAGGAACTCCTGGAAGAATCCCAGAAGGAACTCCTGGAAAAATCCCTCGATTAACTCATAAAAGGATCTCAGGAGGAGCTCTTGGAAGAATCCCGAGAGGAATTCCTGAACTCCTGAAAGAAACCCAGAAGGAATCTCTGGAAGGAACCCAGTAGGAACTTCTGAAAAAATCCCAAGAGGAACCTTTGGAAGTATCCTTGGAAAAACTCCTGGAAGAATCCCAGGAGGAAATCCTGGAAGAATCCCAGGGGGAATTCCAAAAAGAATACCAAGAAGAACTTCTGAAAAAATCCGAGAAGGAACTCTTTGAGGAATCCCAGCAGGAACTCCTGAAAGAATTTCAGGAGGACTTCTTGGAAGAATCCTAGGAGGAACTCTTGGAAGAATACCAAGAGGAACTCCTGGAAGAATCCCAGAAGGAACTCCTGGAAGAATCCTAGGAGGAACTCCTAGAAGAATTCTAGGAGGAACTCCTTGAAGAATACCAAGAGGAACTACTGGAAGAATCCCAGAAGGAACCCCTGGTAAAATCCCAGGAAGAACTCTTGGAAGAATCCCAGGTGGAACTCCGGGAAGAATCCCTGGAGGAACTCCTAGATGAAGGAACTCCTGGAAGAATTCTTGGAGGAACTCCTTGTAGAATCTTCGGATGAACTCCTGGAAGGAACTCCTGGGAACTCCAGGGAGCGTTTCAGGAGAAACTCCTGGAAGAAGCCTTGAAGAATCTCAGGAGGAACTCCTGGAAGATTCTCTGGAGGAACCCCTAGAAGAATCCCTGTAGGATCTCCTGGAAGAATCCCAGGAAGAACTCCAGGAAGAATTCCTGGAGAAACTTCCTGAAGAATCCCAGGAGGAACTCCTTGATGAATTCCCAGAGGAGGACCTGAAAAAATCCCAGGAGGAACTCCTGAAAGAAACCCAGGAGAAATCTCTGGAAGGATCCCAGTAGGAACTTCTGAAAGAATCCCAGCAGGAACTTCTGAAAAAACTCCTGGAAGAATCCTAGGAGGAACTCTTGGAAGGATACCGAGAGGAACTTCTGGAAGAATCCCAGAAGGAAGTCCTGGAAGAATCCCTGGAGAAACTTCTGGAAGAATCCCTGGAGGAACTTCTGGAAAAATCTTAGGAGGAACTCCTGAAGAATTCCAGCAGGAACTCCAGGAACAATACCAAGAAGAACTACTGGAAGAATCCCAGAAGGAACTCCTGATAAAATCCCAGGAAGAACTCTTGGAAGCATCCCAGGAGGAACTCCTGGAAGAATCCCTGGAGGAACTCCTAGAAGAATCCCTGAAGAAACTCCTGGAAGAATTCTAGGAGGAACTCCTTGAAGAATCCTAGGATGAACTCCTGGAAGAATCCCTGGAGGAACTCCTCGAAAAATCCCTGAAGAAACTCCTGGAAGAATTCCAGGAGGAACTCCTTGAAGAATCCTCGGAAGAACTCCTGGAAGAATTCCAGGGGGAACTCCAGGAAGCATTTCAGGAGGAAGACTGGAAAACTCCAGGAGCAGTTCCAGGAAGAATAAATGGAAGAACTCCTGGAAGAATATCAAGAGGACCTCCTAGAAAAATCCCTGGAAGAACGTCTGGAAGAATTTAGGAGGAACTCCTTGAAGAATACCAAGAGGAACTACTGAAAGAATCTCAGAAGGAACTCCTGGAAGAATCCCTGAAGGAACTCTTGGAAGAATTCTTGGAGGAACTCCTTGTAGAATCCTAGGATGAACTCCTGGAAGAATCCCAGGGGGAACTCCAGGAAGCGTTTCAGGAGGAAGACTGGAAGAACTCCAGGAGGAACTCCTGGAAGATTAGATGGAGGAACTTCTGGAAGTATCCCTTGAGAAACTCCTGGAAAAATCCCTGGGAGAACTCTTGGAAGAATTCCAGCAAAACTCCCTGAGGAATCCCAGGAGGAACTCCTGGATAAATATCCAGTGGAGGACCTGGAAAAATCCCAGGAAGAACTCCCATAAGAAACACAGGAACTCCTGAAAGAATCTGTAGAATATCCTGGAAGAATCCCAGGAAGAACTCCAGGAAGAATTCCTGGAGAAACTTCCTGAAGAATCCCAGGAGGAACTCCTGTATGAATTCCCAGAGGAGGACTTGGAAAAATCCCAGGAGGAACTCCTGAAAGAAACCCAGGAGGAATCTCTGGAAGGATCCCAGTAGGAACTTCTGAAAGAATTCCAGGAGGAACTCCTGTAAGTATCCTTGGAAGAACTCCTGGAAGAATCCCGGGAGGAACTCCTGGAAGAATCCCAGGAGGAATTCCTAGAAGAATACCAAGAAGAACTTCTGAAAGAATCCCAGAAGGAACTCTTGGAAAAATCCCAGCAGGAACTCCTGGAAGAATTCCAAGAGGAACTCCTGGAAAATCCTAGGAGGAACTCTTGGAAGAATACCAAGAGGAACTTCTGGGAGAATCCCAGAAGGAACTGCTGGAAGAATCCCTGGAGAAACTTCTGGAAGAATCCCTGGAGGAATTCCTGGAAAAACTCCTGGAAGAATCCCACGAGGAACTCCTAGGAGAATACCAAGAGGAACTCTTGGCCCATATTTTCTAAGGGCCCACATAGCCATTGCGGTAAATGCGCAGATATTCAATAAGACCATGCTGAGAGTCGTCGAGGAACTTTTGAAAAGTTTTTTTTTTTTTTCGATTCTCCAGGGCATAGAATATCTTCGTACCCACCACATGGTATAAACGTATAAAAATGGCAAAGAAAACTCTCAGTTATTAACGGTGGAAATGCTCATAAGAACACTTGAAGTTGAGAAGCAGGCGTTGCCCCAATTGGGACATAATGCCAGAGAAAGGAAGCAAATTTGCTACCCTTAAAATACCTATTCTAAAAAAATCAAACACTTCTTATGAATATTGAAATGAATCTCATACAGTTTCATGGCATGGTGAAGTTTATTTTTCGAACTCATGCGTACCCTCCCGCCAACCGTGTTGCACCGCAGCACGACTGCAAGTGCAAGGATATGAAGTTAGCAAGGAATTTTAAATCACACGCATCGTCATACGCTCGCATCTCACACCAGCCGAGAACTTTATTGTTGCGCATAGAACTAATTCTCCGCTGTGCGCATTTTAGAAACAAACTTCCGCACCAATGTTTTCCCTCAGCGGAGATACGGAACGCAATTTGAGGATGCGATTACCCTCTTACTACAACAATATCAGCGTTCGTTCTCACGCCAGAAGTCTTATGCCATTTTTCTTTTTGTGAGCTTTGTCGGTGATGAAAATGTAAATAAACCAACGTCAGGCTAATTTTTGTTCGGTCGAACCTGAATCGGGTTGTAGCTGGAACTATGATTCTGGATGGGTTTCACCAGTCCAACGAAGATTCAAAAACGAATTCAACATTCGACGCTGCGAGAGAAAGAGCGAAAAGGAAGGGCTGCCAAAGGCACAATTTAATGAAATCATGGCGATGATTTGAGCTGTTCGATGAGTTTTGTGCATGATTTTGACCTATCGATTGTGGTCAAACGGTAAGTCAACCAATGTTGGTCTCCAAGGAAGTTTGGTAGAAAACAGTATGATAAATGTTTTCTAGAAGAACACTTTTTGTTAAAACGATATTGCCATACATTAAACTAGCAAAATACCTTAAAAAAGCTTATTTTTTCGGGTATGCGCTTCAAAGATGTCAAAATTAATGTACTTAAAACATTTTATACAATTTTTACGCCCAAGAGGCTTTGAAGCATAAAGGTTTAGGCTTACCATTCATGAGCTCAGATTATTTTTTTGATAAGTGGTTAGTGAGATAACGACAATCAAAATTGAGCCAGTTTTAAAACATCGAATATTGAATAAATCCCTTAGCAGTGATTTCCGACCCTATGTTCCATGGACACTTTTTCATGTCTCAAGGTCCTCTATCAACCCTAAAAATATGCACAACCAGGAAGCAAACACCCTGTATATGCATCTGTCAATTTTCCATACTATTTTACAAAATAAATTATATGTTTAAAGTTTAAAATCTAACTCCAGTATTCAGAAATACAGTAAAACCTTCGTATAAAGCTAATTATAGGGGAAAAGGGGCAAAATGAGCTATTTATCATGGTTCGTAAACCATGATTCACGCATATGTCGCTTTCACATACTACTGTTTTACAATAGGATTTGTCGGTTTGAATTGAAAATCTGGCGGCAGTAATATGAAATATCGTAAAACTGCCATATATGAAGAAATATTAGGAGAAAAGGGGTAAAATGAGCTATTCGTCGTGGTCCGCATAGTTCGATATATCCCTCAGTCCATTTCGCAAACTTTTAATGAAAGGGTTTGCGAGTTATGAATTGTAAATCAAGTGTCAGTTATGAGGAATTTATTCAAACTATCAAAATGTCTAAATTATAGGGGAAAAAGGGGTAAACTGGTGCATTGGTCAAGTTTGTCCAAAAATATTATTTTTCATATACATATTTGGTTTGCCGAAGGGTTTCCAATTATATAATTCATCGATTTTAATCAGCAGAAGCAAATAAACTCCTAAAAACTCTAGTTTTCATATCAGAAAGGGAAAATGGGGCAAAATGAGGTACTTCCGATGGCGCCATTCAATTCCTCGCATGTTTTTCAATGAAAATAGCTACTTCCCACCTCCTGAAATCAGCGGCACGAAATAAGTGCGATTTTGGGTCGGTTTTTGCCCACTGTGCGCCGCCTGGAGGAGACGGAGTGTGGGGAGATGGAACAGCTGTGCCGGTCTCAAGAAACGCGTTAGTTCTAGCAGAAGCTCAACGCATCCCGCAACGGCTTCGTGCCGCGAGCCGAGATGTGCAGAGATAAGGATGGGACCATTTTGACGAACGAGCGTGAGGTGATCGAAAGATGGAAGCAGTACTTCGAAGAGTATTTGAATGGCGCTGAGAGCACAGGCAATGAAGGACAGGACAACGAAGCAAATGCCTTCGTCAGTACTGCTGGAAGTGGAAGGAAGGGGTAATATGCCCCATCAACAAGAAAGGCGACAAGTTAAATTATGAGAACTTCCGAGCGATCACTATCGTAAATGCGACCTACAAAGTATTATCCCAGATCATCTTCCGTCGTCTGTCACCTGTAGTAAACGAGTTCGTGGGAAGTTATTAAGCCGGCTTCATGGACGGCCGATCGACAACGGACCAGATCTTTACTGTATGGCAAAAATATATCAAAATATAACATATCCAAAAATGTCGTGAATGGCAAGGTGGCATGCGATAGTATCGACCGCGTAGAGCTATGGAATATCATGGACGAGAACAGCTTTCCCGGAAAGCTCACGAGGCTGATAAGAGCGACCATGGAAGGTGTGCAAAATTGTGTAAGGGTTTCAAGCGAACATACCAGTTCGTTAGGATCCCGCCGGGGACTACGATAAGGTGATGGAACTTCATGCCTGTTGTTCAATATTGCGCTAGAAGGTGTTATGCGGAGAGCCAGGCTCAACAGCTGGGGTACGATTTTTACGAGATCCAGTAAATTTGTTTGCTTCGCGGATGATATGAACATTGTCGGCCGAGCATTTGAAAAGGTTGCAGACCTGTTCACCCGCCTGAAACGCGAGGCAGCAAAAGTTGGACTGGTGGTGAATACGTCCAACTCTACGACGAACCCAGTATCCAGAAAGCTGGAAGGATACGATGGGCAGGACATGTTGCAACAATGCCGGACAGCAACCCTGCAAAGATGGTGTTCGCTTCGGATCCAGTTGGTGCAAAAAGGCGTAGAGCGCAGTGAGCTAGGTGGGCGGTTCAAGTGCACATCGACTTGGCGAGCGTGGGGCAAAACCGAGGATGAAGAAATGCGGTCACAATCGAGCATTGTGGCGTGATATTGTTGATTAAGCTTATATCTGTTTAGATGTTAACTAAATACAAATTATAAAAAACGAGACGTATGAAGCAAATGCAATCACAATCATTCTTTTCCATACATTGCAGCAGATTGTGTTTCCCGTTCAAAAATATAACGGCACGACGTCACCCCAGAAATAGCGGAAAGTGGTTTTTCTTGTGCAGCAGTAGTGCTTTCTTAGATTATGCGATTCTGCCCGAGAGGAACCCACCATTGCAAGATAAATACCGTGAGCCAGCCAGCCAAGCCGAACAGTGTGCAGCACGATTTCCCATTGGTCTCCGGGAGAATGCAAAGTAAAAACCATTCTTTCCATAGTAACGCAAATGCACGATTCTGGTTCGCTGGTTCGTCGCTGTTTATTCAAGATATTTAATGTGTTTAATTTGGCGAGCATTGCACGACGAAGAAAGGAGCACCGGGAAGAAATGGAGACACTTTTTTCGAGTGCTGCGATATAGTGCGCCTGCTTGTGGATGAACGGTGTCTCCTAGTATGATTCTCAGATAAAATAATTTGAGGCAGGTTTTATTGAATGTCAGAAAGGAAAGCTCTGCAGAGGATCCAAAATAAAATTTTGAAAATGATTCTGAAGCTCCCCTCCCCCTACCTGCGATAGTACTAATGAGTTGCATATAATATCCAATGTTGAAACATTGGAACAAATAAAAATATTTTATACGATCTTCAATTACCACTATAAACGAGCTAGATATTTAGGTTGAGTTAGATAGTTTATTGAAAAGCGATTTTTTTCTTTTATAAGCCGGTGAATTCAATTCACCTGTGAAAATTTTGAATTGCTACGGCAAATGAAATGTATATGTTGTTAACAAAATGAACACCCAAATATAAGAAATGAAAGCAATGTTTAAAATGAAACTAATAAAATAATTAAAAAAATCTCCATTGCAATACTCCGTCTCCAGAAACCACCGTCATCCGTTTTCTGTTTGCAGCTCATCTACGGTAGATAAACATTTGTCGTGTGGTGCGCGCCATTTCAGAAGAAGAAGGTTAACGGCTTGATGGTCCGTGGTGAAGCTTGAGTTCCATCTCCTACCAGCTGCAACTGGATGGCCAAAGTGAAGAAATGGCGAGACACCATTATAAGGTGGCCTGCAGACGCATTTGCATTTCCGCTTCCTTGATTACCATTTTCAATTTCTACCGGCGAGCGGCGAAATCATCGCCGGTGCAGGAAGATACTGAGCCACGGGCTGCTGCAGGTAGTTTAAAAACTGATATACCTATACGGTTCAGCTACATATTTGAGTCACCGGTGTTGGGTTTAACGACGTTTATATGGACTCGTTTACAGCTGAATGAAAATTTCAATTCAACGGATAACTGGGTCATCCAAGAATCCCAGGAATATCTTTTTTAACAGCTTAAGCACAAATATACATACGAAAAACTTGGAGCCACCTCTCTTAAAATCCTTCACCCACTTAATAGCCCTAAGCAGAAGGTTATGGGTTCAATCCTATGCCCGTTCGTTTCCTCGTACCGTAGAACGGGGTAACTATTTCTGCATGCTGTTTCAAAGAACTACAATTTATATTTTTCAAACAAGTACTGACATTCTAGCTATCGATTGCACTTGATAGATTGCCAAAAAATTTATTCTGAATGGATATATAATATTTCATATAATCGAAAGTCGGTTTTCTTTTTTGGGGTAACTTTGATAATGGAGTATAAATCGAAGATTGAATGAATTACGGAACAATTATAGGG
Organism: Aedes aegypti; assembly: GCF_002204515.2. Classification (NCBI taxonomy): domain Eukaryota; kingdom Metazoa; phylum Arthropoda; class Insecta; order Diptera; family Culicidae; genus Aedes; species Aedes aegypti. The sequence goes on along the minus strand of NC_035109.1, from coordinate 99,454,401 downwards.
CGTTGCATACCTATAGGCGTTTAACGCTATATAGAAATTTCTGAATTAGATTACAAAAATGGTCCCAGATTGTAAAAATGGTTTTCGCTAAGAGATTTGAGACCGAATTCATGTTCTACTATAATGAGGCTGTCATGCGTAAGTGACAAACACATTATGACTTCGCCAAATAGTGATCGTAGAACAGATTGTTTGTAAGCGTTGCAAAGATGCTAAAATCTTGTAAATTTTTAATATTCGCATAAAAATCGTCAAATGCACTTGATTCCTGTGATAACTTGAATTGAGTACGTCCACTCTCTGTAGGTGCATACAATAATCTGAATTTATTATTTCCAAATCTAATCAAAGCCTACTAATACACAACGATAGCACATCTCCTTTTTCTTATAATTAAAAAAAAAAACAAATACATAACAGGTTATAACATGGTACAAAAGTTCATAAAAGAATATTATTCAAATGTAAACATCAATAGTTCATTGTCCAAATCCGAAAATCAGTCATCAGAAGTGAATCCTCGGAACTCAGGTTCATCATCATCCGAAGGTAGAATTGTTGATTCCTTCGTCATCGCTGGGTTTGATTCATTAAATGTAGGGTTGTTATAGTCTCGCTGGAGCCTCCAATGCCTGACGATTCCCATCTGGAGCCATCGAGCTCCGTCTTCTATAAAACTCGGGCTGCAGGTTATGCCGAGACCCTCTAACGTAGTTCAATATTGCTGCATTCGCTACCGTATCGGCCAGGTTGACGTCACCAACCATGCGTGAATTAATGGACCTGACTCGCAGATTGGCACATCCGATGGCGTGTACAAACACACGAAGGTTGGGATTTGCCGTGGCCGAATACGGGCTTTTTGCGCACAGTCTCATACTCGCTATATACGGAGTAAAAGAATCGCTGCAATCGATCTCCTCCAGTGGGCGGAGCAGCCTCTCCAGTTCGTCGGCGATTGAGGCTGTCCAGACCCACTGGAAGAACTCCACCATGTTGAGGCCCAAGATCTTCAGGATAAATCTCAGATCACTGATGCCAGCGCAGTCCCGGAAACGACAAGTTACTGTGGAGAATCGGAGTTTTGATGCCTCGTGATCCTTAAATCTGAACAAAAACATGTCCATGGAAGCCGCCGCCAGTCCGAGAAAGTTTGCGTTCTGATTCCAGGCAGCGTGCTGTAAAGCAAACGTGACCGGAGAATCATTGACACGCATCCCGGCAAACTCCTCGAGTGTGGCCTTGTATTTGATCGTAAGGGTGTCAAGGTATTCTCGGCGGAGTTGACTATTGAGCCGGATCGGACTCAAAATCAGCGCTAGTGCTCTCAGCCACTGGGTCACACTTCCTGGGTTACCACCCGTGTACGGTGATATTGTTTCAAATTTGCTGTCTAACGAATCAACAGATATCGAAGCTTCAAAAACATGAACATGAGTTCACCATTCGTATAAGTTGAGCCATGGATAGCTTCTTCTTTTGCAGCAGTCTTTCTCGTAGTTCAGTTGGTGCATAATAAATCACTTTATCTATAATACGTAGGTCTTGATTTTCAGCTTCTATCTTTCCGAAATTACATCTCTTGGCTTGTTCTGTACAGCGCATCAAAAACTTCGATAATTTCTCATTTTTGCCTTCCTGGTTAACATCTGGTGATAGCTTGCAAAATTCATTCCTTTCGAAAGACTCATGCTGCTTCGGCGCAAAATGATCATCAAGTTTCGTTAAAGCCACTTTGTAGGGATCAATTTTCTTTTTGACGTTAACTACGTCTTACGGCAATATACTGGGTGTCAATTGAAAATCTAAAATTTTGCGACCGTCACGAAATTTTGAAAGATTTTGAACGCTAATAACTCAGACATTTATCTATAGATTTTAAAAATTTTCCCACCAATCGGTCGGAAATGTATACAGCAATTTTCTCGAATGGAGAAAACTATCGAATATCAACAATAAACTATTGAAAATTTGGAAAATGTCGACCCCTTTCTTACGCAACCAATCACGTGCAAGCAGTTTTCCACGCTTCTTTTGCGTTCCGCTTCGCACTATAAAAGCAGACCGATTCCTGCTTCTTCGCTCATTCTTCTTTTTGCCGTCAGACTGTGAACATGGTCAGCGAGCAAGTCTCGAGTGCCTTTCGCATTCTCAGCTCAGTTTTCAATGGAACGCGAATGGAACAACAACACGCCGCCACGACTGAAGCCGCTTGTTGAAGCGCACATCGTCATCGCCACCGCAAAGCTCATCGGGCGAGGAGGATTTGTACCAGTGTGCCGTCAAAATGTGTCAGTGTTACGCAAATTCAACATTTCAATCGGCCCTTTCCAGAGCCAACAAATGTGTTTTAAAGAGTTGATTGTGTAATATTCCCTAATTTGTTCGCGATGGCTGAAGAAAATCGACCAAAGCCGCTTGTTGAAGCGCACATCGTCATCAGCACCGAAAATCTCACCGGGCGAGGAGGATTGCTACCAGTGCGCCGTCAAAATGTGTCCGTGTTACGCAAATTCAACAATTCAATCGGCCCTTTCCGGAGCCAACAAATGTGTTTTAAAGAATTAATTGTGTAATATTCCCTAATGTGTTTACCACATACTTGCTATAATTTCTTTATTCATCTCATAGCAGCATACAATAATTGATTTATTACGAATAATTGACAATACGGCAATTTGAGGATGTTTCCGAAGACGCTGCTGCAGTGCCGTCGGGATGCAATAACAGCATAATGCTAATCTTGTAATTCCCTTACCCAGACATCAGTTTCATATAGCCTATTTCCCAGATAAGAAAACGAAGAATTTGAAAGGAGCATCACCTGCTATTCTAAGGGTATAAAGCATCCCTCCTTCGTTGAATTCGGTTTCATTCTGTTTTCGCTTTCGAGCTGATAAGAGCTCCTCCAAACCTGCTCAGCTCCTCGCTACCAGAGGCAAGCCGAGATGGCTGAAGAAAATCGACCGAAGCCGCTTGTTGAAGCGCACATCGTCATCAGCACCGAAAATCTCACCGGGCGAGGAGGATTGCTACCAGTGCGCCGTCAAAATGTGTCCGTGTTACGCAAATTCAACAATTCATTCGGCACTTTTCAGAGCCAACAAATGTGTTTTAAAGAGTTGATTGTGTAATATTCTTTAATTTGTTCGAGATGGCTGAAGAAAATCGACCGAAGCCGCTTGTTGAAGCGCACATCGTCATCAGCACCGAAAATCTCACCGGGCGAGGAGGATTGCAACCAGTGCGCCGTCAAAGTGTGTCCGTGTTACGCAAATTCAACAATTCAATCGGCCCTTTTCAGAGCCAACAAATGTGTTTTAAAGAGTTGATTGTGTAATATTCCTTAATTTGTTCGAGATGGCTGAAGAAAATCGACCAAAGCCGCTTGTTGAAGCGCACATCGTCATCAGCACCGAAAATCTCACCGGGCGAGGAGGATTGCTACCAGTGCGCCGTCAAAATGTGTCCGTGTTACGCAAATTCAACAATTCATTCGGCACTTTTCAGAGCCAACAAATGTGTTTTAAAGAGTTGATTGTGTAATATTCTTTAATTTGTTCGAGATGGCTGAAGAAAATCGACCAAAGCCGCCAAAATGTGTCCGTGTTACGCAAATTCAACAATTCAATCGGCCCTTTCCGGAGCCAACAAAAGTGTTTTAAAGAGTTAATTGCGTAATATTCCCTAATGTGTTTACCACATACTTGCTATAGTTTCTTAATTCATCTCATAGCAGCATACAATAATTGATTTATTACGAATAATTGACAATGCGGCAATTTGAGGATGTTTCCGAGGACGCTGCTGCAGTGCCGTCGGGATGCAATAACAGCATAATGCTTATCTTGTAATTCCCTTACCCAGACATCAGTTTCATATAGCCTATTTCCCAGATAAGAAAACGAAGAATTTGAAAGGAGGAGCATCACCTGCTATTCTAAGGGTATAAAGCATCCCTTCTTCGTTGAATTCTGTTTCATTCTGTTTTCGCTTTCGAGCTGGCAAGAGCTCCTCCAAACCTGCTCAGCTCCTCGCTACCAGAGGCAAGCTGTGTGTACGAGATGGCTGAAGAAAATCGACCGAAGCCGCTTGTTGAAGCGCACATCGTCATCAGCACCGAAAATCTCACCGGGCGAGGAGGATTGCAACCAGTGCGCCGTCAAAGTGTGTCCGTGTTACGCAAATTCAACAATTCAATCGGCCCTTTTCAGAGCCAACAAATGTGTTTTAAAGAGTTGATTGTGTAATATTCCCTAATTTGTTCGAGATGGCTGAAGAAAATCGACCAAAGCCGCTTGTTGAAGCGCACATCGCCATCGGCACCGCAAATCTCATCGGACGAGGAGGATTACAACCAGTGCGCCGTCAAAGTGTGTCAGTGTTACGCAAATTCAACAATTCAATCGGCCCTTTCCAGAGCCAACAAATGTGTTTTAAAGAGTTATTTGTGTAATATTCCCTAATGTGTTTACCACATACTTGCTATAATCTCTTAATTCATCTCATAGCAGCATACAATAATTGATTTATTACGAATAATTGACAATACGGCAATTTGAGGATGTTTCCGAGGACGCTGCTGCTGTGCCGTTGAAATGCAATATATTGACGTTAACTACGTCTTACGGCAATATACTGGGTGTCTATTGAAAATCTATAATGTTGCGACCGTTATGATATAATGTTAGAGTTTGAAGGAAGGCTGCAACTATGACAATCGACTAAAATTCAAATGCAGAAAATCACTTGGCGTAGTTAACGTCATGCGGTCGTGTCTTGTACACAACCCCCCCTGATTTTTTCATCTTCGATAACATCTGCTCCTTCTTTGGAATAGAATAAATCTTGAAGCTCGAGGCCTCCCTTCGCAAGCAATATGTTTTTGACGTTGGATAACGTCTTTCGGCAACATGTGGAGGTACAATTTCAAAAAAACGAAAAATTGAGCATGTAACGAAAAATTGTCAGGTTTTGACCGCTAATAACTCAGCCATTTGTCGATAGATTTTCAATATTTATACATCAATCGATCGGAAATTTATCTACGCGTCGATTCAAATGGAGGACACTATTGATTATTGGCAACAAACTATTGAAAAATCGTAAAATGTTGACCCCTCTCTTATCTAACCAATCACGTTCAAGCACATTTTTGGGTTCCGCTTCCCACTATAAAAGCGCACCGGTCCTGCTTCTTCCCTCAGTCTTGTTTATTCCCAACCCAAGCTAAATGCTGCGAGTTCCGTGAAATCGCTCACCATGGCCATGGGCATCCTGCTAGACCATCAAATTCGTGGAGTTCACAACTAGAAACCTTGAAACTTGCCGTCGGAGGAGTGAGTAAACCAACGAAAACAAGGAAGCACAAAATTACCGACCTCATTTCGATTTAATCGTCTTCGGTAATCTTATGGTGTGTTACTGTCTAACAATGGATTGACAACCCAGTTCGATCGACGGTGACTAGCCCAAACCGTCCTTTTCAGGACGACCATTTTATTTTGAAAGAGTTGTGAGAATTTTCCACCGTGAAGAGCGACATTACTGGTGATTGAATGTGATTGATTCAGATTTTGGTCAGTAATTTGCATGCAATCATTTATCACGGCTAAATAATGCTTCTCGAGAATCACAGTGCCAAGAAATAAAATCGTCGACAGTGTGTGCATGAGTCGGATAAATCGCGAACGACACTTGAATGAAGAATCCATCAAGGTTTGCCTCGCATTTAGTGATGATTGAATGATGCCGTTGTCGTCGTCGCATGCTAGAGCGATCAGTATCAACTTGGCGAACAAAGAGCTAAAACTTATCAGCAACAGCTTTGTTGACGTTTTGATTTGGTGAGAAATAGGCCTTTTCATGTGACAGATCCGTCTATGCATTTGTTTACATCGGTGGAGGACCGGTGCTAACACGGGCCTGTCATTTTCATATAAGAACTGTCAAAGTGCTTCCCGATCAGCTGATTTGAGACGTCATGTGAATAGGCCTATTGTCGATCGAATCGAAATACACACACAGAGAAGACTGCAAAAATGCTACCGCCGCCCGAACCGAGCGACGGGAACCTAGATAAAACTTTGTTTGCCATTTATCTCCGTTGAAAACTTATCATTCGAAATTACAATTGATAACTTAATATTAATTAATCAATTGTGGCTCTGTAAAGGGTTGTTGTTTGAAATTGTGCTTCAATGCAATTTAAGCGCGTTCGCCACGGATACGACGAGCCAGCTGGATGTACTTCGGCATGATGGTGACACGCTTGGCGTGGATCGCGTACAGGTAGGTATCCTCAAACAAACCGACCAGTTAGGCCACGCTCGCTTCCTGCAGGGCCTTGACGGTCGTGCTCTGGAAACGCAGATCGGTCTTAAGGTGGCACGGGAGACCGTATTATTTTCCCCAAGGTGTGTGCATTTTACTCTGTAGCCAGAGTAAGGTGTAATCACTTGGCGAAAGCGGCTAGGAGGCCATCTTTAACTTGCTGGCCGTTTTGTTTACAAACATTACTGCCTTGCCTGGATGATGCTGAAGCTAAAACTAACTGTGCTGCCATCAGTGCGGACTAAATTGTCAAAAAAGAAAGAAAGGAGTAGAGCACACAAGGAGCAGGGACAAGATACACTCCAACTTCTTTTTACGACCGATTTTTTACCGACGGTTTCTTTTCCGACCACTTTTTTACGACCGAAATTCAGATTAACGACCGTTTTTATAAATGATTTTTTTTTTTTTTTTTTTTAATCTTTATTTGAGTGTATTTTAACGCACGAGGGCTAGTTCTACACTTTTTATAAATGATCATTATCTTAAAAAGTATTCAAAATAGAGGATCATGATGTTCAGCAAAATTGCTCAGTAGTTCAAGGGCTAACATATGGTGGTCATTCAATTGCGGAATTCTGCCACTAGGCGGCGCTAGTGAGCACAGAACTTTTGTTTTGCGGATAGCTCAGGATCCTGACCACTTAGAGAGATGGCGTCTTCGACAAAGTTGTTCAGTAGCTCAAGCGCTATATTTATAAACGCTACGAGGTTCAAAAATTTGCCACCAGGTAGCGCTAGTAAGCATGAAACTTTTGTATTGCGGATATCTCAAAATCCTGGCCACTTAGAAAGATGGCGCCTTCGGCAAAGTTATTCAGTACCTCAAGCGCTATATATATAAAAGTTATGAGAATCGAAATTTTGCCACCAGGCGGCGCTAGTGAGCATAGAATTTTTGTTTTGCGGATAGCTCAGGATCCTGACCACTTAAAAGGATGGTGCCTTCGGCAATGTTGTTCAGTAGCTCAAGGACTATCATTATTTTAACCAAGATATTCGAGATTTTACCACCAGGCGGCGCTAGTGAGCATAGAATGTTTGTTTTGCGGATAACTCAGGATCCTGACCACTTAGAGAGATGGCGTCTTTGACAAAGTTGTTCAGTAGCTCAAGCGCTATATTTATAAACGCTACGAGGTTCAAAAATTTGCCACCAGGTAACGCTAGTAAGCATGAAACTTTTGTATTGCGGATATCTCAAAATCCTGGCCACTTAGAAAGATGGCGCCTTCGGCAAAGTTGTTCAGTAGCTCAAGCGCTATCATTATAAACGCTATGAGGTTCAAAATTTTCCCACCAGGCAGCGCTAGTGAGAATGAAACTTTTGTTTTGCGGATATCTCAGGATCCTGGCCACTTAGAAAGATGGCGTCTTCGGCAAAGTTATTCAGTACCTCAAGCGCTATATATATAAAAGTTATGAGAATCGAAATTTTGCCACCAGGCGGCGCTAGTGAGCATAGAATTTTTGTTTTGCGGATAGCTCAGGATCTTGACCATTTAGAAGGATGGTGCTTTCGGCAATGTTGTTCAGTAGCTCATTATTCTAATCAAGAGATTCGGGATTTTGCCACCAGGCGGCGCTAGTGAGCATAGAATTTTTGTTTTGCGGATAGCTCAGGATCCTGACCACTTAGAAGGATGGTGCCTTCGGCAATGATGTTCAGTAGCTCAAGGACTATTAATATTCTAACCAAGAGATTCGATATTTTGCCACCAGGCGGCGCTAGTGAGCATAAAACGCTATGAAGTTCAAAGTTTTGCCACCAGAAGGCGCTAGTAGGCTTGAAAGTTTTGTTTTGCGGATATCTCAGGATCCTGGCCACTTAGAAAGATGGCGTCTTCGACAAAGTTGTTCAGTAGCTCAAGGACTATCATTATTCTAGCCAATAGATTCGAGATTTTGCCACCAGGCGGCACTAGTGAGCATAGAATTTTCGTTTTTTGGATAGCTCAGGATCCTGACCACTTAGAGAGATGGCGTCTTTGACAAAGTTGTTCAGTAGCTCAAGCGCTATATTTATAAACGCTACGAGGTTCAAAAATTTGCCACCAGGTAGCGCTAGTAAGCATGAAACTTTTGTATTGCGGATACCTCAAAATCCTGGCCACTTAGAAAGATGGCGCCTTCGGCAAAGTTGTTCAGTAGCTCAATCGCTATCATTATAAAAGTTATGAGATTCGAAATTTTGCCACCAGGCGGCGCTAGTGAGCATAGAATTTTTGTTTTGCGGATAGCTCAGGATCCTGGCCACTTAGAGAGATGGCGTCTTCGACAAAGTTGTTCAGTAGCTCAAGCACTATATTTATAAACGCTATGAGGTTCAAAATTTAGCCACCAGGCGGCGCTAGTGAGCATGAAACTTTTGTTTTGCGGATAGCTCAGGATCCTGGCCACTTAGAAAGATGGCGCCTTTGACAAAGTTGTTCAGTAGCTCAAGGACTATCATTATAAAAGTTATGAGATTCGAAATTTTGCCACAAAGCGGCGCTAGTGAGCATAGAACTATTGTTTTGCGGATAGCTCAGGATTTTGGCCACTTAGAAAGATGGCGTCTTCGGCAAAGTTGTTCAGTAGCTCAAGGACTATCATTATTCTAGCCAAGAGATTCGAGATTTTTCCTCCAGGCGGCGCTAGTGAGCATAAAATTTTTGTTTTCCGGATAGCTCAGGATCCTGGCAACTTAAAAAGATGGCGCCTTCGGCAAAGTTGTTCAGTAGCTCAAGGACTATCATTATTCTAGCCAAGAGATTCGAGATTTTTCCTCCAGGCGGCGCTAGTGAGCATAAAATTTTTGTTTTCCGGATAGCTCAGGATCCTGGCCACTTAGAAAGATGGCGTCTTCGACAAAGTTGTTCAGTAGCTCAAGGACTATCATTATTCTAGCCAATAGATTCGAGATTTTGCCACCAGGCGGCACTAGTGAGCATAGAATTTTCGTTTTTTGGATAGCTCAGGATCCTGACCACTTAGAGAGATGGCGTCTTTGACAAAGTTGTTCAGTAGCTCAAGCGCTATATTTATAAACGCTACGAGGTTCAAAAATTTGCCACCAGGTAGCGCTAGTAAGCATGAAACTTTTGTATTGCGGATACCTCAAAATCCTGGCCACTTAGAAAGATGGCGCCTTCGGCAAAGTTGTTCAGTAGCTCAATCGCTATCATTATAAAAGTTATGAGATTCGAAATTTTGCCACCAGGCGGCGCTAGTGAGCATAGAATTTTTGTTTTGCGGATAGCTCAGGATCCTGGCCACTTAGAGAGATGGCGTCTTCGACAAAGTTGTTCAGTAGCTCAAGCACTATATTTATAAACGCTATGAGGTTCAAAATTTAGCCACCAGGCGGCGCTAGTGAGCATGAAACTTTTGTTTTGCGGATAGCTCAGGATCCTGGCCACTTAGAAAGATGGCGCCTTTGACAAAGTTGTTCAGTAGCTCAAGGACTATCATTATAAAAGTTATGAGATTCGAAATTTTGCCACAAAGCGGCGCTAGTGAGCATAGAACTATTGTTTTGCGGATAGCTCAGGATTTTGGCCACTTAGAAAGATGGCGTCTTCGGCAAAGTTGTTCAGTAGCTCAAGGACTATCATTATTCTAGCCAAGAGATTCGAGATTTTTCCTCCAGGCGGCGCTAGTGAGCATAAAATTTTTGTTTTCCGGATAGCTCAGGATCCTGACCACTTAGAGAGATGGCGTCTTCAAGAAGGTGGTCATGAGCTCAAGGGCTATAAAAGCTATGAGATTTAAAATTTTGCCACCAGGCGGCGCTAGTGAGCATGAAACTTTTGTTTTGCGGATATCTCAGGATCCTGGCCACTTAGAAAGATGGCGCCTTCGGCAAAGTTGTTCAGTAGCTCAAGCGCTATCATTATAAAAGCTATGAGATTCAATATTTTGCCACCAGGTGGTGCTAGTGAGCATGAAACTTTTGTTTTGCGGATATATCAGGATCTTGACTACATAGACATGGCGTCTTTGGCAAAGTTGAGCTACTCAACAAGTTTATCGAAGACTCCATCTTTCTAAGTGGTCAGGATTCTGAGATATCCGCAAAACAAAAATTTCATGCTCACCGACCGATTTATTTTACGACCCCCCGATAACGGTCGTAAAAAGAGGTTGGGGTGTAATTGAACGCGCCTTGATTTTCCCTATCTTTTGTCTCACTCTAACAATTATCATCAAAACTTTGCAGAAGCAAATCTCTAGTTTAGGTGAACCGATTAAACTGAAAATTTAATGGGTTGTGCACTACATATATATAATGCTAGTGATACATTTTTCGCATCGATATATTGAGTGGTACTTGAGATTATCTTTTCAAATGGAGAGGGTGATTAAAACACCGTCCCGTGGCCTTAATCAAAAAGCCCTGATCGATTTCACCGCCAGCAACAACGATTGCTGTGGCGCACAAGATTTGCAAACTCTGCACCTGTTATGATGTGGAGCTGGGCTTGTCAGATGATTATGGTGATATTTGCCCTGTCGAGATCACTATAATGAATTGTCGGGCACTACTGGTTTGCCTCTACATTTCTCCGGATACCACAATGAAGCAGAAGAAGTTCTTCATGGCGCGAAACTTCTTCGAGTATCAAAAGGAGACCATGCCAATCATCGTGACAGGTAACTTCAACATCGATTTGAACAAAGAGGAGTACACAGAGTTAGCGGACTTCATGGACAAGAGCCTTAACCTCAAACTGGCTTTGGAATCCACTAAAGCAACCAATCTTACTTACTTACTTATTTGGCTTTACATCAATTATCTTGATAAAGCCTCGCCAACAATATTTCGCCAATTCCCTCGGTTCATGGCCGCTTCTCTCCATCCTCGACTGTGACCCACGCTCTCCAGGTCCTGGTGTACCTGATCAATCCACCTAGCTCGCTGCGCCCCACGCCTTCTTGTTCCGACCGGATTCGTGGCGAACACCATCTTTACAGGGTTGTTGTCCGGCATTCTTGCAACATGCCCTGCCCAGCGTATCCTTCCAGCTTTAGCTACCTTCACGATACTGGGTTCGCCGTAGAGTTGAGCGAGCTCGTGGTTCATCCTTCGCCGCCACACGCCGTTCTCCTGCACGCCGCCGAAGATCGTCCTTAGCACTCGGCGTTCGAAAACCCCAAGAGCTTGCAAGTCCTCCTCGAGCATAGTCCACGCCTCATGCCCATAGAGGACTACCGGTCTTATGAGCGTTTTGTACATCGTGCATTTGGTGCGGGGGTGAATCTTTCTTGACCGCAGTTTCTTCTGGAGCCCATAGTAGGCACGACTTCCGCTGATGATGCGCCTTCGTATTTCCCGACTAACATTGTTGTCAGCCGTCAACAAGGATCCGAGGTAGACGAACTCGTCCACCACCTCGAAGGTATCCCCGTCTATCGTAACACTGCTTCCTAGGCGGGTCCTGTCGCGCTCAGTTCCGCCAACCAGCATGTACTTTGTTTTCGACGCATTCACCATTAGCCCGACTCTTGTTGCTTCGCGTTTCAGGCGGGTGAACAAATCTGCCACCGTTTCAAATTTTCTCCCAATAATATCCATGTCGTCCGCGAAGCAAACAAATTGTCCGGATCTCGTGAAAATCGTGCCTCGACTGTTAAGTCCGGCTCTCCGCATGACACCTTCAAGCGCAATATTGAACAACAGGCACGAAAGTCCATCGCCCTGTCGTAGTCCCCGCCGAGACTCGAACGAACTGGAGTGTTCGCCCGAGATCTTCACGCAGTTTTGCACACCGTCCATCGTTGCTCTGATCAATCTTGTGAGCTTCCCGGGAAAGCTGTTCTCGTCCATGATTTTCCATAGCTCTATGCGGTCGATACTATCGTATGCCGCCTTGAAATCGATGAACAAATGGTGCGTAGGGACCTGGTACTCACGGCATTTCTGGAGGATTTGCCGCACGGAAAAGATCTGGTCCGTTGTCGTGCGGCCGTCGATGAAACCTGCTTGATAACTTCCCACGAACTCGTTTGCTATAGGTGATAGACGACGGAAGAGAATCTGGGATAGCACTTTATAGGCGGCGTTTAGGATGGTGATTGCACGATAATTTTCACACTCCAGTTTGTCGCCCTTTTTGTAGATAGGGCATATAACGCCTTGCTTCCACTCCTCCGGTAGCTGTTCCGTTTCCCAGATTCTGACTATCAGCCGATGCAGACAAGCGGCCAACCTGTCCGGGCCCATCTTGATGAGTTCGGCTCCGATACCATCCTTGCCAGCGGCTTTGTTGTTCTTGAGCTGTTGAATGGCATCCTTAACTTCCCCCATCGTGGGAGCTGGTTGATTTCCGCTATCCGCTGTGCTGACGTAGCCATCGCCTTCGCTGTCCTGACCTTCTGTGCCTGTGTTCTCTGCGCCATTCAGGTGTTCATCGTAGTGCTGCTTCCACCTTTCGATCACCTCGCGTCCGTCCGTCAAGATGCTCCCATCCTTATCCCGGCACATCTCAGCTCGCGGCGCGAAGCCTTTGCGGGATGTGTTGAGCTTCTGATAGAACTTCCGCGTTTCTTGAGAACGGTACAGCAACTCCATCTCTTGGCATTCCACCTCTTCCAGGCGGCGCTTTTTGTCCCGGAATAGGCGGGTTTGCTGTTTCCGCTTCAGTCTGTATCGTTCCACGTTTTGCCGCGTACCATGCTGCAGCATTGCAGCCCGCGCTGCATTCTTCTCCTCTAAAACCTCTTGGCACTCCTCGTCGAACCAATCGTTTCTTGAGCTCCGTTCCACATATCCGACAACGCTTTCGGCAGCGTCGTTAATGGCTGCTTTGACTGTCCTCCAGCAGTCCTCAAGAGGGGCCCTATCGAGCTCGCCCTCATCCGGCAACGCTGCCTCAAGATGCTGCGCGTACGCATTGGCGACATCCGGTTGTTTCAGCCGCTCGAGATTGTACCGGGGCGGGCGTCGGTACCGTACATTGTTGATGACGGATAGTTTTGGGCGCAGTTTCACCATCACCAGGTAGTGGTCGGAGTCAATGTTGGCGCCACGATAGGTTCTGACGTCGGTTATGTCGGAGAAGTGCCGTCCATCGATCAAAACGTGGTCGATTTGCGATTCTGTCTGCTGAGGTGATCTCCAGGTGTACCGATACGGGAGGCTGTGCTGGAAATAGGTGCTACGAATGGCCATGTTCTTGGAGGCGGCAAAATCTATCAGTCGTAGGCCGTTCTCGTTCGTCAGCCGGTGGGCGCTGAACTTTCCAATCGTCGGTCTGAACTCCTCCTCCTGGCCAACCTGAGCATTCAAATCTCCTATGATGATCTTGACGTCGTGGCTTGGGCAGCGGTCGTACTCGCGTTCGAGCTGCGCGTAAAATGCGTCCTTGTCATCATCAGTGCTTCCGGAGTGTGGGCTATGCACGTTGATTATGCTGAAGTTAAAGAATCGGCCTTTGATTCTTAACTTGCACATTCGTTCATTGATCGGCCACCACCCGATCACGCGCCTTTGCATGTCACCCATCACTATAAAAGCTGTTCCCAGCTCGCGTGTGTTGCCGCAGCTCTGGTAGATGGTATGATTACCTCTAAACGTTCGCACCAATGCTCCTGTCCAGCACACCTCCTGCAGCGCTACGATGTCGAAACCGCGGGTCTTCAGTACATCGGAGAGTATGCGAGTACTTCCAATGAAGTTGAGAGATTTGCAGTTCCACGTACCGAGTTTCCAATCGCTAGTCCATTTTCGTCGCTGTGGTCTTTGCCGATTGTTCCGGTCCGTATTCTCTCGTTGACGTTCCTGTGCTGATGTGTTTTTACGGCTGGCTCGCAGGGCCTGACACCAACCCCCTAGATTTCCGGAGGACCATTCCCCCTAAATGTTCGGAGGGCCATAGTGCGCAGTTTAGCTTAGAGTCCTTCTCTGGCACTCGGACGATGATCAGCCGCCCCTGACATGGGGAACAGACGCTGTTGTGAGCCGCTCCTAACGTGGAGTACAGACGCTCCAGGTTTGCAACAGCAAACCCCCCCTTCCCTGTCAGCATACGACCAAAGTTCCCACCGGGGGTTGGTTACCCGATCTTCCCCAAGGTTACTCGTACCCCGGCCAGTACCACGAGGAGGTAGGGATAGGAGTTGCTGGGCAAGAGGCTAAGGACCGCACAAAGGGGTCTATTTTATTCCTGCAGGTACGCGAGGTACCAATGGTACGCCATGCCCAGCCATTTACCGCGCCAACCAATCTTAGTGGATCATGAATGGACCTAACGTTCAACCGGTATATTTGTTTGGAGACCAAAAGTTACCGCTCATGCTTCATCTTCCATCGACCGGTTCTATCGGTGTTGAAGTGTTAACCGAACCAACCAAATAATAACGCTAAATGTCCATAATAGATTAGAATTCACATGCAACAAATAGTTTGAAATTTGATTAGATTTTTTGTCAGTACCTAGAATTCTTTCATAAGTTCGTAACGGTCCTAAATCTGGAAATAGAAGAAGCTAACGTTATCCAACGTCAACTTGGCGGTCGTATCTCGGAAACAACCTCTTACTTTTTATTTTCGTCGAGTTCTTTTCCTCACTGGCTGTAACAATGACCTCAAAGTTTCGTTTCCATCGCATCCACTCCTTCCGGGTTTGTGTCTCGGGAAGATGGTTGAACTTAAATGGATTTATATTCCATCCTTCCATTCTTGATTCCGTTTCAGCTAAAACATTTTAAACTTAGTCATAGGGATGGTTGCTAGGGTAATAGCTCATCTGTTATTTTTCAAACAATTGTGGATTTTTTTCTGCATTTCGCAGTGTAAGTGTCCTGCTTGTAGCAGTATAGCTTATTTCTACAAATGGTAGAGGCTTTTACGCATTCCCTGCTATTAGCAGCGGAGTGTCCTGCGTATAGCAGTGTACTGTTTTTTTTAACACATTAATTTCTTACCAATTCAAACATGTTTTCTCTGAATTCGTAATTCTCAGAAATATTTGTCTTTTTGAAATAGATTCGTTATCCGTTTGAAATATTCGTAATGCGTGTTCCGAGTTCGTGTTCCAGATACTTTGATCCCACCTCGAAACCAGATGTGATAACTTGAATTGAGTACGTCCACTCTCTGTAGGTGCATACAATAATCTGAATTTATTATTTCCAAATCTAATCAAAGCCTACTAATACACAACGATAGCACAATTCCAACGAAATTAGCTTTGACATGAAGTGTCATACTAATACTCTTTAGTTTTGCATTCGTTTTTCTTAACTGATTGACAGAAACTTCGTTATTTCGTTTAATATGTTGGGGGTCCCGCACTATCAAAGTTACCCCGTTTTACGGTACTGGTAGTTGGGATTTATTCAACAATTTCATAACTCCAAAAATGGCACTTTTTGACACCCACCAAACCCAAATGCTTTGTAAGGATTTCAGTGACACTACTTTGAGCATCGCCGGTGTAAGTTATGGATCAGATATGACGGCTCTTCCTAACTGAACAATTGAATCTAATGATTGATGCAATGTTCAAAGCCACCACTATGACTGAAGCAGTCCAAGTACCGTAAAATCGGGTGTAATTGATCAGAAGGGTGAAATTGATCATCGTATCACACGATTTCAATTATTCGTAATGGAGCACAAATATCAATGTAAGCTGCAGTAAATGAACGTTACTTTTCGTAACTATTGTCGAATTATGTGTCGTGAAGTTTTTTGCGTTAAAGAATGTTTATTACTATGAAAATAATGTAAAATTTTAAAATCATGCACGGTGCAGTATTGACAAACTCCTATGAACTTCTATTTCTAAGCATGGATTTGAACATGATATTAACATGAAAGTTTATGAGGATGCTTGAGATATATCCCTAAATCAGATTTCATCACCAAAACACGTACCAATTAGCTCATTTGGTTGAAATAACTGAATTTCTGTTAAATATCATTGAATTCCTTAGGAAATTGCATACATTTAGGCGTTTTTCGCGTAATTCCTGAAATTTAACTGTTCGTTATTTATATAAATATTGCATTGTTAAGAATTTGACCAGCATATTCGGATTCAGGAAGCTCAAATTTATCATGTAGAGTTGTTTTGAAAACTAACAATTATGGCATTGACAAGTGATCAATTTCACCCCGAAATGAGATCCCCTGATTTTTTATTTTAGAGATATTTGTTAACACTAAAATGACATTTGTTAGAAAATTTCGTTACATGATCAGATGAGGCTCACCTTCGTACTTGTTTTCCTGCATTTAGTTGTTTGGCATTATTAACATTATAGAAAACAGGCTAGAAAAAAACCGTGAAAAATGATCAATTTCACCCGAAATTACGGTAGATGTAAATTTTACAAATCAAATTGTTTTTGGATTAGGGTTGATGTACCAATAGCCGTATAGCTAAGAACAAACATTCGCATAAAATCGAAAAATAACGCTAGCGTCATTATTTTGACATCATCTGAAAGCTTTTTATCTTGGTTTTGTGGGAAAAATATGAAAACTGCGAAAATTCATATGTTTGCATTTATTATCGCTTGTGCCACTATAGGAATACCTGTGCCTATAGTAGCACTATTTCTAATTTCTGTTCCTATAGTAGCACTAGCATCACGGCGTTGGCAAAATACTAATCAAAACCGTATTTTTACAAAGCTTTTATATTTTTCCTTCAAAGTGTGGATCAAAAGCTTTCGTTTGATGTAAAAAAAGTACTTAATTCATTAATTATTTCGTATAATAAAAAAAAAATTTCTCTCAGTAGTGCTACTATAGGAATAATAGGTTAACTATAGGCGCAAGGGAGCTCAAATTTAAGGCAAAAATAATTATTTTGATCATTTTTTGAACAAAATCAAGCTGTGTATCAATGGTACTTAGATAAATAGCTCCTGACCTTCATGTCAGAAAATATTTTGAAAAGATTCATAGCAAAACGGCCGTAAAAAGCCACTAGTGCGACTATAGGGGACTGTCCACTAAGGGAGCACTGACCCTACGTTTTTCTAATGGATCCAAATAATAATTTAAATATTTTTAATTGGAATGCTTGTTCTCTGAATGGTAAAGAGGATGAGCTGTTTAATTTTCTTACAACTAATAACGTGCATAAAACAATTATCACTGAAACGTATTTGAAACCTGAATCCAAACTCAAAAGAGATCCTAACTTTTTTGCTAATCGTAATGATCGACTTGATGGGGCATGTGGGGGAGTTGCAATCATCATTCATACTTCCCATAAACGCATAATTGTCCCATGTGAATAGGAAATCCAGCAAACATGGGACTGGCATGCGTTTATGGGCAGCATAGGCGTATAAAACATCAACTGCATTTCGTCATTTGAAACTTAAGTGTTTGATACTTTAGGTGTTTCTGTTGAAACACAGCTTGGTAAATTTACTTTCATTGCTGCCTATTTGCCTTTTCAATGCTCTGGACAGTAAGTTAATTTGCTCCAAACTGACTTGCGAAAATTGATTCGCAATAAGTAATTTTTTTTGTCATTGGTGACTTTAATGCCAAACATCGGTCATGGAATAATTCTCAAAGTAATTCCAACGGCAGAATTTTATTTGATGAGTGCTCTTCAGGATATTTCTCAATTCAATACCCTGATAGCCCTACATGTTTTTCCTCTTCTAGAAATCCATCTACGATTGACTTGGTCTTAACCGACTCTAGTCATCTTTGTAGCCAATTAGTTACTCATGCTGATTTTGATTCTGATCATGTGCCTGTTACATTTCAAATATGCCATGAAGCGATTCTCAATCTCATCAGCTCTACTTTTAATTATTTACGAGCCGATTGGAATATATATGAAACGTATGTTGACTCTAATCTTGATGTCAACATTTCTTTAGAAACTAAACTTGATATTGACAATGCTCTTGAAACTTTAACAAATTCCATTGTTGAAGCCAGAAGCATTGCAATTCCAAAATGTGAAGTAAAATTAGAATCCGTGATTATAGACGATGATCTTGAACTCTTGATCCGTCTTAAAAACGTGAGGAGAAAAAACCTCAGAAGCCAATACCGGCATTGAAAGAGGAAAACAAATTA
Source organism: Aedes aegypti (assembly GCF_002204515.2). Classification (NCBI taxonomy): domain Eukaryota; kingdom Metazoa; phylum Arthropoda; class Insecta; order Diptera; family Culicidae; genus Aedes; species Aedes aegypti. The sequence goes on along the minus strand of NC_035109.1, from coordinate 99,436,028 downwards.
TTACTAACTAATTGCGAAAAAGCCCAAAAATTTGCTATGCAGTTTGAAAGTGCGCACAATTTTAATTTAGGACTTAATAGTCCAATTGAAAATCAAGTTACTCAGGACTTATTCTCGATCAAGAGAACGTTTTCGAAAATGCCTGGGAGACTGATTTGGAAGAAGTGAGAACTATTATTAAAAAATTCAAAAAATATGAAAGCTCCTGGCGATGATGGAATTTTCTACATCCTCATCAAGAAACTTCCAGAAAGTAGCTTATCATTTTTAGTTGATATATTTAACAAATGTTTTCAATTAGCATATTTTCCTGACAAATGGAAAAATGCTAAGGTTGTTCCAATTTTAAAACCAGACAAAAATCCTGCAGAAGCTTCTAGCTATCGTCCAATCAGTTTGCTTTCCTCCATCAGTAAACTTTTTGAAAAGGTTATTTTGAACAGAATGATGGCCCACATCAACAAAAATTCAACCAATTTGCCAATGAACAGTTCGGATTCCGCCATGGACATTCGACCACTCATCAACTTTTACGTGTAACAAATTTGATCCGTTCCAACAAATCTGAAGGCTATTCTACTGGTCTTGCTCTTCTAGACATAGAAAAAGCATTCGACAGTGTTTGGCACAAAGGTTTGATCGTAAAATTGAAAAACTTTAATTTTCCAACATACATTGTTAGAATAATTCAAAGTTATCAGTCAAATCGTACACTTCAGGTTAATTATCAGAACTCCAGATCTGAAAGACTTCCTGTAAGAGCTGGTGTTCCTCAAGGCAACATTTTGGGACCAATATTATACAATATTTTCACATCTGACTTACCTGAGTCACCTCAGGGATGTCAAAAATCTTTGTTTGCGGATGACACAGGCCTCTCCGCCAAAGGACGAAGCCTGCGTGTCATCTGTAGTCGATTGCAAAAAAGTTTGGATATTTTTTCTTCATACTTGCAAAAATGGAAGATTTCTCCTAATGCTTCCAAAACTCAACTAATAATATTCCCACATAAACCAAAAGCTCTTTATTTGAAACCTTCAAGTAGACATGTTGTCACGCTGAGAGGGGTTCCAATAAATTGGTCAGATGAAGTTAAGTATCTAGGGCTCATGCTAGATAAGAATTTAACTTTCAAAAATCACATTGAGGGCATTCAAGCCAAATGTAATAAATATGTAAAATGTCTCTATCCCCTTATTAATAGAAAATCAAAACTTTGTCTTAAGAACAAGCTTTTGATATTCAAACAAATTTTCAGGCCAGCCATGTTGTATGCTGTACCAATATGGACTAGCTGTTGTAATACCAGGAAGAAAGCTCTGCAGAGAATTCAAAATAAAATTTTGAAAATGATTCTGAGGCTTCCTCCCTGGTATAGTTCCAATGAGTTACATAGAATATCTAATGTTGAAACATTGGAACAAATGTCAAATAAAATAATCAATAATTTCAGGCAAAAATCGTTACAATCTTCTATTGCCACGATTAATGCGTTATATGTTTAGGTTAAGTTAGGTTAAGTATTTTGAAAACGTTTTTTTTTCTCTTATAAGCAGGTGAAATCAACTCACCTGTAAAAAATCTGAACTGCTACGGCAAATGAAATGTAATATGTTGTTAACAAAATGTTAATAAAATTTTAGATTTGTTTTACCAAATTAGGATGATAGTGTTGCCTAATAACACAAAAGATATGACGGCTCACTGTTGGGGAAATCTATTCTTCATCAAACTCCCGAAATGAGCTACGCAGACTTCGAAGATTTCAAACAAGACGAGTACACAGTTTCAGCGATATCATTTTCCGCTAATGATATCCAATGAAACGGATAGTGAAAACTATATAATGCAGAGCATGTATGGAAAGCTTGATTGAGGATGATTTAAGAACAGTGAAAATGCTCAGTATGATTTCCGAATTTGAGTTCAAGGGACATAGCTGTAAATGTGTGAAATATTCTTTTATTTCATATTTTTAACAATTTTTGGCATTACAGGGGTCAAACATAACATCAATTTGAAAAAAAATCTACGGCGTCCTGATATCTACAATACTGGAAAATGCAGACACGAACGGATATAATATATTCGAACCATATTCATTTCAGAAAGCTTGTTCAGCTCAGCACAAACAGGAGCTAACAAAAAAGTTGTAATGGCTTTGTTTGAACCAATTTGAATTGTGACACCCTAACGAACCACATAACATACGTTCCACAAAAAAGAGTTAGATTCAACCCGCTCTCAGTATCAGTCGTTCTCTCATCAACCCGAACAGATCAGATATAGGCACACGCGATAGAATGTAAGTCATCACCCGGATAGTTATCTCCCAATCGACCGTGTGCGTAGACCTGTATCGTTCTCTTGCGACCGCGTTTGAAGAACCAATAAATTGAATTCGGTTATACAGTGCCGGTTTGTCCTTTCCAATAAAGTGTCGTTTAACTTCTCAAAGTCAGTGTCGCGTTCAGTTCAAGTTCCGAAATCCGGATACAGTTCGTTTTCCGTCGAAACATTTTTGGTCCTTCGAGCCGGATTTCGGGGACTTAGTGCGTGAAAGTGACCGAAAACCAGTGAACAATAGATGGTTGAACTATGGACACTATGGACTGAACTTTGACCTGCTGAAGAGGGTCCAGTGTGTGTGAAAACGAGGTTCAGTGACCTGCATGCGAAGAGCAGTTAACCCAAGCGTTCCAGTTTCAGTGTGACGACGACATCAGTTTGCAGATTGGAATACAACAGTGTCATCCAGCAGATAGGCAATTGTTCCAGTTTTGCCTATACAAGGTCCGCATTGCGTTGGGCTGTTGGAGCACGTTCATCGTTCATCTTTCTCCATTGGCTGTGCGATCGAGATACTAAGGGTATGCGAAATACCGAATGATTCCGTCAAATACGCTTCGAAACGAAATTCCGCGGAATTCCACGGAACTCGCACAGGCGAAATTTGTATTTTGCTATTTCGTTTCGTTTCGCCAAATTGTTAAAATATTTCCACGGAAAATTGAAAACAAACGGAATAAAACGGAATTTCGCGAAATTCGAGTCTAATTTCGAACAAAAGAAGCAAAGCGTTCGCTTCTACTCCTAGCAGCTACAGTCAAAAATGGGTCCGTATCATGGATCAAATCGACTCATATCATGGATCAGAACACTATAACAGCAAATTATCTGCGAGGCAAACGAATGGTGTGCTAGTAAAAGCATACGTTTTGGCGTTTCTTTATCGTCTTATCGTAGATTCATAACTGTGGTATGGGTTCTCGATTGGTTACTCGATGGCCAATCGATCAAGTGTTCAGCTTGAACCGCTGTCGAGTTCGTTAGATTTGTGCTCTTGAAATTTTGAGGTACCGTCAAGCTACCATTCACCGTGCATTTAAGAAACAAATGCACTTCAATAAATTATATAACTTTTCCAAATAATTTGGAGCGTACACCACTATGTAGCGTGCAATTATATCATAATTCAGGGAAAAATCTAAAACTAGTGATGCATAAAAAAAAATATTAAAAAATTACGTTTGAAAATGTCATGCTTAGGTCGCCTCATACCGTTCTATGTCACCATTTACCGTGCACACTAGTGCACCATTCACCGTGCGTATAGTTTTCGTCGTGATTTTATTTCGTATCTTGAAATAACGTTGTTGATGGAGCAACTATGTTGCTAATAGTGTGCGCACTGATTTTTAAGAGTATTCAAATCTACATTTACATTGAAAAGTTTAAAAAATGGCTAAATAATTTTTTTTCACTAAAATCGTTATAGAAGGTTTGACTGTATTGTCAAAGCCATTCCATATTCACTAAAAAACTAAATATGAAGTAGTTCAATCACGATATAACAATAAATCTAGTATTTCCGAATAATTTCATGCCTTTTAAACTAATGCACGGTAATAGGAACCATATATATTGAAGAGGGTCCATTCACCGTGCACTTGGGTTTCGACTTAAACACAATAACAAATTATTATTTGCATAAAATATCATTGCTCATACGATTAAATACATCTTACTAATAGTATCCACAGCAAAAACTAGTTGAAATTTTGAAAAATTTCGTACTCAAACGTTAAAATGAAAAATGTTAATTTTTGCGTTTCTACTAAGAGTGTTGGAAAATCTCATTATCAAACAGAATTCACATGATTTTGAATACATAAACTAGGTTTTTCAAAATGCTTTGTGACAAAAACTACTTCATTCCATTAGTTTTATCTTATTTCGCTGACAAAAGAATAATTTGTGAAAATTGTATGAATATTCAGTAGAAATGTGTAGATGTGCACGGTGAATGGAGGCCGCACGGTGACTGGTGACTTAACGGTATGCCTTCGATTTATATCCACCCTAAACAAGGAAGATGCGTACATTATTTTATATCAAAAAATGAATCTAGGTTTATTTCACGCTGTACCACACCACCAACTCCTCTCTCCTCTTATAACGTGACATAATTTCCTCACAACCCCCAATTAAAAAAAATGCGAATATTGATAATATATTATTACAAGTATTGGAATTTGGCCGCAAGGCAATGGTCTTAACCTTTTCAATACCGACATCAAGTTTCAAAATTCTCTAGTTTCGCCATCGTTCGATCGATTTTGATGATTTGTTTTAGTAAAAATCACAAATCAGTTATAAATGTGATACATGCATTGCATGCACCATCAAAATTGGTTCCAGATTTAGATTTAAGTTTGGTGGGGTACCTAGGGTATTTCACAATAGAAAAGCGCAAAAAAATGTTTTTTTTTTCGATTTTCGCACATCTAAATCTCGAGAAAAAAAATAAGCCAAACATTAAATTTAGCTCATTGAAATACGGATTATCTGAACGAACATGGGCGAACTTGTCAATCTTATTTGCGGTTCCTCTATGCTATGTAGTCCTGGTTCAAAACTTTTTTTTTCGAAATTTTCAAATATTTTTTAAAATACTCTCGAGGCTCAAAATTTAGTAAAAGTGTGATTTTGTAGTCAGTTTAAAACAAAGAATCTGAAAATGAGATAATATCAACAATCCTTAATTCTTCCAGAAATCGTCCAGAAATTCCTTCACAGATTTTGGAATAGGATCATTTCTCCATTATTTGCTCTACAAAATAATAGAAATACCTTCAGTATTTTCTACAAGGTTTACTTTAAAAGTTTGCATTCATCCAGATTTGATCCCTCCAAGAATTAATTCACAGTTTATGCAAGGCTATTCTAGAAAATTTATTAGGAACTTCTAAATTAACCTAAACAGGCAATCCTGGCTAAGTTGCTATCGCAATATCTTATTTAGAGTTTATTACTTTTGCAGTTCTTTGAAATTCATCTTGATTGATTTTTTAGGTATGTGTTGATGGATTTTTTTTTTAATTTAATTTAATTCAATACTCCAGCAAATATTCCAGTGATTCCTCTGTTCTACTTATTTTTCTACTTCTTTATGGCGTTATGTTCCACCTGGGACAGAGTCTGCTTCTCAGTTTAGTGTTTTCATGATCACTTATCGACTTGTGTCTCCAATCACATTCATCCAAGCCACAAAGCATAAAGTACAGCAAAAAAAAAATAATATCATTATTCCATGTTTTATGGTATATATTAGCATAACATCACATCCACATGATTAAAAAAATGTAAGGCATTTCTAAAAATCAAATTAATTTTGGGCTCCTCTCAATATTTTTGAGATTGATTTAAATGTTTGTAACTGCTTATTGTCCCAGTGGGGACGTAACGCCAGAAAGAAGAAGAAGAAGAAGAAGAAGAACTGCTCTTCGACCCACTTCTTAGTTGTAACATTTAAATTAAACCCACTCATTTCCTTGTGTGAGTGTCAGATATGTTGAAATGAAACCTTATAAAGTTATTAAGAAGATTTCAAACAAACATAAAAGGGTCTTACCAAAACATGTAAGGATTCCGCTGAGCAACGCTAAGGTTTCCATATGGTAAAGGATTTAAAAAGAGGTTTGTTATGCCTATTGTCAAATTTCCAGCTTTTGACAAGAAAAAAAAACAACTTAAATGTGTATTCCGCGAAACAAATTCAAAAATTTCGTTTCGTTTCGAAAAATTCCGTGAGATATTTGATTTCGTATCGAGTTACACGGAACATTTTTAAGTTTCGTTTCGTTTCGTCATTTTAAGCGCAAGATATTCCGCGTATCGTTTCGTTTCGTATCGACATGGAAAAAATCCATATCGCATACCCTTACGAGATACCTACTGCGGACGGCAACAATAGATCCAGACTGCTAACCGGGGAAGTATTATTTGCATGATCTGTGTGGGTTTGTGGTGGCTTGCATGATATGCTACCGAATACCATTTTTTTTTTTTTTTTTTTTTTTTTTTTTTTTTTTTTTTTTTTTTTTTTTTTTTTTTTTTTTTTATTAGACACTTTACACCATCTGGTGCATTCGTGTCTGAAAATCGAAAAACTTTACTTTATACGATACATCGCTATCAATATCATTTCTTCCTAGATCTTGTTTGATACACTTTCCATTCGGGATCTAATTTTTGGCTGCCCTGGCTACACGATCGCTTCAGTACATTTTCTTCTGTTGCGCCACTGTTTGTCTCAGTTGACAACCGTCTCTTCCCGGCAGATTCGATTGTTTCGCTCGCATGCATATCACCGCTATTGCTGTGACCGTTGTCGTCGTTGTTGCTCTCGTCCCCGTCGTCATCGTCATGGTCACTCGAGTCATCGGCAGAATGAACCGATGGTGCGCCGCAGTAGTTGTTTTCGGCTTTCTCGTCACTGGAGGTTGGTGGTACTTGGGATTTCGATTTTGTTGCTGTGATTGGTGGTGTGCGTTGCTGTTGATTGGTATCGACTTTCGGGTAACTGATGTAGCTGCGGTGACCGTCCACGGCAACGTATGACGGCAAGGGTTTTTCTATTCTCATTCGCACAACTCGAACACCGTTCGGGACCCCCGGAAAAAAGTTCTTCCAAACGTCGTTTTGAATAGAAATTACCTTGCCGTACTGTTGCATGTAGTTGCTGATTGTCGTGTTGGACATTTGTGGCGGGAGGTCGTGAACCTTCACGATCGTACTGGGGCCATCTACGTACACCGGGACGAAATAGTCCCTTCCTTCGTAAACGAAGGAATGTCGCAGATGGTGTTGCTTCTGTAGTCGTGGCGCCAAGCTTGCGTTGTTCATTTCTATGAACACGCAATTCTCGAGGTGATGCAGCTGAATGCTCTTCACGTCGGCCATGTCGAGCTTGATTCTTTGTTTCAGAAACTCCTCCACCTGCTCTAGAATCGGTCGTTTTGGTAGAGTACTAAAGTCCACTACTAACGTGTTTCTTCTATGCGTAGACATTTTGCGTCGGACACAAAATTCTATCGCAACGGACACTGCGAAAACTCGATGAACCGGAGCAAATAAAAAGTAGGTGTATCACGAACGAAGAGCGGTTGTCAACTGACCGAATACCATGTGGTAATTGAGTGGCAATAAAATTGATTAAATTATATGCGACATTGATTCTTTTGGGATTGAGCCCCTGCATTTAATGCAAAATCCCCCGGGTGGAACGATTGGTCTTGGAATTGATGGCATTTTTCTTCAGTTGGTTGTTGTCTGCTTTGGTTTGTTCGCACGCTGCTGTCAAAAATTATCGTCGTCTGTCTGCTATTTCGCGAGGTCGCGCGGGACGTCGAGTCGATTGTGGGTGTTTCAGTAAAATCAGTGCACAGTGGAAGTGGTAAATTATCAGTGGCAGTGGAGTGTTTAATCATTACATTATTCAGTGCAGTGGTGAACCATCAGTAATCAGTGATCATGACTAACGATCTTCGTGAGTTAGAGAAGCAGGACCGGAACGTTCGGAAGACGTTGGAAGGGATGCAGTATTTCGTCGATCATTACAATCCTGACCAAGTTGACCAAGTGGCGATCCGACTGCAGAGATTAGAGGAGATTTTTCAAGAATTCCATGCTGTCCGTCGGAAGATCGAGTTGCTGACTGATGATGTGTTCTCCGATGACGAAGAAGACCCCGAAAAGAAGGAGTCCAAGGAGCAACGTAAGACTCGCATTGCTAGTATGATGCAGAAGCGGGAAGACGAAAATGTGAAAATCGTTTTGAGGTTCGAGAACGCCTACTATAAGATTAAGGCGGCGCTCACTCGATTGCTACCCAATCCGACTTCCGTTGCCGCAGTTCCTGTTGGTCAACCCTTGCAGCAAGTTGCACCAGCGCTTTCAAGAGTCAAGCTACCTGAAATCCGATTGCCAACCTTCAGTGGACACCTGAGAGAATGGGTTACCTTCCGTGATACGTTCCGTAGTCTGATACACAACAACGCACAGTTGTCAGCTATGGACAAGTTTACTTATTTGCGATCGTCATTAACCGGAGAGGCTCTCCAAGAAATAAACTCTGTGGAGTTGACCGAAGCAAACTACGACGTGGCCTGGGTAACATTAGAGCGGAGGTATGAGAACAGGAAATTAATCGTGAAGGCCCATTTGGATTCTCTATTTTCCGTTGAAGTGATGAAGAAGGAGAGCTACGAGTCGCTGAGCAAACTCATCGGCGATTTCGAAAAGAATCTGTTGATGCTGGATAAGATAGGAGAGAATACGGCAAATTGGAGCACCATACTGGTGTACATGATCTGTTCACGGTTAGATTCAGCCACCCTCAGACAATGGGAGGCTCACCATAAGTCGAATGCAGTTCCTACGTATGCGAACCTCATCCAGTTCCTTCGTGAGCATTGTTCTGTACTTCAGTTCTTTGCACCGAGCAAAATAATTCCTGTCCAGGAGAAACGGCTTAAAGTAAGTGTGAGTAACTTCAGTCGTGGAATAAGTGCATCTTCTGTGGAGAATCTTTTCACACTGCATTTCGTTGTTTTAAGTTCCTGAAGATGAAGGTTTCCGAACGGATAGATTTGGCTCGACGGAATAAATTATGCCTAAACTGTTTTTCCTCTGGGCATCAAACGAAATCGTGCACCAAGGGCTGCTGCCATCACTGCCAGCAAAAACACCATTCCCTGTTGCACATTGAATCCAACCAACAGTCAACCCCACCTGTCAAATCCTCCGTCCCGCCGCAGAAGAAACCTCCATCGCCAAACCAGCAGCAACACCAGACACAATCACACAATAGCCAACCTACACAAAACCAGACCATTACACCCTCCACAAGTGCTCTCCCTGTCACACTCTCGCCCAAAACTCAACCACTATCCACCACAAATCAGACATGCACAAGCCAGAATTCAGTTTCTCTATCAGTCAGTAACCGTATTGGAGATGTCCTTCTCTCCACCGCTGTGTTTTGTATTAAAGACCAGTACGGAGCGACACGACTAGCCAGAGCCCTGCTCGATTCGTGCTCGCAATTCTGCTTTATGAGCACCAATTTCAGTCAGAAGCTGAAGTTTCGTGGCTTCCCCGATAACTTATCTGTTCAAGGAATCGGTGGTTCGAATTCGGTATCCCGTAAACGAGTAAATGCTCGTGTCCTTCCCCGGTTCAGCGATATTTCGTCCTATGACGAGGACATGTCGTTCTACGTTCTACCGGAGTTAACCGCTATACTGCCGGTCCAAAGAGTTAGCATCGGTCAATGGAAACCACCTTTCAACATGACGTTGGCCGATCCACACTTCTACGAGCCTGGGCAGATCGACATCATCATTGGTGCCGAATATTTCTATGATTTTCTTACCGATGGACGAAGCAAAATCTGTGATGAGGGACCAACACTTCAAAACACTGTCTTCGGTTGGATCGTCTCAGGGCGTGTTCCAACTCAACCTGCGGGTCCGTCGCAAGCAGTTTCGTTTTCGTGTACGCTATCAGATATTCACGATCAGTTAGCACGTTTCTGGGATCTAGGATTCTAAATCATCCAGCATCCAGTCGGTAGAAGAATCAACCTGTGAAACCATCTACGACGAGACAACAACTCGGGACAGCAATGGCAGATTCGTAGTGTCGTTGCCTAAAAAGGAATTCGTCATGCAGCAGCTTGGAGAATGTGAAACAATTGCCACTAAACGTTTCTTAGCCTTGGAACGACGACTAGAAGCCCACCCCGAGTTGAAGGCTCAATACCACCAGTTCATCCACGAATATGAGCAGCTTGGCCATATGAAGCAAGTTGACTCCAATGATCCAGATTTTGCCATCTACTACCTTCCGCACCACGCAGTACTAAAGCCAGACAGTACCACCACAAAACTCCGTGTTGTGTTCGACGCGTCCTGTAAAACCTCAACGGGTGTCTCGTTAAACGATGCTCTGATGGTTGGACCAGTCGTGCAGGATGACCTCCTGGCGATTCAACTGCGATTTCGTCTCCACCGAATAGCCATCGTTGCAGACGTAGAAAAAATGTATCGGATGATTCTGGTTTATCCGTCAGATCAACGACTCCAATGCATTCTATGGAGGAATTCTCCAAACGAACCCATTCGCACCTACCAGTTGTCAACAGTTACGTACGGCACAGCTTGTGCACCGTACTTGGCCACCAAGTGTCTGCAAAGACTGGCTGAGCTGGAGTCCGAGAAGTATCCCGAGGCAGCGAAGGTATTGAAAGAAGACTTTTATGTCGACGATATGCTAACCGGAGCTGATAACGTTGAAGCCGCTACTCAGTTGACGAACGAAATGATCGAGCTTACCTCTTCCGGTGGGTTCAATTTACGAAAATGGAATTCCAACTCCAGTGAGCTTCTTGATCAGTTACCATCGAATCTCGTCGACAGTCGGCCGGCCTTAGAGCTCGATTCAGCAAATACTCCTGTGAAGACACTGGGATTGCTCTGGGATACCACTTCAGACTGTTTTCTCTTCCGTTCACCTGTATGGGAATCAGATGCGATCATCACCAAGCGGATTGTGCTTGCAGACACAGCTCGTTTGTTCGATCCTCTAGGCCTGGTGGGACCAGTTGTCGTGGTAGCAAAAATGTTCGTGCAAGAGCTGTGGAAGCAAAAATGCGACTGGGATGAACCGTTGCCCGAAGCGTTCCAGAGTTCCTGGATTGAATATAGGAGAAATCTTTCCGCCCATTCGTCGTTTGCGATTCCTCGGTGGGTGGCGTTCAGTACGGATCTAGCTTCCGTTCAAGTTCATGGCTTCTGTGATGCTTCAAATAAAGCGTATGGAGCGTGCCTCTACCTCCGCAGCACCACTTTCAGCGGTTCAGTGGAAGTGCGTCTCATCACAGCCAAATCCAAAGTCGCACCACTAGAAGATCTGAAGCGGAAGAAAAGGGTTCAGACCACTCCCCGGTTGGAATTGTCTGGCGCATTGCTACTCAGTCATCTTTATGAAAAGTTCGTTGCCAGCACTGCAATTCAGCACACAGCCTATTTCTGGACCGATTCCACGATCGTTATGTACTGGCTTTCATCACTGCCATCACGGTGGCAGATATTCGTTGCAAATCGTGTATCGGAGATCCAGCACGCCACAAAAGGATGTCCTTGGAACTACGTAGCCGTAGAAGAAAATCCTGCCGATATTATCTCGCGAGGAATGACACCGGCACAGCTGCAGTACGAAAAGTAATGGTTCGAGGGACCGTTGTGGCTTAGTCAAAATTCAAGCTTTTGGCCATCGAAAGCGCCAGAAGTTGAAATCGATCCTGCAGTCTTGGAGGAGAAAAAGGTCGTTGCGCTTCCAGCGACAGCTCAATCAGTCAGTGAAATATTCAGTCTCCGTTCATCGTTGTTCAGTTTGGTCAGATTAGTTGCTGGAATTCGCCGATTTGTGCATAACGCACAGCACAGAAATGACCGTCGAACAGGGTTCCTATCGTACCCCGAACACGAGCAAGCATTAGAAGTCCTGGTACGATTAGCGCAACGTGAAGCTTTCCCTGCCGAAGTAGCTGCTTTGAACAAAAATAATTCTGTCAGCCCGTCATCTTCGATAAGCAGATTGAATCCAGTTCTCATCAATGGTATCATGTGTGTAGGTGGTCGATTAGCAAAGGCGCCAGTGTCAGTCAGTCGGAAACATCCGATGATTTTGAGCCACCATCATCCGATGGCAAGATTGATCATACACTACTACCATTGCAAACATTTCCATTCTGGACTGCAGTTGCTTGTATCCACCGTACGCGAGCGGTTTTGGATTACTCGCATCAGAAGTCTGTCCAATTCCGTCATGCACCAATGCGTTCAATGCTTTTGAAGCCGGCCAAAGGTCTTAGATCAACTAATGGCCGACCTTCTCTCGGAACGAGTTTCTCCTGCACCTCCATTCCTAAGAGTAGGAGTGGATTATTGTGGACCGTTCCTGATAAAGTATCCCGTTCGTCGTGCTACTGCCACAAAACATTTCGTCGCCATTTTTGTCTGCCTGGTCACGAAGGCCGTTCATTTTGAGCTGGCTAGCGATTTAACTAGCGAAGCGTTCCTTGCTGCCTTCAAAAGATTCGTGGCTCGCAGAGGAAAACCAGTTCTCGTCATGTGCGACAACGCCACAAATTTCGTGGGAGCCAAGCGTAAACTGGATGAGTTACGACAGCTGTTCATCGAACAAACATTCCAGGATTCAGTCGTCCGAGCAACGATCGAGGATGGCGTAGAGTTTCGCTTCATTCCGGCAAGATCTCCCAACTTCGGTGGCCTGTGGGAGGCCGCAGTGAAGTCCTTCAAGGGTCATTTCAAGCGTACCATCGGCGATCGAGTGCTCCAGTACGACGAGATGATCACAGTGTTGCCACAAATCGAAGCGATTCTCAACTCGCGACCACTTACGCCAGTTAGCAACGATCCTGCAGACTTCGAAGCGTTAACCCCAGGTCACTTCTTGGTTCAGCGACCATTAACAGCCATTCCCGAGCCGTCGTTGGCAGACCTCCAGCGAAATCGACTTTCAATGTGGCAACAAGCGCAAGACTACGTTCAGCAGATTTGGACCAAATGGTCCACTCAGTATCTGTCCGATCTCCATAACCGGACTAAATGGACCCGTAAAAGGGACAATATCTCTGTTGGGACTCTCGTCCTACTCAAAGAAGACAAGCTTCCACCTTTAAAATGGAAACTTGGTCGTGTCATTCAGATCCACGCTGGGTCAGATGGTAACATACGCGTTGTTACTGTCAGAGCTCAAGATGGCGAATATCAAAGGGCAATTTCCAAGATCTGTGTCCTTCCGATACGCGACAATTCAGATTCTGCTGAGCAGATTTAATCTACACTCTTTTCGACGACTCTGTACTGCAATTTCGAACCACTGCCAACGCTTTCCAAGTACCAGTATTCCGGAAAACCACTTGAGGTCTAACCATTCAGTTTGTTCATCAGTCATCAATTGGTCCATGAGTGATCAGCTACTTCTGTATCGTTTTGCATGTGTGAAGTCCACGGTGGCGTCCTGTCCGTCATTATGAAATGTTCCCGATTATGTGGCAAATTTCCATTTGCCAAGGTAGGAAGAGGCGTTGAAAAGATGCGTTCATGGTGAAGGAGAATCCATGGCACCTCCAGATCCGTCGTCGACAGCCAGCATTAGTTCGTCAACGTAGAATTCATCGTCATTGTCCATCCTACTGAAGCTCCACCAATGTTTTCGTCGTGCGACCGGGACATCGTCGGTGCTTTGGCACCCGCGGAGGCCAGGAGGCCTCCGCTCCAGGCAAGTCATTTTATGCTTGGGTTATATAGGTGAAAAAGCACCCTCTCATCTTACAGATAGATTCCGTTCGATTGCCTGTGGCCGTGGACTCCACCATCCCTCATCTACCATTAACATGGATTCCATCATCCGTTATCTTCATCACCTGGACATCGTCAGCGTATCGACGCTCGATCATGGATCCGGGACATCGTTGGTGCTTCGGCGCCCGCGGAGGCCAGGAGGCCTCCGCTCCAGGGAAGTCTATTTATGTTTGGGTTATATAGATGAAAAAGCACCCTCTCATCTTTCAGGATAGCTTTCCCATCATCGAGCCATGGCATTTGGCCATGGAACTACCATCGATCCGTCTGTGGAACAACCGTCCAGCGATTCCTTTCATCTGAAGCTACCACAACCGTGGTGATCAGTCGTGTCCAGCCCTCAAGTGCCAAATTCGTACAACCGTTCATCAGTTGGAACTTGGAAGCAGCAGTAGTCATCAAGTCAGTATTCGTCAGCAGTCGTCGAGTATCCGTAGCAGAATTTTCGTTCAACATCAGTATAGTTAGCGAACAGAAGCAACTAGTAGTCAGCATCGTCATCAGATTATTTCATTATTGAGCAAACCAGTTAAGAATTAAGATTATGCTTAGATTTGTTGAAATTTGATTAAGATGTAAGGTCAGATTTGTTGAAATCGGTGAGATTCCAAGGTGGGCGGTATGTTTGAACCAATTTGAATTGTGACACCCTAACGAACCACATAACATACGTTCCACAAAAAAGAGTTAGATTCAACCCGCTCTCAGTATCAGTCGTTCTCTCATCAACCCGAACAGATCAGATATAGGCACACGCGATAGAATGTAAGTCATCACCCGGATAGTTATCTCCCAATCGACCGTGTGCGTAGACCTGTATCGTTCTCTTGCGACCGCGTTTGAAGAACCAATAAATTGAATTCGGTTATACAGTGCCGGTTTGTCCTTTCCAATAAAGTGTCGTTTAACTTCTCAAATTCAGTGTCGCGTTCAGTTCAAGTTCCGAAATCCGGATACAGTTCGTTTTCCGTCGAAACAGGCTTATTTAGATAAACGGGTTCCACTCTATACCAAACATATGATATAGTTTAAGTAGCCCGCTAATTCGCCTTTTTGGGTTTATAGGGCTGTTACACGGCTAATATAAGGCATGTCAGCTTTATAGAGTTGTATTAGCAAGGAGGGCAAATTAGAGCTATTTGATTACTTGGGATGCACACCAGATGCTGGTGTGTACTGGGTGATGGATTTTCAAGATATTTATTCTAAATGCTTCGTTTGTGGTTAAAGTATAACTTTCCTATCTTTGCGCATGCGAATTGCAACTGGAGTTAAATTGTATGCAGCCTCTGTTTCATGAAATTAGTAAACAACAAGACCAGTAAACATCAATATTTCATACATAATTAGAATAGTACAGTGCCATATATCGACCTTTCAATGTTCGACGAAAATATTGTCCGTGCAAGGAACGTCTGCATTAATGCCTACCCAATGTTGTTACAAGAAGACTGGAAGATGACAAACTGCGTGATCTCGAGATAGTCGTAACCGCAGAAGATTGCGAGGAAAAGCTCGACGACAACCGAGGGTCTGGGCAACCAACTTCAAAGGGAGATATATTCGTGAAAAGATGAAAATAAAAAGAAAACTACCAAGTATGGCTGATTCTGAAGCAGAGGGAATCCGGCGTACCAGGAAGAAGAATGTCGTTACCGTAAAATCGGGTGTAATTGATCAGAAGGGTGAAATTGATCATCGTATCACATGGTATTATTTACTCGTAATGGAGCGCATATATCGATGTAAGCTGCAGTAAATGAACGTTGCTTGTCGTAACTATTGTCAAATTGTGTGTTGTGAAGTTTTTTGCGTTAAAGAATGTTTATTACTATGAAAATAACGTAAAATTTCAAAATCATGCACTTTGCAGTATTGACAAACACCTATGAACTTCTATTTCTAAACCAGGATTTGAACATATAAACCTGAAAGTTTGTGAGGATGCTTGAGATATATCCCCAAACCAGATTTCACCACCAAAACTCGTACCAATTGGCTCATATGGTTGAAATAATTGAATTTCTGTTAGATATCATTAAATTCCTTAGGAAATTGCATACATTTAGGCGTTTTCAGCGTAATTCTTGAAATTTAACTATTCGTTATTTATATAAATATTGCATTGTTAAGAATTTTACAAGCATATTCGGATTCAGGGTGCTCAAATTTATCATATAGAGTTGTTTTGGAAACTAACAATAATGGCATTGACAAGTGATCAATTTCACCCCGAAATGAGATCCTCTGATTTTTTATTTTAGAGAAGATGACATTTGTTAGAAAATTTCGGTACATAAGTCGATGAGGCTCACCTTCGTACTTGTTTTCCTGCATTTAGTTGTTTGGGATTGTTAACATTCAGGCATTGCAGAATTCGCTCTCATTTGAGTATGAAGCACGATCAAAGCAAGCAAAGAAAAACATTCCATCTGTTGCGGTCCACGATCGTCATTGTATCGCAAGGTGTAACAAGTCTGATAAATGGAAGCAGCGAGCGAGAGCCCCAACGAGAGAGCCATGATATAATCAATTTTTCCCGCTTGTTTACCGTTGGGGGTAGGTGTTTTTCTTTACTGGCACGATAAACAATCCACGAACTTCCAACAGCAATAGTGTCCCCAGGCTTGGAGCATGTTTAAAGGGGTTTTATCATGCCCAACTATCCCCCCAATCTGATCAAACTTGTAGCAGTATACGATAAACAGTCTCTCATAATGTGCAGCATGTTGTGATAGTTACAGAGAGCGATACGTGAGAGATTCTCTTAATTCTCTCAGGATTCAATCCCTGTTAACATTATAGAAAAAAGACTAGAAAAACCGTGAAAAATGATCAATTTCACCCGAAATTACGGTACCGTAATCCGGGGTATCATTGATCAGCGGGGTAACATTGATCGGAATGATCCATCTCATCTAAAGTACGTATTATCATTTATTGTGGAAACATTTCCAAATCATGAATGGTGCTTCTCTTTCTCATATCCATGAGCTAGTAAAAGTTAATGTTTTTGTGAAAATTAAGTTAACCTTATGCGTAAATTTGTCAACTTTTTGAAATAATGATTTTAATTGTTAAAGATGACACTACCGAAGATTCATGTCTCACACAAGTTCTGCAAACGATATAAGCAAGGAAAATGTGATTCTTACTAAAAATGGCATCGCCGAAAACGATTCCGTTGTCAAAAAAAAATGACTTGTAAGTGTTTGGCCTTCATATTCGGCTTCAGGGGTCATGATTTAAGTAAGTAACGACATTTTCAGTATTACCGAACGTTATTTACATAGGTGATCAATGTTACCCCATATCAGCTAAACCAAAAAATCGCTTAAAACATGCTTAAATCTTTCAATAAACAAAATACAGTATACAGTCTCGAGCTATGGGTGGCAGTACTTGTTTTAAAAATATAAGACATGCCACGTTTGCATTTTCAAACGAAATATAGTAGAAACATTCAGAAAAATGATCAATGTTACCCCGGATTACGGTACCATAGTTTTGGATCAAAGATAAAACGATTCCGAAAGAAACGCCACAACGTATGCCTTCACTAACAAACCTTTCGACTACCTCGCAGATAAATTGCTGTCATAGTGTTCTAATTCATATGTCGATTTCATCCATAATACGAAATCTTCTCTCTTCCCAAGTAGCAAAGTTAATTTTATGCTATTCTTGAAGTATTCTCTTACACCAATTCTATAAAACTATAAATAAAACCAGTAATTCTACAAACCTACGCTAACCCAGTGATAAACCTCTCATAAGTCTAAAGTGGCCCACACTAGAGACGGTGTTGGAGAGCAGCTGTCAAGTATCTCTTAAAACTTGTAATCATCACTTATGACAATCTTCAACACATCAATAAACCTTCCACAAGTAGTTCTCAAGACAAGTTAAACTAACAATATGTTTATCTTGTTGGTTTGGCTAACGAATTTATAAATACTTCTTAATAAAAATTTTTATCAATAATAAAACACAATCCAAAATAAAACATTTGTGATGATAACTTTCCGCTTTTTTTCGATACCTACCTGTATTTCGGTTGTCACGCTTATTACATCGTGAATATCATGCATGAAACACCCGAAACGCACTATGCGCCTCGACAATATTGCATTTTCAGAAAAACAATTTCATTAATTTGGTGCACGAAAATGTTGAACAATCCAGCATACATGGATTCTCCCATCATGGCTCCCTTGCCAAAGCATAGATAATTACAATCATGGCGGTAGTTTTACTCAACATCATAATAGAACCATGATAAATTTTGCTGAACTCGGGCAGGCGTAACAAATATCACTTGAGAGTTCATAAGCTTAAGGCGATCATGATGAAGACAAACTAATCTTCTTGAAGAACGTGATAAGATTCGTTCGTTTTATTCAAGAGGAGCACATTTTGACGTTTGTTTGTTTACACTTTTCGTTTTTGGAGAAAAACGTTCATGCTAGATTTTGTTACGGCATGAAATTTAAAGCTACAAAACGACTAAAGGTAAGTATTACCAGCTGTGGATAACTTCTTAAAAAGGCCAGATGTTGAGCAGGGAAAGCAAACATTTAACAACATCCAGAAGTCCATCTTGCAAGGAGGTGTCCAGTGGTCTAGCTCCGCTCCTATATCATGGCCAAGGGGAGGAACACCACTGGAACTGGTTATTTGCGTTATTAGTAAGTTGTGCGCCGTGAGTTCAACAACGACTTCCGTGAAGAACAGATCGAAAATCCACGCAAGGATTCATAATAATCAATAATGTACATATTAGTGCGTTGATTGATGGGGAGAAATTTATGATGTTCTCGGCCAAGAGCTCTTACTCTCGCTCGAGCGCGTACTTACAGATAAGTACGAGAGTTTCATGAATCTGTTGCCAAGATCACTTGTTCTTATTGAAAATGAAGTTTTATGTGATGCATCCGAAGTGTTCTTGAAGAAGTATATAAAACCAAAAACGGTTCAAGATCATTTCTACTGGGTGAAAATCACTATAAAACCTAGAATAATATGCAAACCAACGATAAAACTATCATAAAAATAAATAAAGCCAGTTAGAATCTAAATTGTTACTTGGGTTACTAATCCACATCTATGGGTTGGAGAACATTTGAAATTTCGATAGAAATCGACACTTTTAGGCAAATCATCGTGAAATTTGAGGTGTATTCCCGAAAACAACTATATTGTGCAGTTCCCTGGAGGGAATTTTGTTTTGTACAACGTCATCATGATTTTAAACACATTTTTTGCTGAGAAATGACCCTAAGTAGATCCATAACTGTGTCACCCAACTGTGCCGTTTTGAAGAAATCATTTAAGTGATAATTAAACGATGCATGGGAAACAATTGCAGAATCTGAATAAGAACAATGAATCAAATTTGAAAAAGGAGTGGATAAAGAAAAGGCAGATCAATTTCGCACCGGTGACGGTAGAACTGCTAGGATACGCCACTACTAGGTAGGTACAGTTCGACCAGAGCTAACATCATTTGTAATCTATACAAGAACAGACGCGTTCATCGATGTATGTTATGTGTATTAGACTGATGCAAATTTTGGAGTTTTTGCTCCCCTATGCTTAAACGATGTCAATTATGATGAAAATGATCCTCCCAAAATTTGAAGTGATTCGGAAGAAATTTGGTTGTGCACACGCTATTTGAAGTTTATATGGAAATTACTATGGAAAAGGCAAACCTTTTGTGTTCAGTCCTCTAACTGCTCGACATAATATTCTATGGAAAAGTAAACACACTCATCTCATGTGAAAACTTCCCAGCTACAACTTTGCCGAAGACCACTTTTCGATGGGACGTAAGGATAATTTGTTATTTTTGATAACAAAGTCTAAATCATGTTGAGATGATCATTCACTTACTTTCAGAGCAACACTGCTTTTTTGCTGTAGAACATAGAAGCCTGGATTACTTTGGTCTATTCTTCCTGCCAAGAGCACCACTGTTGCCTGCCGAACAGTTGGTGAAGCATGCTACATGTAAACCAACTTTATGATGATGAATAACAATTTATCCTGAGGTCCAATCAAAAAGTGGTCTTCGGCAAAGTTGTAGCTGGGAGAATTTCACATTAGAAGAATTTGTTCACTTTTCCATAAAATAATATGATGAAGAGATAGAGGGCTGAACACAAAAGATTGGCGTTTTCCATAGTAATCTCCATATAAACTTCAAATGGCGTGTGCACAGTCGAATTTCTTCCGAATTATTTCAAACTTTGGGAGGATGCTAATTACCATAAATAAAACCGTTTAAGCATAGGGGAGCAAACATTTCAAAATTTGCATCACTCTAATGTGCATAGCCATTGTTTTTTCGGTTTTGTCCAAAAACAGTGCACACACCTGCGCATATGTATATGGCAATATAAATAAAATTTTCGTCGATATTTTCTCAGGAACTTTAACCTTCGACTAGCCGAGGATCTGCTCTCAATGAATATAAAGAAGCTTTTAATGAGTTCTTGTGACTTGGCGGGAATCCAGCAATGCCTGAGGAAGATGTTGATCATCACCCTAATAATGCCATGTGCATGTTTTACTCATAAGTTAATTTCAATCCTTCTGAATCGTCATTCACTCTTGAGGATCCAACAATCAATGCTCAAACTTCTGTACAAGCTGTGCTGTTGTACTTGTACTGCATCTGGCACTTCTGTTCCAGTCTTTACTAAACTTACAGTTGCTGTGCCAAATTGTTGGAGAATTTTCAGAGCTCAAAAAGAAGAAAAACGAGCTGCAAAATAAACTTTTTGAGTTCAAAATCCAAAAACTCCATCAGGAAGTTAATTAGTCTTTAATTTCAAAATTGTACGTTTTTGTGCACTTTTCTTAAAATTCATTTTTACTTCTGAAGCGATACGTTTGTCGCAACCATATAACAATTATGCACACTTTTGATACACATACTATCATCATTTCTACAACATCCTAGAGTTATCCCGCTGTAGAATGTTTCATTGAGCATTACGACATAAATTTTAAAGAACTAAAAACAGTTAATGTAACGATGTTATAACGCTACCGTGTGTGACCGAAATCCGTACACTTGATTGAATTTTCATCATTTTAATATCAAAATGAATGAATATACAATTTTAAAATTACACACCAAATTACAGTAAGGTATTGACTGTTTAATGAGAAACTTGCAATGATCGATGCGCCACCATAATTCATATAACGGAGGGTATTAGAACTAACTTAGAGGTGATGATTTCTCAATTTGGAGGTTAAAATCACCTCCAAACACTAGCGATTTTGCGGTGAGATATTGACGTTTGATCACGAATAAGTTGTTGTTCAAGCTTACTTAATATAAGTAGGCCCTGATTTGAAAATTTTAAAAATCGAAATGTGACCGCTTATTATTGTGATGATTGGTTTGTGTGCTTCTTCTTCTTTCTAGCGTTAAGTCCCCACTGGGACAGAACCTGCTTCTCAGCTTAGTGTTCTTATGAGCACTTCCACAGTTATTAACTGAGAGCTTACTATGCCAATGACCATTTTTGCATGTGTATATCGTGTGGCATGTACGAAGATACTCTATGCCCTGGAAAGTCGAGAAAATTTCCAACCCGAAAAGATTCTCGACCGACTCATCCATTCGGCGCAGATTCATCGTAGCGAATTGTAGCCCATCAAGTATCAAGTAAGTATAGACGAATTCCATCCAGAATGAGTCGAAAAAAATAAAAATCGTACTCGATAGTCTTCGATTTGGATTAAATTTTGCACATGTTTTTGGTATGGTAGAATAAGTGTTTTACATAGAAAAATTGATCTTTTTGACTCAAGTGTAACTTTTGAAAATGGCCTATGAATTTTCACATGCAACTTTTTTGGAAAATTCTAACTCCGAAACTGTTGATTTTAGAGAAAAATGTTCTATGAAGAAGTTGTACTGAATCGTTTGGACTATTAGAAAAAAAAATACACTGAAAAAATATTTTATTTATTTTCATAGAAAATTCAAAAATAAAACTTAAATTTTGAATTACAGAAATACCCCATTTTTAATATTTTTTAAATTTTCACCATAGAATCTTGATAGTAAAGAGATGTTTAGGACAAAGTTTCATGATGGAGAAATTTTTAATAAAAAAAATTTCTAAGAACAACTTTTGGTTGATTTTCAAAATTTTGATATTTTTGTCAAAATAAATACGTTCTGATGATACAGTAAGCATCTTGAAATGATTCTAAGCCATAATGATTATATGAATAATTTCCCTAGAAGTAGCCAATTTCGAATTAAATCGCGTTTAATGCAAAAAATATTGTTTAAATATTAAAATAGGCCATTTTTTTAGTTATTCGTGATTCTTCATCAAGGATAATAAGTAAGGGGAAAGAAATATGGTCTTTACTCTCGAAAACGTGTTATTATTAATGGAGAAACGCGAATAACTTATGAAAATGGCTTATTTTAATAATCAAACAATATTTTTTGCATTAAACTCGATATAATTTGAAAATGGCTACTCCTAGAGAAATTATTCATATAATCATTATGGCTTAGAATCATTTCAAGATGCTTACTGTATCATCAGAACGTATTTATTTTGACAAAAAATTAAAATTTTGAAAATCGACCAAAAGTTGTTCTTAGAAAATCTTTTTTAGTAAAAATTTCTCCATCATGAAACTTTGTCCCAAACATCTTTTTAATATCAAGATTCTATGGTTAAAATTTAAAAAATATTAAAAATGGGTTTTTTGTGTAATTTAAAATTCAAGTTTTATTTTTGATTTTTCTATGAAAATAAATAAAATATTTTTTCAGTGTATATTTTTTCTTATAGTCCAAAAGGTTCACTACCACTTCTTTATAGAACATTTTTCTCTAAAATCAACAGTTTCGGAGTTAGAATTTTTCAAATAAGTTGCATGCAATAATTTATAGGCCATTTTCAAAAGTTACACTTGAGTCAAAATGATCAATTTTTCTATGGAAAACACTTATTCTACCATACCAAAAATCTGTGCAAAATTTAATCCAAATTGAAGATGGTCGAGTTCTGTGACTGACAGATTTGACATGGAATCCGTCTATAACGGCCCCGACAGCCGTAGCGCGCAGCTATTCAACCAGACCAAGCTGAGGGACGTCGGTTCGAACCGTACCGGCCGTGGATCTTATCGTAAAGGATTTTTTTCCGGCTTTTCAGAGCATAGAGTGTCTTCCTACCAGCCAAATGCAAAAGTGGTCAATTGGCAAATATGTAATGCTAAATGTTAATGACTGTGCAAGTTATCATAAGCCCCCAAACGTAACACCAGAAATAAGAAAACGAACATTACAACTGCATGAAGCATGATTAGTGTAAGCAGCATTTTACCTAATTTTTGAGTTGACTTTACCCAAAATTAAGTAGGTTGTTTATTCTCTCAACCCAAAATCTCTCTCTTCCCTACCAATGTTTTCAATCCCCAATGGGGGTAGTTTGGCCCAATAAGGCAAGTTCGCGTCGATTTTTCGTGGTTACCCAAGTTGAGAAACTGTGATTTAGCATCTTTTGCAGTTATTAGGGTCGGTGTTCCCTTAGTGGACGGTCCCCTATAGTCGCACTAGTGGCTTTTTACGGCCGTTGCGCTGGTAATCGTAGCAAAATAATTTTTGACATGAAGATCAGTAGCTATTTATCTAAGTACAATTGACACACAGCTCGATTTTGTTCAAAAAATGATCGAAATAAATAATTTTGCTTAAAATTTTAGCTCCCTTGCATCTATAGTTAACCTATTGTTCCTATAGTAGCACTACTGAGAGAAACTATTTTGTTTTTAAACAAAATAGTTGATAAATTAGGAACTTTTTTACATCAATCGAACGCTCGAATCCACACTTCAAAGGAAAAATATAAAGGTTTTGTAAAACTACGGTTTTGATTTGTGTTTTGCCTATTCCGTGAGGCTAGTGCTACTATAGGAACAGAAATTAGGAATAGTGCTACTATAGGCACATGTGTAATAAATACATGTGTAATAAATACAAAAACATGAGTTTTCTTATGTTTCCTAATTTTTCCACAAAGCCAAGATAAAAAGCTTTCAGATGATCTAAAAATAATTCCGCAGGCTTTATTTTTCGATTTTATACGAATATTTGTTCTTAGCTATGCGGCTATTGGTACATCGACCCTAGTACCATAGTGGTTTCTGATTTCGTGTACATACACGTTACATGTCACCAACACTACTTAAAGATTGCTGGTTGAAAATATAAACAAAGATCAGCTGTTGCCAGCAAAATCAAACGGCAGTATTTTCAACCAGTAAATTTGCGCACGTGTTCGTGACACCGCTCGGCGAGAGCTCAATGCTAGTGTCGATGTCCGAAAATGTTAACAGTGTTACAGGGACGAAAAAAGTCATGCTCACTATAATCAATTCACTGACATTTATGCCACCATCAAAGTAACCGCACCACCACCAATATGATTTTACCAATGAAGATTACACAAAAGTAGATGAAAAAACAAACAACGATGCCCGTATGTCGTTGGTGTTTTTGAATATCAGAAGCAGAAGAATTTCAATTTTAGAAAATTGATAATCAATAATGTTATTCGTATTAATTAAAATATATGCTGCTATACGGGTAATGTGCGATCCGATGCACGGAATCGATGCTATTGACGCGTCTTTAGAGTGCCTCGTGCAAAAATTACAATTTCCCGAAGCGGGATGTAAAAAAGTCAAGCTGGTTCGAATGATTATCATGTTTTGTTTCCGATTATCACAAAGCGGTTGAGTATCAGCAGGCTAAAAGGAAACTGACAATCATGCGGCAAGCGCTATGCCAATCTTTGGTGTGTTGTCAAGGTGAGGATAAAAATAAATAAAAATCAACGAAGATTCTACCCAGCAAGTGTCAATGCTTTAAGCCTTTCACGAATTGCCGCAAGCAATCTCAAGGAATTCCTTATGCGTTACCTCTAGCCATGCTACCGAGGATTCCTCAAAGAAGTATTCCAGGAGTTCCTCCAGAACTTCAATCAACCCTTCAAGACTTCTGCTATTCTTCCAGGGTTTCATGGAATATTCCAAGACATTCTCAAGAGATTCCTCCAGGGATTCTCCAACAATTTTTGCATGAATTTCATTAGATATTCGTTCAGAAATTCTCCCAGGAATCCTCTTACGAATTTCTATAGGAACTATTCCAGCAAATCCTATGTGGATTTCACTAATTATCCAATAATTTCGCACAGGGATTTCTTGAGCAATTACTCAGAGAATTCATGCAGGAAATTCTCCAATAATAAATCCAGTGAATTCCCCAGGGATTACTCCATTAAATCCTTCACAGATTTCTCTAAGAAGTCCTATATGGATTCCTACAAGAATTCTCTAATAGATTTCTATAAGAGTTCTCTCATAGATTCATCCATGAATTACACCAGGGAATAAATTATTTTGTTCCGCTATTCCTATAGGTATTCCTCAGGCGCCCATCAAGAGTTCATGTATTCCCTTTTTTCTACGGAACAATCTAAAAGGATGGTTTTGACATAATCAACACACTTAAAATCCCAGACAATCGGAATATAAGTATAACGAAATCGCCTTTTGCGTTATGCGATGCTTATATGTGCAACGTTTCCGTACAAGGTGTCGTCAAAAGGCCTCATACGTACAAAAGTGGGGACGATATATGCGCATTAGAGTGATGCAAATTTTAAAATTTTTGCTCCCCTATGCTTAAACGACTTATATTGTGGTAAATAGCATCCTACCAAAGTTTGAAATGAATCGGAAGAAATTTTACTGTGCACACGCCATTTGAAGTTTATATGAAGATTACTATGGGAAATGTCATTCTTTTGTGTTAAGCCCTCTTTCTCTTCGTCATAATGCTTTATGGAAAAGTGAACACAATCTTCTCATGTGGAATCCTTTCAGCCACAACTTTGCCGAAGAACACATTTTGATTGGACGTGAGAATAAATTGCTATTCATAATCATAAACTGGGTATGCATTTTGCATGCTCAACCAACTGTCCGGCAGGCAACAGTGGTGCTCCTGGTGGAAAGAATAGATCAAAGTAATCCAGGCTACTATGTTCTACAGCAAAAAAACAGTGTTGCGCTGAAAGTAAGTGAATGATCATCTCAGCATGGTTTAGACTTTGTTATCAATAATAACAAATTATCCTTACGTCCCATCGAAAAGTGGTCTTCGGCAAAGTTGTAGCTGAGAAGATTTCACATGAGAAGAGTTTGTTCACTTTTCCATAGATTATTATTCCAAGCAGTTAGAGGACTGAACACGAAAGCACAGACAAACAGACGTAACACTTAGAACAAATTTCTTCAAAATCCATCGCCTAGTTTACACCATCATCATCTGGTGAGCATGTTGCACGAAAAGGTGTTTCGTGCAACAAGACCGGCAGATGGGGGTAGTGTGAAACGTAAAACGTGAAGAAAAACGATGTGCGCGCCTCTGGTCATGAGATTTGTAACATAGCGAATTTGAAATGATCGTTAAATGAGTGGTCGATGGAAATTTCGTCAGTGTTACGTCTGTTTGTCTGTGACGAAAGCTTTGCCTTTTCCATAGTAATTTCCATATAAACTTCGAAGGGCGTGTACACAACCAAATTTCTTCCAAATCACTTCAAATTGTGGGAGAATGATTTTTATCATAATTGACACCGTTTAAGCATAGGGGAGCAAAAATTTCAAAATTTGCATCAGTCTAATGCGCATATTTTATTTGATGAAAGTTGGCATGTAATGAAAATCAAGGATAATACGAGATTGGTGGATAATATCTCGTAAAGGATCGACCATTAAAATTGAAACAAAATTGAAAATTGATTAAAATTGAAATTATTAATTCCTAATCCTAATCGTCTCTTAATTCATACTTAAGCTTTCATCTGATATCCAGAAATATACACAACTTAAGCAATTACTTAAGACTATATTTCCTTAAAATTTCAATTTGAAATGAATTTGAATGCCTCGAACAGATGAAATCTCAAGTATAAAAATGTTTATAAGAAAAAAGCTTTCAATGAGATATGTTTTCAAACGCAGAACAACTGTAGAAATGTCGTATCCCAATTCCCCATTTTATACATGAGAAACCCGAAAAAAGAAGCCGAAAGAATGAAAAATTCACCAACCTATTGGCCTCTGGCGATGAGCCGTTTTCCGGTAAACAATACCGAAGCAAATATTGTACTTTTATTTTCATTTCGCTGCTCGGTGAAATGTAAACAAGAAGCTACCAGGAATCCTATGATTAAACGTGATATGCTTCCTTTTTGTTGCTGTCGTGTCGCACTAAGGGCCTCATATGACTCCGTGAGCACTCTCGAGGAACTCTTTGACAACCCCCGCTTGTGTAATCATGCAGTGCTATTTCTCGATTACTTTTTCAAATCGACGTAAGTAACTTTCATATGGTTTTGAGAAAATTAATTCAGAAGAATCACAACCTGTCTTTTAAAACTGTTTTAAAATTAATCAACTTTTTAATTTTTTTCGCCGTGTACATCGCTTAAATTTTGCATACATTAAGCTCGCGTTCAAAAACTTGGGAGTTCCTGTTATTTCCCACAAAAAAAAAATATTACAAAATTATAAGCCGATTTATTCAGTTACTTTCGACGTTTTTCTACCAGTGTAAAATCGGCTCAAGTAGTGTTTTGTTTTGATTCGTGGTTAAGTCACTTTGTCTCTCCATACAGCGGGGCGGCGAAAGTAGTGGTTAGGTTGTGAAAGTTGAGAATCTTACTTTCGTCGTTTTGTAAATCCGGAAATTAAACGTTTTAAAAGTGAAAAATCGAGTTGGTTCAGAGCGCAACGTGTAGAATTTCGTCTGCGAAACACGTAGAATCGATAAAGTAAGTTTGTATACTTTTTTGACTTGAGTCTGTTAGAATAAGTTTTCGAGATTTGAATTATCCTATCAAAGTTCCCATAGTAACATATAGCTCTAGCGTTGCCTATGATGTCAGTGGTTCTTAAAACTGACTTCATAACTCATGCACATTCAAATAGAATCGAAATCTAAATTGAATCGAAATCGAAACGAAATCGAGTCGAGATCGACTCGAAATCGAAATGAAATCGAATCAAAATTCAATCTTAAACTGAAATAATATTTTTAATGAAATCAAACCTTTTTTCAAGTTTTTAAAAAGATTGTCAATCCCTGTTCGAGACATATCCACGACAAAACAGCTCTCCTTATCGACAAATAATATCCCAGAAAAAGTACAGCAACTTTCAACAGCCCTCGACAGCAACAAAGGAACACAATCGTCTCTGTCTCTGCCGCACAATCGGCACACAGTCTACAAGGATACAGGACCTCATCATATGAAACCACTTTCACTCGTCGTTTTGCTTTCCCTTTGAAAAAGAAATGTACACTCTACCATTGCACAATCAGCGGATAGAAATAAAATTTGACCAAAACTTTATCATCTTAATTGATGAAATCATTTATTTTGATATGCTATTTGGTGTTTTACTGTTTTAATGGTTCAACGCTACCGTATTTTAATGAATATAATTTTATCAAAAATGGAATTGGATTTTAAATTCTAAATTTTTCAAATTCAAATGCAAATTTTAGTAAAATGTCAATCAAGGATCATAAAAATATTAAAATATCAGACGTGTTTTCAAAAAATAAGAAATTTAAATTGTCGAAATCATTTTTGGTAGTTTTGTCCACCTCTCTGTATGACACCCAACCATTGTGCATTGCTGCCGTTTCCATGCAATCAAGCGTCGTCGTCGTCGAGCTTTCCCATATGGAAGCAAACTTTTCCAATTGAATTAAGTTCTCAACTTTCAAGTGTTCCGAACCCGGCTGAGTGAGTGAGTAAGTGAACGAATGTATGTACTGCTCATTCTTGGATTTCGTTTGCGCTTCTGCAGAATTTCGAAGATTTCTCGACAAAACAATTGGCCGGAAAACGAGAACCAAACGAAAAGTTCATGCAGTCCGAGTCGGATTTCCAGAAAACAAGCTTCTCTCCAACCCGGGGGAAACCTATCGAGGCTTTCTGGTAGGGTTGCTGGCGTTGTTATCGGAACAAGTAGGAGTGGATTTGGAGTTTATCACCCGACGGCCATCCTAGCTCATCTTACTGGCAATTAGTTGTAATACTTGTTTTAGTCATATGTGTACAAATACGGAAACTTTTGATTAGGAAAATTTTGCTTTGGCAAACTAGGAGCCAGGCTTGCACTTATTCATATCAGCTACAAACGGAAGTTCTAGGATTATTGCAAGAGCCTTCTAGCGGGTTGCGAGCCGAGTTTTCCTTGGATAAGGAAAGGATGTGAATACTGGGTAGCTGGTTTGATCGCTTTTAACTACAACATTTAACACTTCCAAACTTCCAATTGCTCAAATAAAAAAACGTCACACATATCAGTAATCAAATTAAATGAAAATATTGTGAAACGGCACCAATATTTTTGGTATAATCCTAATAATCTTTTATAGTAAGTAACTAACACGTAAAAAATTCCCAGCAGCTTCTAGCCCAGGCTTTTCGATTCAAGTGAGGAAATAAAGGGTTCTACCAATCGTCGTCAGTTTTCCCGAATTCGGAGGATGTAGGCAGGAGATCTTGAACTCCATCAGGGAATTTACATTTTCCTTACAAATCGCGAAGAAAGGAGACTGTCGAGTTTTGCCGTGAGCGCTTAAGGATCGCGAACTTCTTCTCAAACATCTTGAATAGAAGAAGCATTTCTTTTTTACTTATGACGACAAAACTGAACGTTTGTTCAAAGTTGTCTTGAAAGGTCTCTCATGTGACTATAAGTCACCTGAAGAGATCAAAAATTGAATAAATGGATTTTTTTCCAGTGCAAGTAATCATTGTAAAAAAGAGAACTCAATCTGGCATTCATCGAAAAGGCCTACTCAAGAATATTAATAAGTGCACTTAAACAATAGTGTTTAGATCACTCATTACATATTAAAGCCTGATTTGCTGCTAAACAGGAATCGCTAAAGGAATTTCTCGCCGATTCCTTGCAGAAAATTTCTACAGCGGCTCCCGTTTGAACTGACATTTCTTTTCAACTGCGTACTGCAATCAGAAAAAGGCGCTTTCTTGATCGATTCCTTGCAGGAATTTTCCATGCATCAAGATAGGCCAAGAAATTACTTGTCAGCAGCGAATCAGGCTTAAAACGTTAAGTTTTAATTAAACCTTCTATTATGAACACAACTGATCACGTACATTCATTTGTAATCTAGTTACCATTGCCAAAATTAGTAAAAATAACGAAAACAAAAAAGTTGCTTCAGTTGAATGACTTTTCTTCGCGGTGCATGCGATTTTGTTGGTAGCGTCGAAGAGCACACTCACAACGTATAGTTGAAAATAATGTATCAAAATATTACTTTTGATGTAGTGTTTACAATATTATTGTTCACGGAACGCTAGTTTTAGAGTTCAGTGGAACCACGTTCCAGAAATATGCAGTAAATATCTGTTTTAAATCCGGAGAAGTGTCCGTCAGGATTTGGATACCGGACATTGAAGTTTTTATAGTGTTTAAATATGTTTTACAATGAAAATCAAGACAAAACATCAATTAACACCAAAGCATGGCAAAAGAGTGTTAAGAATAAATCAACGCATCGTTTAGTGTGGTAAAATTGAACAAATTGATAATAGTTGCAATTCAAGCCACAGGCGTTTCAACTCAGGTAACCATATCACAATATATTTATGCATTTCAATTTTTAAACTATTACAGCAAGTATACATTCGACAAGCTATTAAAAATGTGTAAAATTCAGTAGATTTCAAAACTTTTAAGTGATTGATTTTCATAATTCCATGATAAAATGTCGCTGTCCGGATTTTGATCCAAAAGTGTCCGGATATACAAACATAACTTGCTGCAGATGTCCGGATTTAAAGACAAGACAATCCACATTGTTTTATCTATTTTAATAGTAAAATCACATTGCTATAAAACTATTCATTTAATAAAAAGACTATAATGAATTATGAAGAATACTCATTTAAAACGGGGTTTAAACATTTGTGCATGCTTAAGTGTCCGGGTATTGATTCACCACGGTATTCATGAGTTAACTAAAATAAACCTTTTTATAAAAATTAGGTTTCGTCCATGCGAAAAATTTTCAAATGTTTAAAACGATGATTTCCATGATTATGTATGACACTACCCAACATTCATTGCTCACATGAGTTCTGCTAATGGTGTAAGCAAGGGAAATGTT
Source organism: Aedes aegypti (assembly GCF_002204515.2). Lineage (NCBI taxonomy): Eukaryota > Metazoa > Arthropoda > Insecta > Diptera > Culicidae > Aedes > Aedes aegypti. The sequence goes on along the minus strand of NC_035109.1, from coordinate 99,405,014 downwards.
GTTTTTACAAATAATGACATCGCCAAAACGATTCCGTTGTCATAATTTTCATAAGTATTTTCAATTCAGCAACATTAACTAATGCAGAATTTCCTTAGGGAATTGCCTACCTGTAGGCGTGTACCGTGGTTCAAGGTGTTTTTTTTATTTTCAAATAACTTAAAAAATAAATGACTTGTAAAAGTTTGGCTTTCATATTCGGCTTCAGGGGCCATGATTTTAGTATGCAACATGATTTTCAATAATACCGATCATTGTTTTCTTAAATGATCAACGTTAAAAAAAAATCGAAAAATCTCGCAAAACATTTTTTTAAACATGCTTAAATCTTTCAGAAACAAAACACACGCGTGATGGGTGTCAGCACTTGTTTTAAAAATATGAAACTTGCAACATTTGCATTTTCAAATGAAATTTTCATTAATTATCCAAAAAACTGATCAATGTTACCCCGGATTACGGTTCCAAAACTAATCATGCGACGGCTCATTCTTCATGATTTAGAATGCCTGTGACTTTCTCAGCATCAATATCAATGTAACCTAAAGTAAATGACGTTTGTTTGACTTTCTTATTGTCGAATTATGTTTTGAGCAGTTTTTTGCGTTAAAGAATGTTTATTTTTATTAAAATTATGTAAAATTCCATAATCCATAGCCATATTGTACTCTTGTTGTATGTGTTCTTGTGAATGCTTATTAGTTACGGTCGGAATATTGAATTCAATTCATTTTATTTCACATAAATTCAAACTTAGTCTATTATACACAGTCCCTAATGAACCATAGTTCTTTTAAAGGGTCGTTTATGATTGTCTAGCGAAATAGCTGTGGAATTCTAACTACTAGCGTATTATAAATTTATTTATATTATTTTTAATGTGAATTCTTAAACATTTCCTTAAAACATTAATTGAATGAGAATTGTTTGTACTTTCTGGTAATTGATTATATATTCTTGGCCCCATATTCTCAAATCTCCTCCTCCCTATCTCAGTTCTGAATCTACTTCTTTGTAATGGATGAGCCTGTCTGATCCTATATTGGTGAGCAGCGGTATTGAAAATCCAGTTATGGTGCAAGTTTATGTTTGGAACTATCTTGAACATTATTATTCCTGCCCTCATTGTGTAAATTCCTGCTATCGGAAGAATATTGTGCTCCATTTCAGTGTACAGAGTATTTGTAGGCTGCAGATATGGCAATCTGTAAATGGCTTTAATACATCGATTCTGCTGTGTCTGTATTTCCTTAAAGTACGTATTGTACGTTGAATCTCAAGCAGATATACCGTACTGGTATCGGCTGTGGATGAAGGCGTAGTACATCTTCAAGAGAACCTGTTGTGGTACAAACGATGATAACCTTCGAAGAATCCCACATAATGATGAGCAGATATTTGAATTGGTCTACTTCTTCAATAACGACTCCATTAATAGTCAAAACTGGATGCCCCTGAGTATCCTTAGCTCCAAATAGCATCGTTTTGGTTTTTTGTAAGTTTAGCGCTAATAGGTTGTTTTCCAGATAACTGGTAACTATATGTAGATCAGTTTACATATCCTCGCTCAACTCGTATACATTGGTTGCTTTGTAAGATATGCTTCTTATTCCAGATACTACAACTTGTTGTTGGCGGTTAGTCAAATAGCTGAAAAGATAATCATTTGCGGCTCCTCGAATACCATACGCATCTAGCTTCTGGAGAAGAATGTGATGATTTATCGTATCGGAAGCCTTCGAAAGATCTAAAAAGACGACTCCGGCAGACAGTTTACGATCTATTGAACTAGCAATATCATCAGCCAATTACAATACTGCTGCTTCCGTTGACGATCCTTGACAAAAACCAAACTGGCGCTGATAAAGCAATCCTGTGGCATCCATGAAGCTATTTTAACGCATCGATAACAGCTTCTCGAATACTTTGTTGATGGACGGTAAAACAGAAATTGGTCGATAGTTTGTTGGATTTTTTGCATTTCCTCCTTTGAAAACTGGAAATACAAGCGCCTTTTTGAGACAATCTGGATAGATGCCCATAGAAATACTGTCGTTGAAGCAATTGCATATTATAGTGGACAACGCTACGCCATTTTGTTTCAATGCCATAATCGAGAAACCGTCTATTCCAGTAGCTTTTGACACATCTAGCCCAGAAATTATGGTAAAAACTTCAACTTGCGATGTTGGTCGAAGGAACATTGTTCTGTTAGGTATTGTCATCGTGTTGAACTTATTGGCTGCTAGCGAGACTTTCCTCGATGGAAGAAAAGAAGTTGTTGGAGATGCGTCCAATGTCATTTGGGTTGGTGGTTTCGACGCCCTGGGTTTCTAAAAAGGGTTCTTTTTCTTTGCTTGAAGTATTTCCGATAAGTTCGTTTATTTTACTACATAGTTGCTTAGGGTTGCTAGAGGGTAAGATTCGTTGGTGATAAGCTGATTTGGCTTGATGTTTGGCTTTAGCTAACATTTTGTTTGTGTGATCTAAAAGGCTTCGTAGTTGTTGATTCAGCTTATCTCTTTTACATCTTTGAAACAAATTGTTCGAGATTTTGCTTAGTTTCCAAATGTCGAAGTTGTACCAAGGACAGGTAGTGGCTTTAACTTTGACATTAACTGATACTGTAGACGAGAAACGATTTACCAGATGCGCATAGTGATCAGTAATAAGCGATATACGATAATTGGGATTCAATGAGTTGAAATCTAATGATTGGAGAAACATTTGAAAGTTGGAGTTGACTAACCGATGATTCACCATTCTTTTGTTCAGCGTTTTGCTAGTCTTGTGTATTTTGGTACTAAACTGAGTCAGAATGTAGCAGTGGTCGTTCAGATTACAGTCAATTGTGAAGTTTTTAACACATTCGGAGTGGTTGGCTTGAGTAATAACATGATCGAGCAGGTTATTGCTGGCAGGACGTGTCATGTGCGTGTTTGTAACGATCATATTATAAGATGATAATAGTTGTAGGTATCTCTGTATCTCTAGAGACTCCACATCATTGACTGCTACGTTCATATCCCCCAGTATGAAGCAGGGACATTTGGAATCCACAGAAGATAGAATATTTTCCAAATTACTAACAAAGTGATTAACATCATAGCCAGGAGGACGATAGATGACATGTACGATAATGCGTACACTAGACAGTAATTCAACTGCTATATGATGATACCCGTTATCCGTAGAGTTTTTCTTAACATGGAAGTTTAAACCATCTCGAACAAATATAGCAAGGCCACCGGATGAGTTGTTGCGACAAGAATAGGTACTGTTATAACCAGGAATGTTATAAAAATTTGATCTGCCTTGTTTGATCCACGTTTCTCATATTACCAAGACGTCGATTGTTGAATTTAAGTTTCGTAGAAAAATACATAGCGAGTCTAACTTTTCTTAGCTCTTGATACCACGTTTATCAACCCCTCTACCGGCAGCTTCATTTTTTACCGCAAAATTGAAATTCAAATCGTTATAACTTTTTTGTTTTTCAATATTTTTGCACCATTTTTTCACAAGCTCTCAAAAAACTCTTCTAGTTTTAGGATCTGTGTCGATATTGATTATTGGTGACCTGATTTTAAAGATATTCCGATGTTCCTTGGGGGACCGACATTTTCCATATAAAATGCCTCTGGCGGCCATTTTGTTTTTGATCAATTTATCAAAAAAATAAAATGTGGGCTATATAATGCCAAATAATAAGGAGCTTTTCTGAAAAAATCATACAAATCGGTTCAGTATTCTTGGAGATATCTGAAAATAACGATAAGATGTTTTTGGAAGTTTTTAAGATCTTTATTTGGCCAGCGTGGTTCCAGAAACCTAAATGGTCATTACTGAAAGACGGCTGCACCAAATTGCTTCATTTTTTCACAACATACTCTCATCAATGTATTGTTTCGAAGAGTGAATATCCGAATACGATTGAAATTCTGTAGTCTGAGAAATTAATAGGAGGTTGTAGTTACGGGTCGGTCCCCCAAGGACTTTTGGAATATCTTCAAAACCAGATGACCAATGATCAATATCGACACAGATCCTATAACTAGAAGAGTTGACTGCACAATCGACAAGCATTTCGCGGGGATCGCAACAGGCTGTGCGCGCGGGTGGATGTGTTTTGTATTTGCTGCCACGTTTTATCTCTAGTCCTCATTATTTCTTAATCGACCGGTGAAAATATCAAAACGACGGGTAGTGCTATGCCACCCGGAAAATATTTAGAAGAAAAGTATCGAATTGTGAGAAAAATGTGTTTCAGCAGAGAATTATCTCGATTACGCGTCATTTAAAAGTTCGTCCGGTGAAAAATTGATTCGACTGATGGTGCTATGCCACCCGGAAAACAATTTAAAGAAAGTTACTTGTGATGTGAAAACAGACGCTTTTAGATGTTTTGTGCGCGTTGGACGTGATTAATAAGTAGTGCGGATCGTGACAGTAGTGTTTGGTCGCTAGAGTTTTAACTTAATCCAGCGGGGATGAGCATATGAATAACGCAGCACAAAGCAGCAATGGAAAGAACAACAAACTGGTGAGATCGTTCAAAATTGTATAACCATTTGAAACCACTAAATACGTGCCAGGGTCGAAAATCTAATTTTCGATCCGGGAAGTGTGAAATCATTTCTGATATCCATTTGATATCCGGGTGCTTTCATGCGGGGCTTGCTGTGATGAAAACGACTTCAGAATGTGTGTGTATGAACAGCCATTCTTGAAATGGGTCGTTGGAATTGCAGTAGAGCTGTCACCTTCCATCTCCAGGGCTAAAGTTGTCTGCATCTATATAGACATCTGAGTGTCTCGATAAATAGGTGCAAACAAATTTCTTCCATAAAAGCACTGCCGGTCAGTGGGCGGTGGATTGTAAACACACACACACACACACACACACACACACACACACACACACACACACACACACACACACACACACACACACACACACACACACACACGGGTTGCAAAATGGTGAGTCGACAACCAGGAAGGAGCGTCCAACATAGCTCTGGTCCTCACAAGCCCCTACCTCACGCTTCCACGGGTCTAACGATGACAAAGACCGCCAGCTAAGGGTTGCGTACTTAGCTGGTAGTGCAACCTGGGCACTGTTGTTCTTCTGACATCAGCTAGAGTGAGGAGGTGCCAGGTGGAAGCTTGGGATTTTTACCCTTTCCAAGCGAAACTCATACATACAGCCGTATGGAATACCACCTTTGGTACTTCCTTCGGGAGGTGGCCGAGCGTCTGGTCCATCTGACCAGGGGCTCAAGCATGGTCTACCTAGGATGTGGCGGGGGTTCATCAGTGGGCTCTGGTGAATCTCTACAAAAAACCACATATCTGTAAGTAACCCTGAACAAGCGACCTGGTACCGCTTTCAAAGTGCCTTAGCCCAACCATTGGAGTGCCAACCGGCACATTAGGATCGATGCCAGTAAGATCCTAATTACGGCATACTGGCTGCAAGGACAAGGACAAGGTCAAGGACTGTATCAACACGACGTTTTAGAGCTGACAATCGCTCTATTCCACTTCCTTAGTAAGAATGGGTGACACTATTCTGAAACGGCAGGTGGGCTAATGGAACGGTTGCCCCCGTCCCGTTAAAACCGTGGCAGGCCTCCTAGTACGTTCAAAGCTCGCCACCTTAGCTGGTGGAAGTAGGCTCAGATGGATATTCCTGACTAGCGTCGATCTGGCTCTGAACCCGGTACCCCATGAAGGACCGTGTCAGCCCTCGCGTGGACCTCACTGCAAGCAAAGGTACCCATGGGATCACAAGGACGACTACTTACGACGGGTGGAGATAGCGGCTTGGAGGGGGGACCCTTAAGCATGGAAGTTAACAACATCAACGTAGGTGAAACAGCGAATCCGTTCGCAAAAAGTGGCTTGCCGAGGTCGCCACCGAAGCAATGCCAACAGCAGGAGCTGGAACAGCAGCAGCTGGAACACCAGCAGAGCGAAGATGAGCTGCACGAGCAGCGAACACGTGCACAGGAGCGGCGGGATAAGTCGCAAAGTGAGCAGGAGCAGCGTGAGAGACAGCAGCAACATCAGCTGCAAAGTGCGTGGAAGTTACCCCCGAGGCAATCGAAGGTGGAAGCGGCGAAAACCGTCGTAGATGAGCTTCGGGAATTCGTCGATAAGAGGCACAACGTGCACAAAGACATTAAGGACCTCGTGGCAAGGATTCAAGGAACCCTCGGATCCGCCGTCAAGGACTGGAGGAAAGTGATGCAGAGGATTGAAGCTGTTGAAACCGAGTTAGCGGCGACCAAAAAGGCCCTGGCAGCTGCGGTAGTGCAGCCGGAAAAAACCGGCATAGCCCCTCGGAAAGACAGCAAGGGGAAAGAAAGGTCAGCGGGAATAGGAACTACGTCAAGTTTCACCCCCAAAAGACATAGGTCGTCACCAGGAGACGAAAGACAGGCTGTATCCAAGAAGCCGAAAAACGTAAATCCAAAACCGGCGGATGAAGTGCTCAGAGGGGGACCTGGCGATATCCCATGGCAAGAGGTCCGGAACAAGAAGAAGAGAGGCAAACAGGAGAGTGCCAGAAAGCAAAGGCCAATCAGGAAGAAGGCAAAATGCGAAGCTGTTGTCGTCAAAACTAGCGAGGACACTTATGCTGAAGTCTTGCGGGCCATGAGGACGGACCCTCAACTAAAGGAGTTTAGTGCCGACGTTCAGAAGATCAGACGCACCCAGACGGGAGACATGCTCATCGAGCTAAAAAAAGACTCGGTGAACAAAAGCTCGACATACAAAGAGCTAACCGAGAGAGTCATGGGCGAAAAGGTGCAGGTGAAAGCCATGTGCCCTGAAGTGACACTCCAATTGCGGGATCTGGATTGGATCACCACCGAAGAGGAAGTGAGGACCGCCATAAAGGAGCAGTGCGATCTGGAAACGGTGCAGATGACAGTACGGCTAAGAAGAGCACCGCTTGGTACACAGGCGGCGTCCATAAAGCTCCCAGTAGACGCAGCCAACAAAGCGCTGGAAGTCGGGAAAATTCGAGTCGGTTGTTCAGTATGTCCACTGAAGATCTCCCAGAGACCGGAGGGATGCTACAGGTGCCTGGAATACGGCCACCTGGCACGGAACTGCGAAGGACCAGACAGAAGTAAGCTCTGTAGATGGTGTGGCGACGAAGGTCACAAGGCGCAAGACTGCAACAATAAGCAAAGGTGCCTGATCTGCAAGGACAAAAGTCGCAACAGACACGCGACGGGAGGCCCTAAGTGTCCGGCCTTCAAGCAAGCGAGAAATTCTAAACCGCAGTGGAGGTAACTCAGCTAAACCTCAACCACTGTGACACAGCGCAACAGCTGCTGTGGAAGTCCGTATCGGAATCGAAGTGCGACGTAGCTATCCTTGCCGAGCCGTATCGAGTACCAGCTGGAAACGGTAACTGGATCGCTGATAAGGCGAAGACAGCGGCAATCTGGACGATGGGGAGGTATCCTATCCAGGAAATAGTGTTCCAGGCGGACGAAGGCTTCGTTATTGCAAAGCTTAACGATGTGTACGTGTGTTGCAGATTATCGTCGACGGGTTGTTCCCACAACACGCGCCAACGATCTGGCCACCGACACCGTATGGCCAGGAAGGTGAAGAAAGAGCAATCATTACCAATGAGGAGCTCATAGAGGCGGCCAAGAAAATGAAGCCGAAGAAAGCGCCTGGCCCTGATGGTATCCCCAACGTAGCGTTGAAAGCAGCTATCACGGCCAACCCAGATATGTTCCGGACATCACTCCAGATCTGCTTAGATGAGGGACATTTCCCAGCACAGTGGAAAAGGCAAAAACTGGTTCTGCTACCGAAACCGGGTAAGCCCCCCGGTGAACCAGGCTCGTTTCGGCCGATATGTTTGCTTGACACACTCGGAAAGCTGTTGGAGAGGATCATCCTCAATAGACTGATGGCGTTCACTGAGGGAGAGCGTGGACTGTCGGAGTGGCAGTATGGATTCCGGAAAGGAAAGTCAACGGTAGATGCCATCAAAACAGTGATTGACACAGCCGACAAAGCAAGGACAAAAAAACGTAGAGGTAACCGTTACTGTGCTGTCGTGACGATAGATGTGAGAAACGCCTTTAACAGTGCAAGCTGGGAAGCCATTGCTGTGGCGTTACATAAAATGAAGGTTCCGGATTATCTGTGCAAGATACTAGGAAGCTACTTTGAAAACCGGGTCTTGAGCTACAGCACTAGCGAAGGACAGAAGACGAGGTCGGTAAATGCGGGAGTTCCACAGGGCTCTATCCTGGGTCCAACGTTGTGGAATGCTATGTACGACGGAGTGCTGACGCTTAGGCTGCCAACAGGCGTCAAAATCGTTGGATTTGCAGACGACATCACGCTTGTGGTCATTGGTGACTCACTGGAAAGGGTGGAGGTTCTCGCTACAGAAACAGTGGACGCAGTCGAAAACTGGATGTACGAGAAGAAACTGGTGATAGCCCACCAAAAAACGGAGCTGTTGCTTATCAGCAATCGAAAAGTGGTGCAGAAGGCTGAGATTACAGTGGGAGAACACACCATAGCCTCAAAGCGGGAGCTAAAACACCTCGGCGTAATGATCGACGATCGGCTGAACTTCAACTGCCATGTCGATTACGCGTGCGAGAAAGCAGCAAGGGCAGTCACGGCGCTGTCCAGGATCATGCCAAATAACTCGGCGATTTGCAGCAGTAAGCGGAGGCTATTGTCTAGCGTGGCTACGTCGATCCTGAGGTACGCTAGCCCGGCGTGGGGAACCGCAATGAAGACGAAGAGGAACCGAGTCAAGCTTAGCAGCACGTATAGGCTGATGGCCATGCGGGTAGCGAGTGCCTACCGAACCATATCTTCGGAGGCAGTATGCGTGATTGCCGGAATGGTCCCTATCGGCTACGTTTTGGAAGAGGATAAGGAGTGCTACGAAGCTAGTAGTACTAGAGGAGCCCGGAAGATTGCCCGAGCCGACACGATGGTGAAATGGCAACGCGAGTGGGATACCACTGAGAAGGGAAGGTGGACTTATCGCCTTATTCCAAATCTGGCGAAATGGGTGAGCAGATCCCATGGAGAAGTCAACTTCCACTTGACGCAGTTCTTGTCAGGTCACGGCTGCTTCAAGAAATATCTGCACAGGTTCGGCCACGCAGAGTCGCCGCTCTGCGCTGAGTGCCCAGTCGTAGAGGAGTCGCCGAAACACGTCATTTTCGAGTGTCCACGTTTTGCTGCGGAACGTAGCGAGATGACAGCGGTCTGCGGTGCTGACGTAACCGTAGACAACGTAGTGGATAGAATGTGTAGCGATGAGGTGATGTGGAACGCGGTGAACATGGCGGTGACGAAAATAATGTCATTGCTTCAGCGGAAGTGGAGGGAGGAACAAGCCGGTGAACCGGAAGTCAGTCTCCAACCGGAATCGCCGAACCGACCTCGGCACCCAACCGGTAGGTAAGCTTGATCCACCGTCGGGGACAAGACCGAGTAGATCGTGGAAAAGCCCCGGAAATTGTAGGCTTCGTGGCCGTGCGGTTAGCGGCGTCAGTCGTTTAGGCATATTGTGCCATGAAGTGTGGGTTCGATTCCCACTCCAGTCGGTGGAAACTTTTCGTCAAACGAAAAATTCATCATTGGGCTACTGGGTGTTTCGTGTTGTCCGTTGCCTAATGTTTGTGATTGTTCAGTCTGTGCAGCCTTGAGCTGAAGACGGTGTAAATTGTCTTGCCAAATTGGTCGTCAGGGCACCTGTGAACCGGAAGTCATCCACCAACCGGAATCGCAGGATCGACCTTGGCACCTATCCGGGCAGCATCGGTACCGGAAGAACTTCCACCTCCGGGGAAGTCTTCGTCGGGGTAGGGTAGATTCACCGCCGGGGACTATCCGAATAGTGCGCGAGAACCTGGAGTGCTAAATGGCATGCGCCCAGCACCGAGAGAACTTCCTTCGTCAGGGAGTTTCTGGCACCCATGGTATCGTGAGCCGAATGGCTGAATATGGCATGTTTAGCTAACAAATTATTAATGGGAGCCGAAGGGCTCAGCATGGCATGGATTAGGAACTAACAAATTAATGATGGAGCCGAAGGGCTTAATGAAGGGTGCGCGTAGCATGTGTCGCCTCTTCTTCGAAGTAATACCGCAAGGTGGTGCCGGAGAAGAATTCTTTACGGTGACGGTGTACCTAGGAGACTGTTTTTTAGTGGGTAGGCGCCCCATTGCGAATCCCACACAGTGCCAAACCATACACTGTGGCATGAGCATGAACAAATACAGGCCAGTCTTGAGAAGATTTTTTAACTCCTAGAGATGCATGAAAAAAAAAAAAAAAAAAAAAAAAACACACACACACACACACACACACACACACACACACACACACACACACACACACATACACAGGGTTGCAAAATGGTGAGTCGACAACCAGGAAGGAGCGTCCAACATAGCTCTGGTCCTCACAAGCCCCTACCTCACGCTTCCACGGGTCTAACGATGACAAAGACCGCCAGCTAAGGGTTGCGTACTTAGCTGGTAGTGCAACCTGGGCACTGTTGTCCTTCTGACATCAGCTAGAGTGAGGAGGTGCCAGGTGGAAGCTTGGGATTTTTACCCTTTCCAAGCGAAACTCATACATACAGCCGTATGGAATACCACCTTTGGTACTTCCTTCGGGAGGTGGCCGAGCGTCTGGTCCATCTGACCAGGGGCTCAAGCATGGTCTACCTAGGATGTGGCGGGGGTTCATCAGTGGGCTCTGGTGAATCTCTACAAAAAACCACATATCTGTAAGTAACCCTGAACAAGCGACCTGGTACCGCTTTCAAAGTGCCTTAGCCCAACCATTGGAGTGCCAACCGGCACATTAGGATCGATGCCAGTAAGATCCTAATTACGGCATACTGGCTGCAAGGACAAGGACAAGGTCAAGGACTGTATCAACACGACGCTATAGAGCTGACAATCGCTCTATTCCACTTCCTTAGTAAGAATGGGTGACACTATTCTGAAACGGCAGGTGGGCTAATGGAACGGTTGCCCCCGTCCCGTTAAAACCGTGGCAGGCCTCCTAGTACGTTCAAAGCTCGCCACCTTAGCTGGTGGAAGTAGGCTCAGATGGATATTCCTGACTAGCGTCGATCTGGCTCTGAACCCGGTACCCCATGAAGGACCGTGTCAGCCCTCGCGTGGACCTCACTGCAAGCAAAGGTACCCATGGGATCACAAGGACGACTACTTACGACGGGTGGAGATAGCGGCTTGGAGGGGGGACCCTTAAGCATGGAAGTTAACAACATCAACGTAGGTGAAACAGCGAATCCGTTCGCAAAAAGTGGCTTGCCGAGGTCGCCACCGAAGCAATGCCAACAGCAGGAGCTGGAACAGCAGCAGCTGGAACACCAGCAGAGCGAAGATGAGCTGCACGAGCAGCGAACACGTGAACAGGAGCGGCGGGATAAGTCGCAAAGTGAGCAGGAGCAGCGCGAGAGACAGCAGCAACATCAGCTGCAAAGTGCGTGGAAGTTACCCCCGAGGCAATCGAAGGTGGAAGCGGCGAAAACCGTCGTAGATGAGCTTCGGGAATTCGTCGATAAGAGGCACAACGTGCACAAAGACATTAAGGACCTCGTGGCAAGGATTCAAGGAACCCTCGGATCCGCCGTCAAGGACTGGAGGAAAGTGATGCAGAGGATTGAAGCTGTTGAAACCGAGTTAGCGGCGACCAAAAAGGCCCTGGCAGCTGCGGTAGTGCAGCCGGAAAAAACCGGCATAGCCCCTCGGAAAGACAGCAAGGGGAAAGAAAGGTCAGCGGGAATAGGAACTACGCCAAGTTTCACCCCCAAAAGACATAGGTCGTCACCAGGAGACGAAAGACAGGCTGTATCCAAGAAGCCGAAAAACGTAAATCCAAAACCGGCGGATGAAGTGCTCAGAGGGGGACCTGGCGATATCCCATGGCAAGAGGTCCGGAACAAGAAGAAGAGAGGTAAACAGGAGAGTGCCAGAAAGCAAAGGCCAATCAGGAAGAAGGCAAAATGCGAAGCTGTTGTCGTCAAAACTAGCGAGGACACTTATGCTGAAGTCTTGCGGGCCATGAGGACGGACCCTCAACTAAAGGAGTTTAGTGCCGACGTTCAGAAGATCAGACGCACCCAGACGGGAGACATGCTCATCGAGCTAAAAAAAGACTCGGTGAACAAAAGCTCGACATACAAAGAGCTAACCGAGAGAGTCATGGGCGAAAAGGTGCAGGTGAAAGCCATGTGCCCTGAAGTGACACTCCAATTGCGGGATCTGGATTGGATCACCACCGAAGAGGAAGTGAGGACCGCCATAAAGGAGCAGTGCGATCTGGAAACGGTGCAGATGACAGTACGGCTAAGAAGAGCACCGCTTGGTACACAGGCGGCGTCCATAAAGCTCCCAGTAGACGCAGCCAACAAAGCGCTGGAAGTCGGGAAAATTCGAGTCGGTTGTTCAGTATGTCCACTGAAGATCTCCCAGAGACCGGAGGGATGCTACAGGTGCCTGGAATACGGCCACCTGGCACGGAACTGCGAAGGACCAGACAGAAGTAAGCTCTGTAGATGGTGTGGCGACGAAGGTCACAAGGCGCAAGATTGCAACAATAAGCAAAGGTGCCTGATCTGCAAGGACAAAAGTCGCAACAGACACGCGACGGGAGGCCCTAAGTGTCCGGCCTTCAAGCAAGCGAGAAATTCTAAACCGCAGTGGAGGTAACTCAGCTAAACCTCAACCACTGTGACACAGCGCAACAGCTGCTGTGGAAGTCCGTATCGGAATCGAAGTGCGACGTAGCTATCCTTGCCGAGCCGTATCGAGTACCAGCTGGAAACGGTAACTGGATCGCTGATAAGGCGAAGACAGCGGCAATCTGGACGATGGGGAGGTATCCTATCCAGGAAATAGTGTTCCAGGCGGACGAAGGCTTCGTTATTGCAAAGCTTAACGATGTGTACGTGTGTAGCTGCTACGCACCCCCCCGCTGGACATTGGACCAGTTCAACGAGATGCTGGACGAGCTAACCGATAAGCTAGCCGACCGGAGACCAGTCGTCATCGCTGGCGACTTCAATGCTTGGGCAGTTGAGTGGGGCAGCCGTCTCACCAACCCAAGAGGGCGTAGTCTACTAGAAGCGCTGGCAAGGCTGGACGTAGACTTGGGTAACGAAGGAACAACCAGCACCTACCGTAGAGATGGCCGGGAATCAATAATCGACATCACTTTCTGTAGTCCTGTGTTGACGGGAGGCCTGAACTGGAGAGTCTGCGATGGGTACACTCATAGCGATCATCAGGAGGTCCGGTATAGAATTGGTGGAAGAACACAATGCTCACAGAGAGCGAGTACATCTCATGAGCAGATGTGGAAAACGAAACGTTTTAACGAAGAGCTTTTCGTGGAAGCCCTCAGAAGAGAAGAGCAGGTTCTGAACTTGAGATCGGAGGAGTTAACGGCTGCGATGGTACAAGCATGCGACATTGCCATGCCACGGAAGGTCGAGCCGAAATACAGACGTCGTCCGGTATACTGGTGGAATGAGACACTTGGCAACCTCCGCAAAAGATGTCTCCAAGCCAGGAGACGGATGCAAAGAGCCAAAACCGATGGTGAGAGGGAAGAGCGAAGAGTAACATTGAGGGCGGCGAAAGCCGATCTGAAAAGAGAAATTTCGCTGAGCAAGAGAACGTGCTTCAAGGAGTTGTGTCGCGATGCCAATGCAAATCCGTGGGGAGATGCATACAGGGTGGCGATGGCCAAGATCAGTGGTCCAGCCGTACCCGCTGAAACATGCCCAGAGAAGTTGCAGATTATCGTCGACGGGTTGTTCCCACAACACGCGCCAACGGTCTGGCCACCGACACCGTATGGCCAGGAAGGTGAAGAAAGAGCAATCATTACCAATGAGGAGCTCATAGAGGCGGCCAAGAAAATGAAGCCGAAGAAAGCGCCTGGCCCTGATGGTATCCCCAACGTAGCGTTGAAAGCAGCTATCACGGCCAACCCAGATATGTTCCGGACATCACTCCAGATCTGCTTAGATGAGGGACATTTCCCAGCACAGTGGAAAAGGCAAAAACTGGTTCTGCTACCGAAACCGGGTAAGCCCCCCGGTGAACCAGGCTCGTTTCGGCCGATATGTTTGCTTGACACACTCGGAAAGCTGTTGGAGAGGATCATCCTCAATAGACTGATGGCGTTCACTGAGGGAGAGCGTGGACTGTCGGAGTGGCAGTATGGATTCCGGAAAGGAAAGTCAACGGTAGATGCCATCAAAACAGTGATTGACACAGCCGACAAAGCAAGGACAAAAAAACGTAGAGGTAACCGTTACTGTGCTGTCGTGACGATAGATGTGAGAAACGCCTTTAACAGTGCAAGCTGGGAAGCCATTGCTGTGGCGTTACATAAAATGAAGGTTCCGGATTATCTGTGCAAGATACTAGGAAGCTACTTTGAAAACCGGGTCTTGAGCTACAGCACTAGCGAAGGACAGAAGACGAGGTCGGTAAATGCGGGAGTTCCACAGGGCTCTATCCTGGGTCCAACGTTGTGGAATGCTATGTACGACGGAGTGCTGACGCTTAGGCTGCCAACAGGCGTCAAAATCGTTGGATTTGCAGACGACATCACGCTTGTGGTCATTGGTGACTCACTGGAAAGGGTGGAGGTTCTCGCTACAGAAGCAGTGGACGCAGTCGAAAACTGGATGTACGAGAAGAAACTGGTGATAGCCCACCAAAAAACGGAGCTGTTGCTTATCAGCAATCGAAAAGTGGTGCAGAAGGCTGAGATTACAGTGGGAGAACACACCATAGCCTCAAAGCGGGAGCTAAAACACCTCGGCGTAATGATCGACGATCGGCTGAACTTCAACTGCCATGTCGATTACGCGTGCGAGAAAGCAGCAAGGGCAGTCACGGCGCTGTCCAGGATCATGCCGAATAACTCGGCGATTTGCAGCAGTAAGCGGAGGCTATTGTCTAGCGTGGCTACGTCGATCCTGAGGTACGCTAGCCCGGCGTGGGGAACCGCAATGAAGACGAAGAGGAACCGAGTCAAGCTTAGCAGCACGTATAGGCTGATGGCCATGCGGGTAGCGAGTGCCTACCGAACCATATCTTCGGAGGCAGTATGCGTGATTGCCGGAATGGTCCCTATCGGCTACGTTTTGGAAGAGGATAAGGAGTGCTACGAAGCTAGTAGTACTAGAGGAGCCCGGAAGATTGCCCGAGCCGACACGATGGTGAAATGGCAACGCGAGTGGGATACCGCTGAGAAGGGAAGGTGGACTTATCGCCTTATTCCAAATCTGGCGAAATGGGTGAGCAGATCCCATGGAGAAGTCAACTTCCACTTGACGCAGTTCTTGTCAGGTCACGGCTGCTTCAAGAAATATCTGCACAGGTTCGGCCACGCAGAGTCGCCGCTCTGCGCTGAGTGCCCAGTCGTAGAGGAGTCGCCGGAACACGTCATTTTCGAGTGTCCACGTTTTGCTGCGGAACGTAGCGAGATGACAGCGGTCTGCGGTGCTGACGTAACCGTAGACAACGTAGTGGATAGAATGTGTAGCGATGAGGTGATGTGGAACGCGGTGAACATGGCGGTGACGAAAATAATGTCATTGCTTCAGCGGAAGTGGAGGGAGGAACAAGCCGGTGAACCGGAAGTCAGTCTCCAACCGGAATCGCCGAACCGACCTCGGCACCCAACCGGTAGGTAAGCTTGATCCACCGTCGGGGACAAGACCGAGTAGATCGTGGAAAAGCCCCGGAAATTGTAGGCTTCGTGGCCATGCGGTTAGCGGCGTCAGTCGTTTAGGCATATTGTGCCATGAAGTGTGGGTTCGATTCCCACTCCAGTCGGTGGAAACTTTTCGTCAAACGAAAAATTCATCATTGGGCTACTGGGTGTTTCGTGTTGTCCGTTGCCTAATGTTTGTGATTGTTCAGTCTGTGCAGCCTTGAGCTGAAGACGGTGTAAATTGTCTTGCCAAATTGGTCGTCAGGGCACCTGTGAACCGGAAGTCATCCACCAACCGGAATCGCAGGATCGACCTTGGCACCTATCCGGGCAGCATCGGTACCGGAAGAACTTCCACCTCCGGGGAAGTCTTCGTCGGGGTAGGGTAGATTCACCGCCGGGGACTATCCGAATAGTGCGCGAGAACCTGGAGTGCTAAATGGCATGCGTCCAGCACCGAGAGAACTTCCTTCGTCAGGGAGTTTCTGGCACCCATGGTATCGTGAGCCGAATGGCTGAATATGGCATGTTTAGATCACAAACTAGGAATACTAACAAATTATTAATGGGAGCCGAAGGGCTCAGCATGGCATGGATTAGGAACTAACAAATTAATGATGGAGCCGAAGGGCTTAATGAAGGGTGCGCGTAGCATGTGTCGCCTCTTCTTCGAAGTAATACCGCAAGGTGGTGCCGGAGAAGAATTCTTTACGGTGACGGTGTACCTAGGAGACTGTTTTTTAGTGGGTAGGCGCCCCATTGCGAATCCCACACAGTGCCAAACCATACACTGTGGCATGAGCATGAACAAATACAGGCCAGTCTTGAGAAGATTTTTTTAACTCCTAGAGATGCATGAAAAAAAAAAAAAAAACACACACACACACACACACACACAGGGTTGCAAAATGGTGAGTCGACAACCAGGAAGGAGCGTCCAACATAGCTCTGGTCCTCACAAGCCCCTACCTCACGCTTCCACGGGTCTAACGATGACAAAGACCGCCAGCTAAGGGTTGCGTACTTAGCTGGTAGTGCAACCTGGGCACTGTTGTCCTTCTGACATCAGCTAGAGTGAGGGGGTGCCAGGTGGGAGCTTGGGATTTTTACCCTTTCCAAGCGAAACTTGTACATACAGCCGTATGGAATACCACCTTTACTACTTCCTTCGGGAGGTGGCCGAGCGTCTGGTCCATCTGACCAGGGGCTCAAGCATGGTCTACCTAGGATGTGGCGGGGGTTCATCAGTGGGCTCTGGTGAATCTCTACAAAAAACCACAGATCTGCAAGTAGCCCTGAACAAGCGACCTGGTACCGCTTTCAAAGTATCTTAGCCCTCTGGAGTGCCAACCGGCACATCAGGATGGATGCCAGTAAAATCCTGATTATGGTATACTGGTCACGGCGCAGAACAACGGACAGGACACGGATTACGGATTACACACCACATTGCGACACAGAGCTGACAGTCGTGTTATTCTATTCCCCGAGTAAGGATGGGTGATACCAACTTGAAACGGCGAGTAGGCTAATGGTGCGATTGCCCCCGTCCCGGTAAAACCTTGGCAGGCCTCTGGATACGTTCGGATCCCGTCCATCTTAAGTGATGAGTACTAGGCTCGGATGACTAAACCCCGATCTACGCCGATCCGGCTCTGAACACGATTCTCATAAGGGATCGTGTCAACCCTTGCATGGCCTCCCTGCTTGCAAAGATAACCATGGGATCATGAAAGGCGACTACGTACGGCGGGAAATGATAGCGGCCCAGAGGGGGGACCCTGAAGAATGGAAGAGAGTATTATTGAGATCGAAGAAGGCGCGGCGAACCCTTTCGCTAAAGGTGGCTTAGTACGGTCACCACCATCGCAGCTAGGGCAACAGCAGCGCAATCAGGAGGAGCAGCAGGTACAGCGACAGCTTCAACAGCAGCAGCAGCAGCAGCCTCGAGAGCAGCAGCAACAGCTTCAGCAGCAGCAACAGGCTCAGGTCAGTGCATGGTCGAAGGTGCCAAAGCTACCGAGAGTTGTAGCAGCTAAGAAACTGGTGGACGAATTGCACGAGTTCGTCGATAAAAGAAGTAATGTGCACAAAGACATCAAGACTTTGGTGTTGAAGATCCAAGGAACCCTTGGACTAGCTGTCAAGGAATGGGCGGCCGTTGCACAGAAAGTGGAATCGACTGAGAAGGAGTTGTCGGCGGCCAAGACTGCCTTAGAAATAAGGCAAGTGCCGATTCAACAAACGGCGATGCCAATTACTTTTGCGAGGGAAACCAACGCAAAGAGGGACAAATCCCAGAGGACGGAGAGCGTGCCCTTCACACCGAAGAGGCCAAGAGCATCACCAGGAGATGCAAGACCGGGTGGTTCCAAGAAACACAAGGACACCCGCGTCAACGAGTCAGGCCCAGCGAACGCAGCAACCACCAAGGAAGGCAACGATACCCCAAGGCAAAAAATCGGAAGACGAAAACCAAGAGCAGGTCCGAAAAACAAAGCCTCTTCAAGGGCCGGAAGAGAGGTGAGGCGCTTATAGTCAAGGCAAGCGATGACTCGTACGAGAAGGTTCTCCGTGCAATGCGGACAAACCCGGAGCTCGAACAGCTGGGTGCAGACGTGCGGAAAGTCAGGCGCACCCGCACCGGAGATATGATCCTGGAGCTAAAACGAGACCCGATGGCCAGCAGCTCTTCCTACAAAGAGCTCGCCGAGAAAGCCATGGGTAATACGGTAGAAGTGAGAGCCGTGTGTCCGGAGGCAGTCCTTGAATGCAAGAACTTGGACGCAATCTCTACGGACGACGATGTAAGGGTTGCCATGAAAGAGCAGTGCATGCTAGGAGAAGTGCAGATGCAGATCCGCATAAGGAAGGGGCCATCCGGAATGCTAATAGCATCAATTAGGCTTCCGATTGAAGCGGCCGTCAAGGCACTTAAAACGGAGAAGATTAAAGTAGGCTGGTCGGTATGTCCACTGAGCGTCTCTCAGAAACCGGAAGCATGCTATAGATGCCACGAGTACGGCCATCTGGCTAGATTCTGCAAGGGGCCGGACAGAGGTAATTTATGCAGAAGGTGCGGAGAAGAAGGCCACAAGGCGCAAGCCTGCCGGAAGCCTCCAAAGTGCATGATCTGCGCTAACGGAGATAATAACAACCACGTTACAGGAGGCCTGCGATGCCCGGCCTTCATGAAGGCGACTGCTACCAAACCACAGTGGAGGTAATTCAAATTAACCTCAACCACTGTGACACAGCACAACACTTGCTGAGGCAATCTGTGGCGGAGTACAAGTGCGATGTGGCTATCATCTCGGAGCCATACCGTGTCCCGGCCGGCGATGGGAACTGGATAGCAGACAACGCAAAATCAGTGGCGATATGGACGGTGGGAAGATATCCTTTCCAGGAAGTGGTACATCGTGCAGATGAAGGCTTTGTTATAGCCAAAATTAACGGAGTCTTCTTATGTAGCTGCTACGCACCCCCGCGATGGTCTATTGACCAGTTCAACGAGATGCTCGACAAGCTGACTGAAGAGCTCACAGACCGCAGACCAGTCGTCATAGCCGGCGATTTCAACGCGTGGGCCATAGAATGGGGCAGTCGCTTCACCAACTCAAGAGGGAGCAGTCTACTGGAGGCCTTGGCAAGGCTAAACGTCGATGTTGCCAACGATGGTACCACCAGCACATACCGTCGGGATGGTCGAGAGTCAATTATTGACGTAACTTTCTGTAGCCCTGGGCTGTCAGGAAGTTTGAACTGGCGAGTGAGTGAGGAGTATACGCACAGTGACCACCAAGCGCTTCGGTACAATATTGGTAGCGGACGGCAGTTGGAAGCACGTGCGATCCCTTCGAAAGAGCGGAGGTGGAAAACGTCGCAGTTTGACAAGGAGGTGTTTGTTGAGGCGTTGAGACTGGAGCGCAATGTTCAACACGCTACTGCGAATGAGTTGACAGCGGCATTAGCACGAGCGTGCGATGCAACCATGCAGAGGGAAGGTAAACCGCGACATGGTCGCCGCCCAGCTTACTGGTGGAACTCGACGATTGCCGACCTGCGTACAAGCTGCTTTCGGGCTAGGAGAATGATGCAGAGAGCCCGCAACGACGCTGAAAGAGCAGATCGAAGACCAGCGTACAAGGCGGCGAAAACCGCTCTCAACAAGGAAATTCGGCTCAGCAAGAAAGCCTGTCTGGAGGAGCTCTGTCGCAACGCCAATTCAAACCCGTGGGGTGACGCCTACAGAGTTGCAATGGCGAAGTTGAAGGGCCCAGCTGTACCACCCGATAGGTGTCCGGAGAAGATGAAGACCATCATTGAAGCGCTATTCCCCTGGCACGAACCGACGAGCTGGCCGTCCACACCTTACGGAGCTCAGGATAACGACGAAGAAGAAGCCCAGGTAACGAATGATGAGCTGATCGCGGTGGCGAAAGCCTTAAAAACCAGGAAGGCTCCGGGACCAGACGGTATCCCCAACGTAGCTCTGCAAGCAGCAATCCAAGAAAACCCAGATATGTTCAGGATCGTACTGCAAAAATGTATCGAGGAGGGTAACTTCCCCGACATTTGGAAGCGACAAAAGCTGGTGCTGCTGCCTAAACCAGGCAAGCCTCCTGGAGATCCTTCAGCATATAGACCGATATGTCTGCTGGACACAGTTGGCAAAGTGCTGGAGCGAGTAATCCTAAACAGGCTTACGAAATACACGGAGGGAGCAAACGGCCTGTGTGACATGCAGTTCGGCTTTCGGAAAGGTAGATCAACCGTTGATGCCATCCGAACGGTCGTGGAAGCTATGGATACGGCGCGGAAGCAAAAGAGGAGAGGAAATCGGTACTGCGGTGTGGTCACTCTAGACGTAAAAAATGCCTTCAACAGTGCCAGTTGGGCTGCGATCGCCGAATCGCTGCACAGATTGGAGGTCCCCGAGTATCTTTGTAAGATTTTGAGGAGCTACTTTCAAAATCGTACACTGATCTACGAAACAGACGCTGGGAAAAGGTGCACGACAGTCACAGCGGGCGTCCCACAGGGTTCTATTCTTGGCCCGACTCTCTGGAACGCTATGTATGATGGAGTGTTGAAGCTGAGCTTCCCCCGGGGTGTGAAGATCGTCGGCTTCGCGGATGACGTGGTGCTCGTAGTCATCGGCGAATCACTAGAGGAAGTAGAGATACTTGCTACCGAAGCAGTAGACGCCGTGGAAGAATGGATGCGAGGGAAGAAGCTTGTGTTAGCCCATCACAAAACCGAAGTTGTGATGATAAGCAACCGAAAGGCAGTGCAGAAGGCGAGAATCTCGGTTGGACAGTGTACCATCGACTCAAAGCGGGAAGTCAGACACCTGGGAGTGATGATCGATGATCGGCTGAGCTTCAACAGCCATGTCGATTATGCATGTGAGAGGGCCGTGAAGGTGATATCAGCTCTATCCCGGATCATGCCCAACAACTCAGCGATCAGCAGCAGCAAGAAGCGACTACTGGCGAGCGTGTCGACGTCGGTACTCAGATACGCTGGTCCCGTGTGGGTGACAGCACTGCAGACGAAGAGGAACCGCTCCCGGCTGAACAGTACGTTCAGACTGATGGCCATGCGTGTGGCGAGCGCGTATCGTACGATATCATCTGAGGCAGCCTGTGTGATTGCAGGATTGATCCCTATAAGCCTTCAACTCGAAGAGGACAGCGAGTGCTACAGGGACCGACGCACGCGGGGAATTCGGAAAAGAGCCCGGGATGAAACCATGAGGAAATGGCAACAGCAATGGGATAGCGCTGAGAACGGTAGATGGACCCACCGTCTAATTCCGTGCCTGTCGACGTGGGTAAACAGAAAACACGGAGAAGTGAATTTCCACTTGACGCAGTTTTTGTCTGGCCATGGCTGTTTCAAGAAATACCTCAATAGGTTTGGACACGCAAGATCGCCGTTATGCACCGGGTGCGGCGATGTTGACGAAACCCCTGAGCACGTGGTCTTCGAATGTCCGCGCTTCGAGCATGAGCGAGCCGAGATGACATCCGTCGTCGGCAATGACGTTAATGTGCACAATATCGTCCAACGAATGTGTGCCGACGAAGAGAAATGGGACGCGGTAAACAGAACTATCGTTCAGATGATGTCTCTTTTACAACGAAGATGGCGAGAGGAGCAGCGGCACTCTACACAGCGGACAGCACATGGCTCTGAATCGTTGGGGCAGCCGGAATCGTCGGACCGACCTTGGCGCTTGACAAGTCAGCCTGTTGAAGAGAGCATATGAAGGAGACCAACGGGCGCGACCGGAGTAGGCTAGATCCTCCGCCGGGGACTAGACCGAGTAGAGCGGGCGTAGCGTAATATCGGTAATAAGTCGTCAAGGCGCCTGCAAACCGGAAGTCATCCTCCAACCGGAATTGCAGGACCGACCTCGGCACTTACCGACCAACATCGCGTCGGAGTAGGCTATGTCCTTCCGCCGGGGACTAGCCGAGTAGATCGCGAAACAGCTCCGGCAAATGGTAGTCGGGGCGCCTGTGAACCGGAAGTTTCCCACCACCGGAATCGCAGGACCGACCTCGGCATCAGCCCGGAAAGCATCGGTTCGGGAGATCTTCCGCCGTCGGGGAAATCTTCGTCGGAGTAGGATAGATCCACCGTCGGGGACTATTCTGAGTAGTCCGTAGCGAGTCACCGGCTTAAGTCGTCGGGGCACCAGTGAACCGGAAGCCATCTTCCAACCGGAATCGCTGGATCGACCTCGGCACTTCACCGGTCAGCAGCAGTGATGCGGGAACAAACGCGTAACGTTATCGGTTTCGGGAGACATTCCTACGTTAGGAACTCTCCGCTGGAGTAGGCTAGCTCCACCGTCGGGGACTATGCCGAGTAGCGATCGTGACAACCACCAGTTTTGGGTCGTCGGGGCGCCAGTGAACCGGAAGCTACCCTCCAACCGGAATCGCTGGACCGACCTCGGCATCCAACTGGTCCAACCTGGAGAACTCGAGAATCGGCGGATTAACAGCAGGCGCAACAGTTGCGCAGGGCTCTGGCGAGATGTCAGCCCCAAACACGTCGCAGCAGAGCAACGAAGCGTAGCAATGACAGAAGCGGTAGTAGAAACATGGCCCTGGCGCGATGCCAGCAGTACGAAGAGAGCAAGGGAAGTACAGGAGCGTAAGAAGGAGCAGTGCAGTGCTTAGCACAATAGCCTCCCCCATGAAGTAATGCCAAGAGGCAGTTCCGGGGGGAATGGCTCGTGGGCGAAGGTGGACTTTAGTCGGTATAAAGGAGTCCGACACTCTGGCGCACGATGGACGAATTCGATATGACTAGCCTCCTTCTAACGTGAAAAAAAAAAAAAAAAAAAAAAAAAAAAAAAAAAAAAACACACACACACACACACACACACACACACACACACACACACACACACACACACACACACACACACACACACACACACACACACACACACACACAGATCACATGGGTTGCAAAATGGTGAGTCGACAACCAGGAAGGAGCGTCCAACATAGCTCTGGTCCTCACAAGCCCCTACCTCACGCTTCCACGGGTCTAACGATGACAAAGACCGCCAGCAAAGGGTTGCGTACTTAGCTGGTAGTGCAACCTGGGCACTGTTGTCCTTCTGACATCAGCTAGAGTGAGGAGGTGCCAGGTGGGAGCTTGGGATTTTTACCCTTCCCAAGCGAAACTTGTACATACAGCCGTATGGAATACCACCTTTACTACTTCCTTCGGGAGGTGGCCGAGCGTCTGGTCCATCTGACCAGGGGCTCAAGCACGGTCTACCTAGGATGTGGCGGAGGTTCATCAGTGGGCTCTGGTGAATCTCTACAAAAAACCACATATCTGCAAGTAACCCTGAACAAGCGACCTGGTACCGCTTTCAAAGTGCCTTAGCCCAACCATTGGAGTGCCAACCGGCACATTAGGATCGATGCCAGTAAGATCCTAATTACGGCATACTGGCTGCAAGGACAAGGACAAGATCAAGGACTGTATCAACACGACGCTATAGAGCTGACAATCGCTCTATTCCACTTCCTTAGTAAGAATGGGTGACACTATTCTGAAACGGCAGGTGGGCTAATGGAACGGTTGCCCCCGTCCCGTTAAAACCGTGGCAGGCCTCCTAGTACGTTCAAAGCTCGCCACCTTAGCTGGTGGAAGTAGGCTCAGATGGATATTCCTGACTAGCGTCGATCTGGCTCTGAACCCGGTACCCCATGAAGGACCGTGTCAGCCCTCGCGTGGACCTCACTGCAAGCAAAGATACCCACGGGATCACAAGGACGACTACTTACGACGGGTGGAGATAGCGGCTTGGAGGGGGGACCCTTAAGCATGGAAGTGAATAACATCAACGTAGGTGAAGCAGCGAATCCGTTCGCAAAAAGTGGCTTGCCGAGGTCGCCACCGAAGCAAGGCCAACAGCAGGAACTGGAACAGCAGCAGCTGGAACACCAGCATGGCGAAGATGAGCTGCACGAGCAACGAACACGTGAACAGGAGCGGCGGGATAAGTCGCAAAGTGAGCAGGAGCAGCGTGAGAGACAGCAGCAACATCAGCTGCAAAGTGCGTGGAAGTTACCCCCGAGCCAATCGAAGGTGGAAGCGGCGAAAACCGTCGTAGATGAGCTTCGGGAATTCGTCGATAAGAGGCACAACGTGCACAAAGACATTAAGGACCTCGTGGCAAGGATTCAAGGAACCCTCGGATCCGCCGTCAAGGACTGGAGGAAAGTGATGCAGAGGATTGATGCTGTTGAAACCGAGTTAGCGGCGACCAAAAAGGCCCTGGCAGCTGCGGTAGTGCAGCCGGCAAAAACCGGAATAGCCCCTCGGAAAGATAGCAAGGGGAAAGAAAGGTCAGCGGGAATAGGAACTACGCCAAGTTTCACCCCTAAAAGACATAGGTCGTCACCAGGAGACGAAAGACAGGCTGTACCCAAGAAGCCGAAAAATGCAAATCCAAAACCGGCGGATGAAGTGCTCAGTGGGGGACCCGGCGATATCCCATGGCAAGAGGTCCGGAACAAGAAGAAGAGAGGCAAACAGGAGAGTGCCAGAAAGCAAAGGCCAATCAGGAAGAAGGCAAAATGCGAAGCTGTTGTCGTCAAAACTAGCGAGGACACTTATGCTGAAGTCTTGCGGGCCATGAGGACGGACCCTCAACTAAAGGAGTTTGGTGCCGACGTTCAGAAGATCAGACGCACCCAGACGGGAGACATGCTCATCGAGCTAAAAAAAGACTCGGTGAACAAAAGCTCGACTTACAAAGAGCTAACCGAGAGAGTCATGGGCGAAAAGGTGCAGGTGAAAGCCATGTGCCCTGAAGTGACACTCCAATTGCGGGATCTGGATTGGATCACCACCGAAGAGGAAGTGAGGACCGCCATAAAGGAACAGTGCGATCTGGAAACGGTGCAGATGACAGTACGGCTAAGAAGAGCACCGCTTGGAACACAGGCGGCGTCGATAAAGCTCCCAGTAGACGCAGCCAACAAAGCGCTGGAAGTCGGGAAAATTCGGGTCGGTTGTTCAGTATGTCCACTGAAGATCTCCCAGAGACCGGAGGGATGCTACAGGTGTCTGGAATACGGCCACCTGGCACGAAACTGCGAAGGACCAGACAGAAGTAAGCTCTGTAGATGGTGTGGCGACGAAGGTCACAAGGCGCAGGATTGCAACAATAAGCAAAGGTGCCTGATCTGCAAGGACAAAAGTCGCAACAGACACGCGACGGGAGGCCCTAAGTGCCCGGCCTTCAAGCGAGCGAGAAATTCTAAACCGCAGTGGAGGTAACTCAGCTAAACCTCAACCACTGTGACACAGCGCAACAGCTGCTGTGGAAGTCCGTATCGGAATCGAAGTGCGACGTAGCTATCCTTGCCGAGCCGTATCGAGTACCAGCTGGAAACGGTAACTGGATCGCTGATAAGGCGAAGACAGCGGCAATCTGGACGATGGGGAGGTATCCTATCCAGGAAATAGTGTTCCAGGCGGACGAAGGCTTCGTTATTGCAAAGGTTAACGAGGTGTACGTGTGCAGCTGCTACGCACCCCCCCGCTGGACATTGGACCAGTTCAACGAGATGCTGGACGAGCTAACCGATAAGCTAGCCGACCGGAGACCAGTCGTCATCGCTGGCGACTTCAATGCTTGGGCAGTTGAGTGGGGCAGCCGTCTCACCAACCCAAGAGGGCGTAGTCTGCTAGAAGCGCTGGCAAGGCTGGACGTAGACTTGGGTAACGAAGGAACAACCAGCACCTACCGTAGAGATGGCCGGGAATCAATAATCGACATCACTTTCTGTAGTCCTGTGTTGACGGGAAGCCTGAACTGGAGAGTCTGCGATGGGTACACTCATAGCGATCATCAGGAGGTCCGGTATAGAATTGGTGGAAGAACACAATGCTCACAGAGAGCGAGTACACCTCATGAGCAGATGTGGATAACGAAACGTTTTAACGAAGAGCTTTTCGTGGAAGCCCTCAGAAGAGAAGAGCAGGTTCTGAATTTGAGATCGGAGGAGTTAACGGCTGCGATGGTACGAGCATGCGACATTGCCATGCCACGGAAGGTCGAGCCGAAATACAGACGTCGTCCGGTATACTGGTGGAATGAGACACTTGGCAACCTCCGCAAAAGATGTCTCCAAGCCAGGAGACGGATGCAAAGAGCCAAAACCGATGGTGAGAGGGAAGAGCGAAGAGTAACATTGAGGGCGGCGAAAGCCGATCTGAAAAGAGAAATTTCGCTGAGCAAGAGAACGTGCTTCAAGGAGTTGTGTCGCGATGCCAATGCAAATCCGTGGGGAGATGCATACAGGGTGGCGATGGCCAAGATCAGTGGTCCAGCCGTACCCGCTGAAACATGCCCAGAGAAGTTGCAGATTATCGTCGACGGGTTGTTCCCACAACACGCGCCAACGGTCTGGCCACCGACACCGTATGGCCAGGAAGGTGAAGAAAGAGCAATCATTACCAATGAGGAGCTCATAGAGGCGGCCAAGAAAATGAAGCCGAAGAAAGCGCCTGGCCCAGATGGTATTCCCAACGTAGCGTTGAAAGCAGCTATCACGGCCAACCCAGATATGTTCCGGACATCACTCCAGATCTGCTTAGATGAGGGACATTTCCCAGCACAGTGGAAAAGGCAAAAACTGGTTCTGCTACCGAAACCGGGTAAGCCCCCCGGTGATCCAGGCTCGTTTCGGCCGATATGTTTGCTCGACACACTCGGAAAGCTGTTGGAGAGGATCATCCTCAATAGACTGATGGCGTTCACTGAGGGAGAGCGTGGACTGTCGGAGCGGCAGTTTGGATTCCGGAAAGGAAGGTCAACGGTAGATGCCATCAAAACAGTGATTGACACAGCCGACAAAGCAAGGACAAAAAAACGAAGAGGTAACCGTTACTGTGCTGTCGTGACGATAGATGTGACAAAACGCCTTTAACAGTGCAAGCTGGGAAGCCATTGCTGTGGCGTTACATAAAATGAAGGTTCCGGATTATCTGTGCAAGATACTAGGAAGCTACTTTGAAAACCGGGTCTTGAGCTACAGCACTAGCGAAGGACAGAAGTCGAGGTCGGTAAATGCGGGAGTTCCACAGGGCTCTATCCTGGGTCCAACGTTGTGGAATGCTATGTACGACGGAGTGCTGACGCTTAGGCTGCCAACAGGCGTCAAAATCGTTGGATTTGCAGACGACATCACGCTTGTGGTCATTGGTGACTCACTGGAAAGGGTGGAGGTTCTCGCTACAGAAGCAGTGGACGCAGTCGAAAACTGGATGTACGAGAAGAAACTGGTGATAGCCCACCAAAAAACGGAGCTGTTGCTTATCAGCAATCGAAAAGTGGTGCAGAAGGCTGAGATTACAGTGGGAGAACACACCATAGCCTCAAAGCGGGAGCTAAAACACCTCGGCGTAATGATCGACGATCGGCTGAACTTCAACTGCCATGTCGATTACGCGTGCGAGAAAGCAGCTAGGGCAGTCACGGCGCTGTCCAGGATCATGCCGAATAACTCGGCGATTTGCAGCAGTAAGCGGAGGCTATTGTCTAGCGTGGCTACGTCGATCCTGAGGTACGCTAGCCCGGCGTGGGGAACCGCAATGAAGACGAAGAGGAACCGAGTCAAGCTTAGCAGCACGTATAGGCTGATGGCCATGCGGGTAGCGAGTGCCTACCGAACCATATCTTCGGAGGCAGTATGCGTGATTGCCGGAATGGTCCCTATCGGCTACGTTTTGGAAGAGGATAAGGAGTGCTACGAAGCTAGTAGTACTAGAGGAGCCCGGAAGATTGCCCGAGCCGACACGATGGTGAAGTGGCAACGCGAGTGGGATACCGCTGAGAAGGGAAGGTGGACTTATCGCCTTATTCCAAATCTGGCGAAATGGGTGAGCAGATCCCATGGAGAAGTCAACTTCCACTTGACGCAGTTCTTGTCAGGTCACGGCTGCTTCAAGAAATATCTGCACAGGTTCGGCCACGCAGAGTCGCCGCTCTGCGCTGAGTGCCCAGTCGTAGAGGAGTCGCCGGAACACGTCATTTTCGAGTGTCCACGTTTTGCTGCGGAACGTAGCGAGATGACAGCGGTCTGCGGTGCTGACGTAACCGTAGACAACGTAGTGGATAGAATGTGTAGCGATGAGGTGATGTGGAACGCGGTGAACATGGCGGTGACGAAAATAATGTCACTGCTTCAGCGGAAGTGGAGGGAGGAACAAGCCGGTGAACCGGAAGTCAGTCTCCAACCGGAATCGCCGAACCGACCTCGGCACCCAACCGGTAGGTAAGCTTGATCCACCGTCGAGGACAAGACCGAGTAGATCGTGGAAAAGCCCCGGAAATTGTAGGCTTCGTGGCCGTGCGGTTAGCGGCGTCAGTCGTTTAGGCATATTGTGCCATGAAGTGTGGGTTCGATTCCCACTCCAGTCGGTGGAAACTTTTCGTCAAACGAAAAATTCATCATTGGGCTACTGGGTGTTTCGTGTTGTCCGTTGCCTAATGTTTGTGATTGTTCAGTCTGTGCAGCCTTGAGCTGAAGACGGTGTAAATTGTCTTGCCAAATTGGTCGTCAGGGCACCTGTGAACCGGAAGTCATCCACCAACCGGAATCGCAGGATCGACCTTGGCACCTATCCGGGCAGCATCGGTACCGGAAGAACTTCCACCTCCGGGGAAGTCTTCGTCGGGGTAGGGTAGATTCACCGCCGGGGACTATCCGAATAGTGCGCGAGAACCTGGAGTGCTAAATGGCATGCGTCCAGCACCGAGAGAACTTCCTTCGTCAGGGAGTTTCTGGCACCCATGGTATCGTGAGCCGAATGGCTGAATATGGCATGTTTAGATCACAAACTAGGAATACTAACAAATTATTAATGGGAGCCGAAGGGCTCAGCATGGCATGGATTAGGAACTAACAAATTAATGATGGAGCCGAAGGGCTTAATGAAGGGTGCGCGTAGCATGTGTCGCCTCTTCTTCGAAGTAATACCGCAAGGTGGTGCCGGAGAAGAATTCTTTACGGTGACGGTGTACCTAGGAGACTGTTTTTTAGTGGGTAGGCGCCCCATTGCGAATCCCACACAGTGCCAAACCATACACTGTGGCATGAGCATGAACAAATACAGGCCAGTCTTGAGAAGATTTTTTAACTCCTAGAGATGCATGAAAAAAAAAAAAAAAACACACACACAGATCCTATATCTAGAAGAGTTTTTTGAGAGCTTGTGAAAAAATGGTGCAAAAATATTAAAAAGCAAAAAAGTTATAACGATTTGAATTTGAATTTTGCGGTAAAAAATGAAGCTGCCGGTAGAGGGGTTAATTTGTAACATAGTGATTCCTACGAAGGAGGCAATCGGTATGGATTCGTTGTCTAACTGTTGATTTATGGCAAGATTGATTTGCTCCATCTTGTTGTATTAGTCTATGTCCAACTGGAGCGTTGAAGGAATTATAGCTTGTTGGTCAGAAACTTATTCAAATCAGCTCGAGATTGAATTTTGTTAGGCTTTGAAGTTTTTGTTTGTTTAACAAGTATGGTACCATTTCTACTTGGCCAAACATACTAGAGTTTAAACGAAGTTTGATGCTTCTTCAGTTCTCGGAAGATGTCCATCGATAGTGGAGACAAATCATCCCTAATATGAACTTTGATAGTCCAACCGTGGGGCCAACGTACGACTACGTTTTTTCTTCGTGATCAATGCCTCTTTTTCACGGATATCATTGAAAGTGATTTGATCGGTTGATTTTCACCTTTGGCAGTTGATACCCTAGCACATGAAATTATTGAGTTGTTGCTGAATTCAAGACTCAATGTACGGCATGTTTCATCGAAGAGAGATTTTGTGTTTTCATTCGGAACACGTGGAATGCCTACTACAATTGCATTTGCTGTTTATTTTTCTCGTTGGTGCATATCCAAATCAACTTCATTCTTGTAAACTGCAGCTGTCTCATTTGAAACCAACGCTAAGGATTTTGACGTAGAAGTACGTCTTTCTTCTCTATACAGGAGTGAAATTGGAATTTCAAAACCAAGGGCGTTACGCTGGCATGAAATATTTTAAACGTTTATAACTTCTCGCTAGCTTAACGAAATTTCTTGAATGGCACCTCAATCGAAAGATAAGACATCAAAGCTTCATGTAGTTTACTTACTGAATCCCACATACCTGTTTAAATAGTTTAATAACTGTTTTAAAATAGAACGTTGATTTCAAGCAAATCTATAAATAGGGGTGGCTAGAGAAAATTTGACGTCATTTGCTTTTCACTCTCCGATTGGCTCGCATCACAGCAGGCGACAGATCGGCTTGCTCTGGCCGGGCGTGCTTCTCAGGCACAGACATCGATAGCGAAGGACGCCCCCGTTTGTCTTGCTTCGCTCAAATCAAACTGTCGAGCGAGCGAGAGAAGATGCCGTCCGAAGCTAAAGCCATCACCGCTGCCGCCGCCAAGAAGAAGAAGAGGAAGCAGTCCACAGGTGAATTTGCGGTCGAACTGTGAACACGGTCGGGCGAGTCATTCTCGCTTTGTGGTTCACCGCTTGTTTGCGTTCACCCAGCCATCGTCATCGCCGCCGCAAATTTCATCGGCCGAGGAGCTGTTGACCCGCGCTTCAAAATTTCGACTCGTGATGAAATCATCATTGGTGGTCAAGAAGCAATCCCGTTAGGAGCAAATACCAGAAGCCCCCTGAGTTTTGCTGGTCCGAGCAGTGTTATTTATCTGTAACAACATCGAAGCTAACAAAGCCATCGGTTCTTTTCAGAGCCATCAAATTTGTGGAAAAGAGTTAAAAGAGAAATATTTCCGACTTTATTTATAACTTCTAATATTCCTAAATCAATTTCACGGCTTCATACAAAATTTTATTTGTCATGAATAATTTATGACTCAACCATTTGAGATTGTACTCGCGGATGCTGCTGCAGTGCCGTCGGGGTGAGTGCTCAACATTTCATTGTAAAATAGAGTGGCTTTTCCAACAGCGCCTTTTATGTTCCATATTTTATGGGAACACTTTGATTAGGAAAATTATCCCATGTAACAAAATTGCGACATATTAAGAATGCTTTTGATAAGACATTCTCATTGAACAATTGTAATAGTTTTGGCACCCATGGATCCGAAATTTACCGTCATTATAAAGAAAACTATTAATTATCAATAGCTCGTATTGAATATTTAGGAAATGGCAATCATTCCAACAATTCATTTTCGACCAATTTCTCACGTATTAGTATTCTCCGCAATTTTCAAGTAATTCCAAGCCCAACACATTATTGGCACATACCCTTTTCCCAGATTGGTCGATCAGAAAGCGAAGAGCACAAAAAGGAGGAGCATCATCTGCTATTCCAAGGTTATAAACATGCTGCCTTCGTTGGATTCAGTTTCATTCCATTTCCGCTTTCGAGCTGGTAAGAGCTCTTGCTTAGCGAGAAGTACCTCGCTGCTAGAAGCCTGCTGAGCTGTTAATCCAGAATCTGGTTTGTGAAATCGCTCAAGATTTCAAAATTGAGCTACGTTTCCAGATTTCAACTAAATCCCTGTGATCCGCCACCCTGTTGCTGTTGTGCACCCATGAAATATTTAGCTGGTTTGTCGAATAAACTGAGAACTTATTCACATCTTCTTATTCTTCTTCTTCTTCTTCTTGGCATTAACGTCCTCACTGGGACAGAGCCTGCTTCTCAGCTTAGTGTTCTTATGACACTTCCACAGTTATTAACTGAGAGCTTTCTTTGCCAAAGTTTCCATTTTTGCATTCGTTTATCGTGTGGTAGCTACGATTATACTCTATGCCCAGGGAAGTCAAGAAAATTTCCATTACTAAAAGATCCTAAACCAACCGGGAATCGAACCCAGACACCTTCAGCATGGCTTTGCTTTGTAGCCGCGGACTCTAACCACTTGGCTAAGGAAGGCCCCAACTTATTCACATTTTAACATATATTTTTGAATATTTTTTCCAATCACAATTTTATAAGTAATAACGGTTTGACTAAACTGTAATTTTCGACGAAAAATTCAAAACTTTTTATCCTAAAATCTGATAGCCTTACACAAAAACTGTCTTCAGCAAACTTATTCATCTCGTCAAAATCTACAACTTTGCTGAAGATACCATGAAGCTAAACCTTCAATATGTTTAGTTATGTCAATTATAAAAAATCGTCAAAAAATTCACTTAAGTCAAACCGTCACTGCTTTTCAACGTGTGATTGGAAAAATCACTCAAAAACATATGTTAAAATTTAAGTTATGTCTGATATTCTGTGAAAATTTCATTCAAATCGGTCCATAAATAACTGAGATATAGTTTATCAAAGTTGGTCAGTTTGCATGAAAAATCAAAAGAGTTGCAGTTTATTTTTCTCAGCGAAGAATCACACCATCAACGAAAATAGCGCGAAAGCAATAACCAATCGCGTGCGAGTAGCGAACGGAGTGACGAAACAACCAAGCGAGAACCCCACCACTCGCCATCGGTGAACGGAGCTCGAGCAAATAAAACCACTGGTTGTTCTGCTCCCAGCTCATTCACAAATCGAACGGCATAACGAACGGATCAAGCAGCGGAGCAGCAAACAAGAGCGCGTGAAAGCCACAGAAGTGTGCGAGTAGCGAACGGAACCAGAGAGCAACGAAGCGAAAGCAACAACTGAAAATCATTCAGTGGACGGATTAGTAGTCAGCGCCAACCGGCGACCTGTTGGAAAGTAACGCCAGCGAAATATACACCATCTGCCTCTCCTTACCATTCATATTCTTGTACTTGATGAATTCAATGAAATGGTTTGGTTTGGCGATGGAGCAAAGAGTTATTTAGGATGATTTTACTTGACAAAGAGTTGTTGATAAATATTCCAATCAATAAGAGTTGTTTTGAAAAAGTTCACTTTTAGCAGAATTTTCCTCGGAAAATTTATGCTTTACCAAAGAGTTGTTAATGAAATTCCTGCAGCAAAGGGTTGAGTTTCTCCCCACGAATATTTTCAGCCAGGACCAGTCATAGCCCCCGCTTCCAAAATTCTCGAGTACGGAATTTGGAAAATGTATTAAAATTGCGACAGATTTTAAATACTGTTCAATAAACTGTTTCTTGACCAATTGTAATAAGCAACTATTGATCTGAATTGATTTTTCTACATGTTGTCTATTGCGTTAATCTGAGAAATAGGCTTTATGAAATTGATGTCTTGGCAAGGGATGTACAAGATGAGCATTATGCTGTTATTGCATCCCGACGGCACTGTAGCAGCGTTCTCGGACCATCCTCAAATTGTCGTATTGTCGATTATTCGTGATAAATCAGATATTGTACGAGATGAATTAAGAGATTATAGCAAGTATGTGGTAAGCACATTAAGAAATATTACTAGCTACACTGTGTTTATCACGAGACGTTCTTACTAGCTCGAAAGTGTAAATGAAGTGTACCGAATCCTGTTGTTGTTACAGAGGGATTTTAATCCGAAGGTCATTCGTCCCTTAAATGAACCGAATCTGTCGAAGATAGTATGTTTTACATAATTTGAATTGCAGACGATACTCCTCCCTTTCGTATTCTTCGCCTTCTTCTGATTGACCAATCTAGGATAAGATACATGAAGTTGATGTCTTGGTTAGGGATTTACATACCTTGGAAAATTCACATGCGCGTTCGTATGGACAGTAAAAATATCAGCATTACTTTAATAGCTTACAATTAATTAAAATCACGCATGTTTTGGTTTCGTGCAAATTTTAAATATTTCTGATCAATGTTCAATGTGTTCTGATTTATATACTATGACATTTGCAATAGACTAACCTGTAGAAAAATTTCAGATCAATAGTTGCTCATTACAATTGGTCAGGAAACAGTTTATTGAACAGTATTTAAAATCTGTCGCAATTTTAATACATTTTACAATTTCCATACTCGAGAATTTAGGAAGTGTTCCCCCATTATATGATAAATCAACGATGCTGTTAGAAATACCATACAATGCTGAGTAGTATGGTGTTATTACGGTCCGACGGTGCTGCAGCGGTAAATTCTCAAATTCATGTAATTATGTGGGGTAAACTATGTGAACCAAATTATAGTATACCGTGATATTTAGATCATTATAGATAAATCAGTAAATATCATCCAATAAACCCTTTTATGAACGTATGTTGGCCCTGAAAAGGGCCGATTGAGCTTGGATGCTGTGACCACGAGTTTACCACGAGTCGAAATTTAGAAGCGTGGATCGGTCAACCTAGAAATCTTGAGCGATTTCACAAACCAGATGCTGGATTGGCAGCTTGAAGATTAACAGCTCAGCAGATTTCTAGCAGCGAGGTACTTCTCGCTGAGCAAGTTCGGAGGAGCTCTTACCAGCTCGAAAGCGGAATTGGAATGAAACTGAATCCGACGAAGGAAGCGTGTATTATAACCTCAGAATAGCAGATGATGCTCCTCCCTTTTGTGCTCTTCGCTTTCTGATCGACCAATCTGGGAAATGGGTATGTGCCAATAATGTGTTGGGCTTGGAATTACTTGAAAATTGCGGAGAATGCTAATGCGTGAGAAATTGGTCGAACGTGAATTGCTGGAAGGGTTGACATTAACTAAATATTCAATACGAGCTATTGATAATCAATAGTTTTCTTTATTATGACGGTAAATTTTCTGATCCATGGGTGCCAAAATTATTACAATTGTTCAATGAGAATGTCTTATCAAAAGCATTCTAAATAAGGCGCAATTTTGTTGCATGTGATAATTTTGCTAATCAAAGTGTTCCCAAAAAATATGGAACATCAAAGATGCTGTTGGAAATGCCACTCTATTTTACAATTGTTGTGGAATGTTGAGCACTCACCCCGACGGCACTGCAGCAGCGTCCGCGATTACAGTGTCAAAATGTTTAGTCATAAATTATTCATGACAAATGAAATTTTGTATGAAGCTGTGAAATTGATTTAGGAATATTAGAAGTCATATATAAAGTCGGAAATATTTCTCTTTTAACTCTTTTCCACTAATTTGATGGCCCTTAAAAGGGCCGATGGCTTTGTTAGCTTTGATGCTCTTACAGATAAATAACACTGCGGGATGTTATCAGTTGATTGCCATGGTCTAACGGGGAATCCTCAACTCAAATGTATAAATTTGAGCAAGTTATTTGCTTATACGACGAACCGAAAGTTTCGTGGCGTGGATGGCGCACAACAGTAACAGGTAGTGGATCACCGGGCTTAAGTCGAAATCTGATGATGGCGGCGATGACGATGGCTGGGTGAACGCAAACAAGCGGTGAACCACAAAGCGAGAATGACTTGCCCGATCGTGTTCACAGTTCGACCGCAAATTTTCCTGTGGACTGCTTCCCCTTCTTCTTCTTCTTGGCGGCGGCAGCGGTGATGACTTTGGCTTCGGACGGCATCTTCTCTCGCTCGCTCTACAGTTTGATTTGAGCGGATCAAGACAAACGGGGAGGTCCTTCGCTATCGATGTCTGTGCCTGAGAAGCATGCCCGGTCAGAGCCAGACGATCTATTGCCTGCTGAGATGCGATCCAAGCGGAGAATGGAAAGCAAATGACGTCAAATTTTCTCTAGCACCCCTATTTATAAATTTGCTTGAAATCAACGTTCTCTTTTAAAACAGTTATTAAACTATTTGGACAGGTATGTGGGATTCAGTAAGTAAACGACATGACCCTTTGATGTCTTGTCTTTCAATTGAGGTGCCATTCAAGGAATTTCGTTAAACCAGCAAACAGTTATAAGAGTTCAAAATATTTCATGCCAACGTAAGGCTCTTGGTTTTGAAATTCCAATTTCACTCCTGTATAGAGAATTTTTATTTTACTTTCAAACTGTGCGGCATAATCAAATGCAAACGCATTCAGTTCTCGATGGTTAGTACCTGTGCTCTTACTGTTCATAAGTCGCAAGGTGGAACTTTCCCCGAGGTCGTGTACGACTATGACAAAATCAGCAATTGGTATTTGTTGGTTTGTCGCGGGTTACTTCATTGAAAGGACTATTTTTGACAAACTCTGCTTTTTTCAAGTTTCATCACGCCAAAGGCAGCAATTTTCCCAAGAGGATTGACTTAAGAAATGAGCTGCAGCGCTTAGGAATCATCGATTAGTGACGCTTTGAGACGAACTGCGTGAAATACTGGATCATAGCGGCCAAGCCTGCATATTGATGAGTATCAATGTACAGAGCCTAAATGCTCATGCAATGGATATTGCTACAGACCAAAGCACTGGACCGATTCTATCGATTCTAACGATCGAAGCACCCGAGCTATCAAACATCTAATCTACTGGAGGAGTTTGGCGAACTCCAGCTGGAGCCAGAAACCGATCACCCAACCAAGCAACACAAGGAAGCAACGACCAAACAAACAAATTCAATCATCTGGCATTATTCCTGGAACACCAAACACTGGTTCTCGGAACCACAGAACGACAAATGGTTCTTTTCAGGACTACCAAAATGAGTCCAAAAAGAGTTAACTTCTGAAAACTTCATCCGATCAATAACAACACAAAACTAGTACACTTACAAATTCATACACATGACAAATCATATTATTAATCATCGTAGTTCTACGTCAACCCCGCGGTAATGTAATAGACATTACCCACCCCAATTTTTTCAATAGGGTAACGACTGTTTATTTTGATTTTAATCGCTAACAGTTGGCGCCAGTGGCAAAAAGTACAGACAACAACCCTTTGAACATTCAGTTTATCTGTGCTGGCCGACTAGCGGCGACACTGATGTGTGTATTCCTTTCACTGATCGCGCTACGCTGGAATCTCAAATTTCTCAAATTTCAAACACAAGCGCATGGAAGAATGGTAGTCGGTGAACTGTCAAAACGTAAGAAAAAATAATGAAAAACGTAAATTACTTGCAAATAGGAAACTGGATCGAAAAAGTAGTGATTAGAAATCAAACGTAATATGAATACATAACTTTTTGTGTTTAGTTCATTTTCCATTGTGCTTTCTTTGCTTCAGGATTTCGTTTTTACTACCACTGAAAAAGAGTCATCTATTGGCTTTTCAGTTTTGAATATCGCCCTATTGCTCATTTTCAATTTTGAGTTTACATATTTCTGCTCTTAAACACAGTAGCTGATCAACGAAGTCGTCAAGTTTGTTGGATAAAAACTGTTGACTTCGTTCGATATTAGCGAGTACCTTGTCAGCATGATTCGATAAGTATTCAGAAATCAACTCTTCTATGCTACGAGAAGACATTGTGCTTGTAGTTCAATGCTGGTCAAAAGATGGCGCTTTTGAAAAATCAAACAATGGATCAATGCACGCGTTCACTCATTGACGTTTGAGCGGTACCGTGTTATTTACGTGACCATAGAAACCAGTGAATTTGGCACCGCTTAAACGTCAAATTAGTGAACTCGTGCATCGGTCCATGGTGTAGTGGTTCCCTGATGTGGCCAAACGTCAACGTAATCCGATCGAGTTGTGTGATGCTTACCTACACACTTACACGGATAGTGATAGAACTTCTTCAGATGTGTCGGAGTAGGGCGATGATGGGTACGCAGGTGTATTCAGCAGATGATTACAGCAGAGCAATAGAACGGTGGTTGGACGGTAGCGGTAGAGCAGTTGGCTGTAGTGGCAGGGCGGCGGTGGGCAAATAAAAACAACCAGCAAAACACTCCGTTTATTTCAGCATATTCGGCAGTTCAAAATTATCGTCATTATCAAGATTCTTTGATTTACAGCAGCAGGACCACTGAGCGTTCTCTAAGAGTGGCGCAAAGCTTATTAAGAGCCTTCAACTTGGTAACAACAGCATATTAACAAACAGCATATCAACAACAGCAGCTGCAGAATTCACAAAGCGGGTTTGTGTTTACACACAGAAAAAAATCCGTTCTCGTATCCGTGAACAGCAGACGTGAACTCGTCAACAACAAAAATACACCGTGAACTAGATCATGTTTATGTGACCATATGTGGTAGTTCATGGTGTATTTTTGACAGTTCACGTTTTCCAGAATACTTTTTTGAGCGTGACGAGCACTAGTATGGCCGATGGTATCTAGCAGCAGCACAGCAACTTTACGGAGGAATTTCCCAGGAGTTTTTATTCACGTATGTGATCTTTGTGATGGCAGGACAGCAGCGATTTTGGAGCGATTTTTATGCAGCAGAGAGATTTTTTATCTGATATTTCAATCAAAATTTTCTCGATTTAGGCAGAGCACAGAACACAACAGCTAGTTCACAGTAGGGTTGCCAGCAGGGTATAAGTATAAGAGATGTTACATTTCTAATGTACCATAAATTTGTAAAACAAAAATTATATATACTCACAATTCAATAAACACTAAAACAATTGTGAAAAACTCGCCTATCAACACGCAGTAGGAAAAAAGTCCCTAGCTCAATATCCCCCGCTGTTCTAAAACCCCATTCGCGATACGAATGAGCGAAAAAGTTTAGACCATGCGATGCTGTTTCCGACTTGATCGGGGGGATAGAAGATCGCTCTCTTGGTGCTTGTGTCTCGTGAAATTTGGACGTGCTTGGCAAGAAGTTAAGAATACCTATACGATGCGGTGTGCATAGAAGTTAGAAAGTGAACCTAAAAACTCAATAAAACCTAATTGGCCCAATTGGCCGCAACGAAGTGGAATAAATTGTTACCCGGTAGTGCCCAGCGTAAATGAGAAGTGGCAGTGACCACGTGAAATGGCCCTGTAGGTGTGACCGCGAGTACCGTGTCCCGAAATAGTCCGAAATTAGCCAGTGGACCGGGGTTACGAAAGAAGATACAAAATTCTTAAAGTAAATTCCTAAACCCGAAATTAGTGTGGGAACAGTGCGGCGAGGCCCGCTGAAATGAAGTGTCCGCGCGGTGGAGTGGTGTGAACGAAAGGCATCCAGCATCCGACGGCTTAGGCCGTCATAAAGTAGAGAACGTAGGCTAGGCATCCCCTGGGGAATATAAAGGTAAGTCTGCATGCTCTCTTTGGCCTTTGGCAAACCCTTAACTTATAGAGAGTAACAAGCCACTAAGACCCACCTATTTGTCCTGGATGGTCGAAGTAAAAAAAATGGCTCAATCAGCATCTGAGTTTGGTTTCAAATCATGAGACAAGTTTTTTTCAAGTTCAAGAGTTTATCTTTCGATATCTAGGAGAGAAACGATTCCGAATCAGTGGAGTAGCAGACCTAACTTCTAAAATAAGCTTCTTGTTTCAAGGAATCTAAATGTCTCATGCGATGAATCCTGTTCACAGTTTCAAACAACGACTTTGAAGCTTATAAGCAGAAGCAATAACTTGATATGCTAGAGTACCGATGCATGGTTAAAATCAGTATCATTCAACCAGCTTAGTGGCCGAACCTGATTAAGGGGCGCGCTTTTGAGAGTTTAATGGTGACAAACTGTTTTCTCCAAAAGGTATACATAGCGATATATTTTTCTAAAGAGGCTCTTTGCAAAATGATAAAGAATGATATATGTATAAAAAACGACTACTTCATTATTTCTCAATAGTAATGGAGTAGAATGACATGCACTAAACAAAGGGCATGGGTATACCATAAAAGATAAAAAAACTGGTCGCTATGGTTTATCCCGAACAGAAATAAAAAAAAAACACCCATAATCTTCTAGCTGTGAGGATGCTGAAAATATATCCTCAAAACATATGTTAGCATCAAAATTCGTGCAAAATTGCTCGTTTTGTTGAAATAATTCAATTTTTGACCAATGTTAGGCAGTGTTGTAAGCAATAACGGTAGTCGACACGTTTTCGCCGATATTCGACAGCGCTTCCCTTAAACATGCACAAAACGGGCGATCAAACGAATGTCGAAAAGAAAAATGTCAATTGAATGCCACTGACCGCGATAGCTTCGCTAGGAAACATTACGGTTTTGTTTGTTTTTGTCCTGCTTTCACGGTATGTGTGTCACATTCGACATAACAGGCAAGATCAAACTATTCATGTTGCTTATGATCCGATGTCTGAATTTTATGTCAAACTTATGATTTATGCAAATGTCATCGTGTGAGACGACATTCAATAGATACTTTTTTGTGTTTGTCGACGTTCATTCTATAGCTTGTGCTGTGACTGCTGACCACGGCAACGAAACGAACGTCGCGCAAAGTGTCGAATGTTTACAGCACTGCCAATGTTAGGGAATTCTTCAGCAATTTGCCCAAATTTAGGCGTTTTACTCAGTGTTCTTGAAATTATCATCTGCGTATCATCTGTAGTAGATTGCAAAAAAGTTAGGATATTTTATCTTCATACTTGCAAAAATGAAAACTTTCTCGTAAACTAACCAAAACAAACAACTAAATTTCAAATTTCTCAACGATTCATCAACATTAGCTCTCAAATAAAGAAACCGTTTGCGAAATTGTGGAAATAAAATTATTCAACGGAAACATAAAATCCGTTTGCTGGCAATCAAGTAGAATCTATGGGAGCCATAAGCTACTTATCGAGTGTTTTAGAGCCAACTCCAGGCAATAAAACTTTCGAGTGGCCTTCTCCATTAGAATACCCATCGCTCTTGAAGGCAAACATTCCAGCTTTTCCATCGGCTTAATGCAGCAACGCTATGAATGCTGATCAAATTCCATTAGCCCTTGACTTTCCAATAGAATCGAAATGCGAAGTTTAATCCACTTCGAAGTATCACATGAATAAGCAAAGGCTATGCAATTTCATTTTCCAAGTATAAATTTTCGCCCGCACCACTCCACCATTGAATATTCGAAACCGATGATTACAATATCAACATTTATCTTCCGAATCTCTATCCTAGCTTCCGAGCGCAGCCTCCCAGAACTAACTGCGATAAAATGCGGCAGATACTTCATTTCCGGTCTCTCCGCCGCCGACCTTCTTCGTCTCGTCGTCGTCCGCGTCATCATCGGGGCCCTGTCGTCTGATAGACAATTCACCCCCTGGAGAACTCTGCCATCCTCGGGATGAGAAAGTATTTCTAATGCACAAACAGTCTTGTGTAAATTGCTCACACCATCACATCAACAGCAGAATGGAGAACGTGTATCCACCGCACGCCAAAGCAAAAGCCCATCCATCTTCGTTTCCGTCTCAATGCTACTTACCTTCCTACTTCTTGGACCCGTTTTCTTCCCAGCTCAATTCGATGCAGATGAGTCCCTCTTCAATTGCTTTCTTTCTGCGTTGAAGAATACCGAACTCCTCCTCCTTCTCTCCTTGCTCGTCCTCAAGCGTTCTTTGGAAAATTGCTGACACTACTTACTCCACCAGTCCCCCCACTTCCATTTCTCCAGAACAAACCAACTCTGCTGAAGAGGCGTGAAGGAGATCCATCCAAACCCATCAGAGAACTTCTCCCGTCGAACTCGGTATTCAAATTGCGTTGAAAGCTCATTTTATGATAATCAAACAAACAAATATTTCAGCTTACCGGCAGCTCTCGATTCCGGTTCCGGTTGAGTGGAGGGGTAGGGGAGGCTGTGAAAGATGCTCTCGAGAAGGAGCTACGTGTTTCGATAATGGCCTCTTAAGAGCCATTTGCAAATTAGCCACCAGTCCCATCATCATCATCATCATCATCGCCGTCGCCGGCGTCGTTTTCTGCCATCTTGACAGGGCGCGGGAAAATGACGACTGGCTAGCTGAAGGCGGGTTCGTGGGAAAATCGTGCGACTCTGACTACAGCAAGTCTGTCCAGGTCAGGCCGAACGATATCTTACGAGACGTGGAAATGGGGTTGCGAGGACAATTGGCTTCCGAAGATTTTTGCTTTGTGTTCGGAGAAAAACTTATTATTCACTTCATTATGAATTGAGTACATCAGTAGAAACATATTAAATTTTTTTTTGCAGATTTTCATCGTAATGTACTATTTTTTATCACGTAAATCTATCTTGAAACTAACTAAGTCCTTATATTGTTGTATGAAATCAGTTGGGTAATGACTCATTTCGCAATTCAATTTGATTGCGTTTGTAATGGCGAACGTTCTGTCAGGCTATTAAACGATCGACTTACAATGTCCATATAATTCGCGAAGCAAACATATCGACTGAATCTGTTGAAAATCGTTCCTCAAATATTGCAACAAATTATTGATTTTGAGCGTTAATAATTTACTAACGCCTTGCACCAATCGATTAAAAATTTAAGCACATGTCTTCCTTCTCTGGGTTAAATTACCAGTCGGTCCAGGTTCTTTTCGTAATTGATATTTCTTTGATGCCTTAACTTAGAGTAGCATCGTGCCTGCCTTACGGGCATTTTTTTTTTATCATCGTACAAATTGGGCCGAAGGGTCTCAGACTTTCATGAAATTTTTCCACAGGCAGGGCTCATATGGATAAATGAATAAAAAAAAATGAGAAAAATTCAGGGTCGCCTATTTTTCCGGAAAACTCAGGTGGAAATTTTTTGTTTTCCCTTGACACTACTTACATTGAAAAATCATAACTCAAGAACGAAGCATCGTAGAAACAAAATTTTCATATGAAGCATTTAAAGCAATTTAAGCAAATTTTCTCAAAAATCCAAAAAAAAATATGAACTGGAAAAAGTTTTCCTCAAAATTTTCCACCGTTGGGAAAATTCGTAAAGAAAAGCCGAAAAAACTATGCCCGAACTCGTGGAAAATTAAAAAAAAAAAAATTTTCGAGAAGGTAATTTTATAAGCTTTTATCACTGAAATTTTTGGAATGCACTTTTTTTTCGTTTTTGAGTTATGGCCAATTTTGTGAAAAATGTCCAGATGTGCCATATAAGACTTTTCTTTGAAAAATCATAACTCAAGAACGAAAGATTGTAGAAACAAAGTTTTTATATGAAAATTTAAGCAAATTTTCTCAGAAATCCAAAAAAAAAATATGATCTGGAAAAAATTTTCCAAAAAATTTTCCACCGTTAGGGAAATTCATAAAGAAAAGCTGGAAAATCTATGCCCGAACTCGCGGAAAATTTTTATTAAAATATTTTTGAGAAGGAAACTTTATAAACTTCAATTCTAGTAACTTTTAGGATGTACTTTTTTTGTTCCTGAGTTATGGTCAATTTTGTAAAAAATGCAAAGATTTGCCATACATGCCTTTTCGTTTAAAAATCATGACTCAAGACTCATCATGACTTGTCGAACCGGTAATGGAGCACTTCACGCAAATTTTCATCTTTTCCGTAATCCACCGAACTCCATTGAATGAAGCTTACTGATGAGGCCTTGGCTGATCGATCGTAGATTTGTCCTTACTGATTTGTGGCCGTCCAGTCCGAAGGGGTTACAGCATGAAGAATTGTATTCGTAATATTAAACTTTGTCCATTTCAACAGCTTCGGGAAAATTTTTTCACTTTCCAAAAAATAATAACGAGGAATATACAGCTGATAGACAACACTTGCACTTTCTCACTGCTCTTTGTTAGTTTTTGGTAAACTTATGATTCTCAAGCCATTTCAACGCTTTAAACTTGAATTGGTAAATAGCTATTTGTCATATTGTCTACCCATTTATTTAACTGTCAATTTTGTAGTTACCTAACAGGAAAAAATTGCCTACATTCTGATTGAAGAAAACTTTGTTTCTATGTAGTTTCGTTCTTAAGAAATTTTGTTTATGAACTTATAAATTTGTAAATATCTTCATCCTAGCAATATTTGATAATGTTTTAGGAACGAAAAATGAGCGTATTGAAAAATATTGTAGGATTGGATCTTATTGATCGCTCTTTTCAAATATACTTTGTTTGAAAGCTGGCATAGCT
Organism: Aedes aegypti; assembly: GCF_002204515.2. Lineage (NCBI taxonomy): Eukaryota > Metazoa > Arthropoda > Insecta > Diptera > Culicidae > Aedes > Aedes aegypti. The sequence continues at coordinate 99,360,899 of NC_035109.1, read as the reverse complement.
AATCGGGTTTTCATTATTTGTTTTCATAAACAGTGAAAAATGTCCTGGGAAACTGATTCCATTTCAAAAATTTCATATTTTTGAGATAATTTGAATCCGGTTCGACAAGTCATGATGAGTCATGAGTCATGATTTTTAAACGAAAAGGCATATATGGCAAATCTTTGCATTTTTTACAAAATTGACCACAGATCAGTAACTAAAGAAAAGTACATCCTAAAAGTTACCAGAATTGAAGTTTATAAAGTTTCTTTCTTAAAAATATTTTATTAAAAAATTTCCGCGAGTTCGGGCATAGATTTTCCAGCTTTTCTTTATGAATTTCCCCAACGGTGGAAAATTTTGTGGAAAACTTTTTCCAGTTCATATTTTTTTGGATTTCTGGGAAAATTTGCTTAAATTTTCATATAAAAACTTTGTTTCTACAATCTTTCGTTCTTGAGTTATGATTTTTCAAAGAAAAGTCTTATATGGCACATCTGGACATTTTTCACAAAATTGGCCATAACTCAAAAACGAAAAAAAAGTGCATTCCAAAAATTTCAGTGATTAAAGCTTATAAAATTACCTTCTCGAAAATTTTTTTTTGAAAATTTTCCACGAGTTCGGGCATAGTTTTTTCGGCTTTTCTTTACGAATTTTCCCAGGGGTAGAAAATTTTGTGGAAAACTTTTTCCAGTTCATATTTTTTTTTTGATTTTTGAGAAAATTTGCTTAAATTGCTTTAAATGCTTCATACAAAAACTTTGTTTCTACGATGCTTTGTTCTTGAGTTATGATTTTTCAAAGTAAGTAGCGTCAGGGGAAAACAAAAAATTTCCACCTGAGTTTTCCGGAAAAATAGGCGACCCTGAATTTTTCTCAATTTTTTTTTATTCATTTATCCATGAGCCCTGCCTGTGGAAAAAGTTTCATGAAAATCTGAGACCCTTCGGCCCAAACCCGTACGGTAATAAAAAAAAATCCCCTTACGATAAACGAATGCGAAAATGGCAGGTATCAGCTGGAGATTTTTTTTTATTTCCGTACGGGTTTGGGCCGAACGGTCTCAGATTTTCAAGCAACTTTTTCCACAGGCAGGGCTCATCAATATATGAATAAAAAAAAATTGAGAAAAATTCAGGGTTGCTTATTTTCCCGGAAAACTCAGTTGGTTTTTTTTTGTTTTTCTCTGACATTACTTACTTTGAAAAATCATAACTCAAGAACGAAGCATCAAAGTTTTTCTATGAAAATGAAAGCAAATTTTCTCAGAAATAAAAAAAAAAAATTAACTGAAAAAAGTTGTCCAGTAAATTTTTCACCGTTGAGAAAATTCTTAAAGAAATCCGGAAAAACTATGCTCTAACTCGTGAAAAATTTTCAAAAAAATGTATTTTGTATTATAAGCTTCAATCGATGAAATTTTTGAAATTGTATTTTTTTTCGTTTTTGAGTTATGGCCAATTTTGTAAAAAATGTACAAATGTGCCATTTTGTGCCTTTTCTTTGAAAAATCATAACTCAAGAAAGAAGCATCGTAGAAACAAAGTTTTTTATGAAAATGAAAGCTAATTTTCCGAGGAATAAAAAGAAAATTAACTGGAAACAGTTTTCCACAAAATTTTCCACCGTTGAAAAAAAATCGTAAAGCAAAGCCGTAAAAAGTATGTTCCAATTAGTGGAAGACTTTCAAAAATATATTTTTGAGAAGGTAATTTCATAAGCTTTAATCGCTGAAATTTTTCGAAATGGTATTTTTTTTCGTTTTTTGAGTTATGTCCAATTTTGTGGAAAATGACCATATAAGCCGTAAGCCGTGCCATTTTGAGCCATTTCTAGATTTTGGCTAGAGATGCTAGTATTAGAAAGTCAGCAGAAATTAATAACGCCAAACAATTTTTCGACTGGGCTGTGTCGCAAAAGGTGAAAGACCAATTTAAAAAAGATTGGGAATTTATCTATGCAACTGAAAATGACTATTCAGAGGCTGAAAAATTTCTTCAGGAAAGATTTTCTAACCTTGTTACAATTCCTGGAACAAAAATATCATTCATTTATACCAAAAAAAGAACGAAGCATTTTTGCTAGTGAATTCTCAGATGCACATGAAAACCAAGAAAATACATCATGCTTTGTACTTAATAATACAAAGAAACGAAAATCTTCTGGTGTTAGCAACCAAAGCAACCCGGTTGAAAAATTGATAGTATTAAGATGAAAATGTAAGTTATATACTGAATAATTGAATAAATAAAATTAAAAAAAAAATAATAATCTTATTTGTTCCATAGAAAAGAAAGAATCCCTTTTCAGTGTAATGAAAAATTAAGGCAGAAACAGTTTTTTTTCAGTTTTTCTTGGCGGTGTAATTTTTCATGAAAAATATCATCCATTCCGACTCCTACTTCATTAAAACCAATCCCATATCTTTTTTTCAGATGTTTTAGAAAATTTGCAATTGCTTTGATAAAAAACTTTTGTTTTTCCGATGCTTCGATTGAAATATGGGTTTTCAAAAAAAGGCTTATATGGTCATTTTCCACAAAATTGGCCATAATTCAAAAACGAAAAACAAGTACATTTCAAAAATTAAAAAAAAAAATACTTTGTTTCTACGATGCTTCTTTTTTGAGTTATTATTTTTCAAAGAAAAGGTTCAAAATGGCACATTTGCACATATTTTACAAAATTGGCCATAACTCAAAAACGAAAAAAATGACATTTCAAAAATTTCAGCGATTAAAGCTTATGAAATTAACTTCTCAAAATTTTTTTTTTGAAAATGTTCCACGAGTTGGAGCATAGTTTTTCCGGCTTTTCTTTACGAATTTTCTCAACGGTGGAAATTTTTTTGGAAAACTTTTTCCAGTTAATTTTTTTTTATTCCTGAGAAAATTTGATTTCATTTTCACAAAAAAAAAACTTTGTTTCTATGATGCTTTGTTCTTGAGTTATGATTTTTCAAAGTTAGTAGTGTCAGGAGAAAACAAAAAATTTTCAACTAAGTTTTCCGGGAAAATAGGCGACCCTGAATTTTTCTCAATTTTTTTATTCATATATTGATGAGCCCTGCCTGTGGAAAAAGTTTCATGAAAATCTTAGACCTTTCGGCTCAAACCCGTACCGAAATAAAAAAAAAATCCCCAGCTATCAGAAGGCCGGCTCCAGAGGCAAAATTCCGCCAATTGGAAGATTTGTGCGGTCGTTATATCTTTTTCATCATCTATTTATTTTTACAACTTAAATACACCACTATAAGCGTAAATCTCTAGCGCATTAAAACATATTTTTTTCACAATTTCTCATCGTAATAGGCTGTTTTCATCACGCCAATCTGTCATGAAACGGCCTACTTTCCTGCACTGAAGTATGCAGTGCAGGAATAGTCATTACGCAACTGAAACCAGTACTGTAATGATTCATTACGAAACGCTTTTTCATTACGCAACTGTTTTGAGTTGCGCAATGAATCATAACGCAACCATTTTTCAGAAATTGTAAAACAATGGTGAATGCATTACGCTATTATTTCTGATACCCTCAAGTGGTCTTCTACGAAATTGCAAAAAATGTTGTACGTAACTTATTCCAAAACTCGATTTGTACAGCACTCGTCGTAATTATCCTACTCGGCAAGTCTCGTAGGATAAATTTACGACTCGTGCTGTAAAAATCATCATTCTGCAACTTGTTCCGTAAACTACTATTACAGAATCGCAAATAACTTTTGATTAATATTTCTGATTTTTACACATTTTTTGTACAGCCTTCCATTAATATTAAACCTTCAAAATTGGTGCTTGCAAACACCATGAAAATACAGTTTTTCTAATATAATCCATATATATATATATAATATAATCTAATATAATCCATATATATATATGGTGACCAAATTTATTATGGCTGCCAAAAACGTTTATTGAAAGTGAAGCTCCTATGTTTACTCATTCCAAAAATAGGTTATTGCGTTTCTCTGAAACTGTTTTAAATATACTGGACTTCTCCAATATGACCATTCGAATACAGATTCTTTACTTACTCGACAAAAACTTTCAAAGAGAGCATAAATATAAACAGTTTGAGAGACCAAGTGTAAATAGCGGGACGGTTTTAACGAAAAATACTCACAATTGTTCATTCTCCATTGGTTCATCGATTGGTTTTCGGCGAGAGATGTCCCACCGATCGTTAATCAAACTGCAGGTGAAACTTGCGAAGCTGAATAACTCAAAGATTTTCCTTCTGAACTGCCGGTGGCTCAAACTAATGCCGTCATACCTGAATTTCTCCATTCACATAGGGGAATTAGGGGCATAATGGACACGTTAAGCAAATGTTCGTTTTAAGACCATTAAATGGCAATGTTTTTAATTTACCCCCGGCTAGTTTTCAAGTTTGATGTTAGTACGACGTGCCACATTCATTCATAGTGATAAAAATCATATCATATGTCAGAAAAGCGAGATAGAAAATTGGGTCGAAAACAAGGCTGGTAAAAAGGTATCGGGGCGAAATGAACACCTGCATGAAATTTAGTTATTCCAATATATTCAATGACTGCCAATCATTCCGATATGCAAAAGGGCTCTCCCTCAATCATAATAGCTAAAAAGAACCTTTCTGGGTTCGTTACTTTGCTCAAACATTAAATTCTTCCACGGTCTTGCTTATATGCCAATTTGAAACTGAGAAAAATTTTAAGTCAAATTTTGAAGAACAATTGATGCAAAAAATAAACTTTTATACCGTCAAACATTTCAAATGCATTACAGATTTCATGCAGTGAATGAACTTTTGATAAAATATGCGTATTATCAGATATTGAGATGGTGTCCATTTCGCCCCGTATGTTCATTATGCCCCTAATCCCCCTATGTGTGGAGAACAGTACATCAGCTGTCAAAGTGAACAAACTGAAAAACAGATTCAAGCAACAGCTTTTTAATGTATTGATCTCGGACATCATCACCAGCTGAGAGAGAGGAGACAGCTCACTGACAACTTGCTTGTTTTCTTGGCTTCTTTGATTTCTTCTTCTCATGTTTGGGTTGTGGACAATGGTTCGAAGAGCACAAACTGGGTCAAAACCATTTTCACATCCTATTTGTTATCAAAAAGATCATAAAATTTAACAATTTCAATAACAATTTGAGTCCAATCGACAATATTTAAATAATCAACGATTTTATATGCGAGAGCACAGATAAACAACCTGATTTTTCAATCAAATCCAGTTTAAGTTTGGCCAAATTTTGACGGTTTTTCGCGCTCTGCCCTCCGAATGTGCGGTTTTCTGACAGTTGATGACAGGTTCCCTTGACTTTTGGGAGCTCGCAATCTAAGCCAGCTGTCTCCTCTCTCTCAGATCAACAGTATCAGCAGAACCAAACGATCAGCAGAAGGAAATCAAAACAAGCTCGAGACTCGCCGAAAACCAATCGATGAACCAATGGAGAATCAAGTTCGCGGTGATTGAACCATAGAAACCATAATTGTTCAGTAAATCAAGGGCTAACATGTGGTGGTAATTGAAATGCAGAATTCTGCCACCAGGCGGCGCTAGTGAGCATGAAACTTTTGTTTTGCGTTTATCTTAGGATCCTGGCCACTAAGAAAGATGATTGCTTTGGCAAAGTTGTTCATTAGCTCAAGGACTATCATTATAAATGCTATGAGATTCAAAATTTTGCCTCCAGGCGGCGATAGTGAGCATGAAACTTTTGTTTTGAACCCTTCATGAAAAACTGGATTACAGTTGAAGAGTATTGCTATGTTGCTAATTATGACAAGTATTATTAAATGTATTGTTCATGATTTTCTCTAGGAGTTTCATCACAAATTTATTAAGGTATTCTCCCAAATGTTCAGATATTTCTCCGCAAATTTCTAAAGAAGCACATTTAGTGAATATTTCTCACGAGTTTTCCTAGAGCTTTGTTTAGAATACCTCAGGATCATCCGAAATTCTCCAAAAATTTTGTTAACAGTTTTCAAAATTCCTCCAAGATTTTATCCAGTGATGAGTCCCTCGATTTCCCTTGGACATCTTCCAAGATTTCTCCAATTTTTTTCTCATTCAGAATTTCCTTTCAATTGTCTTTCAGGATTTATATAAGATTTCAAATATGGATTTATCTTGAAATACCTTCAGCAATTGCTCCAGTAATTCTTTGAGATTTTCTCAAGTAAGTCCTGAACGTTTCTTTTTTCAGTAATTCTTGCAGGCAAGTGTCAAGGATTTTTTTCTGAAAAAAATAGTCCGGGAGGTATTTCCAAAGAAAATTCAAAGTAACCTCTGATAAAACTTGTGTAAGTTTCTAAGTCACCCTTAATGAACAAAATTAAATCGTGATTTCTTGAAGAAGTTTTTTAAGATTTCGTAGATAATTTGCTTAGATAATCGAAAAAAAAATCAATTTAATCTAGGGTATCCCGCGGGATTTTCTAAAGAAATTTTTCGAAAAAGTTTTACAGAATCTCTATAGATATTTGTGTAGGAATGATCGGAGGAATTACTGAGAAAAATGTTTGTTTAATAAACTTTTGAAGATTGCAGAGGCTTTTTAAGAAATATTTGGTAAAATTTCATGGAGTAAATGCTGGACATATTTCTATAAAATATATATTTGATTTGTTTGAAGAACAATTGAATTCTTGATGAAATAGCGCTGAATATTACTAAAGGACCTATGCACAAATGAGAGATTCTCTCCACTCTCGCTCTCTTTCGATTATAACAGTGGAATACTGAAGCAGATGTGAAGTTTTTCACTATAGATCGAAAGGCAATTTCCTTGACCTGCGTTTCATAGAAAAAGAACGCAACAGAAGTGGTTAATGTGACTCAGTTATTGATTAAAGAGAAAGTAAACAAAGAGAGCCTTGCAATGTTAAATAGGTCCTTTTGGAACGTTGCACAAGAAATCCACATTAACAGATGGAGGCATTCCTGCAGGGTTTGACAAAAACCTTGAGTTTTTTTTTCAAACATTTTGGAATAAACCTCTGGGGATATCCTCGGAAGAAATTCCGCAGAAATTTTTTGAAGAATTCCTAGAGTAACAACTGACGAGTTTGGTTGAAGTATTATTAAAAAAATATCTAGAGGATATTGTAGTTTTAGAAAAAAAACAAAGGAATACATGTTCTGTTTCCTGGAGCAAATTCTGGAGAAATACATCTAAGCATCCTTTGAAAAATTGCTGGGAGAACTTCTGGGATAATTGGTAGATCGATCTCTTAAAGACTTTCTGAAGAGATCCCCGTAGGAGACCCTAATAGTATTCTAAATAAAACAACAATGATAAATGATGGAGCTTTTCCTCTGGGAATCTGAGACGAAATTATTGGAGAGCCTGTAGAACCCGTTATAGTCTCTAAAGGTTTCTTTAGGTCATGTACAATTTTGCATCAGGATTCAAGGCACGCACCATTTTGGTTGAAATAGGAACTTTTTAAAAACTAGCATTGAAATGAAGACAAAGTCTCTGAATAAAAAATACTACCAGTCCTGTCTTCAGGATTTCATAGGATCGACATTCGTTATCATTCATATTTAATAATATGAATATCCCTTATGTTGATATCATTTTAAATTATTTTAATTAAACAAATTTTACAAAAAAAGATTAAACTGCTTGCCTTTGCAACCAGTAGGATGTTCTAATTTCCTCATCTATTTCTAGATAACAAATGGATGAATAGTGGGTGAGACAATCCTTCAATTGTCCTACCCAGATATTTTCGTGCGTAGTATATGTCCTACCCGCCCTACCCACTTCCCGCGATTGTACCCCGTTTGGCATAAAGTCGTTTGGCATAAGGTCGTTTGGCATAAAGCCGTTAGGCATAACGTCGTTTGGAATAATGGTCGTTTGGCATAATGATTGACTTAGAATGAATATTGGCATTTTCGAAGCTTTTACCGAGATCAACACCACTGAGCCCATAGCAAAGATTTTCCGTAGGTTCTAAATAAACGTGGTGATCGTTCAGAGATAATCCAAGCTATGAGTGTCAAAAATTGTAGTGACACTAGAGAGCATTACTAAATAAAACTCGTGACGGGTCTGATGGAAGATCTTTTCGGAATAAGAATTTTCTCTACATTCCAGAACATAGAGTATCTTTGAGATTGTTGCGATAGAGATATTTGAAAGTAGTAAATTGGCAAAGAATGTTTGCAGTTATTAATAAAGGGAACGCTCATAGAACAGTTTGCTGCAGATCAAGCTCTGTACCAGTTTGGACGTAACACTTAATGAAAATTACTTGGTAAAAGAAGGGAATTTGCAAAACATTAAAAGCTACAGGTTATTTTTCGTTTAAAATGTTTAAGGCTCTAACGCGAAATATTTCATCACAACATAACTCAAATGAACAACACATTTTTGAAAGAAAATATTTGTGGCAAAACTTTTGAATGATTCAAAATAAATTTTAGTTTTGAAAGTTTACATCAAAAACACTGTCTATTATCGAAAGGAGGGAAGTTTGACTAAATAGTAAAATAAAAAACAATATAAATATAAAGAACAGCCTATTTTTAAAAGAAGTTAAAATTTATGATTAAACCAATAGAAGATTGGACATCAAAAATTATTGCTGAATAATTAAACGAAAAGACATCAAAAATTGCGTTCAGAATCATATAAGTGATTGTGCTACCTTGCCTCTGATGTCGTTTCTCTGAATGCCGGTTCCCAGAATGTCATTTCCCAGAATGACTCGTTTCCACGGAAAGTGGTGCAGTTTAAATTGGCACTATAATTGTCTTTAGTAGCTGCCTGGTGAACGAGCAAGAACGATACGCAATCAAAAAAAAGGAGGTATTCTGTCATTCTCGGCTATACACATGGTGGCAAAAATGCTGAGGACGGTTAAACTCGAAAGAACCGCCAATTAAATAAAGAAGGGTGCATATCAGATGGCCAATTCATTCACCACCCTGAAATGTATAATGTTACGACAAATATGAGTGCCACAAACTTTTAGAGGAAGTGGACTATTCAGCGAAACGGGATATTCGGGGAACTGGCGTTCGGGGTAACGACACAATCCATCAAAGTAATTGCAGTAATCGATTTATCTTTTCGCTGATAACTTGAGTAGATCAATGTTATCAATTGCCGCCCTTTTGTCAGTTGGAAACAAAAAAATATCTAACATGCTTCAAAGAACATCGAGATGTGGAAAGTCGACTGTAGTAAAGCTTCAAAGAACGGTCTATGTATAAAAGAAGGTGCAACTTGTTTAAATTTCTAATCAACAGTTTTTATGCCTTTAATTAGGCTGATACAAATATTAATTTTCTTTTATGTCCGAGATCACTTGGAAGGTACGAGGGAGGGGGGGGGATAAAAATAAATAAGGAACAAAAAAATAAAAATGAAAAACATTTTTTTTTTCGAATTTTTATTTTTAACGATTGTTGTAAAACTTTTTCCAATCGTCATCTGGATCATTATTTTACCTGGTTTTTACTCTAAAAATTAAGAAAACCTTACTGATGTCAAAAAAATGATGAATCTTATTTTTCTCCCCTTCAAAATTTTTGAATTTTTGAAGGGGGGGGGGGTGACGTAAAAGAAAATTAATATTTGTATCAGCTTTATGGTTACATCATATTTAGAAAAAAATTGATTGAATTGACTCCACAACAAGCCTGATGTCATCAGAAAAATTCAATAGAAACGTAAAACCGAATGTCATCTTAAGAAATTCTTGGTTTCAGACTCATTATGCCAAACGACTAAAGTTTAGATTTTTGTTGCCCAATGATCACGGTGAAGACAAATTTCAAAGTTTTTATGTGGTCAAAAATCACGAGAACAGAAAGGAAGGGGGTCAGAAAATCCCGCAGAAATGTTCACGTGGTTCATGGTGTTGAAGTGTTAACCGAACCAACCAAAACTAATAACACAATGTCTAAAGTAGGTCATTGACATGCAACAAATAGTGTGAAAATTGAATAGATTTGTATCAGTACCTAGAACTCTTTTCTTAGAAACCGGGGACGAGACTGGTGTAGTGGTTAGAACGCCTCTCACACCGAGGACCTATGATCGTATCCTATCCCCAAGATAATCACTTATGACAAAAAGGTTATAGTAACGACTTCCTTCGGAAGGGAAGTAAATCCGTTGATCCAGAAATGAAGTAGCCCAGGGCTAAAAATCTCGTTAATAAAGATAGAAAAAAAAAACATTCTTACCGTCTCCGTACAAAATTCTTCGTTTCTTTTGTTTAAAAGGATACAATAAGTTTCTAAACCATAAAAACTGAATTTTTATTCTTGAAAGTGCTAAGATTATTGTTAACAAATATTCTTTGATTGATAAAATAGGTTTCAATTATGTGGTTCATTAAACAAAACAATTGCCATACAAGCTGGTAAACTTGAAAATTGACTTCAATCTTTGAATAATGCAGTAATAACAACCAATATCTCAAAAATTAGACGTGTTTTCTGAAAATAGCGTAAGTTTCAGCAACCCTAAATTTAGTAAATATCAGTATTTTTGTGCTTGAGATAAAAAAAAATGTTCCACAGTGTTAGGTATTTTTCATTCCAAAGCATGAAGTTGAACATTAAAATAGGCTTAGATTCAGAGAGCATCTTTTCAGCTTCTTGTTGAGCAAAGTTTATATTCAGCTATCATTATCATTATTTAACAATAGTTTAATTGTGGCTTGGTACCCAAACAACTGAAGTAGACTAGATACTGCGGAACGCAGTACTCAATATTGGAACAATTATCATTTTCACACCGTTCATCTCGCTTTATAAATATCAAGACACCACCGCATCTGAAGATCATTGAATCTATTTCGTCTTTGTCGTTTCGGAATGAGGTACGTATATGAGCAATCGCTCTTGAAGAGCACAAACACGTCCCCAGTATCTACCGCACTTGTACGAGCTCCTTCACACAATCCCGGACACTCCAGACCAAGAGGGATCTGAAATTTATCTGTTATGTCCTCTTGGATTTTTTTTCGCTTGTGCCATCTGCTTGGGGTTTCTTATATGGGAAGGTTAAGCAATATGTGAGTGCACAAACCAAATGTAGATACCTACCTACAATCTTATCAGCGGCGTGGAGGTATGGGGCAATGGCAATTCAGGGAAACACTTCTGCACAGAAGCGACTGCGATAACAATGGTCCAGATAATGTGACTGGCTGCTGCTGTTGATAATACCGTAGAACTGGGTAACATTGATAATTTTTAAAATGATCTTATTTTTCTGCATTCTTTCATTAAAATTGATATTTTATATTTTTAAACAGTATACCAGTCAGTTAAATGATTACGTATCGTGTCATATTGAATACATTTTGAATTTTTGTACAACTGATAGTTGATTTTGGTATAAACTTCTATATAGATGGATATAGATTGATTCTCGTATTTCGACATTAAATCCAACATAAATCAGTTTTGTAATATGAATAAGTATATTGCAAACAAAATCGAATGACTATCAAACTGTTCCGCATTACCAAAGAAACCCCGTTTTACGGTGGTTCTACTTTTCGACCGCCAAGTATAGAAAATGAAGACGGTCACGCCGGTGAGCAGGAATAGCTCCAGTACCGAACGACAGCACGTTCCTTTTGGCCAGTTTCCCCCAACGAGTCGTTGTCGTCGTCTTCATAGGAAAACAGCGACAAAAGAAGCCAAGGCGTCGCTCTTGATGATGCTGAAAATTTTCTGCACTTGTTCCGGGGTTGCACTTTTGTACGACCTTCGCCTTCGTTTTGCTTGTTGCCTAAAGTCCAATTGTGGTCGGTAATTGGCAAGGACGTTTTTTAAAGAGAGATTCATTATTTCATAAGTTGATGTTTTTTACGTTTATTTTCAATACAAAAGGTATGCTCTGGGGATTGATTAGTTATATTAATACAGACAAGCAGACGATAAACGCTAAATTGAACAATCGCCGGTATTAACGATCGTTTTGTAATTTTGAATTTTCTCCTTTCGGAGATTATGTACGAACCTGATCAACCTTTTCGAGAAATCCGTCCAACGTGGTAATTATGTATGTATGTATATGTATTCGTAAAAGTCTCCTGATAATAAGAACTTATAAGTCCCAGATGATCTTAGCAGAATTTCTGCATAACCAGTGGGGGATTTCTGACGTAATTTTTAAGTTTTTCAGAAAAGGATATCTATTGATTCATATTGTAGATGCTCATTTGGAATAAATATAGGGAAAGGGAGAGTTCGAGACAAAGAACAAATTTGTGATGTATACTAGATTGAAAACACTCCGTTGCCAAGAAAGTAATACACAAACAGACGTCATTTTGCACTCCTAATTTGTTTTGAATCCCAAAGCTTTGGTTTAGTAACCTTCGATCGATAGAAACCAGAGGCGCGTCCACGTTCGAAACCATGGGTAGGACAAACGTTGGCAAATATTTTGTGCATAGTGAACCTTAACTTGAACTTGAACTTACTATATGTAAGGGACCCAAATGCAAAGAAGTGTAAGTGCCATTGTGGTCGGTTTTAAAATGAGTTAAGGAAATTAAATTCTACTGTTTCCAAGCGTTCTAACGATATTTTCATGAGATTTTTCCGCTCAACAGGAAGAATGACATAATTCTCAGAAGATTAGTTTGTTTTTTCGACTCCCATACAATTTGTATAGAATTAAAATCTGTTGAAAATATCAAAATAGATTTTCTCAGAAATAGGTTTTTGTCACTTACACTTCTTTGCTGCTTACCCCCTCATTTCCATGCCACTTGTTAGCACAAGATTAAGAAAACCTTCCGTCTTTTTAAAGCTGGTAGCGACTAAGTGCCCCTAAAAATAGGAAATTGAAGATTTATTGCTAGAAAAAAAGAGCCATAAAAGAGGAAACATAATAAGAGCAAGTTTAATTCTTCATAGCATCAGAGCAAACATTTCTCAAAGATCTAATACGTTTTGTTTTGAAAATTTATCGGAACATTACTACAAGTAATACAGTCTACGAAAAAGATTTTCTCCAAGTATTTAATCAGAAATTTATTTGGGAATTTTTTTTTTCGCCCAAAGGTCTAGATATTGTTCTGGAAATTTCTAAAGGATTTCATTTAGTGATTATTTCCCAAGCAATTTCTCCAAGAGTTTTGTGTAGGATACCCAAAGAATTCTACTTATATTTTTTCAAAGAAAACCACAGAAATGTAATTTCTTCAAATATTATTTCAGAAATCATCTGAAGTTTCGAGAAATTTATCAAAAAGGTCCTAACTTTTTCAAGGTTTTATCCACCGATTCCTCCATCTATTTCCCTGGGACCTCCAAGATTCCCAGCCAAAACGTCCTGTAGAATTCATTCAATAACTTTTCCAGAAAATTCTAGGAATTTCTAGTCTTTCAGGAATCACATAAGATTTCAGCTAGGGATTTATCTAAAGAATTTCCAGCATTTGATCCAGAGATTCCATCCAAGATTTCTACATACATTGCTCCAGTAATTGTTTGAAATTTTCTCAAGTAAGTCTTTTTACGGAATTCTTCCATAAATGTCTTCAGGGAAATGCCAAGAAAATTTTTCAGAAAAATAAATCCGTAGTATATTTTTAAAGAAAATCCTAGAACTTTGATAAAACTTGTTATGTTTTGAAGTCACCATTAAAGAATAAGGATATTTGCAACAACTCCTGGAATCTTGAGGGAGTTTTAGAAAATTGCCTAGTTAGTTTGCTAATGTAATCGGAAAATCAATTTATATATAGTATGCCGAAGGATTTTTAAAGGAATTTCACGGAAAACATTGGACGGAGTCTCATAGAAATTTGTGTAAGAAAAAAATGCTGCAGTATAAACTGGCGTGATAACTTAAATAAACTTATGAAGATTGAATGGGATTTTTCTGATATACTTTTTAAGAAATGTTAAGTAAAACTGCAGAAGTAATACTTAAGTAATACTTGGATGAAATGCTGATAAAATTCATAGAAAAAAAAAACAGATTTGTTCGGAAAACCCCTTAGCACAGGTGGAGTAATTCTTGCATGGTTTATCGCAACAAAAAAAAATTAAGCTATTTTTTTCAAACACTCTGGAAGAAACCTTTGTAGATTTCCTCGGAAGAAATTATTTAGAGATATTTCGAAGATCTTTTAGAGTAGCTACTGGAGAAATTGGTTGAAGGATTAGTGAAAAATGTCTGGTGGAAATTCTACGATAATTTTGGAGAAAAAAATGTCAAATTTCAACCTTCTGAAATCACTGGAGGTAGTAGCTATGGTGTTTTCAAAGATTGTTGATGCAAATTTTGGAGAAATTCGTCTAAGCACCCATTGAATGTTATCATTCATATTAAAAAAAATATGAATATCTTTGATATTTACATCCCTTTATGTCAATTTTATTAACCAAATTCGTCAAAAATAGACCAAACTGCATTCCCTCAGCACTGCTGAGGTTGTACTAATTTCTTCATCAATTCCTAGGTAAGAAATGGATGAACAGCAAACATTCTGTGAATTTTGTGTAGTTGTTTTTATCTTTGCATCGAAGTGACCCGAGTAATTGCAAAAGTTTTCAGCAGAAACAGAAGATGCTTGAAAAAAATTTCATCGTGCAGAAGCTCTATCAAATATTTTGCTGGAATTTCTCCAACAAATCTGCAAAAAGAATCATTTCTTGTATCAATTATACAATTAGTTTCCCAGGAATTACACTATAGATAATCTCAATCGTTCTCCTCACGAGCTAGAATTTTTGGGTGTCATGCTCAAATACCATGCAAATACCATGCAAAACCTTATCGTGTCTTTCATCTTCCATAAGACTAAGTACGACATTGATCGAGTTTGTATGTAGATTGAACAGATGATAAATAGTTTCATTTATTTTTCAAGCTTCTGCTGACATTGTTTTTTTTTTATTGAATCGTGGGTAGGACAATCTTTTGACTGTCATACCCAGGTGTTTTTGTGCGTAGTACATGTCCTACCTGTCCTACCCACTTCCCGCGCCACTGATAGAAACGCATCGAGATATGGAGATATCGAGATAAGGAGGATATCGGGATATGGAGAGTGAAAATGTATGCAGACTGAAGGGACTTATGAAATCATCGACTAATGGAGAGATATCGAGATGTGGAGACTCGACTGTAGTTACCGGCAACACTGTTGACCGCAAAACGGAGGTGAAGCCACTGTCCGTTCCCTCACGACTGAGCCGATTCCGTCAAGTGGAATGACAGATCACGGCGTACATCAGACAAAATGGAGCACATAATACAAGAGAATAGGCACAGTTAGTCAGCAGTTTGTACAGTGAATCGAAGAGTGAAGTGCACATTTGTCGATTATAATTTAGTGAATAATCAGTCGATCTTCTTTATTTTTGTACATTTATATTGTAAAATTTTACTAGCAGTGTCAAATCCAGTACAGACAGTTGGCCCCTATAAATTTAAAAAGTTTGCAGTAAAGGTTTGTCCGACTCGAAGAATGTTCTAGTGAATTTGTAACCTGAAATTAGAAATGATAACAGTATGAATTCTGAGGACAGTTCTTGCCGTTTACGGATCGATCAGACAGGACAAACCGAGAGAAATACTGAACATGTAAGATGGCTAAATTACCTACTTATCACTTTATAACTAACTGAAATCAAATAAATTACAGCTTTGTAGTTGCTTAGTCTGTACCAGGTCAGTGGATTACAATAAAATCATATCACAATCATACCAAAATTTGTTAAAAATAACACATTTTGTTTCATTTTTGTTAGCAGAGCTTTGAGTTGGTCGAAAAAATTATGACACAATTAAAACAAAGTCAGTTATAATAACAAAAGCTGTTTCAAATTTGTTTCCTTTCAAAACTTAACTATAACACAAATTGTTATGAAAAATCTGAGAGCAAATAAATGAAAAATTGTTGTTATAATTCTTATAATTGATATGGGAAATAACAAAATGAGTTATAGTTTTGCTGGATTTGAAACAAAAGAAGTTATATTTTTGTTTAAATTCTAACACATTTTGTTTCAATTTTGTTTAGTGTAGTAGAAATTTTGTTATAATTTTTATTTTGTTATAATTTTTGTTAATTTAACTACTTACCAGACAGAGTTATAACACATTTTGTAAGAAAAAAATCGACGATCGGGAACAATTACACTGAAACAAAATGCCACTCCGGAAGCACTGATTATGACAAGGACGCATTTTACGCGCAATTCGAACGCGAGTACGATCGCTGCCCAAGCCACGACGTCAAGATCGTCATAGGACATCTGAACGCTTAGGTTGGCCAGGAGGAGGAGTTCAGACCGACGATTGGAAAGTTCAGCGCCCACCGGCTGACGAACGAGAACGGCCTACGACTGATAGATTTCACCGACTTGCCGCTCGACAACGGACCAGATCTTTTCCATGCGGCAAATCCTCCAGAAATTCCGTGAATACCAGGTCCCTATGCACCATCTGATCAACGATTTCAAGCCTGCATATGACAGTATTGACCTTGGATCTATGGAAGATCATGGACGAGAACAGCTTTCCCAGGAAGCCCACAATATTGATTAGAACAACGATGGACGGTGTGCAAAACTGCGTGAAGATCTCGGAGGAACGCTCCAGTTCGTTCGAGCTCGGCGGGGACTACGACAAGGCGATGGACTTTCGTGCCTGTTGTTCAATATTTCGCTTGAAGGTGTCATGCGGAGAGCTAGACTTAACAATCGAGGCACGATTTTTACGAGATCCGGACAACACTGCGGAACACGTTTTTGTCTCCAGCATCGAAATACCTCTATTAACTTAATAAAGGGTTGCTGAATCCATTGCCGTTTACAGAAATATCATAGCACGTCTAGTTTTTGAGATATTGGATGTAGAAAATGCAAAAATTGACTATTTCAGCCAACTTGCATGCAAGTTTGCCAGCTTGTAAGTCAATTTATTCGCTTAATTTGCCACAGAATTCAAACTTTATGTGTATAACAATACTTATCATCAAAGTTTATAATACTTTTTATGCGGAGAAGTTATTTTATGATGGTTTAGAAAAGTATTGTATTTTGCCATATAAGAGAAACGAAGAATTTTGTATGGAGACTGCAAGCATGTTGAAAAAATCGGTTTAATCTCAATTTAATCATGAAATTTCAACCAAAATGTATCTAAAACGAAAGTTTAAGTTCTCTTTTGCATGTTTGGTGGATAAGATCACAAAAAAGTTTGATAAAATATACTTCAAATTTGAGGTAAACATCAATAAAACCATTGTTTTATACAACTTTGGCGACCTGTTGCTAAAAATTGTGACGTGCTGGGAAATTTCTGAGAACGGAATCAGATTCAGTAACTCCAAATCTACTAGAGACACATAATTTGGTCCTTGAGACACGCAAAAATGTCATTTTTGTTGCGCTGTGCAATTTGTCTGCTTCGCGGACGACGTGGATATTATTGGGAGAAAAATTGAAACAGTGGCAGATTTGTTCACCCGCATGAAACGCGAAGCAACAAGAGTCGGACTGGTGGTGAATGCGTCGAAAACGTAGTACATGGTGGTTGGCGGAACTGAACGCAACAAAACCCGCCTAGGAAGCAGTGTCACAAAAGACGGGGATACCTTTGAGGTGGTGGACGAGTTCGTCTACCTCGGATCCTTGCTGACGGCTGACAACAATGTTAGTCGGAAAATACGAAGGCGCATCATCATTGGAAGTCGATCCTTCAATGGCCTCCAGAAGAAACTGCGGTCAAGAAAGATTCAGCCCCGCACCAAATGCACGATGTACAAAACGCTCATAAGACCGATAGTCCTCTATAGGCATGAGGCGTGGACTATGCTCGAGGAGGACTTGCAAGCTCTTGGGGTTTTCGAACGCCGAGTGCTAAGGACGATCTTCGGCGGCGTGCAGGAGGACGGCGCGTGGCGGCGAAGGATGAACCACGAGCTCGCTCAACTCTACGGCGAACCCAGTTTCGTGAAGGTAGCTAAAGCTGGAAGGATACGCTGGGCAGGGCATGTTGCAAGAATGCCGGACAACAGCTTTGTAAAGATGGTGTTCGCAACGCTAAGCTACATTTGACAAGTAATGGAAATAATAATATCCCTTAAATCAACATTAGGATTTGTAGTGTAAAATAATGTAACTCCATTGTTTCTTAACTGTTTACACCCGATTCTGTTTTTGCACGGGGGATGCGTACCGTGCAAAAAAAGTTTTCAGTTCAAAATTTCAAAAACCGTGTACAAAAAGTAACACCAGTTTTCGACGTTTCGTGCAAAAATAAGGTTTTGGCGGAAAAAAATGTATGGAAACTTTTTTTGCACGGCCGTGTAAAAAAAATCCGTGCAAAAACAGAATCGGGTGTATTTAGGAAATTACACGTAATGAAGTGTACCGTAAAACGGGGTAACTTTGATAGTTTTTTCGAAGAAAACTTGAATATTTATGCATGCTGTTTCAAAGATTTATAATTTATATTTTTAAAACAAGTACTGGCATCCTAACTATCGATTACAGTTGAAAGATTGCCAAAAGATTCATGCTGAATGGATATATAATTTTGAATATAATCGAAAGTCGGTTTTCTGCTTTGGGGTAACTTTGATAATGGAGTGCAAATCGAGCAAAATTGAATGAATTATTTAACATTTATAGGGCGTTGCATACCTTTAGGCGTTTAACTCTATATGGAAATTTCTGACTTAGGTTACAAAAATGGTCCCAGTTTATACAAATTGTTGTCGCTAAGAGATTTGAGACCGAATTTATGATCTAATATAACTAGGCTGTCAAGGATAAATGACGAACTTATTAAGACTTCATCACATAGTGATCGTAGAACTGATTGTTTGTGCGCATTTCAGAAATGCTAAAATCTTACAAATTTTCAATATTTGCATACAAATCCTCAAATGTGTTTGATTCCAACAAAAATAGCTTTGACATGAAGTGTCATACTAATACTCTTTACTTCTGCATTAGTTTTGCTTAACTGATTAATAGAAACTTTGTTATTTCGTTTAGTATGTTCTGGGTCTCGCACTATCAAAGTTACCCGCATTATCAAAGATACCCCGTTTTACGGTACCGTAAAATGGGGTGAAGTTGATCACTTTTAAGCGATTCTGCTCTATGGTTTCTAGTAGGATACATGTATTTTCATCCAAATATTTTTAAAACCTGTAATGGTTGGATGTTTATCGAATTATACAAACGACATTTTGACAAAATGTTACCCTAATAATAAAAACATTTTTTAGAAATCAAAAAGTGGAGTTTTTGATTCCGGGGTAAAGTTGATCAATTACTGCGATCGGTTTCCTAGAGTGAAGATATTTGCTATTTACTCAATTTGGGGTCACTGAATTTGAATCAAGTCTCAAAAATCTTACAAATTGTTAATAAATCGGTCAATTTTAGAATTGAATGTTGTGAATTACAGAATACACCACAGTAAACGCCTAAAGGTATGCAATGTTCTTTGAAATTAGCAACTCGCTCAAAAAAGAACATTGTTTTCTCTGAAAATGATATTTTATTATCAATGCAAATTCAAAACTGGATTCATAGAACATATCTGGAATGTATGTAACAGTTCATTTAAATGGTATCTTTATATAGCCTTGGCAATAGTCAATTGTTTAGAGGAGAAACCTTCAACAGTTTATCAAACATTTCATAAAAAATATGTTTTTTCATGGTATAATTATTTTCAATGTCAAACCAACTTTAGAAATATTAAGAACAACTATCAGGTAATTCGACATCATAGAAATGGAGATGATTGAAATCGTATCATAGCTCTCTTAACAGTTTATACATGTGGGTACATGAATGATCAACTTCTCCCCACTGAACAACTACACCCCGAATTACGGTAATAATTATAGCTTCTAAGCAATTAAAAATATTAACTATAATGACATCATGAAAAACGTGACCTGAACAGAACGAGACTGAACCGGTACCACAGGTTAATAAGGATTCCGCGGAGAATCAAACCAGACATGTCTCTAGGTCTTGATCAAAATGTCTGTGTGAATTCCTCGTGACGTTGTGTCAACTATTACTAGGAATATATATTCAGTGATTTTTTCCATAAATTTCTTCAGCACTTCATTCCGGTGTTAACTGAAAGTTTCCTTCAGCTATTATTTCGAAGATTTTATTGAGCGATTCCTCCTCAAACTTTTCTAGGAATTTTTCTCAGATTTTAGTATGGGATACCTTTTGGAATTGATCCTGATTTTTTTTTTCAAAAATACCCTCAGAAATTACTTTAGGGTTTTGTTAAAAGGTTCGTTCAACAATTTTTCAACGCGGTGATCTTACTCGGGACTCATCCAGCAACTCTTCCATAGATTTCAGAAATTACCATAGATATCTACTCGGAGTTTTTTTTTAGAATCTTCTTTTATGTTCGTTCAAAGTTTCTTTTATATTTCAACCAGAAATTTATCTAAACATGTCAAGAAAAATTTCTCATGAGTTTGCTTTACGAGAACCTTCAATAAATCATTTAACATTTCTCAAGGAATTTGTCCACGGAGGTGCTGATGATTTTTTTTTAGAAATAGTAGGTGGGAATTTATGAAAAAACCGGGAGAAATCTATGAAATCCATCCTAGAGATACCACCGAACCCGGTGAAATACTTGATAAATTCCTAGAAGAGAGAAGTCTTTTAGAGATCTCCAGATTTTAAATGGACTCTAGACAAGGTCTCTACAAAAACTGATAAATAATTATTGGAAAATGTACCAAACGGAACTCTGCACAATGTCCTGCAACATTTTCTAGAGTAAATACCTGGAAAATCTCGAGTGCAAGCCATGGAGGAAATACAAGAATAATTTCTGTAGCTGAAATTAAGGGGTTTAACTATCAAACTGAAGAAAGTATGGATTATTCAATGTTCGAAAGAACTCAAAATTTCTTGAGGAATTTATATGGAATCCCCAGTTTATTTATTTTGTTTTAAATTTCTTGGAAAAAATTGGTTTAAACCTTTTTATTTCTTTCTTTCTGTTTACGTTATCATGTTATGCTACAAACATGGAGACCAGCTCAGGCTCAAGTTATAGAGGGTTCTCGGATATTGAATTAAAAAAAAAACTATGTTGCTCTAAAAAGTGTTGTTCTAAAACGTTGAAATAAACGCTTCCTTTACCAATATACTGGATGCTATAGGGGCCCTAACACATTAATAATTCAGATCCCCTCCAAACCTGATCTTTCCTGCCTGTATACATTTTAGTTTGTTAAAAACTGAATCTCTACTTATATGAGAAGTATTCACTATAATTTCGGAGCCGGCATCTACCGCACCCCCTAGCTACGCTGCTGGGTCGCAGTCGAGGATGGAGAGAACGGCCATGAATCGAGTGAATTGGCGAAATATTGTTGGCAAGGTTTTATCAAGTTAATTGATGTAAAGCCAAATAAATAAAGAAATAAACAATAAATCCTTCATGAGAATCATTTCAATGCATTCCTGCATGCATGCTGCCTTTCATGATAATAGATTTTTTGGACTTTATTTGTGTGAATTTTAACTCATCCGGCTAGAACAGTTCTCTTCACTCCATGATAATAGATGTTCATAAAATTGCTTCAGTTATAAGCATAAATACTACAGAAATTTGTAAAATGATCCTTTTTTAATTTTTCCAGCAGTAATTAGAAGTTTACCCAAAGCATTAATGGTAACAGTTATTAGGGAAGTTGTCTTTTGTTCCATTTTAAAGTATCAAAAACAGTTTTCTAAGAAAAAGGGCTCCATTTATTGTGCTATTAATTTTGATAAATTAATAGCAACACGTTTTGAATACATGTTTTGAAATGCTAATAATCTCTGTTACCATTACAACAGGTGCTAACAGCATGTTTCCGATTAATTGCACGCTCCGTTCCTGATTCCACGCTAAATCTGACAAGAGCATTCCTCAAGCACGGCATGGCAAGATTCCTTCAGGAGAGTTGTCGTTTCCAGCAATAATCCCTCCAAGATCTCGCAAATAATCAACAAAGTTTCATCCGAAGCAGCCCGGGAATACTTACGATAAGCACCCATCCAGAAGGCAGAAGCGCATCCAGCGCCATTGAGTGACACTGAAATAGTTGCTTCAAAAATGCAGCTTCCGCCTTTGTGCACAGCGTCTCCCGTCCTTCCATCGAGAGTTCGCCGGGGCAGAAATATTTATTCACATCACGTTGAAGTGGATATATTGTTGGCAACTTTTCCATCCAACTTTTCTGGAGCGAGCGAGCGAGAGTTAGACACCGGATGATATAGGTGGATCTTCAGCTATACGGTTGAGTATTGTTGTTTGGCATCGGAATGACACAACGACAAGGACCTCCTCGGGCAACAATGTCTACGTTATTCTGCTCCAGGGGAGGCAGGGGAAGATATGAGGTACGTGCCGTAAGAGCTTTGCAGCGAAGACAGCAAACGGAAAATGAAAATGCTGGCGAAATAGTTAAAGAAAGCACAGTCAACAGCACTCAAGAAGCTAAATATCTGTATTGTTGCAGTTGTTGGGGAAGATGATTGCTACAGAGGGTGTGGATATGTTTGCAGCCCAGTACAAGTGATACTCTAGAAGAGGTAACTGAGCAACTTGCTTCACAAGAGTCGTTTGACAAAGAGTTGCATTTTCCATTTCAGGCGCCTTCTGTGGAAGGAAGCAGCAATTAACTTTATGGCATACTCTTTAGTGGTAATAAAGCTGGTGGTTGCATTGAGAGATTGGTTGGAATTTATGTCCTCTCGAGTTACATATGGGAGGTAAATTAATAAAACAATCAGTTTGAACAAAGCTCCTTAGGTTCGGATGTTTGAGAATTACTATCGTACATGGAATGTACAAGATATGAATAATCAATAATAAAAGAGATTATTATCAATTAAAAAGACAAGCTATGAAGCTACTTGAGGTTCCAATAACTGTTTCGGCAGCTCTCACTAACACGAGAATTCAGTCACAATTTATATTTAGTATGGTATTTGGCGTTACGTCCTAACTTGGACATTGCAATGACTCAATTTCCTTCGGGTTCTTAGTGTTTTTTTCTTTTATTGCTCACGCTTACATCAGGGGGCTGAAATATTGTAGCAGTTAACACGTAGCTACTCAGCCAGGCCAGGTTGAGGGTTATGGGTTCAAATCCCACAAATCGAGAATCTATTCGGGTTAGAAATTTTCATTACTTTTCACGGCATAGAGTATCTTCGTGATTGCTACTTTGTACATCGCAAGAATGGTCAATTGGTAAAGAAAGAGAAGAAAAATTTTAGCAAAAGCATGACACTTTCACCTGTCTCGGCTATCCGACTGCCAATGTGGTTAGGACTCTGTAGATTTGCCTATGTTGATTTATTACGTGTACCGTAATCCGGGGTACCGGGGTATCATTGATTAGCGGGGTTGATCGGAATGACTCATCTCGTTAAAAGTTCGTATCAGCATTTATTGATGGAACATTTTCAAATCATGAATGGTGCTTCACTTTCTCATATTCATAAGATAATGAAAGTCAAGATTTTTGCAAAAATTGCGTTTACCTTCTGCGTAAATTTGTCAACTTTTCGAAACAATGATTTCAATGGTTAAGGATGACACTACTGAAGATTCATGTTTGACATTAGTTCGGAAAACGATATGAACAAGGAAAATGCGGCTCTCACTAAAAATGGCATCGCCAAAAACGATTCCATTGTCAAAACTTACGTCAAGTACGCTCAATTAGGATACATTAACAAATTACTGTTAAGAATGTAGAATTCCCTTAGCATTTTTGCTAGTGAATTCTCAGATGCACATGAAAACCAAGAAAATACAGCATGCTTTGTTCTTAATAATACAAAGAAACGAAAATCTTCTGGTGTTAGCAACCAAAGACAATCTTCCCGGTTGAAAATACAGATAGTATTAAGATGAAAATGTAAGTTATATACTGAATAATTGAATAAATAAAATTAAAAAAATAATAATAATATTCTTATTTGTTCCATAGAAAAAAAAAATCCCTCTTCAGTGTAATGAAAAATTAAGGCAGAAACAGTTTTTTTTTCAGTTTTTCTTAGCAGTGTAATTTTTCATGAAAAATATCATCCATTCCGACTATACTTCATTAAAACCAATCCCATATCTTTTTTCAGATGTTTTAAATAATTTGCAATTGCTTTGATAAAAAAATCTTTGTTTTTCCGATGCTTCGATTGAAATATGGGTTTTCAAAGAAAAGGCTTATATGGTCATTTTCCACAAAACTGGCCATAACTCAAAAACGAAAAAAAGTACATTTCAAAAATTTCAGCGATTAAAGCTTATGAAATTACCTTCTCAAAAATATATTTTTGAAAGTTTTCCACTAATTGGAACAGAGTTTTTCCTGCTTTTCTTTACGAATTTCTCAACCGTGGAAAATTTTGTGGAAAACTGTGTCCAGTTTATATTTTATTTTTATTCCTGAGAAAATTTGATTTCATTTTCATAAATAAAAAATAAAAATAAAACTTTGTTTCTACGATGCTTCTTTCTTGAGTTATGAAAGAAAAGGCTCAAAATGGCACATTTGCACATTTTTTTACAAAATTGGCCATAACTCAAAATTGAAAAAAAAGTACATTTTAAAAATTTCAGTGATTAAAGCTTATGAAATTTTTTTCTCAAACATATTTTTTTGAAAATTTTCCACGCGTTGGAGCATAGTTTTTCCGGCTTTTCTTTACGAATTTTCTCAAAGGTGCAAAATTTTGTGGAAAACTTTTTCCAGTTAATATTTTTTTTTATTCCTGAGAAAATTTGCTTTCATTTTCATAAAAAAAAACCTTGTTTCTATGATGCTTTGTTCTGGAGTTATGATTTTCCATAGTAAGTAGTGTCAGAGGAAAACAAAAAATTTCCAACTAAGTTTTTCCGGGAAAATAGGCGACCCTGAATTTTTCTCAATTTTTTTTTATTTATATATTGATGAGCCTGTGGAAAAAGTTTAATGAAAAGCTGAGACCTTTCGGCCCGAACCCGTACGAAAATTAAAAAAAATCCCCAGTTTCAATTTCAATTTGTGCATTTGATACGTGTTTCGTCGTGTAGGGGGGCATGGGGCAAGAGCGACACCCGGGGCATTAGTGCCACCATGGTGCCCCGACAGACCGTTATTATGTAAAAAAAATGTCCACCAAATCTGAGCACAGGGCTCGATTCCTGAGGTCATTCTGCACCTTTGGGTCAATTTTTAAAAAAATCCCTAGGAGGAATCTCAAGAAATCTTGATTTGAAGTTTTTTACTTAAAAATTCAATATAATCAATATTAACATTTCGCAAAAGCACTTAAAAAACCTACAAAAACGCTCAAAAAGTTGGACAAACTGTTCTCAACTAGTATACAATTGTTACCTTTGTTACAATAAGAAATATTTACAACTGGCTTAACTTACCAGAGTGGCTTTAGTATATTTTTACATGGCTTAAACCAGTAAGCTTCGTTTAATAGAATGAAATCTAAGAAATAAATGTCAATATATAATTGATGTCACGTTCGATAAACGTGAAACATTCAATGCATAATATTATTAATTGACAGCTTATTTTACGACTTTCATACTAAGTGACCAGCCCACCAAAGTCTGCCGTATTTATTTTGCTTAATAAAAATTGCTTTTTGTACATCTGGTACTACTCTTGATGTTTACGTCAATTTTTTCACCGAGTATTGCCCTCAGCATTTTACATTAACAATGTTTTGTTCTACATTCTCAACTACAACAGGATTAAAACTACACGAGAAACATGATTGTCATATGGTCGGTGTTCAGACAGACTGGACCAAATGTTTTTTTATTGGTTTCAGGAAAACGCACCCGAAGCATTCGGTATAAATATAATAAAAAATGTGCATTTTTTGCTGTAAGAAGGGAACTTATCTATTTGAAGAAACATCAATAGAATTGGAAGTACTGTAATTGATGGAGTCCTTGACTTATCTTTGCAAGGCCACAATGTCATCTAGCCAGATCTGTCCGAACACCGATTATATGTAGCAAGTGTTCGACGATTAACAACTTCAAACAAATTCCCAATAAGTACTATTTAAGTATCAACTTCAATAGGACTTTCACTCTATATATTTGCAACCCTTCATTTCGTTTTTTTTCGGGATTCATCGTCAATCTGTTTATTGACTTCTAAGTCGCGTTTGATTCAGTAACAAAAAAAATAGCTGTTGCAGGTAATATCAAAGACTTAAGAATAAGACTTAAAGCTGATAAAGCTGACAAATACAATCAGGTGAAATTATTATAGACGAGGATCTTATTTTTTTTGAAAATTACATGGAATAAGAAGAGATGAGTTTACTCAATTTACTGTTCAATATTGCGTTTTGTCGCATATACTCCTTGATTTTGCAGACCATGACTTTATTGGAATCGATCGCGCAGTTCAGTAAAGAAGGGTTTCACTATTTCAAAGATGGACAACTAGGATAAGCTTGTAATGCCATTTAATCTACCGAAATGTATATGGTTGCATGTAGAAAAAGAAGCAAGTTCAGATGTGTTGGTGCTGAAGCAATGCTTGATTGAGATGTGGATGAATTTGTTGAAGAGCCGTATAACAATTGTGACGTATGATAATAATGTTTCCCTTGGAGTAAAAACACGTGTTCTGGCTGCGAATATTTCCTTTATGGATTACGTAACCAGCTTAGGGACCCGAAACTTGCAAAGGGAAACGAAATTTCTACACTGTTGCTTGATAAAGGCTTATCTGACTTCATTGATCCATTATTTCATTGACAACTTCGCCAAAACACCTCGTGATCCTTTATTGTACAACACTGAAAAGTGTTTCGAAAACCAAATCAGTTTTCAATAATAATGCAAAGAGAACAACGATGAATGCAAACATGCCTAAAAGAAACATCACTGTTAATTTGTCATGCTTAAAACACTTATTCTTGGCTCCCTTAGTACATTTATTTGACAACAGGAGCGAAAACTATTGAGCGAATAAAATAGGCAAACTTCAGTGAGCTGGTCATTTAGTGCGAATGCCGGAAGAAAAAGTTGCATCAATCAGGTGAAGCTCAGTGACCCCGTGGAAGACATCGGCGTATGATCATTCTGTTATTGACTTGAGCGTACCAGAGTAACCAAATCATTCAAAATTTGAAACAATCGGTAATACTAGCTCTAATTGACTATAAAAGTATTCACATGACTTATCTGCTAACTATTTTTGTGCAACAATTATTCTCAGATCCTTTTTTTAATAACTACATTGTTAATTATTGATTTATTTTTATTACTTTTCAATTTGTTTAATACGGAAAACAACAATCAATGAAATTTAAACCAGTAAACTATGAAAAAAAAAAAAAAGTTAAATCGAAGCCAAACATTAAATTTTTAAGATCACGAATCTGGAAAACCAAGCATCCGTTTAAGCTGAAAACCTAACCGACTGGTCACTAGCTGGTGGTGACCAATCGATTAAATCCTCAGCTAAAACGGGAATTCGGTTCTCCAGATTTGTGCTCTTGAAAATTTGAAGTATGGCTTCGATTTAACTTATTTTATCATTCATCTTCACTTTAAGGAGTGGATTAAGTTAAGCCAGTTGTAAATATTAACAACGGTAACAATTGTATACTAGTTGAGAACAGTTTGGCCAACTTTTTGAGCGTTTTTGTAGGTTTTTTCAGTGCTATTGCAAAATTTTAATATGGATTATATTGAATTTTTAAGTAAAAAACTTCAAATCAAGATTTCTCGAGATTCCTCCTAGGGATTTTTTTAAAAATTGGCCCAAAGGTGCAGAGTGACCTCAGGAATCGAGCCCTGTGCTCAGATTTGACGGACAATTTTTTTACATAATAACGGTCTGTCGGGGCACCGTGGCCACCTCTAATTTCACGTAGTTCAAATCTTTTTTTTTATGTTAAACTCAGGATAAGAATAAATTGAGTACTAATTGAGGGTTGTGTAAATATTACAGTTAAAAATGTTTAGTACAAAAAATTAGAAAAATGTCTTTAACTCACCAACGCGAAAAATGCGAAATATTATAAGAATGTATGGCTGGAAAACAAAGGTTGGACTCACAATAAATACAAAACATATTGATTTTTCCGCACAGTATTGATGATTTTCAATTGTTTAATATAGCTGTGAGGAATTTTTTTCAAAAAAGTCCTTTTCACATTAAGTTTTACAAATATAAAAACAGTATGTCTTATGGGGCAAGAGGGACACCGCAATTTTCTCATTTAAAATCAAATGAACTTTTATTTTTGTTGTTTAATATTGCATTAAATCAATGTTTCCTACTAAATGAAATCAAAATAAACCATTTTGGACATTCAAAATGGTTTCTGAAAATTTATACTTTTATTGTTACAGTCAAATAAGATGAGAACTAAATTAATTTCGTAAAATTACTTGTTAACTATAAGTCAACTTTTATCCCTCAGTTTTAATCTTTACTTACTCTAGAATTTATCGTTTAGGCGCGGAAATAATAATATACAATATTTGTGGAATTTTGCCCTGGTGGTCTTCTTGCCCCATACGAGTGGCACTCTTTCCCCGTGCCTCGTTTAAAAACCTCATAAGAAGGGACATTTTTAAAAATCTCAAATCGTCATGTGTTTCTTATACAGGTATGTTCCGTTTTTATCACGTTCCGATTTTGTCACGCTCCGATTTCGTCAACTAATTATTCCGTTTTTATCAACACACCAAAATCGATTTTTTTATTTTCAAAATGTTTAGAATATAAACTGAATATTTATTTTCAAGCAATTAAAATACTTTTCAATAGCCTCAGAGTTGAATTTTCCACATTATGTTAATGTTGAGCTTATACTATACATGGTAAGGTGTCAAGTCATGTCCCGGTCAACCAGTCAGTGATTTTCGTTTTGAACCGTTAGCGATCGTCATCGTTGGTCAAAGATCTATAAAGAATTATGAAGACTGGTTGGTGATTCAATAAGGTTCGACTCCTTGTTATCCTCAAATCAATTGGAGTTTTCAAACTTAGCATAGCCTGTTGGACAAGATTGGCCCATCCTTCAACAATCGTGAGTTGTTTTGGCCACGTCCTAGCAACAACCAGAATTTGTGACTAGTTGAATACGTACTTAAGAGAGTTGCAAAGACCTCTGCTTTTTCTATATAACATGGCATCAAAGAATTTCCTATGTAAATTTGATAGACATAGGGGCTTTCCATTATTAACGTCAGACAATTTTGGCGGTATCTCGATCCCCCTCCCCCTCTGGTATGATTTTTTTAATGGACGATCCCATATATGTTCAGTTTTTTTTTTATAAGAGATGCACTTGGGAATGAACTCAAGAATGTTTGAGCAATGGCAAGAGCCGTGATCGAGTTCATTTTATTTATGATAAGACTTTCGACCCCGTAATATTTTGGACAGTTTTTTAGCATAGCATTATAGCAAACATGTTTAAATCCTGTTCCAAGAGGTAGGAGAAGATGTCCAGAAAAACTTAGCAATCTATAGAACATTTTGTAACCTCCATATAATAAGTCTGCATCGAGGAAGAGGGAAAAGGGCTGAAGTGGCTGACAATTTGAGAAACTGTTGATACTGGACGTTTCCACGTCACGCACGTTCACATCCCTAATTTGCTGGGACCTTAATCTTTGAGCAGACCAGAACCCATTCCCCACATGGAGACTAAAAGTTTAATTAGGAGCCTTAAACCAACAGTCATACGCTTATTCATAAAACTTTACAAAAAATTGTCTTACCAAAAAGTTCTAATTTGGTGATGCTTGTTCTTGAGTTTGTACATTTTTGTGTTTTCGATGATCTTCTATATAAATAAAAAAAAAAATGGAATGGTGTTTGAATGTCACGAAATGGCTTAAGAACGGACTAATAGACTTACACGATTATTTCACTGTTGCTGGCAAAACGAAGTTTGACGGGGCCACTAGTATTTAATATTATTTTTACTTAACAAAAAAAACTAGAACTTAACCCTCTAATGCCCAAATTTTTATTATCGATCTTAACATCATTTTTAGATATCTAAAATCGTTCTAAGCACGTACTGGACAATGATTTATTTTTATTCGCAAATTTATGAATTTTATAATTTTCCTTGATTTTATAAAAAATGGGAATATTTTTATTTTCTTATTTTTAATATACGGAAAAACAGGTTTGAAATTATTTTAATATTATCAAGCTCTTCTTCTGTGATAGGTTGATGGTAGAAACATATAAAAGGTACGATTTTTTATAATACACGTTAAATGAACCCCAGGCATTCGACGGTTATCTAAGAATACAATTTTTTTAACAATTTTCAATAATGCAAAAAGTTCCAAAAGTCATATTTTTTTTTACAGATGCGTGTTATGAGTCAAGGTTTAAGGTGAAGATAAATCGAAGCCCTAGTTCAAATTTTCAAGAGCACGGATCTGTAGAACCAAACCACTAGCTCGTGACCAATCGATGTTTGGTTCTCCAGATCCGTGCTCTTAAAAATTTGAACTTTGGCTTCGAATCATCTTCACCTTAAGCCAAAAATAAAATCATTTTGATTTCCGAGCCTCGAAAAAATACACAAAATTCCAAAGTGTACCCCGTCTAAAGGCGGGGTTGAGTATTAGAGGGTTAAGGTTAGTTCATTGCAAGTCTATTTGTGATCTTACGGTAAAGCTAAAAGCCGATGGTGACGCTGTTCTAGATTGGCGATTTGGTTGGTAGTAATAACTTTAGAAGAAGGATAACCACAATCTTTTTACTTATAAGATTTTGGCACAGGAAACCGTAAATATTTATTGCAGTTCGCAGTTTTCCTCAACATAACTCCGCATTCAATCGCCAATCGGGTGTGGCCAAAAATGCAAAAAAATCACAAAACAAATAAGTTCTCAGTTGATAATTGCGGAAGTGTTTATAAGAACACTATGCTGAGAAGAAGACTCTTTCTCAATTGAGATGTAATGCCATAAAGAAGATGAAGCAAGAAGATGAGGATGAATAGTAGAAAAAGAAGTTGTTTCTTGTTTAATTTTTCTTGAAAAAAAGAACGAGTTATTTTTACAAATATGACGCACCATATAATGTAAAATACATTTATGTTATTCTCATATTTAATATTTTATTACATTTATTGAAATTTTAACTAAGAAAACTAAAACTATTAATGATTTATTACAAAATTTTATTGATTGGTAGGAGTCTGCAATCAACTTTCATTACGAACCTATAAGTATGAACAATCTAAATGCTCCTCACAGCTCCTGAACATCAATTCTGTGCTTTTTTCTGATGAAAATGTGTATTATCCTGACAAAACTTAAATTTTCTTTTCAAATTTGTGAAATATTTTGTCTAAGAAAATTATTCCGTTTTTGTTACGGTTCCGTTTTTGTCAACTGAAAATTGCCGATCGTGTTGATAAAAACGGAACATACCTGTATTTTTGAAATCTATCGATAACATCATTTAGAACAGGAGGTGAGCTTGGCCCTACACTGGAATAATCTTCGAAAATTGTGCTAATTAACCATGATTTGAACCTATATATCTTAAGGTGTCCTCAGCCCCCCTACATACATGTAAACTTCAAAACGTTAAAACCTTATAACAGCAAGTTTCCTTAAGCGAGAATTGCCTAATTGACTGTGCATGTAGCTCACTATTGTTTTTAATTTCGGCCAAACGGAATTCGGCCAAATGACCCGGAACCAAAATAAAAAATATTCGCCTCTGTTTTTTGACCAGAATGAGATTGGGTCAGCGAATGTTTCAAGTGTTGACACACAGTGATCGCCGCCAAACAGTGGGTGTTGTGTGTCTGTCTTGTTTTCGTTCATGTCTCGTTATCTTCCGCAAACGGTAAATGTTATGCGTGTTGTATGAATGCAAGCGAATAAATGGGATGAAATTATGGCTCGTGTGTCAATGATCGTTAAATTTTTCAAAGCCTGGGTCGGATATTCATGACCCAAGATTGTACTCATAGTTCGATTTGTCGATTGCAGTTCATCGTTGGATATGAGTTCGTCTAGATATCAGCACTTAACTACTAATTCACGGATTAAAGCCACGTTCGCAAGGAATTTCGCAATCAACATCTGGTAGGCCGAGCTCTTGATCACTGGATAACCATGTTGGAGAGCATTTCATTGTTCTGGACAGGACATGTTGCAAGAATGCCAGACAGCAACCCTATAAAGATAGTGTTCGGTTCGGATCCGGTTGGTACAAGAATGCGTGGAGCGCAGCATGCTAGGTGGGCGGATCAAGTGCATCGATTTGGCGAGCGTGGGTCAGAACCTAGGATGGAGAGATGCGGCCACGAGCCGAGTATTGTGGCGTGAAATAGTTGATTCAGTCTTATCTGTTCAGATGTTAACTAAATAAATGAAACGAATTCTCTAAGTGTTCTTATGTTCCCAAGTAATTGATAGAGAGCTTTCTTTACCAATTGATAATATGTGCATTTATGTAATGTGTGGCAGGTATGATGATAGCCGAGAAAATTTTCATTCTGAGAAGATCCTTGAACGGTGGGATTTGAACCTAGGAACCTTAGCTTAGTATTGCTGAAAAACTGCGCGTTTACCGCTATGACTATCTGGGCTCCCATGTGCTAGACTTACACAAGTTTAATATTCTCGCATGCCCAGTTGTTATTACTGATGAGTCCTAGTAAATATTCTTGCCAAGAAACCTAATCAAGTGCAAGTTCAATAAAAATAATATTGACCTCCAACGCTTTTCAAACATCGCACTTCTTCGCAATCCACACATCCATCGGCGATTGCAAACTTTGCATTGGCACCACCTTTCGCTCCAGCATAATCTTCTTCAGCGCACTTCGCGTCCCATCGGATTCATGGGATATCTTCTTGCTTCGATAAATCCAATCTCACCGGAAATCCCGCCGCCATTCACGGGATGAAATCGTGCTTCGCATCCGTAACCACTGTGTAACACCCGCGCGCCGTCCGGGCTTATCACTATCGATGGCCGCTTTCATCAGTGGGATCCCTTTTCTCAAATTTTACGGCAAACCAATAATCAGGGTTCTGGAGACTGGCGAAGCTTCATATGTGTGCGAAAAATAATACACACCATCGTACACATATTGACTGACTGTCTGGACTGGTGCTTATTGAATTTCGCAGCTGCTACTCGGGAAAACGATGATACGCTCGTGTAATCCACCCTCAGCCTTCTTCATTTCTCTCAACGGACTGGAGATTCCTCCTGGGGTTGCCCATTAGAGCAGGGTTTCTCAACACGGATGGTCCACGGATCTCTGGGGGTCCGTGACAACTCTTTACTTTTTCAAATCGACGTAAGTAACCATTTTGCAGAGTCGAGAGTTGAAAGCTTCATTATTAAATGTATTAAATGCATCTGATTCTAAAAAAACAGAATCACATTTTATTCCCTCATTTAATTTTAATTTTTTTTTTCTAGGGGACCGCAGGATCTTCGTAGAACTTGAGAGGGAGCAGAGCTGCTTGCTGTCACTATCAACGCTTGAAATTTGCTGATTTGTACAGGCCGACTGCGATACAATTCGAATCATTCCGTATCACATCAACATCATGCTGTCTACTCCATCACCAGTGCATTGATGGCGATAGACTATGGATATCACTGATGGGTCAAGTTTAGCCTTAAATTAAGCAATTAAAATGGCAATTTATCGGTACGATATTCTTGATAGTGCTGCAGACGGATTAAAACTGTGTGTTGGTCACTGAAAAACATTAATAGCGTGGGTAATTACCACGTGATCACTCATTCTGCAGTGATTGTGATCTAGAGTGCGATGTCGCATCACCGCTCTTGGTTGTCAGATCAAAGTGATATTGATAGTTCGGATTTGATATTAATAGTTTTAGTCCATCAGCCATCAGCTGATATGACTGATATTGTGCAACTCTGAGAGGGAGCCACGGCTTCAGAAAGATTGGGAACCACCGCATTAGAGTCTGTATCTCCCTTCTGTTTGGGTATAGTTTGCCCGAAATGGAAAAGGAAGATTTTCCAGATAATTTCACTCCTTATTAAACACACGCAACCCTTCTTCGAACGCTGTTATGGCTTCTGATTCGGTTGTCATGTCCGCAGCTGGAAGAAAGTTTTCATCCCCAAACGGTAAAGATGGCAAGATGAAGGTCCTTAAAGGATAGTGATGGGTGATGGGGATCTGTGTGAAGGAAACGATAAAATCAACATCTGCTGACACTGATTGTCGGATGGCTGTAAATCAGGAGAAAGGATGATACAGATTGTTGTGTCATGTTCGCCAAATTGTTACCACGTGCCAGATTTCAAGTGAGAGAAAAAGCATCTTCTGTTCTTCGATTGATTATTTTATGGGAATGGGAGACATGTTCATATTATTGTGTTATTTTCATTTATTCTAACAATTGGAATGTTTCAAATGTTTCTTCGTTATAATTAGTTCCAGCATTCATACCATCTGCAAGTAATTCCTTGAACGGATACCTCACAACATTCGATACAAAACTTTTATATGAAACCCCGCACCTAAAGACAAACAATCTTCTCCTCCTCATCGTGCCAGCGCATCACTAACAAATGATACCGACCGACATCGGCAGACACAATCTCAGCATAATCCAAGCAATGTTAATTAAATTTTCTCTCTCCGAAAACTTCTTGGCCTCTCAAACAAAAACTACGCTCGTAGCTTACCGGAGCTCTTCTTAATTTCTCCTTATTACCGCCGCCAAAGAGTAATACTGTTCCTGCATCAGAAATCGACACAATACGATACCGGTTGTAGGGGAATGTAGGGTAATGAGATCAAAATCTATGGCTTCTGTCTTTTTATATCTGAATTTTGATTTCTATCTTTTGGCTTCTGACTTTTGACTTCTGACCTTTGGCTTCAGTCCTTTGACTTCTGACTTTTAACTTCCATGTCTTCTATGTTCTTAGTTATAAGTTCTAATTTCTGATTCCGAATTATAGCTTCTGACTTCTCTTTTTATCTTTTGCTCTTTGCCTTTTCCTTTTGATTCTTCTTACTTTTGATTTTTCTGACTTTAGAGTCTTCTGAAATGTTACTCTTTCGAATTTTTACTTGTATATTTTTTTTTACTCTTAAGCAGGCGTTGCAGAATTCGCTCTCATTTGAGTATGAAGCACGATCAAAGCAAGCAAAGACAAACATCCCATCTGTTGCGGTCCACGATCGTCATTGTATCGCAAGGTGTAACAAGTCTGATAAATGGAAGCAGCGAGCGAGAGCCCCAATGAGAGAGCGATGATAAAATCCATTTTTCTCGCTTGTTTACTGTTGGGGATAGGTGTTTTTCTTTAATGGCACGATAAACAATCCACGAACTTCCAATAGCAATAGTGTCCCCCAGGCTTGGAGCATATTTAGAGGGGTTTTATCATGCACTACTATCGCCCCAATCTGATCAAAGTTGTAGCAGTATACGATAAACAGTCTCTCATAATGTGCAGCATGTTATGATAGTTACAGAGAGCGATACGTGAGAGATTCTCTCAATTTTCTCAGGATTCAATCCCTGCTCTTATGACTTTAGGCTATTCTTTGTTTGAATTCTTTTAGATTCGGACTCGTCTAACTGTTAACTCTTCTGAATACTTTTTTTTTCCGATTTTTGACTCTTATGATATGTGTCTCTTCTAAAACTTGACTCACCTAACTTTTGACTCTTCCGATTTTTGGCTCTCTGAAATATTCTTACTTTTCTTATTTTTCTCTCTTGACTTTTTTATTGTTCCTCTTGACTCTTCTGGCCCTTCTGACTCTTTTGACTCTTTTGACTCTTTTGACTCTTTTGACTCTTTTGACTCTTTTGACTTCTGACTCTTAACTTCTGGCTTTTCTTAATTATCTGACTTCTTAATCTTTTAACTGGTAACTTCTGACTTCTGATTTTTCTGACTTTATACTCCATTGAATTTTGATTTCAGAGTTTAAATTTCAGACTCTTCTGACTTTTCTGTATCTTGTCTTTTTTGACTTATGAATCCTCTGACTTCTGGCCTTCGATTTCTGACTTGTGGCTCTTTTGACTTCACACTCTTATGAATTCTGACTTTTGACATCTGATTTCTGACTTTAAAATTCTAGATTATGACTACTGAGTTCCCCTTTTGGCTTTTGACTCTTCTGACTTTTGTATCTTCTGAATTTTAACACTTCTTATTTTCGGCTATTTTGAGTTTTGGCTTCTATGACTTTTGACTCTTCTGACCACTGAATCTTCTGACTTCTCTACTTTTTGACTCTTCTGACTTTTATGACTTCTGACTATTCTTACTTTTCACTCTTCTGACATTAGACTCCTCTAACTTTTTCCTCTTCTACTTCTTCTGATTCTTCAGACTTTTCTCACTATTCTAATCCTTTGATTCTACTGATTTTTGACTCCTTTTACACTTGACACTGCTGACCCTTCTGACTCATCTGACTCTTTTGAATTTTATGACTCTTCTAAGTTTTTTGACTTGTCTAACTCATCCGTTTTGTTCTGGCTTTTGACTCTACTGATTTTGATTTCTCTAACTCCTCTGATTCTTTGAACTCATCTGACTTTTCTTGCCCTTGTAACTCATCAGAATTTCCTGACTCTTCGGACTATTCTGAACCTTTTGGCTCTTCTGAATCCTCTGACTCTTCTGACTCTTCTAACTATTCTGATTCTTCTGACTCTTCCGACTCTTCTGACTATTTTGATTCTTCTGATTCTTCTGACTCTTCGGGATCTTCAGACTATTCTAACTCTTCTGATTTTTCTGGCTTTTGTCTCTTCTGACCCTTTTGACTCTTCTGACTCTTCTAATTATTCTCATTCTTCCGACTCTTCTGACTCTACTGAATAATCTGACTCTCCTAACTCTTCTGATTCTTCTGACAATTCTGACTCTCCTGACTCTTCTGACTATTCTGACTCTTCTTATTCTTCTGACCCTTCTGACTCTTCTGACTATTCTGATTCTTCTGACTCTTCTGACTCTTCTGACTCTTCTGAATCTTCTGAATCTTCTGAATCTTCTGACTCTTATGACTCTTCTAACTCTTCCGACTCTTCTGACTCTTCTGACTCTTCTGACTCTTCTGACTCTTCTGACTCTTCTAACTCTTCCGACTCTTCTGACTCTTCTGACTCTTCTGACTCTTCTGACTCTTCCGACCCTTCTGACTCTTTTGAATCTTCAGACTATTCTGAGTCTACTGATTTTTCTGACTGTTCTGAGCCTCCCAAAACTTTTGAATCTTTTGAATCTTCTGAATCTTTTAAATGTACTGAATCTTCTAAATCTTTTGAATCTTCTGAATCTTTTGAATCTTCTGAATCTTTTGAATCCTTTAAATCTTCTGAATCTTCAGAATTTTCTGAATCTTCTCAAATCTTTCGTATCTTTTGACTCTCATGACTCTTCTGACTCTTCTGGCTCTTCTGACTCTTTTGACTCTTCTGGCTCTTCTGACTCTTCAGACTATTTTGAGTCTACTGATTCTACTGACTGTTCTGAGTCTTCCAAATCTTTTGAATCGTTTGATTCTTCTGAATCTTTTAAATCTTCTGAATCTTCTGAATCTCCAAAATATTCTGAATCTTTTGAATCTTTTGAATCCTCTGAATCTACTTAATCTTCTCAATTCTCTGAATCTTCTGAATCTTCGGGAACGGCGTGTTATAATATGTTATTTTTGATGGGTAGTTCTAATGCAAAGAAATATCATAACAAGCTGCTTGGCTTTGTTGAAGATATTGACTTTATTGGAATCGATCGCAGGGTCATGCTTCTGAAGAGGTTTGAAGTGTCTTCAGATACATAGGATCCATCAAGACGAAGTACATGGTTACAGATAGAGATACAGATAAATCTGGTGGCATTGGCGCTGAGGTCGTATTTGAATGAAGGTATTGAATAATTTGGTTATCTAGGAAAAAAACTTGTGACATCTGACAAAAACGAGTTGCCGCTACAAATAGGGCCTTTTACGGAAGACGTAACCAAATTAGGTCCCACAACCTGCAAATGGAAGCAAAATTCGTCGTATGTAAAACGTTTATACCATCGGTGGCGCTTTCTTCTGACATGACTTTTCATTATTAGCCTTTGACACATGACTTCTAACTTCTTGACTTCCTGTCTTCCTGTCTTCCTGACTTCCTCACTTCTTGACTTCCTGAATTACTGACTTCCTGACTTCCTGAGGTCTTGACTTCCTGACTTTTAACTTTTGACTTCTGACTTCCTGACTTTTGACTGCTGACTTTCTGATTGCGGACTGTTTGACTTCCTGACTTCTTGACTTCCTGACTTCCTGACTTCCTGAATTACTGACTTCATAACTTCCTGATTTCCTGACCTCTTGACTTCCTGACTTCTTGACTTTCTGACTTACTGACTTCTTGGCATCCCAACTACATGACTTCCTGACTAATGATTTGTTATTCTGAACATCTGATTTCTGACTTCTGATTTCTGCCTTCAGACTTCTGATTTCTGACTTGTGATTTCTGACTTCTGACTTCTGGCTTCTGACTTTTGACTTTTTGACTTTCCGACTTCCTGACTTCCTGACTTTCTGACTACCTAACTTTCTGACTTCGTAACAGACTTCTGACTTCTGACTGCTGACTTCTGACATCAAACTTCCTGGTTTCCTGACTTCCTGACTTCCTGACTTCCTGACAGACTTTTGACTTCTGACTTCCTGACTTCCTGAGTTTCAGACCTTTTGACTTCCTGACTTCCTAACTTCCTCACTTCCTGACTTCCTGACTTCATGACTACCTAACTTCCTAACAGACTTCTTGACTTTCTGACTGCTGACTTCTGACTTCAGACTTCCTGAGTATCTGACTTCCTGACTTCCTGACCTCTTGACTTCCTGACTTCCTGAATTCCTGACTTCTGATTTTTGACTTCTGACTTCTGATTTCTGCTCTCTGGCTTGTGACTTCTGATTTTTGCCTACTGACTTTTGATTTTTGACATCGGACTTCTGATTTCTGACTTCTGACTTCTAATTTCGGACATCTGATTTCTGCCTTCTGACTTTTGATTTTTGACATCTGGCTTTTGACTTCTGACTTATGATCTCTGATTTATGACTTTTGATGTTTGACATCTGACTTCTGAATTCTGACTTCTGATTTCTGCCTTCTGGCTTGTAATTTCTGACTTATGATTTCTAGCTTCTGATTTCTGCCTTCTGACTTTTGATATTTGATTTTGAACATCTGACTTCTGATTTCTGACTTCTGACTTCTGACTTCTAACTTCTAACTTCTGACTTCCTGACTTCTGACCTCTGATTTCAGCCTTCTGACTTTTGATTTTTGACTTCTGACTTCTGACTTGTGACTTGTGACTTCTGATTTCTGGCTTCTGATATCTGCCTTCTGAGTTTTGATTTTCGATTTTCGACATCTGACTTCTGACTTCTGAAGTCAGACTTGTGACGTTTGATTTCTGACTTTTGATTTTGAAATTCCGACTTCCTGACTTCCTGAATTCCAGGCTTCCTGACTTCCAGACTTCTGATGTTTCATTCAGAACATCTGAATTCTGACTTCTCAGTTCTGACTTCTGACTTCTGAGTTCTTGCTTCTTAGTTTTGACTTCTGGTTTAGAACATCTTTCTTTTGACTTCTGGCTTTTGTCTTCTGACTTCTGAGTTCTGTCTTCTGAATTCTGAATTCTGACTTCTGACTTCTGACTTCTGAGCTCTGACTACTGACTTCTGACTTCTGACTTCTGACTTCTGACTTCTGACTTCTGACTTCTGACTTCTGAGCTCTGACTTCTGACTTCTGACTTCTGACTTCTGACTTCTGACTTCTGACTTCCGACTTCTGACTTCTGACTTCTGACTTCTGACTTCTGACTTCTGACTTCTGACTTCTGACTTCTGACTTCTGACTTCTGACTTCTGACTTCTGACTTCTGACTTCTGACTTCTGACTTCTGACTTCTGACTTCTGACTTCTGACTTCTGACTTCTGACTTCTGACTTCTGACTTCTGACTTCTAACTTCTGACTTTTGGCTTCTGAGTTCTGAATTCTTACTTCTGTGTTCTGACTTCTAGTTTAAAGCTTCTGACTTCTGACTTATGACTTCTTACTTCTGACTTCTGACTTTTAATATCTGACTTTCGACATTTAACTTCTGAAAGCCTGTTTTCGATGATTCGGAAATTCATATTCTAGAAAAAAACAACGCAACCACTGCATCCTTCGACCCCTCTCTTCCCTGCAGACAAAACAAAACGAGGCCAGTAAAGTTCTTCGCTCTCATCATCAGCAGTAGCGATCGCCAACTTCAATGTTAACCCACAAACGAGTTAATTTGTTTTTTCTTCCACTCGACTGCTCGCTGCTGGCTGCTATGGAAGGGGTTCCGGTTCGGGCTCGAGTTGAAAACTTTATTCCCAGCTTTTCCATCAGCTTCCCATCGGTGTCGGGGAGGGATTGGTGCTTCAATCCACCGCGTGCAAGGGACTGGAAGTGAAAGGTTGATGAATAAATTCTAATTAACTACCATCGATAAATCAGGAAGTTTGCATCTGGGGCTGCAGGGATTCCCAAGGAGTTACGTTATATTTCGAGTACAGTGGATGCGAGTGAATACATTCTAACGGCAATTTGATAGCTTATTAAACTTTCTTTTAAAGAATCAGTTTGTAAAACTAGGAAATTTAGTCCGCTTAAATTTTCCTTTTCAAAGCTAGCTAGTAATAATCTCATCTGGCAAACTTTAACAAATTGTTTTTCTGCGGAACAAATAAGAATATCAGGTCACCAAGCTGCCTTCACGAAGATCATCACAGAGATCTGGAGGATTCCATCAAAGTCTCCACAGGAGCCTTCACTGATATCTTCATAGAAGTATGAAATATGTGCTGCAATATTTGCATTTGGAGTTTCTAAGAAACTTTTTGATGTTTACGGACAGCCTTGATGATCAGACTGCCAACGATTATGCTTAATAACAGCAGAAAATCATAAATTCAATCCTGATCCCGTCTCTTTTTCCGTACTTTGAAGGACTAGATATAATATATTTATTGCTTACTTTTTTTATCAATATACATCGTATATAAGATCATAGATCGCTACAAACAAAGTAGGACAAGAAACCGTTCGGTTCACTCTCCATACCCATGTATTTCCTTACGCCTGGTATATATGCAATCTGCTAACCAAAATAAACTCTTGTAACAAATAGCCTTACCTCAAATAATCATCCATTCGGAGTAGATTCGACGAAACGAATTGTAGTTCGTTAAGAAGAGATAAAAAATATATACACCACTGGAGGCATGTCTAAACTACACCTGATAAAATTACGTCCCAAGAAAGTTAAGCTTCTCCAGTTGGCCAGTTCTGTAGTATCGAAATAACAAAAAAACATTCATGCCACACCATCAAATAGATGCCGAAGATTGATTAGAAGCTCAAGATAAGAGAAAATCTTCAAACCGAATGACTCGAGATTCTCGAGATAAAAGTTTTGTTAATCGTTTCGTTGCCACCTTTTTTTTTTTTTTCTCCGAATACCTAGAGCTGGATTATCATCTAACTACAGCATGAGCATGATGATGGTACGGTAGAATTGCTCTTGCTCTTTCAAGTTGCCAGCCATGTCATAATTAGCTTTCGCCGGAGCAACCCCTTAAAGGTTGATTGGTAGATAGAATGGAAGGGCGCAAAACTTTCCAAATGAGTTCGGAACGGATTTCTGTGGAACTGACTGAGTTGTGGGTTTGTTTTAATTGCTTTATGAAACCATTGAAGTTATTTACAATTGTAGACATTTTCAGTTTATTCTTTTTATTACGGTCATCGAAAAAGGGGAAGAATGTTAGTTAGATAACCGTTGTTACTAGAGACCGAGTATACCTCTGCATCTCCACAGGTGTCATAGAAAGGATATTGGTTTAGTGGGATAAGGTGTAGATCTGGGCGTCACCAATGTTTGGTGATACGATCCATGATATAATCACGCCTAACCGAATTCACGAAAAAAAATCGATAATCGCATTGTACGCCGAACAAGTGTTCGTCACTCGCCCACGCAAGAGCAAAGAAGGTTTTTTTTAATTGTTTATTTCATTAAAGTTAAGAATATACAGAGATTTTTATCCATAACATAGCGTAACTTATACATAATTATGTTAACACATTTATTTAAACTAGCACACATTACAAAACTTTCCGAAATGTTGCTTAAAAGCAACTCTATGGTTCCAACGCATCTCTCGTAGTTGCTTTTTAAAACTGTACAAACCCCCTTCCTTATACAGATTAAAACTAATTGCCCTACACACAATAAACAAGGCCATTTTTTGTCTACTATTTTTGGGATTTATCTTCCACGATAAAATATTTTCCGCGTTTTTGAATTTGATTTTGAGATGGTTTCTTAGAACTTCTTTTGTCCATTCCGGGTTTGATGTCTTCAGTAAAGTTATTCAACAGATCAAGGACTATCTGACAATGAGGGGCCTTCCTTAACATAGTGGTTAGATTCCGCGGCTACATAACAAAACTGAAGGTGTCTGGGTTCGAATCCCGGTCGGTTCAGGATCTTTTCGTAATGGAAGTTTCCTTGACTTTCCTGGGCATAGATAATCATCGTACCTGCCACACTATATACGAATGCAAAAACGGCAACTTTGGTAAAGAAAGCTCTCAGTTAATAACTGTGGAAGTGCTCATTGAATACTAAGCTGAAAAACAGGTTCTGTCCCAGTGAGGACATAATGCCAAACATAACAAAGGTTCATTCACATATTTCATAACGCTAAAAATTGCTATTTTTGTCACCCACCCACCCCCTTGGAAAGTATGTTGTATAAATGGTCGGTGTTCAGACAGACCGGACAAGATGATATTTTGACGTTCTAGAGAAACGTTCAGGACTCCATCATTTCTGATTTTTTGGATGCTATTTCAGTACAGATGTATAATCAAATATATAAGTTTCTTTATAACAGCTAACAATGCAAACATTTTGACATTTCGAATGTCTGGGGTACATTTTCCTGGAACCATCTTAAAAACACTTGGTCCAGTCTGTCTGAACACTGACCAAATGTTCTAAAGTTTTGTATGAGCCATTACATCAGCAGGACATCCTACCACCCCCTTCAGCATTACGAATATGGGAATGAGCCCCAAGATCAAGATCTTGAGGTTCAGCTAGAAGATGAGTGATACCTAAGTAATGATATACAGCAGATCAAGAGCTATCGGGAGGTAGAAAATCTAATAGGGAATTTACCCTGTAGATGGCACTCATAACTTTTTTTTTATACTCTGTGTCTCAAGATCTTTATTTTTAACTCAAGCTAGAATATGTGTGATACCGGCAACGTTATTCAGCGCTAATCAAGGGTAGAGAATAGGGGCCCAGATAGCCGTAGCGGTAAACGCGCAGCTATTCAGCATGACCACACTGAGGGTCGTGGGTTCGAATCCCGCTGGTCGAGGATCTTTTCGTAAAGGAAATTTTCTCGATTCCCAGGGCATAGAGTATCTTCGTACCTGCCACACGATATACACATGCAAAAAAGGTCAATTGGCAAAGAAAGCTCTCAGTTAATAACTGTGGAAGTGCTCATAAGAACACTAATCTGAGAAGCAGGCTTTATCCCAGTGGGGACGTAACGCCAGATAGAAGAAGAAGGGTAGAGAATATAATGACAGAATATAATGACAGAATATAATGAAAGAGAATCAAATAATTTTGAAATACATCCGCAAGGAAGCTTTTATAATACTTCTTTTACACTTCTATATGTCAAGATCCTGATGAGCGAAAAGACTGGGGTAAAATATTCAAATTAAAGTCGAAAACTAATTTTAGGGCAGCTTAGCTTAGCTTAGCTTAGACTGACTATACATATCAATGGTTGCTATTCCGTGATTGACTGAAGTCAGTGAAAATGCACAAATAATCAACTAGAAGTTCGGCTTGGATTGGCCATAGTCTTCTTCAGTGTGCATAATTCAGTGACTCTATTTATACAAGGTCAATAACAGCACCGGCCACGTCCTTGCAGTCAGGTGGAATTGAGGGAAGGAATGTTAGTGTGTAACCTTTGCTATTTGGAGACCGTGTTTGCCTCTGCATCTCCACAAAGGTTACTGGGAGGGATGTTTGTTAATGGCGAGGATCATTGGGTCAAAGGATTCACTTTGATAAGTGATTAGACCATGATAAATAGTTATTTGTCAAATATAAATATGCTTTTATGACAATATTATTTTTCCTTTGAAGCTTACAAGCAATACAACATTTGA
Organism: Aedes aegypti; assembly: GCF_002204515.2. NCBI lineage: Eukaryota > Metazoa > Arthropoda > Insecta > Diptera > Culicidae > Aedes > Aedes aegypti. Next base: position 99,316,573 of record NC_035109.1, on the reverse strand, counting down.
GTTAAAACAGAATTCATTTTTATCGAATTATATCCAAATTATTCCAATTTGTGTATGTTCCAATTCTAAATGGGCCACACCTTGTAAGACTTCATGCTATCAAAGACATCAACGTTCTAGCTAATAAGGAACTTGAGGTGCAAAATATTGAAGAAAATTTGTCATTTCCGCCCCTAGCGGATGTGTTTCCATCACATTTTCTATTACAAGACAGCCCTTGATTTACTGATCAGCTTTACTGGTTACACTAACCTTCTGGCCGATAAGAACCTTGAGATACAGATAATTAAAGATAATTTGTTACTCGTTATTAGTTGGGAATTTTACCGTAGGCGCGAGCTCAAAAAAAAAGTTATTATACGGAGCACAACTCTTAGATACGAGGTTAAATATATCTCAAGGTACTGAAGATTTGGAAGACTGATCAGTTCAGCAAAGTTGCTGCTGAATCAAAGGCTATACACTGCTTGTATGCTTAACTAAAAAAAACTGCCATTAGGAGGAACTGATGAGCTTCAGAGTTAAGAGTTGAGAGTTGATTAAGCTTAATAAGCTCATTAATCTCAAGTTTGAGTTATGTTAAAATTCTTCAGGTCAGTTGTCTTCGACGAAATTGTTCATTTGTTCAAAGGCTACAGATTGCTTGTTGAGTTGTTGTGATTTTTCCGGTAGGAGGTGCTAGTGAGCATTACAATCAAAAACTCATGTATGTCAGGATGCAGATCATATAGCTGGCTGGTGTTTTTAGAAAAGTTACTGGTTAAGTCAAGAGCCACAATTAGCAAACCTGACTAAAACGAAGTAGTGTCAATAGGTGGCACTAATGAGCATCAAATATTTCGAACCCGTATATTTCAAGATTCTTAACTCAATTTCGAAAAAGTTGTACCTTTGTTCCTCACTATTGAATTAAATCGAGTTAATACGTGGTTTCTCCATAATTTGGCATGGTCTTTCGAAAATATGATGAAGCAAACGAATAAAACCGGATACACGAAATTCAATGTTTCTCAACTGAGAAGCAACGAACATTCTTGTCGAAAATGTCCAAAAATAAGTTATCGGCATCTCACCGATGCTCCTACTTGTGGCAGAATAACGTAATAACACATAGTCCTGAACCTAACATCCTATTTTTCAGAAAACGTTCGCATAAAAGCAGTTTTGCATTATGACATATATTATGAACATATTTGATGCTCATAAGCGGCAAAACATTAACCTTGTCAGCCATTCCAAGAAAAAACGATCTAGTGGATCATCGAATTCTGTAGAAAATTTACTATTTTGTTCCTTATCCGAAATAAGGATACACGTTGTAGTGACTAGACCTTTTAAAAGAGCTGAATTTACACACTTTTCCGATCACGCTTCCCATAGAAATTCGATCGAGTTAGACTAAATAATTAACACTTTCTTCATCATCTTAAAACCACGTTATTCTTCCCAAAACACATCAACAAACTGATTCCTCTTTTCCTTTCGTAAAACCTATGCTTACTATCATCTGAATTGATTCCTTTTTCAGTGCTAGTTGAACGGTTCGTTGGCTCACGAACATTTTTTGTTTTAACTATACTCTGCTTCTAACTTCCCTACATTCCATAATTCCATAATTCATAATCCCTACATTCACCCCTTCCTCTACTCTTAGTACATAAATGTTATTTAAAATTTAGTTGCATATGCAATTATTTGATAATGATGAAAAGCTTTCTTCTGGTAGGTCACCAATTCCAAGTTTCATCATTACGATTCCGCTATCTGTTATAAAACTGTTAACTTGAATCTTGATATGATCCTGAAAAGAAAAAAAAAAGTAAATTCAGTATTGTCCAAACAGCTTTATGAATTCTTTGAGTAGTGTTCGTTTCCTGTATCCATCACGATTGAAGATATCAGCAGCTGCGGTTTTTCAACGTTTGATTCAAATTGTTTCTTCTTCGGATACCTACTTCTCATAATATTCCTCAACACCAAAATGAGCATAAAAATAAAAATCTTCTAAAATTACAATAACAAAAAACGCTTTAAACATTTTAATACCATATTATACTAAGTATCTATGCTTTTGCAATGTTACTTTGGAAAGAACTTTCCAGACTCGTGACGTTAAAATGAGCATAACACATCGAAATCTTCTAAAACTTCAACTGCAAAAAACGCGTTAAACATTCCTTTTTATTTTAATTTCTTCATTAGTATTATTCCAAACATTACATTCATTTCTTATATATAGGTGTTCAGTGTTATTAGACAACACTATCAACCTAATTTGGTGAAATAAATTTAAGATTTTATCAACATTTTGTTAACAACATATTACATTTCATTTGCTGTAGCAATGCAGATTTTTTACAGGTAATTTGATTTCACCTGCTTATAAGAGAAAAAAAAAACGCTTTGAATATAGTTAACCTAAACATATAACGCATTAATCGTGGCAATAGAAGATTGTAACGATTTTTGCCTGAAATTATAAATTATTTTATTTGACATTTGTTCCAATGTTTCAAAATTGGATATTCTATGTAACTCATTGGTACTATACCAGGGAGGAAGTTTCAGAATCATTTTAAAAATTTTATTTTGAATTCTCTGCAGAGCTTTCTTCCTGGTATTACAACAGCTAGTCCATATTGGTACAGCATACAACATGGCTGGCCTGAAAATTTGTTTGAATATCAAAAGCTTGTTATTAAGACAAAGTTTTGATTTTCTACTAATAAGGGGATAGAGACATTTTGAAAGCTAAATTCTTATCTAGCATGAGCACTAGATACTTAACTTCATCTGACCAATTGCGTTAAACATTCCAATTCTATTGAACTGGCTATACCTATTTTGAAAACCTGAAAGTATAATGGAAGAGTTTTCCAGGTTCACAATGTCAATGTGATCATAGGAGAACGAGATTTTCTAAAATTTCAACAGCTCAAAATGTTTTACACATTCTTATTCTATGTAACTGGTTATCATTGTTCTCAAAATGCTGTTTCGTAAAAAGTTGTTCACACTAATAACGTAAAAGTGATCATAATATATTGAAATTTTCCAAAACTGCAACAGCCGAAAACGCTTTAACATTTTAACTCTATTTAATTGTCTATCTGTAATTTCAAAATATTACTTCGGAAAGAGTTTTCCAGGCTTATAACCTGACAGTGAACATGAGAGATTGAAAAGTTCCGAAACTTCACCTGAACAAAACGTTGTACAGATTCGAATTTTATGTCACTAATTCTATGTTGGCAAAATGCTACTTTGAAAAGAGTTTTCCATGCTCATAACGCTCATTTGCAGCCAATCTCTTGAGAAACTTGCTTTTTTGCCGGTTGCCTTCTCAGGGGTCTCACTTTTAATAATTTACCTTATCAGATTTAGTTTTATCAGACTAGTTTTTTTTTTGCATATCCTCTTAGATGACTCGATTTTTTGGTAGCTACCCTCTCGAGGGACTCACTTTTTTTTAGCTTACTTTCTGTACCGTTTCAATTCAGCTACTCTCTTATGAGACTCTTTCAAAACAGTTATTCTGATCTCAATTATGAACTTATTTATTATATTCATTTTTATTACTGTTTTAAATCGAATTCACTCAAATTTTTAAAATGTTAATTTTAGCAATTTGTATGCATCGATTTTTATTTCTTTTAAATAATAAAAACGTTTAAGCTTAGTATTCTATTTTCTCTATCTATTTTTCAATGTGTGCATAACTGATCGAAAACTTCCAATATTTAAAGAGCATAATATGCTTTACACTTCCTAATCCTTTGTAACTGGTGATCTATTTTCTTAGCATACTACCTATAAAAGTTTTTTTTAAGCTCTTTACCCTTTTCTCATTCTGTGTTAATGGTTATTTATGTAACGTAAATACTTGTCCTTCTAGCTCATTGCATTAAAGAGAGTATGAGAGATCGAAATCTGTTAAAGTTTCAATTACAAAAATTGCTTTATTCATTATCATCATATTTTTATTAATTATCTTTTTTATAATGTTACTTTGGGGCCCAGATAGCCGTAGCGGTAAACGCGCAGCTATTCAGCAAGACCATGCTGAGGGTCGTGGGTTCGAATCCCGCTGGTCGAGGATCTTTTCGTAAAGGAAATTTTCTCGATTCCCAGGGCATAGAGTATCTTCGTACCTGCCACACGATATACACATGCAAAAATGGTCAATCGGCAAAGAAAGCTCTCAGTTAATAACTGTGGAAGTGCTCATAAGAACACTAATCTGAGAAGCAGGCTCTGTCCCAGTGGGGACGTAACTCCAGAAAGAAGATAATGTTACTTTGGCAGAAAGGGGACTCGCTTTCTGTAAGATATTCTCTCAGAGCCCTCGCTGTTTTGGCCAATTAATTTAGGAGACTCGTTTCATGTAAGCTATTTTCTCAGGGTTCTGGTCCATTTTTACAGTGGTTATTTCAGAAAACTCACTTTGTCACCTATCAATTTAGGTAGTCACATTATTACTGTTATTTATTCACAGGTCTCCCTATTTTTCTCTTCCCTTTCAAGAAACTCACTTTATCTCAATTACTCTCTCATTATATTCACTTTTTGTTAGCTACTCTTAAGGTGGCTTATACTCTTTTTAAAATTTGATTTAACTACGGTCTTAAGAGACACGCTTGATTTACCTATTCAGTTTATTCTTTAATTACCTTTCATAGTCGCCCTTTTTAAAAAAAATCTCTTTTGCCAGTTACCCTCTCAGAAGATTCACTTTTATCAGATACTTTCATAGGAAACTCACTCTTATCTAAAACAATTACCCTTTAAGGACACTCACTTTGTGCAGCTTTCCTCTCATAAGACTCGCTTTGTATGAACTACCCTCTCAGTGGACTCGTTTTTTTTATCGTTTACCCTCTCAGGGGACTTGCTTTCCTAGCTACTCTCTCAAGGGACTATTTTTCTATTAGCTACCCTCTCAGGGGACTAGCTCACTTGCTCTTTTGTAACTTACCCTCTCAGGGGACTTGATATTTTCATAGCTTACCCTCTCAGGGGACTTGCTTCTTTTCGTTTATCCTCTCAGGGGATTCACTTTTATCAGATACTTTCATAGGAAACTCGCTCTTATCTAAAACAATTACCCTTGAAGGACACTCACTTTGTGCAGCTTTCTCTCATGAGACTCGCTTTGTATGAACTACCCTCTCAGTGGCCTCGTTTTTTTATAGTTTACCCTTTCAAGGAACTTGCTTTCCTAGCTACCGTCTCAGGGGACTATTTTTCTATGAGCTACCCTATCATGGGAATCGCTTTTCTAGCTCACTTGCTCTGTTGTAACTTACCCTCTCAGGGGACTCGATATTTTTTGTAGCTTACCCTCTCGAGGGATTTTTTTTTATAGTTTTCACTCTTAGGTAACTCGCACTCTGTTTTTTTTTTTTTTTTCCTCATCTGTAGAGCCTTTTAACCACTGCTTCCATTATTTAGGAATATTGTGGTATGACCCATATTTTATTTGGTGCTCATCAAATATCCTTTCACAATTGAGATGTGATAGACATTGGTTGATGTGTCACACTGTCCCAACTGGGCACAACTCGTTTTATAAAGTCTATTACCCTATTATGACTACCTTGCCAAATTTCCAAGGGCTCTAATAACCCTTTTCCAAATGTTAACGTTCGTTGATTAAGCAATGCTCCGCAGATGCAGAGTAAATGCTCAGCAGTTTCGTCTTCAGCTTGACAAAAACGACACTCAGAGGATTGTATTTTTCCTATATTTTTAAGATGATACCTACTTGGGCAGTGACCGGTCATCAGGCCAGTTATTACCCTAAGATTTCCTTTATTAAGATTCAGTATAGCCCGGGCTTTAGCTAGACTGGGTTTTATGAATCTTTTCGCTTGCTTGGATGTATCCGTGGCGTTCCAATTGGATTCTACCATGGACATTTCCCAATTTTTCAGTTTCATCCTGAGAGTGCACTCAGGAATACCACAGAACGGTTCAGGACCGATAAAGCTCGAAGCTGCACCCTGTCTTGCTAGATTGTCGGCGATTTCATTCCCCTCAATTCCACAATGGCCGGGCACCCAGTACAATGTAACTTCGTTCCTACTGGCCAATTGCTTCAAAGAAAGAATGCATTCCCACACTAACTTTGATCTACATGTGAATGCCTTTAGAGCATTCAAAGCTGCTTGACTGTCTGAGAAAATACAGATCTTTGCAAACCTATAGTTTCTTTTGAGACAAACATTTGTACAGTCAATGATGGCTTGTATTTCAGCTTGGAACACAGTGGGACTGCGCCCCATAGCGATTACCTTGCTGATACCAGGGCCGAAAACTCCAGCTCCGGTATTGTCGCCCATCTTTGACCCGTCGGTATAAAACACAATAGAACCTGCACGTAAACTTGGCCCACCAGAATCCCAAGTATAGCGGCTTGGTTTAACCACTTTAAAGGGAACATCATAGTTGGTCTTCGTTGTCATCCAATCTTCTATTGTTTTGTTATCTGAATTCAAATTGAATTCCTTGATGATTTTCATGTGACCAATCAAATCACCATCTAGTATTTTATTATAACGAATAAACTGCAAGGCATTTTTTGCAGCTTGCAGTTTAATGAATTGATGCAAAGGCAGTATATTAAGAAGGGCATCCAAGGCAACCGATGGTGTACTTTTCATTGCCCCTGTCATTGATATACAAGCAAGTCTCTGCAACTTAGCCAGCTTCTTCTGAGCGGTTACCTCATTTGTCTTGGGCCACCATACCAGTGAAGCATAACTAATTTTTGGTCGGACTATTGCTGAATAAATCCAGTTTACCATATTAGGTCGCAGTCCCCAAGTTTTTCCTAGGGCTTTATTGCAGACCCATAGGGCATTAGTACCCTTACTTATGACCTTGCTCAGATGAGAGTTCCAGTTCAATTTCTTATCCAAAGTAACACCAAGGTGTTTAACTTCTTCCGAAAATTGAATTTGAACTCCATTCAAAGAAGGCTGTATAAGCTTTACCTTTTTCCTTCTGGTAAAAGGCACGATAGTAGTTTTTGAAGGGTTTACGTTTAACCCCTCTTTCCTACACCATTTGAGAGTAATGTTTAACGCAGTTTGCAACCGATCGGAAATCGTGTTATCAAACTTTCCACGAACCAAGATGGCCACATCGTCGGCATATCCAATTACCTCAAAACCTTGATCTATTAAATTTCTAAGGAGTTCGTCTACTACAAGAGACCACAGTAAGGGCGATAACACTCCTCCTTGAGGACATCCCTTCGTAGATCTTATAGATATTTGCGCACCTCCTAGATCAGCAGAAATTGTGCGACCCTTGAGCATGGTCATAACCCATTCGATAACACTTTTATCCAAGCCCCTTGCTTCCATGGCTGAACTCATAGAGCTATAGGATGCATTATCGAATGCTCCTTCAATATCGAGAAAAGCAACCACGGCTATTTCTTTGGCTTCAAGAGATTTCTCGATTTTATTTACCAGCGACTGCAGCGCCGTAATGGTAGATTTACCTGATTGATACGCAAATTGGTATTTACAAAGAGGCATTTCTATTAAACTTGTTGACTTGATGAAGTCATCAATTATTTTTTCCATTGTCTTTAAAAGAACAGAGGAAAGGCTTATAGGTCTAAAGGCTTTGGGAGTTGTTTTATCCTTTCTTCCAGCTTTTGGAATGAAGACAACTCGAACCTTTTGCCACGCTTTTGGAATATATGAAAGCGCAACACTTGCTTTGAATATTTCGGTTAAGAGCGGACAAAGCGTCTCTTTTCCTTGTTGCAGTAAGGCTGGGAAAATATCATCTTTCCCGGCAGATTTGGAAGGCTGAAAAGAACTCAATGCCCATTCGACCCTCGAAGGCGTGAAGATTTCACAAGCTTTCTGATAGGCATTTATCGACCATACATGTCTTGCCTCATCTGAGACCTGTTCTTCATCCGAATATGGGATCGATTCAGGGAAATGAGTTCTCATCATTACTTCCAGTGTTTCAGAAGAGTCAACAGTATAACTGCCGTCTTCTTTTTTAAGGCAACCTAGACCATTTGAATGGTCTTTTGAAAGGACTTTGTGCAGCCTTGCAGCTGCAGGAGCGTTGTTGATGGTTTCACATACCCGTCTCCAGTCCTTACGTTTGGCGTGCCTTAGTTCTCTGTTGTATTCTGTTAGGGCTTTTTTGTATTCAACCCAATCTAAAGTGATCTTTGCTCTATTGAACAACCGCCTGGATTTCTTCCTCAATCCTGCCAGCTTGTCATTCCACCAAGGCACATCCCTGTTAGATGACCTTTGTTGAATAGGACAGCTAGCATGATAAGATGAGACCATTTGGTCAATGGTCCCATCAGAGGCATTTTCCAGTTGTGAAACAGTCGTGAACTGTTCACCGTTATACGAATTCTTATTCGTTAAATGAAAACGATAGAGATCCCAATTGGTTTTCTTCGGGTTTCTATAGCTTTCTGTTATTTCTGATCCAGCTTCAAAATCGAACCGGATTTGTTTATGATCTGACAATGATTCTTCATCAGAAACATGCCAGTTCACAATCTTCTCCGATAACAAGTCGCTACAGATCGTGAGATCAAGAACCTCTTGTCGGATAGAGTTTACAAAAGTAGGAGAATCACCTCTATTACATATGTCTATGTTGTTAGACGACATGTAGTTTAAAAGATCTTCTCCTCTTTTATTAATATCGGTGCTGCTCCAAATTGTATGATGGGCATTTGCATCGCACCCTATTATAAATTGGGCATTAATTTTCTTACAGTAGTTGACAAAATGAACGACAGAGCATGGAGGCACATCTTCAACATCTCCAGGAAAGTAAGCAGAAGCAATACATACCTCCGTTTTCCCACGGATAGTTGGCACCTCTACTTTGATCGCAACAATGTCTCTACGGATAAATTCTGTAATTGGGACAAATTTTGTGTCCCTATTTACAAGAATAGCCGTCCGTGGTTTGGACTGAGTTTCGTCGTACAAAACTCTACAACTGCTCGCACTCTGTTAGATTCCCTCTCGGGAAACTTACATTTCCATAGCATAGCCTCTCAGAGGACTCGTTTTAATTTTGCTATTATGTTTAGTGGACTTTTTCAGAACAGTCAAACTACTATTTATTTATTATATTCAATTTATTTATTACCTTTTTTTGAAAATTTTCAACTTTACTCAAACTCAACCTGACAGAGCAAATTTAAAAAAAAAACTATGAATAAGCATAGAGTATACGTTGATTTTTATTTATTTTAAACATTAAAACCTGTCAGAATCGTATTCCATTTTCTCTATCTATTTTTTTATCTTTTCTATTATTATTTTTTTTTGTTCAAGTATTCTCATTATTTATGTTACCTTTTCACAAGTCTCGCTCTTCTCCCCCTCCCTTTCAGGATACTCACTTTATCTTAATTACCCTCTTATTCAATACAAATTGTGTTAGCTACATTTTATGTAGCTTATATTTTCTTTAAAGTTTGTGTTAACTATCCTCTCAAAATACACGCTTTATTTATTTAATCTTTTGATTGCTTTTCATAATAACCCATTACAAAAATCTATTTTTGGCGGTTACCTTCTAGCTTACCCTCTCATGGGGATTTGCTTCTTCTTTGTAGCTTACCCTATCTGGGGACTTTTGTTTTGTAGCTTATCCTCTCAATGGACTTCGTTGTTTGTAGTGTAATGTACCCTCTCAGGTGCCTTGCTTTCAGTGAGTTATCCTCTTGGATAGACGCTCCTTTAGCTTACCCTTTTAGGGGGTTCATGGTTTGTGGTGACCATCTATTTCCTCTTTATCTTACCCTCCGAGGGGTATCAACTATCAGGTATCAGAAGGCCGGCTCCAAAGGCACGTTCCCCACCAGTTGGGAGATTTGTGCCATCGCCGTATTTGAGCCTATTTCATCATCTACCCGATGGGAGAGGAAAGGGAAGGGAAAGATGGGAGGAAATAGGAGTGGGGTCCCTTGAAGAGGGAAGATCGCATAAGCGAAATGAGAGCATGTAGCTCCATACCACAATGGGTTCGAACAGCGCCCTAAAAAGGGCACTGCAAAACGCATGAGCGTAAAGAGAGCCTATAGCTTATTACCACAGCGGGTTAAGAATAACAGAATGTCCTGAAGATTCAGGCTTCTGAATTCAGTTTCACTTAATAAGTGTTTACCAAGTAATTGGAATTGCATTTGCGCAAAAACTGGACAGTTACATATCAGGTGATACGAAGTTTCATAATCGGAGTCACAACTATCATACACAAATGAGTCAGCACGCTGAATATTTGCCATGTGATTGCCATGTCGGCAGTGGCCTGTCAACGCTCTGATCAAGAGACTGCAATTCTGCTTTGACAGATTTGTTAAATACTTCACCACCCTTGGAGATGGCTCAGTAATGTATAATTTTGTTTGACGACATGACTCCAAACTATTCCAATATTGCTTGTGCTGAGTTGCCGCCCAAGAGTTTATCTTAAGCTTCACCCAGCACTTCGAAATTGGAATAGCCGGCTCAGGGCCAATGAAGTCATGCGATGCTCCATCGCGAGCTAGCTCATCAACCAATTCATTTCCAACGATGGAATAATGGCCAGGTACCCATACAAGGTTTACAGAGTTGACTGAATTCAGTTCCTCAATTTGAGTTCGACATGCGATAACAAGCTTCGACCTTGAGTTGGCCGAAGCGAGAGCTTCTATAGCAGCTTGACTATCTGAACAGAAGTATATGACTTTACCCATTACGCGCTGTTGAAGTGCTGATTGCACTCCACACATAAGCAAATATTTCCGCCTGAAAAACGGTGCAGTTTCTACCAAGTGAGTAAAACTGATTCAGCCTTAGCTCACGATACCCGTTCTGTGGCGTAGTTGGTTAACGCGCCCAGTCTAGCGTATTGGGAGTCGTGGGATCGAAGCCCACCAAACGATTCGATTGAATTTTGTGTCTACGAACTTTAGGTTTTTATAAAAAAAATTGTATGTTTCAAATTAATGAACATTTAACCAAAATTTTGTTGAAATCGGTGATGGTCGATTACATGTGGTGTGGACACTTGGTATGGAATGACTTATACATATATATGTTTTCATTTGATTAAATTTAGAAGATTGTCAAGTTATAAAACATTATTTTTAGTTAAGTATAAATGTTCTGCTCAACTAAAAATAATATTTGATAACTGTTATTAATTTACGGCAGCATAGCAAAAATTTTAAAACAGTTCCAAGATAACCAAGTAAAAGGAAGTCAATTCAATATCTGCCCACGGCATCCACCACCTACGTAATCTAATTGAATTCACCACAGTCCATCGTCAGCTTGTTCACTTGGGGAAGAGAAGGCCACTTTCTATGAAGAGTACGCCAGATAAAAGCTTTGGCGAGCAGCTCTGACCGATCGAGGAGATGATGGGTTGCGTGCGTGCTAAGAAATTTCCTTACTCAGCTCACAAACATCGTAGGTACCAAAGCCATTTTTCCAACATCCAGAACGTTTGCCGGCCATCGTCATCAGCACTATTCCCCCGGTCGACTTACAATCAGCTTTAGAAAATCACCTCCGCACGGTGGCAAAGGCAGCCAGACATACCTCCCACACACTCACATGCGAAACGATAGTAATCCCGGACGGCATTCAAGTACCGTTCAGCTAAACTCAGGTGAGTGGCTAGATGCAGTTTTCGGTATTGATAATGGAATAATAACTCATGTCCCTTTGTCCAAACGCAGGTATCTCTTCGGTCGCATCGGGATACCTTCTTCTACGAAATTCTACGACTCTTTAGGGTGTCACAGAAAAAAATCTTTGTTCAAAATCTTATAGTTCAAAAAGGGATTTACATAAACTATACATCTTTGTTATGAAAATTAAACAAAAGCTGATTTAAACGATAAGTTTGTGATCATAATTGATATTCTCTCCGCAGATATAGAAAAAAAAAACTCTTCGAAAACTGTTTGTCTGCTTTGTTTCGTAGATGTTCGCAACTTGAGGAAACTGACTTGTGACAAGTGCAGAATGATCTCAGGAATTGAACCCGGACCCAGGTAATATGGACATTTTTTTCATAATAATGGTCTGGTGGGCACCATTCCATAATTCTACAGTTGAGAAATGTAACATTTCGAACATTGTTTTTTCTGGGACACCCTAGCGGTACACACGTACCCCCACAACCCCACAGCAGGGAAGGGGAAACGAAGGTGGAATGCATAAAATTTCAACTCAAGTCCGGATGACTTCCGGTGGCCGCTGCTGCACTTGATAAGAAAGATGCATACAGCACCAGTGATGGCAGGGGCGGAAGAAAGTCCTTTTCTCAACAATAATGGGCTGCACGTAGCAACGGACTAACCGTGCTGAAGAGATTCCCCATAACGACGATGACGACAGAACAGAACGGAAGTGCGTGTCACGAAGGGAACGAAGTGTGCGGAGCGTGACTCTGTGAGTGTGGGCGTGTTTGTTTGGATGAGAGGGTTGGTGGGTGAGATTAGAGAAAGCTTTTTGAATTTGCATTATCAACAAAGTTGTTTCAGGCCTTTGAGCTTAGGAGAAAGTCGGCCCTGGTATACCTGGTAGCACATACATATCAGGCGATGGGAATTTATCATAGATGACTAATTCGATAACAATTTTAAGGGCCCTCGTACAAGATCGAGCTGAAAGCTTTCGAGAGAACACAGAGCCCATTCGTACAATGGTTGAAGAGAGTGTGTTGGAACGAGATAAGTCAATGCAGGGAAGTTAATTAGAGAAAATATATGGATGGAACAAATTGGATAGAGTTTTTGAAGCGGAATAACTACGATGTAAGATATAAATTAAATTGCGATTAAGCCTGTACGAGCACTGAGAGCTTTTGTTCAATGCCATGTTTGATTTGTTTATCCTCTCTTCTGCATCAATTCTAGGGTTTCATTCTACTTCGTCGTAAGCGCTATTATTTGTCGTATCAAACTTAAAATGTTCCACTACGGCGGATATTCCAACTTACCTGCAACATAGATTCATTTTCCAAGTGTATTTTTGTGGAAGCTGTCATTATGTGTACACTTGTGCACCAAACATGCAATAAAACTACTGTATTTCGCTGAATAACTTCAGTTCATTTATCCACTTTGCACTTTTTCACCGAAATCGCATGGGCGAACACGATTTGAGAAAAATACCTAACGATCGACTCCAGTCACACCACTTTATGATACAAGTTTCTTCCCGCCCCCTTGTGTGACTTAGTTCACCGGACGACGATTTTCCATAGTGAAAATAAGTCACTATGGAAAATCGTCGTACTTCTTCACTGAAGGATTTCATTCTAATCACACGCCGTAAAAGTACTATAATTCACGAAATTTCATGAAATTTCCTCAACGAGCGCGTAAAATTAAGAATGTAAACAAAGTTCAATCCGTCGTACTCAGGAAAAAACAACTTGTGTGCATCAATGTGTGCGCGATGCTCGACGTAAAAATACGGTTCCTTTGATTGTGTTGCTTTCGCTGCACTATGAGCAAATGCCATAATTGTGCGGTCGAAAAGAGTTGTGCTAATATGTTTGGGCTGAATTTTGATGACGAATAATTAATTTTAAAGGAAATTAGTATATTTCATCATTTGTATTTGTATTTGTATTTGTATTTAAAATAATCCATCTGACAAATTAGTCTTAATGAATAAAAACTTGAACATAACATACACTTAACACAGATTACTGAACTACAGATCGTATTCTGTTAGCAAAATGCCTCGTCGGTTCATCGAACTCGAAAAACTCTTCGACAGCTGAGAATGCTCGGATGCACGCTGAGATGGGTTCGTTGTATCCAAATACGGTGCGATGGAAACTTGATTGGAGCAGTGTTGTACTCCGGAGAACTCGGTTAGGAACACGAAATTTTAGCAAACTAAGCAGTTCTGGAGCATCGACTTCGCCATTTAGCAACTTCGCTATAAGCAACGATTGCTGTACCTTTCTTCGTCGATCCAATTTTTCTAGTCCCAGGAGTCGGCATCTATCCGGATACGGTGGCAGGTTATCGGGGTCCCTCCATGGCAAGTTTCTTAGTGCCAAACGAATGAACCTCTTTTGAATCCGTTCAATTCTTAGACTCCACGTGAGTTGGTGCGGATGCCAAACGACGGATGCATTTTTCAAGATAGGGCGTACCAGGGAACATTACAATGATTTCCAGCAGTGCGGGTCTGAAAAATCCTTGGCAACCTTGGAAATAAAGCCTAGCTGACGCGTTGCTTTTGAGATGATTGCAGAACGATGCAGCTCAAACGACATTTTCTCATCAAGCTCTGTTGAGAATGATCCCATCAATTTCGTAGTGAAAAACAATTGGATGCATCTTGCGGTGAAAAGAGATCACCTGACATTTCTCTACGCTAATAATTAGCTTGTTTCTGCGGCACCAGTCGGCAAACAGTGTTAACGAGTTCTGAAGACGCATACAATCATTTTCAGTCCGTACTACAATGTACAGTTTGAGATCATCGGCATAAATCAGCTTAAATCCTTCACCGAGAACCAAGCCAGCATCGTTAAAGAAAATAATAAATAGCAACGGTCCAAGGTTGCTTCCTTGTGGGACACCAGACTTGTTCGAAAAGGGTAATGATACACATCCATCGATTTTAACTCGCAGCTCTCGTCCCGTAAGGTACGACTCCATCCAAGAAACCAAATGCGTTGATACTCCGAGGCGGGACAGTTTGTGCAAAAGTATTCGATGGTCAATCTTGTCGAACGCAGCTTTTAAGTCGGTATAAATTACGTCAACTTGTGCCTTTTCTTCCATGCTCTTCATGCATTTTGACGTAAAAGTCAACAAGTTTGTAGTAACCGATCGGCTAGGCATGAATCCGTGTTGCTCAACGGAGATGTAGCATTTTTTTGTTTCGAAGATAATTCCACACATTATTATTTGGAACAGTTTCGAAACAGCTGACAGGCTTGTAATACCCCGATAGTTTGTAACATCATGGCAATCACCGCGTTTGAAAACGGGTGTTATGAACGATTGTTTCCAGATGCGTGGGAATTTTGCTTGCTGGAGTGACTGATTGAAAATATCGCACAATGGTTGTACCAATGCAGAAATACAACGACAAATAATAATTGCCGGTAATCCATCAGGACCAGGAACATACGACCGTTTTAGCTTTTTCGCGGCCAATAAGACCATATCGGGATTTATGGTAAATGCACTAAGATCAACAACATCTGCAGGGACATCTCGAGTTGCGTCAGCTACTTCCTGTATTGATGCGGTGTTTGCAGCAAATATAGCTTCAAAGTGCCTGACGAATAATTGGCTTGATTCTACGGCAGTCCTAGCACATTGCTCGTTCAAAAAGACGTTCGTTGGAATTGCAGACCTTTCTCGTTTGGAGTTGACGAAGCGCAGAAAACCACGAGGATTCCTTCATGCTGAAGGAATGAAGGGAGATGCCCATAGGTCTATATATTCTAGTAAAACATTTTATTATAGCGTTGATATGTTGTGTTTTGACCACTCAATATATTACAGTGAGCCGTAAGTTGTGAGACGAATCTGGAAAGTGATTGCAACAGAAATGAAAACGATACGACGGATTGAGAATACGGCAAGATGCATTTTCTTTGCATCATTTCCAAAAAGAGATCAAGATTTATCAATATCTTATTGTACAATGCTAAAGCCGTTTTAAGAAAGAATTGTTTGGCATCGGTTTGTATCAGCACCATTCACTGCAATACTGGGAAAATTGCAGTAGTCACTGATCAATGCTTAATACGATGGATACTAGCACATCACCCTACAGTGAATATTCAAGTTTTGTGTTTTAATTTTCAAAGTCATCTTCACAAGCGCTGTTCATTGTTCAATGTATTGCTTTGGAAACTGTTCCTTTAAAGGTATTTGGAATTCCAGTATCAATTTACAAAAAAAAATGACTTATTTGTAGTCAGTTTACAAGTTAAATTGAAGAAGATGAATCAGATGTACAGTGCATTGAAAAGGAAAAAAAGCCGTAAAAGAAAGCAAAACATCTTCCAAAGTTGAGAAGACTCTAAAGATTCAATCTCTTTTAAATTCTTATCCAGTTTTCAAATAGATTTCAGTAGTAACTCCAGCATTCATGTGATCAACTGGCAAAAAGATTAAAAATTCGGTCCTATAACCGTGGAGAGGATGAAAATTCCAATTTTATATATTCAAGCTAGGTATGCTGTTCAGCTCAAGGAAAGTCAAAATTTCTGCCCAAGAAATGGTCAAGAAATTTCCAACAGCGAGCTCCATTTGAATTGACATTTCTTTTCAACTGCGTACTACGATAAAAAAAATGCTTTTCTTGAGTATTTCTTGCAAGAAATTTCCCACGCATCGAGATAGGCGATTACTTTTCTGTTGAAGTGCATACTTCGCTTCAAACATATATTTGGACCCATTCTTCTTCTCATTATTTCTAATATTACGTTTGCACTAGAATAGCTTTTCTTTTGACTCTTTTGGGTCAATTGAAGAGCCTGGACTCTAGTCTGATTGCACGGTTCTTAACAATGCACAGTGGTCCAGATAGCAAGTTTACGCGGACATGAACTTTTCGACGCCATTTTGTGGTTTTAGAGTATAGGTTGCTTCCCAGAAGTGTCTCGAAATTAGTTGTTCTACAATTCGTACGAAAGGGATTTTTTTCTGCACTAATTGCAATAGTGTCCTGTACGCCAACTTTTTTATGTTAACAGATAGCAAGTTGGTATATTCAGCAGTTGTAGCATATTTCAATACAAAAAACTTTGTAGAACAAACTTTTTCTCTATATCTTATACTTTCTGAGATAATTTACTTTTTATATAAAAAAATGAAGAAAATCATTTTTCCACTCATAAGTCATTTATTTCCAAATTTAAGCAGCCTACTATGTTCTACAAAGTTTTTGGTACTATTATATTCTACAACTTTGGTTAATATACCACAGTTGTGTTTCTTCTGGTTTTCTTATTGTAGAAGATATTAATTTAAAATAATACCGTATTACAGGCCAAATAACTCGCAAAGATGCACTTGAAAATGAACCTACCTGTCACACCGTGGCTCTAAACCCCTTAAAGAGCATTTGAGTGAAATTTGGTGAATATATTATGTTTATATATATTTTTAAGACTATTTTCATGACGGGTAATTAATTAGAAACACATTAATTAGTCATCTTTTTTATAAAACACACAAAAGTCATGGCCGCCGCGATTTAGCATGAAATAATCAACACCTGTTTGATTTTGTAGAGTGTACTATATTTGTTAAAAAGCATAATTTTCAAAACTTTTCCAATAATTCTTGCGTTTCTTCGTGCAATTCCGAATGCTTCTGTGCGATTCGACGATTTGTCAGTGAGATCACTGCCCACACGCCAACATGAAAGTACCCATTAATGGGTAAAATAATACCCATTTCCAAGAAAAGTGGTTCAACTCATTAAAAGAGTAAAATCGATTTACTCATTAAAGAGTATTCGCATCGAACTTCAAATAATGGGTATTTTTCACTCTTGATCTCTAATATGAACATGGGTAATAAAACCCCATTATTTTGAGAGCGATGCTGCAGATTGAGGTTATGGCAAAGGTTTTGGATTACAATGTTCTATATAATAAAGAAAAGCATAAGAGACTCAATAACATACAACGTACATTTATTCCAATAGTTGCCCAAAAATCTACATGTTGCTTATCATTTCGGTGATCATCTAGCAGATAACCGAGGTACTACGGGAATCGCTGCAGTCGGCAGTGAAATCAGCTGGAGTCGTCCAAAATTCTGCAATCAGAAAAACGATTAATAATGGATTCACTAACCGGAATCTTTTCACTGATATTACTTACGTGTCGGAAACTGGTGCGTGCCATATTTTCTTTCCTTTAACTCCGAACAAATAAATTCAACATTAGTTTTTTACTAACACCGAGCAGTAGACAATTTGAATTGAAAAATGGCGCTATTGACTATCATGTGCATTAATTGCCCATTTATATTACCAAGAAGGAAACTTCATAATGAGGTTAAAATACCCTTTTTTATGTCACTGAAAAGTACCCTTTTTCATCTTATGTGGCCGTAGGAGCAAAGGAGCAGGACAACAACTCAACAATACGGGTGTCGCAGGTTCGAGACGCAAAATGAGGAATTTCATCATCATAAAACGAGGATAAAAATTTGGCAATTGCAAGTCCTCAAAAGGATGAAAACTACCAAAACGAATATGTCTGATACGGAGAAGTACTATCTGTATCACTTAATTACATTTTTTGCATATATACTATTAGAGGTTTCCGTTTCCATTCATTCATTTATTGACCTCGTGTACCAGTTGCTTGGCCGCATACGCGAAAGCTCTCTGGTTGCGTACGCGAAAGCACAAAATATTCGCCCTAAAAACCTGGCGAAAACAACTGACATTTCTCACGTGGTCTTATATCAGCATTAGTGGTACAGAGAAGCACGGTTATATCTTGGCACTATAATGGCACGCTATTTCGCCTTTTCTGGCATTATAATAGCATTATATGCATTTATAAAACTGACATGCATCAAATGATGACCCTATATGCGCATATAATGCTGTTACCGTGCCGCATTATCGTGCTTGGATCTGATGTGAGTAGCAATCGCAATTGTATTTTTTTGACATGGTTACTATGACTGATTTCAATACGACTTTAACTACTGTAATTATTACTGCTATACATAAATCAAAGACTCAAGATAAATAAATCAACTCTTGCAACATCCCAAGTAACCATAAGCACTAATAATAAGCCCTTAATCAGCATCATCAGTGGCGCGGGAAGTGGGTAGGACAGGTAGGACATGCACTACGCACAAAACCGCCTAGGTAGGACAGTCAAAGGATTGTCCTACCCACGATTCAACAAAAAAAGAAAACGGAAAGCTTGAAAAATTAATTAAACTATTTATCATCTGTTCAATATGCATACAAACTCGATTTCGTACTTATTCTTATGAAGGATGGAAGACACGATAAGGTTTTCAATAGTATGTATTCTCATACCTACTAATGCGTGACATGGTTGGTGCATGCATAACTCTCAAAAGTTCTAACTTTTGAGAAGATCGATTTAGGATATTTGTATGAGTCGTAACGCTTGAGCGTACTCCCCCCTCCCCCTAGAGCGTTACGTAATTTGTGGATGTCGTCGTAGAAGTTTCAAAAAAAATCCCAAAAAAATTACAGATAAATATATGTATGTGGCATCACTGATCAGGAGACACATGGCCACATCGCGCACACACTCATATTACGTTCATAGCATACGCATATATTGCCGTCTCGGCTGACAGCCAGTATCGCTTATAGGGGGAAGGGTTGCATACACACCCCATAAAACCGACGCTGATTTTTCAAATAGAAGGGGTTTTTACGAAGTTGTGGAAAACTGGCGCAAAATATCGAGAAACGAAAAAGTTATCGCGATTTGATTTTTTTTTTGTGATTGAAAAATTAAGCTGCTGGTAAAAGGGTTAATGTACTATCGAAACTTCCGTCAGTAGAAATAATTTGTAATGCACAGCACGAGAGTACGTTGCATAGTGAAAGTTTGACTATACATGTTTATAGTTATTCGGCTTTTTGGATTTTATTCTCGCAGCGGTGGAGTGATTGTTTTTTGTTTCATATTTTGCTGGGCTGTGCTTTGCGAAGGCCCAAGCCTAATAGTTTGTTTTTGCTTGCCATCGGAGTGACTTTATATTATATCCCTGCTTTTGCGTGTTGATGATTGTGACAGTCGAGGTTGGGTTACTAACTGGTGAGCTGGTTTCATGCTTGTAATAACACAACCCAAGTAACCACAAGCATTAAGGTATTACCGTATTTAAACTTTAATTCAACGAGTGTAATGTATCATTGCTTTTATTCTGCAATATGCGTGCAATAATGTTCGACAAAAAAAAGTCGTTCTGAATGCACAGAGACCGGACACCCCGGGCTTGAAATTATAAAAATAAACAAAAATAATGGCGTTTTCAGAATGTTCGTGTCTGCCCCAGGTCATTTTTAAAATACACTTGAACTTTTTGCATTTTTTATTTAAAAATCTAATCTAATCAATAAACCGACACAGTGTTTTATATTTAGTTCAGCGGAATTCATGTGCCATATAATGTTTTCAACTTTAAATACAATATGAGGAGTTGTTATAAGATTTGCAGGGAGCCCTCCACCCTTTTTTGTACCCTCCCCATTTTTAAAGTAAGGTACTGTGGGGGAAGTGTATCAGTGGGGTAAGTGGATCATTTGTCAATATACAGCATAAATACTTGAACATGTTGAATGTTTTCGCACCATTGCTTCGTTTTAGGTTATGTTTTTACACCCACACTGATACTATTGCAAAACTGGTACTACACGTACACTAACACAAGCTGCAAAAAGTAATTAATTTGAAAATTGTTTTCCATCAATCAAAAATCCATTGTATCTCTGTCTAAAAACGAATTCTATAAATTTTTTCGACACATGGTGAGCATTTCAGTTCTAATTGAATGAATCACAATGAAAAATATGTCATTTTTATAAATAAATACAAATATATTGGACATGGTACACTTACCCCTACTTTTTAATGGGGTGGGGTAAGTGGATCAAGAATAATTATCATTTATTGGCAGACTGCTTACGAGAATTTTAATAAGCTTTAATATCCGCAAATGTTGTTTTCCTTTATTTTGTACCATTCCCAGCTTGAATTTGTCAAATTGACCATAGAAAATTTGAATTAATCCACCAAAAAGTTTTTTTTTAACTTATCTGGTATAAAAAAATATAAAAAGAATAATAATTTCAAAATTCACACGAAACTGTTCGTGGTTTATCTAAGTTGAGTTGTAAAAGGGCAAAATATACTTATTTTCCAATCGAAAGCATAGTATCGTACCTTATTTGAACATATAAATTGTTCTAGACAGATGATACACATATATTCATAAATAAAATAGAACGATTTCAGTTTGTTATTCAAAAGTAAATGTAACTAATATTATTAAACCAAGAGTGTTTTTCGAAAATATCGTTAGGAATTATCTTACAATACTGCTGTGTAACTTATGCGTATGAATATATGAATATTCTCCAAATTTTTCTACTTACAATGTATTTTATTTGTTTAAATTAGTATGAGCTAATATATACATACTTTTTATTATATTTTGATTAAATAAAGATACTTTTTAATTTCAAAGTATTAAAATGTAACATTACTAGCACTAATAACAAAAACGAGGGTTATATGATTCTTATCAAACATAATCACACTACATTTTTTTCGAGTACAGATTTTTTTTAATGGTGATCCACTTACCCCACCATGGTGGGACAAGTGGATTATTTGACGCAAATTTTTAAGTCTCTCATACTCAACACATAACAATCAGAAAAATCGGAATAAATGACGATTTGAAGTATAATAGTCCCTTATTTGTTATCCACAGAAAAAAGTTTGAGTTACATTATTTACGTTAGCTGTACATAACAATGAAGCTAACTATTGATTTTTCTGTATCCACTTACTCACGATACCTTATCGCAAATGATGGAATGTTTGATATACAGAAGGTTGTCAAAATAACAAACACACAGGGACAGGCAAAAATTGGGCCAACTTTGGAATGCTGTAACTTTGACAAAGATTGACCGATTTCAATTCTTTAAGAAGTAATGGACGGGTCAGCTAATCTAGTTTTGAGGTGCATCCATGGAGATGAACTATGACACCGGATTTCCGGAAGCATGTCTTATGCAGTAAAATTATGACGTGTTTTTAGCAAAGGTCTCGGCTGAAAAATCAAAATTTTACTACACATGAAGATAGAAGATCAAATTCTGAAGCGATTGGTGTGCCAAGTATTAAGATCGGTCCAGAAACAACCAAGATATGGCCATTTCCCCGGAATCGGTGCCGGTAGTGGATCCGAGTTGGGATCAAACAATTTATTCACTCAAAATATGTCGCGCAATATTGTTTTCCCCCTAGCTTATCATAAAATACCCTAATATAAATTGAAAATGAGTCTTGTACAGATTTGGCCACTCATGGCGCTGCCAAGTGCTCAGGGGAACCTTGCATAGGGGACATTTCTATTTTGACACCAAAGCATGCGACGGCTCATTCTTCATATCTTGTCGTAAATAGGGCAACTGTAGACTCAAAATGGATAGTTGACTACAGTGACTACTTCCGGGACCACCGGATGTCTCCGAGGGAACCTGTAATTAGGGACAATTGAAATTGAACTCCAATACATATCGTGCGACGGTTCATTTTTCATGTCTCGTGCTAAATAGGGCTATTGTAGACCTTAAGTAGATATTTGACTACAGTGGCCACTTTTGGGACCACCGGAATTTCCCGGAGGAACCTGTCATTGGGGCCATCACAGCCTCCCTCAGGGATATCCGGTGGTCCCAAAAGTGGCCACTGTAGTCAAATATCTACTTAAGGTCTACAATAGCCCTATTTAGCACGAGACATGAAAAATGAACCGTCGTACGATATGTATCGGAGTTCAATTTCAATTGTCCCCAATTACAGGTTCCCTCTGGAACACCTGGTGGTCTCAAATGTGGCCACAATTTTTAAATATACACATTGAGTCAACAGTTGCCCTATTAACGACAAGACATGAAGAACAAACTGTGGCATGATATGTTTTGGTGTAAAAATCGAAATGTCCCCAATGATAGGTTCCTTAGGGAACTTTGACAGATCCCCAAAGTAGCCATTCTAGTTAAATATCCATTTTCGGTCCAAAGTTGACCTATTCATGACTAGACATGAAGAATGAGCCGTTGCATAATGAGTATTGGAGCTCAATTCAAATTGTCCCCAATCATAGGTTCCCTAGGCGACACCCGGTGGTCCCAAAAGTGGCCAATTCAATTAAATTCCCATTTTGAGTCTACCTTTATTTACGACAAGGCATGAAGAAAGAGCCGTCGCATGATATGTTTTGGTGTAAAAACAGAAATGTCCCCAATGACAGGTTCCTCCGGGAAATTCCGATGGTCCCAAAAGTGGCCACTGTAGTCAATTATCCATTTTAGGTCTACAATAGCCCTATTTAGCACGAGACATGAAAAATGAACCGTCGCACGATATGTATTGGAGTTCAATTTCAATTGTCCTTAATTACAGGTTCCTTCGGGGACATTCGGTGGTCCCGGAAGTAGTCACTGTAGTCAACTATCCATTTTGAGTCTACAGTTGCCCTATTTACGACAAGATATGAAGAATGAGCCGTCGCATGATATGCTTTGGTGTCAAAATTGAAATGTCCCCTATGCAAGGTTCCCCCAGGGCACTTGGCAGCGCCATAAGTGGCCAAATCTGTACAAGACTCATTTTCAATTTTTAATAGGGTATTTTATGATAAGCTAGGGAGAAAACAATATTGTGCGACATATTTTGAGTGAATAAATTGTTTGATCCCAATTCGGATCCACTACCGGTACCGATTCCTGGTAAATGGCCATATCTTGGTTGTTTCTGGACCGATCTTTATACTTGGCTCACCAATCGCTTCAGAATTTGATCTTCTATCTTCATGTGTAGTAAAATTTTGATTTTTTTAGCCGAGACCTTTGCTAAAAACACGTCATAATTTTACTGCATAAGACATGCTTCCGGTAATCCGGATAATCACCGGTATCCGGTGGTCATAGTTCATCTCCATGGGTGCACATCAAAACTAGATTAGTTGACCCGTCCATTACTTCTTAAAGAATTGAAATCAGTTAATCTTTGTTAAAGTTACAGCATTCCAAAGTTGGCCCAATTTTTGCCTGTCCCTGTGTGTTTGCCTGTGTGTTTGTTATTTTGAGAACCCCCTGTATACCAAATATTCCATCATTTGCTATACTTTAAAAATGGGGAGGGTACAAAAAAAGGGCGGAGAGCTCCCTGCAAATCTTATTACAACTCTTCATATTGTATTTAAAGTTGAAAACATTATATGGCACATGAATTCCGCTGTCCTGAATATAAAACACTGTGTCGGTTTATTGATTAGATTAGATTAAAAAAAAAATGCAAAAAATTCAAGTATATTTTAAAAATGATCTGGGGCAGACACAAACATTCTGAAAACGCCATTATTTTTGTTTATTTTTACACTTTCAAGCCCGGGGTGTCCGGTTTCTGTGCATTCAGATCGACTTTTTTTGTCGAACAGTGTAATGCTTCAATTCCATTTTATGAATGCAATGTAGCATCGCGTTGGTTTGACCACATATAATCTGAACACTTTTTAATCTGTACCCCGCTAATTTGCACATCGTTCAGATGAAAAATGGTTCAAATGTCATATAGCTCATGGAACGGAGTAAAGTGGAATGAAACGCTGTGGAACGGAATGCAGAATCAAAACAAAACAGTGAAAGATGTGACCAGAAACACGTTTCTAGGGTGACTAGATGTTCAAACTAAAAATTAACCCCGATGGTTTGCAAGAGGTTCCGGTCAAATTAACGGGGGTGCACGGTATCCAAAATATTATTTGAGGCTAAATTACAAATGCATCAACATAAATCAATTGCTTTACTTTTTAAGATAATAAAGACTTCCGAACCATACTCAATGTTCCTGGTTTCATTCTCCAGCGCAACAACAACAACAACAATCCATGCGTAAGCTCCGACGATTATCACCATGACCCCGTAGGCACCCATCAAAATCCAGTGTCCATGTTTCAATTGCTGCAACTCATCGGAAGGAGTGCTTCCATGGAGAAATCCTACATCGCAAACCGTATCTATCGCAAGCAGAAGGCGAAGAAATATTACCGACACGTATGGCCTAGAACGGGAGCCCATCGTCGCCGTTGTCCGGAATCATCGGCCACCAGAAGGCCCACGGGAATCGTCACCAATGGAAGGTGACCCCATCCAGCCGGAATGTTCCGAGGAGTGAGCCTAATAGTGCAAGATAACCAGCTTAAGGGAATAATGTACCGGTACCAAAGCTCGAACTGCAGCTTAAATGTCGAGTCAAGTTCCAGAACATTGCATGACAGCGGAGCGCAAGGCATCTAACATCCATCTGGGGGAATCGAGAGCTCTGCACGGCTAATGAATATAGATGAGGTATGCCCCGTGCACTGTGGGGCGGGAAGCTACGTTGGTTGGCCAAATCCTTTAGAGCTCTAGAATGCTTGTTAGAAGTTTGATGTCTTCGGAAAATAATCTTGGGTAAATCGGAGTTTATTTCTTACGTTATTGAATTTGATTCAAATAATTTATGACTTATCTAGATCAATTTTATCTCTTGGTAGAAGCGTCTATATTACGGAGACTCAAGGCCCGAAATTCCTTTGAGTACAGGCCTTCAGATCTATAAGTGACAACCATTGGAAAGTGTTTTAACCGTGTTTAGCACGAAATTAGATTGGACATGATTGAATGATTCTGTTTGAATATGAACCCCTTGTGTAAACATCTGAAAGATCCCTGGTTACGCCTATAGATCTAAAGGTCTTAACCCCAAAAAAGTTCAATTTAAACCGGAAAATGTTAAATTTTGTTTACCATAGCAGTATGAGCCTACATGAGTGTGAATCTTGTTGATTTATCTTCAGGAGATCACTGCATACATTTGTTGATCTGGAGTCCTGTGGATACCGTCGTTGGGGGTGAGAATTGGTCAAAAAGGGATATGTAAGATTTATTTATTGAATAACTATCGCAATTTAACTCTAATAAACTTCAAATTTGGTGTGTATGTACTTTGATGGTACATTAACAACTGTTCAAAATATTTAAAAAAATTATTCACGGCGGCACTACAAGTGAATGAAAAATGACCCAATCTAACCCCCTCATTAGGTCACTGTAATTGAAATAACTTGTTTTTGAGAATATGATTGCAAAACCATTCATAGCTGAAAAATATTGATGAAATACGATGCAAACAAGGCGAAAAGATATCTAAGATGTTTCACAAGTATGATAAACCCACTTAAATGAACGATTGCATCAAAAATTGACGAGTTATGAGAAAAAATATGTAAACCCTACATTTATCGTCAAGTTTACACAAATTCCCTTGTTTTTTCCTTCAAATTGTCTTCAAAGTCTCATTCCCATTGCCATAAAGCCTATTCCGTTTCCCCAAAGGCGTACTGAAACAGTAATTATTTTTAAACCTTTCAAATAGTTAAATTTTGGTGCGACATTCCACGATCAATACATTTCAGGCAGATGTTGACGTCATAATTCCGATATTTCAGCGATACAACTCATTTGTACTTACGTGAGATGTTTCTATGATATAAAAACACTGATAAATAATTAAATTAAAAAAAAAACTATTTTATAAAATTTAACAAAGTTGCTGTGCACGAAACACAGTTACTAGTTTGAGAAGTTGTCAAAATGCATTGCATTGTTATCCAATGCACGGAATCCTCAAGTAGACTTGTTTGATGTTTCAGCGATGCTGTATTTAGAAAGAATGAACATATCTTAATGAAAAAAGAGAACACCCGGCACTTGCGAAGTGTAATGAAAAGACTTTCACCCTTCTAATAATGTAAAGATAGAGGTTAAAGTACATGCGTGATACTTTTCACAGGAGAAATTTAATGTTGTAAATTTTATCTAGTTTCAACATACAAGTTTATTGATATAGTAAACAAAAACTACTATTTCTAAAAATGTATATTGTGATGAATTACGTGTAATAATATGTTCTCTAACATATGAATTATAAATTTTAGTAATATCAGCGTTGTTAGCTGAAATATTTCATAAATCATATTTTTTCGTTTTGATCGAATCTCACCCCCTAGACCCATTGTCACCTCCATCGACGGTAACCTAGAAAACCGTTCGGCTACAAAATTGTTAGAAAATGTTTGTTAAAGTCTGCTTAGGTATGAACCTGTGATTTGACACGCTTGAACTAACGTGTGCATGAATTGCAATGATAATGCTGCCGATGAGCACTGGTTACCATTATAAATCTGAATGGTGAGTTCAATATAAGACATAAATAACCCAAGATATTTTTTTGAAGGCATCAAACCTGTAGGAAACATCCCCAGAGAACTACAGATTTTGGCCAACCAAAGTAGTTTTCTGCTTCATAGTCCCCGCTTACACAGTGGGAAAGATACTGGGCTCTCCAAGTGCGGGCCGTTTTCTCTATCTTCGGAGTCAGGCCAACAAAAGAGTGGTTCTTCGGTGATGGTTGTCAGCTCTATTGAACCCTCGGGGGGACAGTTTGGATGAAATGCATAGGATGAGGGAAACGGCGCAGAACTACAAGCTACCATGAAGGATTAGCAGAGCTAATGCATGGAAAGTAGAGTTACCGCCAGGGCCAGGACGTTTTATGAATCGTACGTGCGCATGCAAATTGAAGAAAATTACTTTTAATTCGGTTGATGTAGGGGGCGTTCATCGGTGTAGCTGGGATAATGAATGCATTTTTGTAGTGTGGTTTATCTATTGATAGAAATATTGCTTGGAAAATACTTTCAACACTTTTGCGTTGAAAAGATTTATTGAATCACTAAACCTGAAACATACTATTTCCATTGGATAATTCTTGGTAATTCAGTATGAAGATTATCGTAGACTTGCAATTTCGAAAACTTCCTAAGTTTTGGCATATTAACCTTTTGGACACTCGTTCACCACCTCGAATTTATGCCCCTTCTATCGTCACATTGCTTCCTAGCCGAGCCCTGAGCTTTTTTTTCAAGGAAATCTGCAATCAGACCTCTGAGAAGGTAACTCAGGAGATTGTGCTACTTTTCCTCGAATGTCGGTTCCCCGAACGCCAGTTCCCCGAATGACCTGTTTCCCCGAAAAGTGGAGCAGTTCAAATAGGCGCAAAAATTGTTTTCAGTGGCAGGATGGTGAATAGAAAGAACGACAAGCAATCAAAAGAAGGAGGTACAATATGGCCCATAAAAAAATGCGAAAATTGTTTGAACGTGAATATAGCATCCACAAGCGTTAGTTTCATTGTTTTTGATAGTGAATGTAATTTCTGATTAATGTAGTATATTCTGACTCAACTTCGCTAGCAAGGACAATTTTTGTGATATTTTTCTTACTGTCCTAGGTAATGTTATAAAGCAAATAAGTTCAAAGGTTTTGTCCGCCCAAAGCTAGAAACAGTATCTGATTGTCGTATACTCTGGTGATAAACTTTCCACCATCAAAAATCACACTTTATTGTTGAAAATTTTAGTTTGTTTGGTATCACAGGATGGAGGAGTTCTTAGAGAACGTGTTTTTCATGATCACAATAAAATATTTTGTCAGGGTGATAGTTTTGAGGGCATTTGCGTCTTATAGGTTTGATATGCCTTTATTTTTTGTTAAGGTTGAATAAAAATTAATACAGAGGCCTATAACAGATTTTTGAGGAAGAAATTTTTTGCATCGGTTAGAGACAACTTATATCAATACTAGCTCATAGGTTTTAAGCAAAACGGAGCCGCTTATCACACTTATATGAAGATTCAATCAAAGCTCTGCAAAATCAGCCGTTTTTTCGGAAATATGTTTAAGTCTCCAATTACCCAGGTATGAACCAATTCTGTCATTTGATATGGGCGTTTGCTGGAGACAAGGCCTGTGAAGAATCCCACGTCATCGTTGATGTTTTAGAAGCTTTCATCACACAGATATTGAACTCGACGTCCGCATGATAAAATTTGAAGGTATGCTTCCAATTCCTCTCTGGTAAGGTGAAAGTAACAGATAAAAATCATATTCAAAGCGAAAAACTGAGTCTAAATAGATTAAACAATACAAATAATGAATAATATTTATGTTTCGTTCACATTTTCTATGTAAAAACTACCATAAAACATGATATGACCATTTTCGCATTTTTTTATGGGCCATACTGTATTTGGTAATTTTTGGCTGTACACATGTTGCCAAAAATGCTGAGGACGGTAAAACTCGTAAGAACCTCCAATGAAATAAAGAAGGGTGCATATCAGATGACCAGTACGTTCACCACCCTGAAATGTATAAATATATGGCAATTATGAGTTCCAAAATCTTTTCGGGGAATCAGGTTATTCGGGGAAACGGGATATTCGTGGAACTGGCATTCGGGGAACTGGCGTTCGGGGAAACGACATTCGGAGAACCGACATTCGGGGAAAAGTAGCACAACCAACTCAGGACTGTTGAATGGCATCCTTAACGTTCCTCAAAGTATTGGCTGGTTGGTTTATCCACAGGACTCTATGACAAAAGGTCGAATGACAGAAGGTCGAATGGACAAAAGGTCGAAGGGACAACAGGTCGAAGTGACAAAAGGTTGAATGGACAAAAGGTCGAATGACAAAAAAGGTCGAATGGACAAAAGGTCGAATGACAAAAAAGGTCGAATGGAAAAAAGGTCGAATGACAAAAAAGGTCGAATGGACAAAGGGTCGAATGGTCAAAAGGTCGAATGGACAAAAAAAGGTCGAATGGACAACAATTTAGGAAGAACAAAAGGCTATACTCTTTAGGTAAAAAAGTAATCACAAGCGCTACAGCTAAAATAGACGCGAAGAAAACGCGCATATTTTCAGAAAGACCATGCTGAGGGAGGTTCAATTTCAGCTGGTCAACGATCTTTTCGGATTGAAATTGCGTTAGAATTTTCAGGTCGTAGTGCATCCAGAGTTACTGTGTACGTGCTGTAGCCTTATGTGCAAGCCACATTCCTCTCAGCTCATCCGTGCAATGTACGTTTTGAGACCTTTGTTGGTGTTCTTCGCTTTTTTAGGGTAATTTCTCAATGCGTCTCATACGCTTCGTCACATGCGTTGTTCAAAAACAGTACAATAATTGGTGTGAAGACAAAATTTTAAAACGAGAATCGAAATTGTAGCTTCCAGATCGCGCATCTTCGACCGTATCATGTAGACCATCTAGACACCTGCATAGTTAGGTAAAAATAGCTGTAGAGACTTTTCGTTACTGAGCAGTTGTTTTACAACTTAGATACCGATGCACGGTGCTCCAATTACCGTTATTATCAAATAAAATATACCATTCAAAAGGCAGTCAGCAATTGATTCCTGATGTTGTTCTGCACCTCTGGGCCGATTTTGAAAAAAAATCCTTAGTCATAATTTTGAGTAACGCCCTTTTGAAGTTTATCCGATAGAAATCACACGAAACATGCCACTTTAACTTGTTTAAACAAAGAGATTATAATAAAAAACGGTAAATGGCTGGGCATGGCGTACCATTGGTACCTCGCGTACCTACAGGAATAAAATAGACCCCTTTGTGTGGTCCTTAGCCTCTTGCCCAGCAACTCCTATCCCTACCTCCTCGTGGTACTGGCCGGGGTACGAGTAACCTTGGGGAAGATCGGGTAACCAACCCCCGGTGGGAACTTTGGTCGTATGCTGACAGGGAAGGGGGGGTTTGCTTCTGCAAACCTTGAGCGTCAGTACTCCATGTTAGGAGCGGCTCACAACAGCGTCTGTTCCCCATGTCAGGGGCGGCTGATCATCGTCCGAGTGCCAGAGAAGGACTCTAAGCTAAACTGCGCACTATGGCCCTCCGAACATTTAGGGGGAATGGTCCTCCGGAAATCTAGGGGGTTGGTGTCAGGCCCTGCAAGCCAGCCGTAAAAATACACCAGCACAGGAACGTCAACGAGAGAATACGGACCGGAACAATCGGCAAAGACCACAGCGACGAAAATGGACTAGCGATTGGAAACTCGGTACGTGGAACTGCTAATCTCTCAACTTCATCGGAAGCACACGCATACTCTCCGATGTACTGAAGATCCGCGGTTTCGACATCGTAGCGCTGCAGGAGGTGTGCTGGACAGGTTCGATGGTGCGAACATTTAGAGGTAATCATACCATCTACCAGAGCTGCGGCAACACACGTGAGCTGGGAACAGCTTTTATAGTGATGGGTGATATGCAGAGGCGCGTTATCGGGTGGTGGCCGATCAACGAAAGAATGTGCAAGTTGAGGCTCAAAGGCCGGTTCTTCAACTTCAGCATCATAAACGTGCATAGCCCTCACTCCGGAAGCACTGATGATGACAAGGACGCATTTTACGCGCAGCTCGAACGCGAGTACGACCGCTGCCCAAGCCACGACGTCAAGATCATCATAGGAGACTTAAACGCTCAGGTTGGCCAGGAGGAGGAGTTCAGACCGACGATTGGAAAGTTCAGCGCCCACCGGCTGACGAACGAGAACGGCCTACGACTGATAGATTTTGCCGCCTCCAAGAACATGGCCATTCGCAGCACCTACTTCCAGCACAGCCTCCCGTATCGATACACCTGGAGATCACCACTGCAGACGGAATCACAAATCGACCACGTTTTGATCGATGGACGGCACTTCTCCGATATTACTGACGTCAGAACCTATCGTGGCGCTAACATTGACTCCGACCACTACCTGGTGATGGTGAAACTGCGCCAAAAACTATCCGTAATTAACAATGTACGGTATCGACGCCCGCCTCGGTATAACCTAGCGCGACTGGCCCAACCGAACGTCGCTGCCGCATACGCGCAGCATCTCGAGGTAGCGTTGCCGGAAGAGGGCGAGCTTGACGAAGCCCCTCTTGAGGACTGCTGGAGCAACATAAAAGCAGCCATCAACAACGCAGCCGAGAGCATCGTCGGGTACGTGGAAAGGAGGACATGTGACGATTGGTTCGACGAAGAATGCAGGCAGGTTTTGGAGGAGAAGGATGCAGCGCGGGCTGCAATGCTGCAGCAAGGAACGCGACAAAACGTGGAGCGATATAAAAGAAAACGAAAGCAGCAAACCCGCCTATTCCGGAACAAAAAGCGCCGCCTGGAAGAAGCGGAATGTGAAGAAATGGAACAGCTGCATCGTTCACAAGAAACGCGAAAGTTCTACGAGAAGCTTAACGCATCCCGAAAAGGCTTCGTGCCGCGAGCCGAAATGTGTAGGGATAAGGACGGAAGCATCTTGACGGACGGACGTGAGGTGATTGAAAGGTGGAAGCAGCACTACGATGAACATCTGAATGGCGCAGAGAACACAGGCGCCGAGGGTCACGACAGCGGAGGAAGTGGCTACGTCAGCACGGCGGATGAAGGAAACCAACCTGCCCCCACATTGAGGGAAGTTAAGGATGCCATTAACCAGCTCAAGAATAACAAGGCCGCTGGTAAGGATGGTATTGGAGCTGAACTCATCAAAATGGGCCCGGAGAGGTTGGCAGCCTGTCTGCACCGGCTGATCGTCAGAATCTGGGAAACGGAACAGCTGCCGGAGGAGTGGAAGCAAGGGGTCATATGCCCCATCTACAAGAAGGGCGACAAACTGGAATGTGAAAACTATCGTGCGATCACTATCCTGAATGCCGCCTACAAAGTGCTATCCCAGATTATCTTCCGTCGTCTATCACCAATAACAAATGAGTTTGTGGGAAGTTATCAAGCTGGTTTCATCAACGGCCGCTCGACAACGGACCAAATCTTCACTGTACGGCAAATCCTCCAGAAATGCCGTGAATACCAAGTCCCAACGCATCACTTGTTCATCGATTTCAAAGCGGCTTATGATAGCATCGACCGCGAAGAGCTATGGAAAATCATGGACGAGTACAGCTTTCCCGGGAAGCTCACAAGACTAATAAGAGCAACGATGGACGGTGTGCAGAATAGCGTGAAGATTTCGGGCGAACATTCCAGTTCGTTCGAATCCCGCCGGGGACTTCGACAGGGTGATGGACTTTCGTGCCTGCTGTTCAACATCGCGCTAGAAGGTGTCATGCGGAGAGCCGGGTTCAATAACCGAGGTACGATTTTCACAAGATCCAGCCAATTTGTTTGCTTCACGGATGATATGGATATTGTCGGCAGAACATTTGGAACGGTGGCAGACCTGTACACCCGCCTGAAACGTGAAGCGACAAAAGTCGGCCTGGTGGTGAATGCGTCAAAAACAAAGTACATGCTGATAGGCGGAACCGAGCGCGACAGAGCCCGCCTGGGAAGCAGTGTTACGATAGACGGGGATACTTTTGAGGTAGTTGATGAGTTCGTCTACCTCGGATCCTTGTTAACGGCTGATAACAACGTTAGTCGTGAAATACGGAGACGCATCATCAGTGGAAGTCGCGCCTACTATGGGCTCCAGAAGAAGCTGCGGTCGAGAAAGATTCACCCTCGCACCAAATGTACCATGTACAAAACGCTTATAAGACCGGTAGTTCTCTATGGACATGAAGCATGGACCATGCTGGAAGAGGACCTGCAAGCACTTGGAGTGTTCGAACGAAGGGTGCTTAGGACGATCTTTGGCGGAGTACAGGAAAACGGTGTGTGGCGGCGGAGAATGAACCACGAGCTCGCTAGGCTCTACGGCGAACCCAGTATCCAGAAGGTTGCGAAAGCCGGAAGGGTGCGCTGGGCAGGACATGTTGCAAGACTAGCGGACAACAATCCTGCAAAGATGGTGTTCGCGTCGAATCCGGTTGGCACAAGAAGGCGAGGAGCACAGCGAGCGAGGTGGCTTGATCAGGTGCAACAAGATCTGGAGAACGTGGGCCAAAATCGAAGTTGGAGAGACACAGCCATGGACCGAGTAAATTGGCGTAACATTGTTAACGAGGTTTTATCAAATTAATTGATGTAACACCAACTAAATAAATAAATAATAATAATAAAAAAAATTAGATTTTATGTTTTATATGGTTTTAGATATTGAAAAATATTTTTTTTTCTGAAATTTTTCTCGAAAAGGGCCAATGCTATGTTTAGTTATTACTAATAAGCCAATACACGAAAAATGATATCTACCAAATTAACGCCTGGTAGTGATTTTAGGAAATTGTCCAAAGCATTCAAATTTGTATGAAAAAT
This sequence comes from Aedes aegypti, assembly GCF_002204515.2. Lineage (NCBI taxonomy): Eukaryota > Metazoa > Arthropoda > Insecta > Diptera > Culicidae > Aedes > Aedes aegypti. The sequence goes on along the minus strand of NC_035109.1, from coordinate 99,282,651 downwards.
TCTTGGACAGGATATGCAGATACGCCCTTTTGAAATGTATGAAAAGAATATTGAATATGGTGGATTGTGCTCCTTCTGTAATCAACGGTTAGCTAGGTGCATACATAATCATTGAACCTTTGCGGTTGTTCTTATTTCATTAAATTTAGCAATTTGCATAGGAGGAATGATTCAAATATAATGTAACGCAGAATTTTCCTATTTGAGACCCCCTTTCCTCTCCTACGTTACAGCTTTTGTATGGAAAATGTATGAACCGTAACACCGAACCCCCTCGTTACGTAATATTTGAACGATTTACACGTACACATTTTGTCTTTACTGACATTGAAAAAAGACCAAAGTATAATTGAAATATACACATTTCAATATAGCTGAACAATGACTGTATCAATGTTGACCGAAACACTTGAACATCTATTATCTGTATCTATATTATACATCTGTATTCTATTCCATTTTATTTAATTCTTTTCTATCCTAATCTGTTCTATTCTATTCAATTTTACTCTACTTAAATTTATTCTACTCTGATCCACCCTACTTGTTTTTATACATATTTTTACAAATGGACACTGTATTAATCAACAACTGCGCGCAAAAGATTTGAACGGTACTTTTTCGATATTTGTACGGCTCTTAAGCGCTCCCAGCTTTAAAAAAAATGGCTATGCACAGATTCTGACTCCTAATGCGTGCTTCTCATGAACATTTGAATTATTATTTCACAGTTAGTCCAAATAAAGGTTTCAGCTTATGTATAATAGTTGTTATGTTTTTTAAACAACTGAAGCATTTTGTATTTTCATTTGAGCTGGATCCTTGTTTTAAAGGTAATGTGAACAAGTTTGTCGAGAGCTGGGAAGAGCAGAGTCTGACAAAATCTTCGAAATATCATATCACCAAGTTTCATGTAAAAGACTTCTGCAATGCGAATGGTCGAGGACTAGGCTGACATAATGAGCTGGCGTCGGAGTCTGTGCATAGCGCTGTTTCACAGACCTGTCAGCGCTATAAAGTCGAACAAACATCGAAAGTGTACCGTTCAATTCTTTTGCATGCAGTTGTTGATTACAACATTGGCATTTGTAAAAATATGTATAAGAACAAGTAGGGTGGATCAAAATAGAATAAATTTAAGTAGAATTGAATAGAATAGAACAGATTAGAATAGAAAAGAATTAAATAGAATTTAATAGAATATAGAATTATGTAGATACAGATATGTTATGTTCGAATGTTGCGATCAACTTTGATGTTCAGCTATTTTGATGTGTATATATTTCAATTATACTTTGGCCCTTTTATAATGTCAATCTAGACAATATGTGTACGTGTAAATTGTATGCAACTTGCTAAATTTAATGAAAAATGAACAACCGCAAAGGTGTAATGATTATGTATGCACTAACCGTTGATTATAGATGAAACGGAATTCACCATGTAATAATTTTTTCATACACTTCATAAGGGCGTATCTGCATATCCTGTCCAAGAATTATTCATTCATATTTGAATGCTTTGGACAATTTCCTAAAATCACTATCAGGCGTTAGATTGTTAGATATAATTGTTCGTGTATTGATTGATAAGTAATAACTAAACAAAGCATTGGCCCTTTTCAAATGTCGGTCTAGATTTTTTTTAGGAAAATGTGATTTTCAATATTTAAAACCAGATAAAAAATCAAAACGACATTTTTTTGTATAATCTCTTTGTTTATACAAGTAAAAATGGCATATTTTATGTGATTTCTATCATATAAACTTCAAAAGGGCGTAACTCAGAATTTTGACTAAGAATTTTTTTTCAAAATCGGCCCAGAGGTGCAGAACAACATCAGGAATCAACTGCTGACTGCCGTTTGAATGGTATATTTTATTTGATAATAACGGTAATTGGAGCACCGTGGATGACGTAGCACCGAGCAGCGCATGTGTTGAATCTCCCCAAACGCGCGCTTTTAGAATTTTTGTGAACCTAGCGCAGCACACTACGATTCTGCTGCGTTGAAAGGTGGTTTGGTTGGAGACTCGTTAGTTTATTTATGTTCTCCTGGTAATTATGTAACTCTAAGTGCATCGAGGTGCATGCCACTCGTTGTGCTATGTGTTGGGATGCCAAGTGCTGGAATGCAGTAACTGCGGCTGTCATTCAGATTTTACAGGAATTATAGCACCTATAGCGTGCCACCATGAGTCGACTGCAGAGCAGAGGGTTCCCTGATGCTAATTCAAATCAGTCGAAACCAACAGTCAGTTAAAACTCTAATGCATAGCCCTAAAACAGCAAAACTTCAAAAGAAGGAAAATCCTTTACTAGAAATGCAATTGAAATGCTCATAAACACTGTAAAGCATGACAAACAGCCGATATTTATAAAAAGGCAACATTTCAATTGTAAAAAAATATAGGCAAGATGTAAAAGTGAAATTAATGAAGAACAGTCTATGTATAATAAAGGGAATAATCGTCGATACAAGTGTTTACAACAGTATAAAATCACTATAATGTATAACTGCAGAAGAACAGCCAATGTTTCAAAGAAGGACAAATCTCTATTGAAAATGTATCAAATAACAAGCTAATAATAATTACTTTATGCTTTGGAGTATCAAAATAATAACAACCGATATTCAGAAAATGAATCTTTTGATTGGAAAATAATAGTATTAATACAAATTATTGCTTCAAACGATAGTTCTGAAGAACAGCTATCATTTAAAAAAAAAAGGAAAAACTTCAGATGAGAAGGGAGGAATTTGTGATTAAAATGTTAGCAACTGAGTGTACGATAATCCTTTGGATGGTAAAATTTGGAACTTTCGTCCATTCGACCTTTTGTCCATTCGACATTTTGTCCATTTGATCTTTTTTCCATTCAACCTTTTGTCCATTCGACCTTTTGTCCATTCGACCTTTTGTCAATTCGACCTTTTGTCCATTCGACCTTTTGTCTTTCGACCTTTTGTCATTCGACCTTCTGACCTTTGACCTTTTTTCCTACAACCCATCTACAGCACTGATAGAGTTATTGCCTCCGTTGTTTTGCCTGCGATCTTATCACCATTAACCCCTCTACCGGCAGTTTCATTTTTTACCGCAAAATAAATATTCAAATCACTATAACTTTTTTGTTTTTCAATATTTTTGCACCATTTTTTCACAAGTTCTTAAACAACTCTTCTAGTTTAAGGATCTGTGTCGATATTAATTATTGGTGATCTGGTTTTAAAGATATTCCGATATTCCTTGGGGGACTGACATTTTCCATATAAAATGCCTTTGGCGGCCATTTTGTTTTTGATCAATTTATCAAAAAAAAAATAAATTGTGGGCTATATAATGCCAAGTAATAAGGAGCTTCTCTGAAAAAATCATACAAATCGGTTCAGTATTCTTGGAGATATTCGAAAATTACGATATGATGTTTTTTGAAGTTTTTAAGATCTTTATTTTACCAGCGTGGTTCCAGAAACCTAAACGGTCATTACTTAAAGACGGCTGCACCAAATTGCTTAATTTTTTCACAACATACTCTCATTTATGTATTGTTCCGAAGAGTGAATATCCGAATACGATAAAAAATCTGTAGCCTGAGAAATTAACGGGGGGTTTTAGTTACGGGTCGGTCCCCCAAAGAATTTTGGAATATCTTCAAAACCAGATGACCAATGATCAATATCGACACAGATCCTTAAACTAGAAGAGTTTTTTGAGAGCTTGTGAAAAACTGGTGCAAAAATATTGAAAAACAAAAAAGTTATAACGATTTGAATTTGAATTTTGTGGTAAAAAATGAAGCTGCCGGTAGAGGGGTTAAGGTGTTCATTGCAGTGCTGCTTCTCCTTTCGATCACCTCGCGTCGTCCATACTAGTTCCTGCGCATTTTTATTTATAGTTTTCTTTTTGCTTTCTCAACTAGGTCAAAGTATGCTTCGCAGCTTAGTGTTGCACGGTTATTAACTGACTGCCGGAAATTGAACCCACGATCTTCAGTTTGGTTTTGTTGAATAGCTGCGCGTTCATCGCTACGGCTTTTTGGGGAGTTTCAGTCTGCCCATCTTATTATCTGTTCCAACGTCAGATTATTTGATCAAAAGTTTTGCCATATCCGATTAAGATACTTCTCAACTATAGCCAATAATTGAAATTCTTTTGGTACTATAATGCAATCGTACCATCAATCAACCCCGGTTCTACGCCCATGACCAATGACCATACCTAGTCAACTGAATTGCGGATAATCACGAAGCGAACGACTCGATTGCATTTCCCACAGAATAGGTCAAATTGTTGGAACGTGTTTTAAAACCCCACAATCAGTTACAGCTGTTTGCCCTATCTTTGAGATTGGAGCACCAACTCTCCAACTGGTCCACGATTGAGGTAGGGCGGGGTGATTTATGAACGATTTGAGCTTTAGGGTTTATCGTGGCTCGCAAACGAACTTAATTAAATCATTCTGATATGGCACCCACGTGTGAAACGTGCTTCGCTTTACAGCTCGGTTGGTTGGTTGCTATCAAGTTTGGCTTCTTTGTGGTTCGTGGATAGTAAAATTCGACCTCCAAGTTAGCAACCCCAATAAAAGAATTTTCAAACATCCAGCGATTGCTCCCAAGGCTTCCAACGAAAGCGCGGTGGAGTGTGAACCGAAAGATTTCGAAAGATAGCATACACCCAATATGACAGTGGCAACATTGTGTCTGGCAAAGAAAATGTAACATGAGAAGCAGCACCCTCATGGGGTAAATATCCGCAGAAAAGTTTTGCTCTTTTAAGTCTGAAAAAGCTATTAAAACCGCAGACAGCTCCGGGCAGAGCGTCATCCTTTATTCGGTTGGAGAACAAAGCGGTATCTACGACTGCAATTACCGATCAGTGTGGGAATGCTTGCAAATTCAATAAGAGCATTAGGGAATGTAAAAATTTTATTCCTTTCCTTTCTAATTTGTGTTTTGTGATTCTTCTATGTTTCAAAGTTTCAGCAGAATGGTAATGTGATCTAATATGTGATTTTAATGTACCGTAATCCGGGGTATCATTGATCAGCGGGGTAACATTGATCGGAATGACTAATCTCGTAAAAAGTTGGTATCATCATTTATTGATGAAACATTTCCAGAGGATAAATGTTGCTTCTCTTTCTTATATTAATGAGCTATTAAAAATTTAGATTTTTGCAAAAATTGCGTTAACTTTATGCGTAAATTTGTCAAGCTTGCGAAACAATGATTTCAATGGTTAAGGATGACACTACCGAAGATTCATGTCTCACATAGGTTCTGCAAGCGATATGAGCAAAGAAAATGCGGCTCTCACTAAAAATGGCATCGCCCAAAACGATTCCGCTGTCAAAACTTTTATAAGTATGTTCAATTAGGCAACATTAACGAATTACTGTTAAGAATGTAAAATTCCCTTAGGAAATTGCCTACCTTTAGGCGTATTTCGCAGTTTGAGGTGTTTTTAATTTTAAATTAACTCAAAAAGTAAATGAGATGTAAGCGTTTGGACATCATATTCGGCTTCAGGGGCCATGATTTAAGTAAGTAACGACATTTTCAATATTACCGAACGTTGTTTGCATGGATGATCAATGTTACCCCATATCAGCTAAATGAAAAAATCACATAAAAAAACGTTTTTGTAAACATGCTTAAATCTTTCAAAAAACAAAATACAGTATGTAGTCACGAGCAATGGGTGGCAGTACTTGTTTTAAAAATATAAAACTCAGAACATTTGCATTTTTGAATTAAATATTTAAGAAATATCCTAAAAACTGACCAATGTTACCCCGGATTACGGTAATTTTATGTATGTTTTTTTTTCTTTCTGACAATACGACTCTACTAGATGTGATGTGTGTACTTTTGATTCCGTTGTATGCTCCTGTGATGTGAGCGATGGAATCAAGAGCAATTGTGTCAGCGGTTAACGTTGTGCGAGTGCGAAAAGGTACCGTAAACGGGGTAACTTTGATAGTTTTTTCGAAGAAAACTTGAATATTTATGCATGCTGTTTCAAATAAATATAATTCATATTTTTTAAAACAAGTACTGGCATCATAACTAGCGATTGCAGTTGATAGATTGCCAAAAGATTTATTCTGAATGGATGTATAATTTTTCATATAATCGAAAGTCAATTTTATGTTTTGGGGTAACTTCGATAATGGAATACAAATAGAGCGGAATTGGGCTTGGTTTTAATTTGTTTAAAATAAGAGAATCGAGGAAATCAGAAATGAAAAAAATAGTTATCCAAACAATAACAGAACAGTAAGCTGAGAAGCAGGCTCTGTGTCAGTTGAGAAGTAACGCCAGGAAGAAGAAATAGTCACCAACAGTTTCCATTTAGCTACTTAATGGGCAAGGAGAGGCCTAATCGCTCTTTTTGTCGTTAATCAAATACTTCTCATAAGCAATCACTTGATGTTAACCGGCACCCTTTACATTAATTTTGCTCGTTTTGCACACTGATGACGACTCCGTTTATGATCGTTTAGCATGAGCGAAAACACCACAAAAGCGAGTGCGCGCGAACAATCGTGAGAGTACGATTTACCATCACTGATCTACCCTCCTACAAAGCATGCCGACTGCAGCGAAGACGATGAGAAACAATCGAGATCGATGGCGTGAACCGGTATCCGGTCGGAATGTGGATTAATTATCCAGAGCAGAGAATGCATGCTGCGAGTGTGATAATTGTTTCGAGGCCACGGATTTTATGATGCAATACACGTTAATCGAAAACTGTCGCAGAAAATTTAAGACAATCGTTCTCCAAATGATTTAATGACAGTCGGTTCGTATTCGTATGCACTGATCGCATTAGTAATGAGGCTATTGTATTCGATTTGCCGATTCCCATAATGGGACGATCGGTGACTTTTGTGTGTTTGAGTTCCGTAGAAAAATATGGATCGCCAACGGGCGAAGCGAAGCGATGATCTGTAATTTATGATTGATAGCTGACTGACTCGAAGTTTATTAAATAGGGAGTCGATGCCGGTTATGGACCCTTTGCGTATTATGGACCCCCTACAGAAAAACATAAAATTAACACTCAAACAAACTTTATTCCTATGAAAATCCACCGGGGGAACTTCGATTACATTGTTAGTCAGCAGTTTCAGGCAAAATATTTGGTTTGAGATGCATAAATACAGATATTTGAACAGTTTTGTAAATGAAACCACACAAGAGGGTCCATAATACGCATTTCCAGGTGGGTCCATAATAGGCTCGTCGGCAGCGAGCCGGATTACATGGGAATCAAATGGAGGGTCCATAATACGCAACGTCAAATTTGTAAACAATCGTATTATGGACCCCGGGAGGGTCCATAATATGCTTTCGGACAATAGTTTTTCAAATGCATATTTCGCTGGAAAAATCGAATGATTTTGTATGTTTCATAGACGTACTATGAAGTGAAGACATTGAATGTGTTGATAGACTTCACAAAACGTATATGCGTCTGAGATATCATTACGGAAAAGCGTCTAGAATGAATTTCAGCTACTAAGGGGTCCATTACTAGCATTGAAACCCTACGATCACATAGCTCTGGGCAGCAGTGGAACAAAGAGAATCTTTTCGGTAGCGGTCAATGTCACAGTAGCTGAAACCTTGATTGTGAATAATGTGATATTCTAACAATCTAATGTTTAAGATAAAAAATACTTTAAATATGCCAACAATTGAAAAAAAAAAATCACAGATTACGAAACATGGGACTTACATCACACTAACTCTGAGTGCCTAAGTATTTTTTTTATCGAGGGCAATGTACATCGGCGGAAGAAAACTGACCAAAAAATTTTTTAAAATATGAATGAAGAATTTTAAATTTCTTATTTGGACAAAGTATATAAATACTTCCTAGGAGAATATTTTAAAAACAATTGAAGAATCTAAAGAGACCCTAGTTGGAATATTTGGAGGCATTCTTCCTGAAATCTCTGGACATTTTAATGAAAAAAAAAATCTTTATAAAAATACTAATTTTAGGGGAATTAGGGACATAATGGACACATCAGGCAATTTTTTTAAGACCATGAAATGACAATGGTTTAATTTACCTCCGAGTAGTAGTTTCATGGTTAATTTTAGTACGATGTGCTACATTCATTCATGGTACCTAATAAAACGCATATCAAATGTGAAAAAAATTGAGATAGAAAATTCTATAGAAAACAAGGCTGGTAAAAAAATGTCGTGGCAAAATGAATGTTTGCGTGTCTCAAGGATCAAATTATGTGTCTCTAGTAGATTTTGGGTCGCTGAATCTGTTGCTGTTCTCAGAAATGTTCCAGCACGTCACAATTTTTAGCTACAGGTCGCCAAAGTTGTATAAAACTTAATTTTGGATTTCGGCTTGCAGTCACAATCAAAAGCGTTGATAATTTTAATTCATCGCCGACGTTTCAATCCTATGGTTTGGATCTTCTTCAGGGCCTGTGTTTATTAAAATATTTCACGAAACATACAACATACAATTACATTCTGGTCTAACTTAACATTGATAAAAATTTGACAAAAATTACTCACTCGAAGTTAACCAACTTGTTAAGTACCGTAGCTTTACACGGAGGTATGTCGGGTTAGTTTCCTCATTTTCAAATGCGGTACCCTCACTGGTCATAACGGGTAACTGCCAGGTTTGTACACACGTCTCGCGCACGGATGTTTCACAGCCGGAGAAGGGAATATTACTGTGGGTCGAGCATTATGAGTGGTAACTGGGTGGTTGGGTTTGAATGGGTTAGTGGAGCGTGTTCGTGAGTGTTGGGTTGTTGTGTTCTACTACGGTGACGGTTTGACGATCCAGCTGTGTAAGTATATGGCGGATATCTTACAGCGTTCGTTCAAAAGTCAATACAACGCTGTAGACTCGAAGAGTTTCTGCGTGTATGTCAACAACATGCAAATACCGCCAGACCATATACTGGTATCGTTTGATGCGGTATCACTGTTTACCAATGTCACGAAGGTAACACATGACATCATCATGATGTGGGATGAAATTAGGAAGAACACAGAAATCAATCTAGATTTCTTCCTTGAAATTGTAAATTTCTGTGTTGATGCGAGTTTCTTCTGTTTTCGTGGGAAATACTACCACCAAATATCGGGCACTGCAATGGGGAGTCCGTTATCGCCGATCCTCGCGGATATTGTTATGGACAATTTGATCACCAGAGCAATCAATCTTGCAGTGGTCCCTCCACAACTCATACGAAAATATGTGGATGATCTATTTTTAGTCATACACAAAGACAAACTAGATCAAACACTGTCAATTTTCAATGCACAAAACGAGAAAATAAAATTCACGTCCGAGATCGAAGACAACGGAAAGCTTCCTTTCCTGGACCTTCTGGTAATCAGGCAAGAGGATGGAAGTGTAAAAACAGATTGGTATTCCAAGCCGATTGCTTCCGGTAGGATTCTGAACTTCTTTTCCTTCCATTCATCTGAACAAAAATTGTCAGTCATTAACAATTTCATTGATCGAGTTCGATCTTTGAGCACAACCAGAACCAGAGAAGAGCAAGACGAACTTGTACACAGTCATCTACGCAAGAATGACTACCCACGTACGTTGATCAACAGAATGATAAAGATAAGATAAGATCAATATTTTAATAAACACAGGCCCTGAAGAAGATCCAAACCATAGGATCGAAACGTCGGCGATGAATTAAAATTATCAACGCTTTTGATTGTGACTGCAAGCCGAAATCCAAAATTAAGTTCACAAAAATACCAGTCAAGATCACTAAAAGTTGTATAAAACAGAAAAAAATTGAATCAATTACGGAACAATTATAGGGCGCATACCTCTAGGCGTTTAACGCTATATAAGGATTACAAAAATGGCTCCAGTTTGTAAACATGATTTTCGCTAAGAGATTTAAGACCGAATTCATATTCTACTACGATTAGGCTGTCAAGATTAAGTGACGAGCTCATTATGACTTCATTAAATAGTGATCGTAGAACAGATTGTTTGTGAGCGTTTCAGAAATGCTAAAATCCAACGAAAATAGCTTTAACATGAAGTGCCATATTAATATTATTTTCTTATACATTTGTTTTGCTTAACTGATTAACAGAAACTTTGTTATTTCGTTTAACATACTAATTGTGGGTCTCGCACTATCAAAGCTTCCCGCATTATCAAAGTTACCCCGTTTTACGGTATTCGTGTTCAGTCAAGGACGGATGTGATGGTCAAATCTGATAAGTTCTACATATGTTTTCTTCGGGAAGCTGTTCTACTACCAATGTTTTTAAAAACATTAAACAAAACCATTATGAAAACTATCCACTATCAAGAATAAAAATGGTTGAAAAAAAAAAGGGCTGAGGATCACTGACTTAGTCGATGGAAAAATGCGTCGCCTTAATAGATTTGTTAGCAAAAATTCTCTATTCGTACCTAGAATTAGTTAACATTTTGACCTAGCCTTACAATTGTTGCAAATCTACTTAAATCTATATTAGCTTCAATCCTTAGCTAATAATGAGACAACTGGAATAGACTCACCTGGTGATACGATTCAAGGGATGTTTCGGTATAGTGTAGAGGAACAGGTTCAGCTGATTGAATTCAAGGCACTGGTTGAGGCACTCAGAAATCCAAATCCGATTCAAATGGATGTAGAATCAGAACCTAGTTAACTAAGTCATTGAGCAATTCAATAAATGGCGTATGGAGGTGATTCGCCGTCGATTTGATAACTCCCAAAACAGTACAGAAAAGTGCTACTGATTTTAGTGCTGAAAAGTAACACATTTTAGCACTGGCAGGTACGATGATACTCAATGCCCAGGGAAGTCAAGGCAATTCCAATTACGAAAAGATCCGTGACCGACCGGGAATCAAACTCAGACATTTTCAGCATGGCTTTGCTTTGCAGCCGCGGACTCTATCCACTCGGCTAAGGAAGGCCCCCATTGGAAATTGTGAATTGTTTATAACAAATGAGATATTGTATGACGCTACGAGAAGAATTAAGAGATTATAGCAAGCATGCGGTATACACATTAGGATATATTACAAAATTAACTCTTTAGTACACATTCGTTGGCCCAGAAAAGGGCCATTTGAACGGTGAGATTCGAGTAAAACGGACACACATTTTGACGGCGCACATGTTGGAATCCTCCTCGTCCGTTGAAGTTTGCGGTGGCGATGGCGATGGTAGCTTCAACAAGCCAATTCTGGAAGCGCGAGTCAATAAAGAAATCTTGAGCGATTTCACAATCCGAACGCTGGATTTGCAGCAAGTTAATGATCAAGAGCTCTGTGTCATAGGTAGCGAGGAGCTGAGCAGGTTAAGCTGAACTCCTACCAGTTCGAAAGCGAAAATATAATGGAACTGAATTCAACGAAGGAGGTATACCTTATATCCTTAGAATAGTAGATGATGCTCCGCCTTTTCTGATCTGGGAATTTGGCTATATGAAATTGATGTCTTGGCAAGGGATGTATAAGATAAGCAATATGCTGTTATTGCATCCCGTCCTCTGAAACATCCTCAAATTGCCGTATTGTCGATTATTCTTAATAAATCAGACATTGTATGATGCTACGAGATGAATCAAGATAGCAAGTATGTGGTAAACACATTAGGAAATATTTCACAAATAAATCTTTAGTACACATTTGTTGGCCCTGAAAAAAGCCGATTGAATTGTTGAATTTGAGTAACACGGATACATTATGATGGCGCACTGGTTGAAATTCTTCTCGCCCGATGAGGTTTGCGGTGGCGGCTTCTTCATCACGGTGGTCTTTGAAACTTGGTGGGGTTTTGCTTAGGAACTACCTTCTTCTTCTCCTTCTCCTTCTCCTTCTTGGATGCCAGCCACAGCCACGGGATTTCACTTCACTTTCGCCAATCTTGCTGACATCACAGTTGTAGTTCCCGTCGATGTATTTCTCGATCACCTGCAGAGAGGACCCGATCCGTTCGTTTAGGGCTGCGATGGCGGCCACAATCATCTCATTCTTCTGTGGACTGCTTCCTCTACTTGTTCTTGGCGGCGGCAGCGGTGATAGCTTTGGCTGCGGACGGCATCTTCTCTCAGTCGGTCGATGGTCAGTTTGATTTGAGCGAATCAAGACAAACAGAGGGCGGGGGGTCCTTCGCTATCAATGTTTGTGCCTGAGAAGCACGCCCTGTCAGAGCAAGCCTATTTGTTGCCTGCTGAGATGTGATACAAGCGGAAAGTGAAAAGCAAATGATGTCATCTTTTCTCTACCACCCCTATTCATAGATTTGTTTGAAATCAACGTTCTCTTTTAAAACAGTTATTAAACTATTTGCACAGGTATGTGGGATTCAGTAAGTAAACGACATGAACCTTAGACAAGACTTCAATGTCTTTCGATTGAGGTTTTAAGCAAGAAATTTCGTTAAGCCAGCAAAAAGTTATAAACGTTTAAAATATTTCATGCCAACGTAACGCTCTTGATTTCAAAAATCCATGTTCACTCCTGTATAGAGAAAAAAGACGTAGTCCAGGGGTGAAGTTGCCCTGAAGTTGGCAATAGTTTGAGCATTAGCATCGGCGCTGATGTTCCGTTAGTTAATCGATCAATGATAATATCACGGTTTAATTATCGGCACGCATTAGTGTCCAGTCCGGGACATCCCGGGATTCGACAAATTTCGGGATTTCCCGTTTTCCAGGATACAAGTTCTGACATCCCGGGATTCCCGAAATAAACGCAAAATTTGATGAAAACCATGTGATATTAATTTATAATCATGTCATTTTTTTCTCTGACTCAATTCTTATTCGATAAATGTGAATATTTGCTCAAATAGAAAGACATTACAGAGAAAAAAGAATAAATGAAAAGATCAAATTATTGAATGCGTAAAACATATTTCAATTTATCTAGTTGCACTGGATATTTATTCATTTTCCTGTCAACATTAGTCGCTTTTATAAGCCTAAGCTGTGAAAGCCAATCTGTAAGAACACTTACTAACTTAAACTTCAGTCGATAATTTTCAGTAAATAATTTTTAGCATGATCCACTACAATAGCCTCAATAACCTTAAATTTTTGACTTTGTTCTCCATAATTTTGATTACTTTTTAAATGTCTGAAGTAAATTGTTTCAAATTTAAAGTTTGAATGTTTGAAAATCCCTAGCAAAGCCGTAGTTGGTTGAGGTAGCTTTGATTTTTGTTCAATTACTTCATCAGAACAAACAAGTCATTGGTATAACTTTTGTTATACATCATTCTATATAAACCAATTCAATCGTATAGAATGCATGAAAAGGGTATATACCTACCAAAGTGGAGGCTGTATGCGTACTTGGCACGACTTTTTCAGACTTTCTGCGATCAGATATACGATGCCACAAAATTTGGATGAAAATAAAAAAAAAGTTTCCAGCGAGTCTCGAACACGGGACAGGAATCGGACACCTTACCACTGTCCCACTAAGGGTTACACATTTGACGGGTGATTATTTGCCAATATTAATACATGTTGCATGTACAGCGACATATACTTTGTTGTTCTTTGAGGCTGACGATGGAGCAGATACAAAGTTTGGGTGGCAATTTTTGCTAAGTTGTTGCGATTTCATACGATGCTTTCTGGATTGATATATGATCTGTCAGTTTATATAACATAACGCGATCTATGTTCAACTATTTTCGACATGTTTTGTTGTCAACACAGATTGTCGTTTATGAATCGTATTGGGGATTTATATACAACTTGTATTAACATTTATAACGCCTTATTTGGCATCTTGCGCGATTCTGATTTTGGACGCATGAATATGTGATTTTGGATGCACATTCTTATACGATACGTGGTTCACTGGGGTGTTGATTCGAAGTGTTCGGATACTTTGAATCCCGGACACCGGACTAACATCACTCAAAAAAAAAATTTTTTTCGACAACTTCCATGCATACATGTTAGGATTATAAGAAGTTACCTGTAATATTTTGAGGTTAGTAATGTTTGATCCTTTGGTCGCGTTGCTTGCTCCTGCGGGGGCGGGTGATGCGGACAGGATCAATCGTGTTGCGCGTCGCTCGCGCGGCACTATAGTATATAAGAGTCGCGGATCGCGTGATTAGTGTTAGCTCGATGGATTATAGTTTGCGTCCAATCAGCACGGTGTGCACGTCGCGATGAGTAAGCTCGTCTATATGAGCGGTGATTCCGATGGCTTTGTCAAGCCGAAGAAAATAAGAAGAAGAAACGCTGAAACTTCGAGCGTCGCATCCAGCGTAAATTCGGAGAATGTTTTCTCTGGTCTCCAGGAGGATTTCAGCAACGCGCCGGAAAACCAAAAACAACAAAAGTAGCTGCAGACTGACACGACGGACGTTCCGAGGAAGGTGAAGCTACCCCCGCTAGTGGCAGTAAACGTCAGCTATCACAAGCTCCAACCGCTTGTGGACAAATTGGGGGTCAGACCGGCCTATAAAATTACTGGAATAGGTACAAAAAGTTTGTGCCAATCGGAGGATGAATTCCAAAGGGTGGAAAATCTGCTCAAGCAACTGCAAGTTGAGTTTTTCACTCACGACAAACCAGGAGAAAGCCCGTTCAAAGCGATCATCCGTGGCCTTCCCGGTGTCACGACGCAGTCGCTCAAGCGGCAGCTATAAGAGGAGCACCAGCTGAATCCCCTCGAAGTAATTGAAGTCAAGCGAAACGACAAGTACAAGGACACGATGTACCTCGTCCACTTTCCCCGTGGGTCCACCACACTGAGACAGTTGAAGCAGATCCGATTCATCTCCAACATCCATGCTTCCTGGGCCCCATATCGGAGCAAACAAGTTGTCACCATGTGCATGAATTGCCTACATTTTGGACATGGCACTCGGCACTGCCATAGAATCAGCCGATGCAATCGATGTGGTGCGCAGCATGAAACCAAAGCCTGTAAAGCGGCGGAAACAAAGGAGCCCCAGTGCGCAAATTGCGCAGGTAAGCATCCGGCAACGGATAAATCGTGCGTGAAGCGAGCCGAGTTTTTGAAGATCCGACAGCAAGCTACAACAAGTCACCAGCCGGGACGCAAGCGTTTCAACAATCCGATGGATAATTATGAAGCAAACTTCCCCCCCCAATCCGTGGAAATCAGCCAGTCTATTCGACTCAAACTCCGAAATCTCATCCTCCAGGATTTCAGCAACATCCAAACGAGCCAGCCCCACCGAAATCTGCGTGGCATTCGGAAGCGTCTCTCTCGTTGTACACACCAACAGAGTTCACCAAGAACTTCAACGAAATGGCCAGTTCTTTCCGAGGATGCAGAACCAAATTTGAGCAAATTCAAGTGCTCGGAAATTTCGTCATCCACTATGGATACTAGTAGGTTAAATATTTAATGTAAGGAAAAAAAATGGCTTTTTGCCATCAAAATATGGCAAACTTTGATTTAAACTAAAAATTTATGAAATATTACTAAAGATGTAAAGCAAATGCAATATCACTTAAACTATAAGAACGTAAACGTTGAATGTGACAAAATCATACATGAATAAAGCTTGTACTTTTTTTTGTGATTAGTGTTAGTAGTGTTTGATCCTTTGGTCGTGTTGCTTGCTCCTGCGAGGGCGAACGATGAACACTTGTTCGGCATACAATTCATTTATCGAATAATATCGCGAATCCGGTCAGGCGTGAATATATCAAGGATCGCATCATCATCTGAAGACGACTCCCAGATCCTTACCTTATCCCACTAACCCAATATCCTTTCCATGACAACTATGGAGATGCAGAAGATTCTTCGGTATCTAAAACCAATGGTTGTCTAACTAACATTCCTTCCCTTGAAAATACCTGGAGGTCGTAGACACAAAAGTCAATTTGGACAAATTGACCGTAATAGACATGACAACCCTAGTTGAGTATTCCTTCCCTTCCCCGATGACCGTAAGGACGTGGCCGGCGCCGTTATTGACTTCTAAAGTCTCGATTTTTGCACATTGAAGAATGGTTAGCTAATCCCAAGCCCCATTCACTAAATCTCTGTGCAACTTCGATTGCTCTGGTCAATCATGGAGTAGCAACTACGAATTGTACGGTCATTTATGCTCATGCTCATGCTAAGAAGTTACCTGTAATATTTTGAGAATCAATCACAAACCAGCTCATTTGCCTTCTCCAATTTCTACCTTGCGGCTATAAAAAGCGATTCAAGACAATAAGTGAGTCAGTTCATATATTGGAGAAGGCAAAGGAACGGTCCTGTTGTTAGCGAGTGCTTCAAGTAGCGAATAAACGGTTGAACGTATTAGACAGTGTCTTAAATAAGCGATCCAAATGTCTTCCCAAACTTCGTTGGAAAAGTATTCCAACATACATAATGTAGAAGACATCTTAATTAAATTAAAAACACCGTGAAAAAGGTCAGTATCTGGCTTTCGAAGCGTTGGGCAATTCGATGCCGATGACGGTTTATAAAATATTATGCTGTACAAAATTAAAATTATATCATGTCACATTTATTTTATGTTGTAAAAACATTGTATTGTTGAATTTTCACTTCCAATTCAACAAAAATACTGATTCTTATGAAAATCTGAGAAATCCCAGGATTTCCCGGGATAAGCTTCCCGAAGTGTGTTCTGAATCCCGGGATAAGCAAAATGGCCGGAAATTGGACACTCTAGCACGCATCCAAATTGCAAAATTTACGTGATTGGGGTATCAACTTCCGTTAGGGATGAGTTTCCTCTGAGAGAACAAAATCTCCTGTTCGTTCACAGGCGAATTTTTTCAATAAGTTTTCCCGACGATCAGGCTTGATAAAAGATATTCCTCATCATCATCAGAGTTCGATGACATACTTTAGAGCAGAGTGCTGCATTTGCTTCTTTGCGAGGAAGCGAAAAAAATGCTAAGCAGAAAGGAGACGAAAAATGAAAGAGGAAAATGCAGCACAAAACACAACAGAACAAAATTCCATCAAAGCAGAGTGCTCTCACAACTCCCCGAGGACTGCCTTGTTCAGGCGGGACACTCGAAAATTCTTTTGAAGCGTGAGTAAAGGTGAGCATCGCAACAAGAGAGAGAGTACCAAAAAAAATCCTCGCAATTTTTTTTGTACTCTCACTCGAATCGCTGTGTTGAAAATTTTGAGTTCAGTTTTACTCCTCAGAAAAACGGTAAAATCGCCTCATCAGAGGAGTTCCTATCAAGCCTGCCCACGAAGGGTTTTCAGAAAATATACAGAAAAATGATTAATCAAATGCTAATTTATTATAATTATCGGCGTTACAAGAAGATTTTTGGTCCCAAGACTGTGTGGTATTGATTCCGTATTATTACAACCCTATGCTTACAGTCGTGTTCTAAAGGGTCAAACACAATGCAACGGCAGTTTCAAGGTATCTAGAAGGGAGGTAATCCAATCCGCCAGATTACCAATTCCGCGATTTTGAAATAACAAGTGAATGCTGTCGACTTTGTTTTGGTTGAAGAGATTACACGATACATAAAAACACCGTCCCATCATTCACTATCTGCGGCATGGTTCAATTTTCGGGCAAAAAGATGACTATTTTTTATTTCATTTCCCTAATTCGTTTCGTATTTCACATATTTTCAGATTCAGGACATCGTAAAGTTCACATTTTATACCCATATTTTTAAATTGAAGTTCAAGCCGCGTCGAGATAGCTCATGGACGCGCGAGAAAATTTTCACTCAACTGCTGTTACTAGTAGTAAACAACCCCTAACAATTCCATAGAAACGGTATATTAAAGAACAGAGTGCACAAACCCGCAAGCTGTAACTTCCACTTCCCCTGCAGCTAACCTCACTTCGCACCCTCTCACTGCTTAGATTGCTGAACCTCCCTTAACCCTTTGGGGCCGGCGTGGTCATATATGACCGCAGTACAAAAAAGGCTGTAAAAAAAGAACCAATGAACAAATGTATATACTGTCTTCGGCAAAGTTGTCCCAAATATACTCTTTTATCAGAGAAAAATATGAAGTAAATGCCTTTATGACCTAATTGACAACCTAGAACATCCTGAACATCCTGAAGTTTGGAAAATTGAACTATAAGTACATACGAAGCGTGAAATGCTGTTTGTGAACATAAATGATGTTCAGGCTAGATAATACAGAATTACTCTTTTAACGAAAACACTATTTCACTTGCTTTGCTATGTCCTGGGATGTTCTAGGACGTCCAAACTGTCCTGAAGCACACTCCTTGAAATCTACAACCGTAACAGTAATTGTTTGGGTTAAAAACAATAGCATTACAAACTCAAATAGAATCTACCAACCTCTGAGAATCTCAAGAGCTATTTCAAGGAACGTTTGGGATATTCCAGGCCCTCCAAATTACCCTGGAGTTCAGAACTTCAGGTCTACACTTGTTCCAGTAGTTATTCTCGCTAAACTGAGTGAAGTTATATAATCTACAATGTTTACTGAACCTTGTCACGGATCAAAAGGCTTCTTCAAGAAACGTTTGAGGTATTCCAGGCCCTCCAAATTACCCTGGAAATCTGAATTTCATGTCTACATTTATTACAGTAGTATTTCTTGCTAAACTGGGTGAAGTTATATAATCTACCATGTTCACTGAACTTTCGCACGTATACATAGGATGTTTTAAAGAACGTTTGGAGTATTCCGGGCCCTCCAAATTACCCTGGAGTTCAGAGCTTCAGGTCTACACTTATTCCAGTATTTTTTCTTGCTAAACTGAGTAAAGATATATAACTTACCAAGTTTACTGAACCTTGTCACGGATCAATAGGCTAATTCAAGGAACGTTTGGGGTATTCTAGGCCCTCCAAATTACCCTAGTGTTCGTAACTTCAGGTTTATATTTGTTTCAGTAATGTATCTCACTAAACTGAGTGAAGTTATATAATCTAACATGCTCACTAAACCATCTCATGGATCAATAAGCTCTTTCAAGGAACGTTTGGGATATTCTAGGCCCTCCAAATTACCCTGGAGTTCAGAACTTCAGGTCTGCACTTGTTCAAGTAATTTATCTCGCTAAACTGAGTGAAGTTATAAAATCTAACATGTTCACTGAATTTTCTCACGGATCAATTAGCTGTTTCAAGGAACGTTTGGGGTATTCCAAGCCACCCAGATTACCCCGGAGTTCAGAAATTCAGATCTACAATTGTTGTAGTAATTTTTCTTACTAAACGATGAAGTTATTTAATGTTCACTGAGCTTTCTCACGAATCAAAACGATATTTCAAGGAACGTTTGGAGTATTCCAGGCCCTCCAAATTACCCTGGAGTTCAGAACTACAGGTCTTCCCTTGTTCCAGTATTTTTTCTTTCTAAACTGAGTGAAGTTATATGATCTACTATGTTGACTGAACCTTCTCATGGATCAATATGCTGTTTCAAGGAACGATTGAGGTATTGCAGATCCTTCAAAATTTCCCCAGCACTTCAGAATTTCAGGTCTACTATTTTTCCAGTAATATTTCCTTCTAAACTGAGTAAAGTTATATAATCTACCATGTTCACTGAATCTTCTCACAGACCAATTGGCTATTTCAAGGAACGTTGGTGATATTCCAGGCCCTCCAATTTACCCTGGAGTTCAGAGCTTCAGGTCTACCCTTGTCCCAGTAACTTTTCTCGCTAAAATGATCAAAGTTTTCCCTTTGGGGCCGGCACGGTCATTTATGACCGCAGTCGGAAAATGGCTGTATAAAAAGAACCAATGAATAAAATTTACTCTCTTCGGAAAAGTCCTTGCAAATATACTTCCCTGTCAGGGAAAAATTTTAGATGTATGCCTTAATGTCCTACTTGGCAACCTAGAACATCCTGAACATGCAGAAGTCTGACAAATAGAATAATTAGTATAAAAGTAGCTTAAAATGCCTTTTGTACATACAATTGATGTTCGTACTTGGTAATACATACCTATTATGTCAAGAAAAACGCTGCTTCACATGCCTTTTCATGTCCTGGGATATTCTACGACGTTCAGACTATCCCGAAGCTCAATTCTCGAAATTTACAGCAGTAGTTGCTTGTGCTAGAAATAATCAGCGATGCCAGATTTCTTTGGAAATCATTCCGTAGACTAAAAGTGATAAGCGGGGGGAGAGATCCCCGGCTTTGCAATTCCGTAGATTTCCGTTAGAAAAATCCGTAAATTACCGTAGAATAATGAGAATTTCCATAGCTTTCTGTAGAAAATATACATTTTCCGTAGAATTATCTTACGGATCCGTAGAAAGTGCTCAATTCCGTAGATCTACGGAAATTTCCGTAGATCTGACAACGCTGCAAATAATAATATTTTCAACTCAAACGGAATCTACACTCTGAGAATCTCAAAAGCTTTTCCAAACTATCCTGGAGCTCAGAACTTCAAATCTGCCCTTGTGGCAGTGTTTTTTTTCGCTAAATAGAGTTCAGTTATATAATCTACCAGGTTATATAGGGCTCTCTTAGCCGAAGCTGTAAAGACGCGGGTATTCATCATGACCATGCTGAGGGTTCCGGGTTCGATTCCCGGTCGGTCCAAGATCTTTTCGTAATGAAAATATTCTTGACTGCCTTGGGCATAGAGTGGACATCGATGAAATTGCCACATACAAAATTGATTCGCAAAATTCGAGTATTCATCCGATTGCCATCAAAACTTCGGGGATTGAGAAATAACTATTAAACTTCATTTTACCATTTTACTCGTATTTTATTTACAGTCCATACGTAAATGCCCGCACCTTGGCCTCAACCCCGGCCATGAGATTCTGCACAACCTGTGAATCAACCGTTTTTTGCATGTAAACCCATACTTTCATGAACAACGAAACATATGTGAAGGCCGACTTCAAACAGATCCCCGGCAACCTGTTTTTCACGGCCAAGGATAAGTTCAGCGTTCCAGAGCATGTCCGCACTCAGAAGAGGTCCAAATTTGCGAAGAAATTCCTGGTTTGGCAAGCCATCTGCACGTGCGGGAAGCGGAGTGCACCTTTCGTGACCTAGGACACGATGAACGAGAGTGCCTCTAGACGCGGCTCCATCGAGAAGTACTGGGCGATTATGAAGCAGCACCTTCTTACACACTTAAATTATTTTGCCGACCTCAGCAAACGGATTGCCGAGAATCCAACAGCGGAGATTTCGGTAAAAAAAATTGCCGAATCTCGGTAAAGTTTTTACCGAAATATCGTTAAAATTTTACCGAATCTCGGCAAACGTTACCGAGATTCGGTAATGGTAAAAGTTTTGCCGAGATTTAGCAAATATTTTACCGAGATTCGGCTGTTGGATTCTCGACAATCCGTTCTACCGAAGTCGATTTCGGAAATTAAGTGTGTAAACGACCTAAGGTCGTCGGAACTGAAGAAAGTATGGGTTCACATGCAAAAAACGGTTGATTCACAGATTGTGCAGAATCTCATGGCCGGGGTTAAGGCCAAGGTGCGGGCATTTCCGTATGGACTGCTATCTGTTGCAAGAACCGCGCGAAGCACTGTCTGCCATGATGGATTTTTAGTTGACGTTTGCCTAACACGCACACTACTACACGAATTGCCTGTAAGTTTTGTTCGCATCATTCAGCAACGTGTACACTATCAAAAGTCAAAGCGGTCGAACACTAGCGCCTCTGGTGGAACGATCGCGTCGGTCAAATGAAATTCAAATTCATCGTTAAACGCATGTACCATGAGCATCTCAAGAGTGTTTGTCTGTTTGTCTGTGACAGTACAGTAGTGACGTCTCTACATGGATAGTCGTGTTGCACGATTGCAAAAAAGAAGTAGAGCTCGAGATTTGTATGACGATTACCGGATCTTTTCGTAAAGGAAAGAGTCTTGACTTCCTTGGGCACAGAGTATGGGCGCATGCCTGCCACACGATATATCCATGCAAAAAGGTCATTAGCTGAGAAAGATCTCAAGTAATAAATGTGGAAGCGCTAAACTAACACTAAGCTGAGAAGCCAGCTTCCTCCCAGTGGGAACGATATGCCAAGAAAAAAGAAGAAGATTCGTCGACAAACACATATATTCAAAACGTGTTTCTACTCGTTTACGCATTTAGACTCTACTGACGTTTTCACAAATTGTTCTCAAACAAAAGGTGAAAAGCAGGGGGGTTGAAAATAGTATATTTTTACGTGACATAATTTATGGATGCTTCCCAATAGATGTCGCTAATGATGACTGGATACTTTGTCGAATACACCATGTTTCGGAAGTGCTTCGTTTCGTGGTTATTAATTTATTACCACTAAATCCTGACTCTCATCGCGTTGTAGATCTTATGTACTGAACATCCCAACAAGTTAGATAATCTAGAACATTCGAAATGATCTGATAATATTTGCTGAACACTCAGAAGGTTCAGAATATACGGTAGATTACAGTTCATCACCTTGTATGATGAACAAGGTTGTTATTACAAGCATAGACTTCAAGTTATGAACTCAAGAGCAGTTTGGAAGACCTAGCACCTCCCAAAAAAATATTTGTCATCATTTCTTGTTATGTTTAGCATTTTAAGCACCAAAACTATTGAAAGGCGTTCAAAAAACTGTATAATAGTTCTTGGAAAAAATCAGGCCCCAAAGGGTTAAATAAATCTTGGTCCGTTTCGTTTTGCACGCGAATAGGGTTGCGCGCCAGTGTCTGCATATTTTAATATACAGTCAACAACGCCGATCCTCAGTAGGATCCGTCATCGTTGAATTCCTCTTTGTGTGAAAGTTTTTTTTTGACAATAAATGCACGAATCTGGTAGAACGTGCATAGAGTTTTTCAATTACTTTTTCTACACTGATAATCATCCACCTACTGACATTCGATGGCAGCAAATTCAATTTCGCTAGTGAAAAAAATCATTTCCGTCAAAATACCCCACAAAAACATCCGCAAATTGCAAAAGTTGTATTTTTTATTAAAAGACAATCATGATTCATCAACTGGAGGCATCACATTGCCGTTTTCTTACACCAGTTATATAAAAATCATTTGTAATTTTTTATATTCAATTTTCAATTTCAGTGCCTCTAGGTGAAATTGAATTTTGAAATGACACCAACAGTGGGTGAAACTGAATGTGTGCGTGTGTTGCACCCACTCTCTTTCTCGTCGCATTCGCACTCGAAGTCAGATTGGCTTCTTGCTAGCGGAGTTTGTTTTTATTCGTTTTCGCACTGATCGGGTATCATTCGGCTGATTTTTTACGACACTGTTGCGCGCTATGCCGTGTATCAATTCTATACTTATCAGAAAGAATTTGTGATTAAAGAACTCGGATTTTAGTTTCGCTTGAGTGTCAGACAAAGAGTTCTAATAAATTTTAATATCCAGCAGGAGGTAATTTCTATTAAAATTTTCACGTAGATGATTTTGAAAGTTAAGAAAATTTGATCAGTGCACCTGATCAAATTTTCATAAAACCTGGTGGTAGCGTAACGTTTTATGGTTTAAATTAAAAAAAAAATAATAAAAAAAAGTTTGTGAATATATGTCGTTTTTTTTTTTAAGAAAATTATTTGAAACTGAATTTGATTGGGCTCACTGTTAAGTAAATTGTCGATGAGGTTTGTGCCAAGACTAAATCTGTATTGTTTTTTTTTATAAGGGCTTATCTGAATTAATCGATTTCACTCCATCTTTGTTCTTATTGTGTTATTGCAGAAAACTGATTCTCTTTTCGTAACATATTTTTGTGCTGTATGATGAAGAATCACTACATCTGGCTTCATTAACAATAATACAAAATTTATCTAATTTTGCGTAGTTATTATCGAAAGAGTGAATCGATGAAGAGAAATCGCACGCAAATGGCCCCGCATCATTGGCGGCCCTAATTTGCTTCCTTAAGGACATATCTCCTTGAGTACCAAAATGGCCTCTAACATGGCACCTTACTCCCCCACTCACTTTTCGCTCCCTCCTCAAACGCTTCTCACAGTGTTTTCGAGAGCGATCACAAAAAATGATTATTTGAAGTTACTAACTTTATTGTAGAGGGGTGGTTTCTTAACTGAAAGCATTCCATAATGTGTTTTTTACATATTACCAGTTTTTGAATGCAAACACGTAGTTATTGCTGTGGCTTGTGCTGTAAAATACCACGCACTACCGAATCACTTCTTTTTCACGCACCGAGATATTGTTTGCTGGCTTTTCGGTGCCCGTTCTAAAACTCACTTTTAATCGTATTGCTACTCACCGTAGCACTTCAAAAATCTAATGAAATACTTGAAACACTTTGATTTTTCACGCACAATGTTCCTGGGGCCAATAAATCACTTATATTAGTCAATTTGTGCTCGAAAACAGCACCGGAACGCAAATTCACTGAGCCAACATTGTTTATGAATAGGATGCGCCGCTCTCTCTGATTGGAAGTGATGTCAGTTTTCATGTTTGGAATTAAAATTGTTTGGATATTCATAAACTTGCTACAACCACGAATTTTACAATTTCGTAAAACTCAAAAGGTGTACAATGTCACAAGTGTTGTAAAATACTTTTATGCGTGAGAAAAACAATGTGCGACGCAATTTAACAGCAAAAATGAATATAAGATATTATACAGTACAATTGACTGTGGAATCAAAATACATGCTGATGGCAACTTTCTCCGTCCGTGAGAGGCGAGAGAAGAGAGGAGAAAACTGCCAAAAAAGTAAACAACACACGCATGGTGTGAAAAATGCTTATAATTTTGGTCAAAAAACATGTTTTCACTACCAAATGAAATAAATTGTGATTTTGGGCTTTTATGAAGTTGTTGATGAATTCATATCGACAATAATACTTTTGTATGAAACGTGTGCTAGTAATACTGCCTACATAATTCGGTGGGTGGAGGTATATATGGAACATGATGATTTATTTTTGGCCGACGCACATAACATTGTGCTCCGCCTTGTTGGGTGGCTCGAGAGGGTGCTTTAGCGGGTGGCTCGAGTGGGTGGCAACATTATGTATACGTGCTCAATGAACTTTCACCTTAAGAAAACCAGACACTACTCCCGCACGTGACGATTCTAAGGGTATGCGAAATACCGAATGATTCCGTCAAATACGCTTCGAAACGAAATTCCGCGGAATTCCACGGAACTCGCACAGGCGAAATTTGTATTTTGCTATTTCGTTTCGTTTCGCCAAATTGTTAAAATATTTCCACGGAAAATTGAAAACAAACGGAATAAAACGGAATTTCGCGAAATTCGAGTCTAATTTCGAACAAAAGAAGCAAAGCGTTCGCTTCTACTCCTAGCAGCTACAGTCAAAAATGGGTCCGTATCATGGATCAAATCGACTCATATCATGGATCAGAACACTATAACAGCAAATTATCTGCGAGGCAAACGAATGGTGTGCTAGTAAAAGCATACGTTTTGGCGTTTCTTTATCGTCTTATCGTAGATTCATAACTGTGGTATGGGTTCTCGATTGGTTACTCGATGGCCAATCGATCAAGTGTTCAGCTTGAACCGCTGTCGAGTTCGTTAGATTTGTGCTCTTGAAATTTTGAGGTACCGTCAAGCTACCATTCACCGTGCATTTAAGAAACAAATGCACTTCAATAAATTATATAACTTTTCCAAATAATTTGGAGCGTACACCACTATGTAGCGTGCAATTATATCATAATTCAGGGAAAAATCTAAAACTAGTGATGCATAAAAAAAAATATTAAAAAATTACGTTTGAAAATGTCATGCTTAGGTCGCCTCATACCGTTCTATGTCACCATTTACCGTGCACACTAGTGCACCATTCACCGTGCGTATAGTTTTCGTCGTGATTTTATTTCGTATCTTGAAATAACGTTGTTGATGGAGCAACTATGTTGCTAATAGTGTGCGCACTGATTTTTAAGAGTATTCAAATCTACATTTACATTGAAAAGTTTAAAAAATGGCTAAATAATTTTTTTTCACTAAAATCGTTATAGAAGGTTTGACTGTATTGTCAAAGCCATTCCATATTCACTAAAAAACTAAATATGAAGTAGTTCAATCACGATATAACAATAAATCTAGTATTTCCGAATAATTTCATGCCTTTTAAACTAATGCACGGTAATAGGAACCATATATATTGAAGAGGGTCCATTCACCGTGCACTTGGGTTTCGACTTAAACACAATAACAAATTATTATTTGCATAAAATATCATTGCTCATACGATTAAATACATCTTACTAATAGTATCCACAGCAAAAACTAGTTGAAATTTTGAAAAATTTCGTACTCAAACGTTAAAATGAAAAATGTTAATTTTTGCGTTTCTACTAAGAGTGTTGGAAAATCTCATTATCAAACAGAATTCACATGATTTTGAATACATAAACTAGGTTTTTCAAAATGCTTTGTGACAAAAACTACTTCATTCCATTAGTTTTATCTTATTTCGCTGACAAAAGAATAATTTGTGAAAATTGTATGAATATTCAGTAGAAATGTGTAGATGTGCACGGTGAATGGAGGCCGCACGGTGACTGGTGACTTAACGGTATGCCTTCGATTTATATCCACCCTAAACAAGGAAGATGCGTACATTATTTTATATCAAAAAATGAATCTAGGTTTATTTCACGCTGTACCACACCACCAACTCCTCTCTCCTCTTATAACGTGACATAATTTCCTCACAACCCCCAATTAAAAAAAATGCGAATATTGATAATATATTATTACAAGTATTGGAATTTGGCCGCAAGGCAATGGTCTTAACCTTTTCAATACCGACATCAAGTTTCAAAATTCTCTAGTTTCGCCATCGTTCGATCGATTTTGATGATTTGTTTTAGTAAAAATCACAAATCAGTTATAAATGTGATACATGCATTGCATGCACCATCAAAATTGGTTCCAGATTTAGATTTAAGTTTGGTGGGGTACCTAGGGTATTTCACAATAGAAAAGCGCAAAAAAATGTTTTTTTTTTCGATTTTCGCACATCTAAATCTCGAGAAAAAAAATAAGCCAAACATTAAATTTAGCTCATTGAAATACGGATTATCTGAACGAACATGGGCGAACTTGTCAATCTTATTTGCGGTTCCTCTATGCTATGTAGTCCTGGTTCAAAACTTTTTTTTTCGAAATTTTCAAATATTTTTTAAAATACTCTCGAGGCTCAAAATTTAGTAAAAGTGTGATTTTGTAGTCAGTTTAAAACAAAGAATCTGAAAATGAGATAATATCAACAATCCTTAATTCTTCCAGAAATCGTCCAGAAATTCCTTCACAGATTTTGGAATAGGATCATTTCTCCATTATTTGCTCTACAAAATAATAGAAATACCTTCAGTATTTTCTACAAGGTTTACTTTAAAAGTTTGCATTCATCCAGATTTGATCCCTCCAAGAATTAATTCACAGTTTATGCAAGGCTATTCTAGAAAATTTATTAGGAACTTCTAAATTAACCTAAACAGGCAATCCTGGCTAAGTTGCTATCGCAATATCTTATTTAGAGTTTATTACTTTTGCAGTTCTTTGAAATTCATCTTGATTGATTTTTTAGGTATGTGTTGATGGATTTTTTTTTTAATTTAATTTAATTCAATACTCCAGCAAATATTCCAGTGATTCCTCTGTTCTACTTATTTTTCTACTTCTTTATGGCGTTATGTTCCACCTGGGACAGAGTCTGCTTCTCAGTTTAGTGTTTTCATGATCACTTATCGACTTGTGTCTCCAATCACATTCATCCAAGCCACAAAGCATAAAGTACAGCAAAAAAAAAATAATATCATTATTCCATGTTTTATGGTATATATTAGCATAACATCACATCCACATGATTAAAAAAATGTAAGGCATTTCTAAAAATCAAATTAATTTTGGGCTCCTCTCAATATTTTTGAGATTGATTTAAATGTTTGTAACTGCTTATTGTCCCAGTGGGGACGTAACGCCAGAAAGAAGAAGAAGAAGAAGAAGAAGAACTGCTCTTCGACCCACTTCTTAGTTGTAACATTTAAATTAAACCCACTCATTTCCTTGTGTGAGTGTCAGATATGTTGAAATGAAACCTTATAAAGTTATTAAGAAGATTTCAAACAAACATAAAAGGGTCTTACCAAAACATGTAAGGATTCCGCTGAGCAACGCTAAGGTTTCCATATGGTAAAGGATTTAAAAAGAGGTTTGTTATGCCTATTGTCAAATTTCCAGCTTTTGACAAGAAAAAAAAACAACTTAAATGTGTATTCCGCGAAACAAATTCAAAAATTTCGTTTCGTTTCGAAAAATTCCGTGAGATATTTGATTTCGTATCGAGTTACACGGAACATTTTTAAGTTTCGTTTCGTTTCGTCATTTTAAGCGCAAGATATTCCGCGTATCGTTTCGTTTCGTATCGACATGGAAAAAATCCATATCGCATACCCTTAGACGATTCTACAACCTGATCTCAGCTAAATCCACGTCAGAGAATACCTAGGATTGGACGATCGGTGGGCTCCCTGAAGACCTCTCCTTCGGGGATAAGTCCCATCCATCAATGAACCGGCAAGAATCTTCACACCGCCGCGACCGGTGGGCTCCCCGGAAGATTCCGTTTTCGGGGATAAGACCCATCCAACAACAAAGTCATCAATCGCAACCACGCCAACGATCCTTTCTCTTTTTCTCGACTGCAGAAGACGTCGGGCCAGCAAAGGCGCACGTACCCCTTTTTTAAGTTGTTTTTTATTGTCCTACGTTAAAAACCCACAATGGTGATACCCCATGGTTGGGCACAAAGTCTGGCCCCTTTGGCTTTGACCATCCTTCTTGACTCATTTTTCGTGGGATGGCATTCCCAGTCAGGTGAAGAACTAGTCTTACGCCAATGGGCTAAAATTCACCTTAATAAAGAAACAAAAAAAGAGAAATCGCTCATGTCAGTTAGGCCCTATTGAAGTAACAGCACAGAAATCTACTAAATTGGCGTCATCCAGTATGGGATATGTGTAGTGATGCGCAAACTTTTGTAGTGTTTTTTATTCGTTTAGCCATGTTCGTTTTCCGAAAACACCAACTCTCGCCATATCCAAATTAATTTGGGCACAAGTTTCATCTTCAAAATCTTCAAAGGCACGTTTTTGTGTCGTTCCATCACTTACATCATGTATCATTCAGTCATAACGACAATTACGTCCACAGTAATGTTCATTATTTTTAAGAGTGTGTGTAGAAAAACGTCATCCTGGTTAACCAAAGATTTGTTTAGAAGTTTACATTGATACATTAGTATTCAGATTTTTTACTTATCCCTGTGACTATATTTCCTTATCCCAAAGAATGTTTTTACATTTTTACGCCCAAGCAAGACGTGATTTCTGCACTCAATCCGACTTTGTCCATTACGCTTCGCATTCCACCCACGACGTACACACGAAATCATAATACCCTCCCGCAGAAGGGCGGCGTCGAATAAAAATATTAATCATGTTTGCAAACATGCTCATTTATCATCCGGAATGTGTGATTTGTGGTGCGTTGTGGCGTGTGCGTGATGCTCTTCGGTGGAAGTCGGTTTTCCGTTGCACCACTCCACTATGGGCCAGACATGGAAATTCCGCCACAAAATCCCAAGCGTAATATAAATCCAAATACACACGAAAAAAATCGACTTGAAAGTCATATCTAGGTAGCTTGGGTTGAATTAGAACGTAAGGATTATGAATTTTAGGAAAAAAAATGGTTACGAAGTAGGTAGTCAATCGTCAGAAATGTATTTTATGTATTTTAAGTATTTTAACCTTCTAATACTCAAATTTTTATTTTCGATCTAAGTATAATTTTTCGTTATCTAAAATAGATCTAAACACGTGTTGGACAATGGTTCATTTTCATTCGCAAATTTATGAATTTTGGGTTTTGATTTTTCTATTTTTTTTTATCTTTTTTCAATTTTCCTTGAAGCCTCTTCTGGGTACCGATTTTTAACAATAATAAAAAGTTAAGTGTTTGCAGAACTTTAAATTTTTTTTTTTCTTTGATTTGAAATTATTTCAATCCCACCAGGCTCTTCTTCTGTGATAAGTTGATCGTAGAAATATATAAGATCAAAAAATGTGTATATTACACGTTAAATTAGACCCAGGCATTTGTAGATTATAAAACTGTGTTTCAAACATTTTAAAAAAAATACAAAAATGTTTAGAAAGCCGTATAAAACTTTCCTAACATGCGTGTTACGGCCCAAGGTTTAAACCAAAAATAAAATCATTTTGATTTCTGTGCTCAGAAAAAATGTACAAAATTCCAAAAGGTACCCCGTCTAAAGGCGGGGTTGGCTATTATAGGGTCAATTCAGAAAAGCATAATAAATGTTTGGGTTGTTTAATCATCTATTTATTAAAACATTAATCGAAATTTCACAGTATATTTGCCCTTAAATTATCAGAGATTTATAATGAATTCTTTGTGCTGTATTTAATCTATGAAGAAGCCTTCGAGAAATACAAAAAAAAATAACACATAACTAAGAATTTGCTCTGTTGTAAAAAGGTAATAGTTTCACATTGTCCGAGACGTTTCAACCAAGTTAATGATAGACAAAACAATTTGTTTAAAAATACTTTAGCTGTAGAAGAGGATTTACTAGAAGAGATAAAACATTTTCTTCTCCTCATTGCAAAAAAAAATGCAATGGTTTATAGCTAAACGGCCCTAACTAGCAACTTGTGTGACTATAGATGAATGTTTTCACCCACCTATACTTTGATTTCTGACCCATTGTACACTCGACAGGCACGCACTCACTGATGGCAAATTGGGATCGGCCTCCGCACTCGGGAGTGCATACCGTCGATGGGTTGTCCGGTTTATATGGGCGCAGTGCGGCGGTGAGACCCCAAACATACAGTTAAGGGATTGCGGTCGTAAAAATATGGTACAGCTTAAGCTGTCGAGGTTGCTGCTCGAGATGATCCATACCGGACTACCACCACGGCGGAACATGTGTTTTTATGGATCCCGAAGTGTCCGTTTGGCTTGTTTTTTGGTTTTGTACTGTGATTACTCACGTTCGGAATGTGTGGAAACAATATGCGGGAATTTGTAATGAGACAAATCATCATTTGCTTCGAAAGTAGACCTTCGAATAGTTAATCATTGGAATTGTATGGTTGACTTCGTGTTCTAAGTGCATATCCAAACTTATGTAATGACAGCTTTCTTTGCCTATGTTACCTTGTTTCAATTCGTATATTTTGTGGCAGGCACAATGATACTCCATACTCAGGAAAATTAAAGAAGTTCCCACTACGGAAAGATCCTGGAACGATCTGAAATTGAACCTGGACACCTTCAACAAGCCTTAACTTTGTAGCCTAAGACTGTCCTAGAAGGGTAACATCGATAAAATATGAATAAAATGTACCAATCTTGGTCGAAATGAATCATTCACCATTGCTCAATACCCGTGAAACCGCCGTAATCAGACTTCCATTTCCGGTTCTTCACAGCCACACGCTAGCCCCTAAGCAGTACCCTTATCGGATTGCGTTAGACAATGACGGAATTGTACGAGTTTTACCGTGAATTCGGTAACAAATCCATTTACCATTCCATGTGCACTGTTCCATGGATACTTTACATCGCGAATGGCGGTGGCTCTCACGAATATGATTCGACAATCCTTGCTTCTCAGTATGCACGTATGTAACCGGCAACATTTCGTCGTTTGTACGTGGTGGGATCAACTTCAATTGCGATGCTCTATTTTTCGGACGAGATTCTGAGGGTTCTGTTTGCTGCCACATATCCTCTCGTCGCTCGCCATAGAGCATTTCCAGCTTAAAATGCGAACCGCGTAAACTTTGACTGCAAATGAAGTCTTCAAAGGAGTTTCAGGAAGTAATATGAATTATTACAAAAAAAAATATTGAAACAAAAATCATAGTGATTGGACGTTAGATTATATGTAAAGACAATTTTATCAAAACCAGTCCCTTTGTTTATACAGTTTATTTTGAGAAACATAAAGTGTGAGGATGATTTATCCAAAATCTCGGAAACAAACCAGTTTTTTGAGTTTGGCAAGCTTTAAGCTAAAATGGATAGTTTTATTTAGCATAACGGTAAATTTTATCCTAGTTTTTTTTTATTTGTAACACTTTACATTTCATGTCGTGTCAAGCTGGAACAGTTTATACATATCATTTTTTCGTCTTTCTCTGTCGAATTTTCTGCAGTGCATAATAAAGTGCCACCGTTGGGGCCTTCCTTAGCCGAGTTGTTAGAGTCCGCGGCTACAAAGCAAAACCATGCTGAAGGTGTCTGGGTTCAAATCCCGGTCGGTCCAGGATATTTTCGTAATGGAAATTTCCTTGACTTCCCTGGGCATAGAGTATCATCGTGCCTGCCACACGATATACGAATGCGAAATGGCAACTTTGGCAAAGAAAGCTCTCAGTTAATAACAGACAGATTCTATACCATTACCCGGAATACCATTACCAGGAATGCAAATTACCGGAAGACCATTTACCGGAATGTACCATTACCCGGAAAGCCAAATCTTCCATTTTCGACGACCTTTCATTGATACGCAAATAAATTATGTCACGCTAACTACGGACATTCTAGACTCTCTCGGTTTCCATTAACACTATTTCAAAAGACATCTTCAAACATCTATGGATCAAATATGTTGTTCTTCTTGATAGCGTTACGACTCAACTGGGACAAAACCTACTTCTCAGCTGTTCTAGCATTTCTACAGTTAATAGCTGAGAGCCTATGTCAACCGACCATTTTTGCATTTGTTCATAGTTTGACAAGTATGTAAGTACTCTAGCTTTGAAACGTTGTCAAATTTGTCAACCAGAAATAATTTTGAACCGGCGGTATTCAATTCTACCAACTTCAGCTTGATCTTTCTGAATAACTTCACTTTGCCGCAACGTAAGCCTTAAACTATAAACGAATATCACGATACCAAAAAATGATTAAACATGTTATTTTACTGGCGACCTAGTTAAAAAAGAATCGCCTGATATAGATCGGAATACTGTCTTCAACTTTAGGCTATAAAACTAAACATTACAGTCAGGCATTGCAGAATTCGCTCTCATTTGAGTATGAAGCACGATCAAAGCAAGCAAAGAAAAACATCCCATCTGTTGCGGTCCACGATCGTCATTGTATCGCAAGGTGTAACAAGTCTGATAAATGCAAGCAGTGAGCGAGAGCCCCAAAGAGAGAGCAATGATAAAATCCATTTTTCTCGCTTGTTTACCGTTGGGGATAGGTGTTTTTCTTTACTGGCACGATAAACAATCCACAAACTTCCAATAGCAATAGTGTCCCCCAGGCTTGGAGCATGTTTAGAGGGGTTTTATCATGCACTACTATCCCCCCAATTTGATCAAAGTTGTAGCAGTATACGATAAACAGTCTCTCATAATGTGCAGCGTGTTATGATAGTTACAGAGAGCGATACGTGAGAGATTCTCTCAATTTTCTCAGGATTCAATCCCTGATTACAGTCAATGATAGAAAGAATGAAAATAATTATTAATTTTCTTTTATGTCCGAGACCACTTGGAAGGTATCATAATCATAATCATAATCAAAATAGAATAAGCCCAACAAATAAGGTAGGTTGCTTTTGAGTAAATAGAACATCTCAGCATTTGAAAATGTTTTGAGTTATGTGGTTTTCTTATTCTTTTACGTTAAAACAGATCAGAATCCAATTTTGATGTTGTATCAAAATATAAAAATACACTTATCTTGCAACATACAACAGTTAATTTTTCATGTCAGCTCTATGGTTTGGGGAAAGCTAAAAAAAATCAAAACGAAAACTACGAGTGCCTAGGTGAGTGAGTGTAGGGACACTATTCGCCATTGTAACGTCCATCATTAGAACCTCAATAGATCTACTCTTCATTTGAATTTGATTGATTGTGCTATTTTTCTCCAAATGTCATAACTCTAAATATCTGTACCCACAATTCAATGCCAGTGTAATAAACAAGAACGAACAATAAGCAATTAAAATAATAAGATATTTGGTAATTTTCGACTAAACACATTTTGGCAAAAATGCCGAGATCGGTGGAACTCGAAAGAACCGCCTACCAAATAAAGAAGGGTGAATATCAAATGACCCGAAATGGGTTATTCTAAAAAAGGAATATACGGGGGATTTAAAATCGGTTGATTTACGTTTGCGGAAACGACATTCGGCGAATTGGCATTTGACGAAAAGTATCAAAAATTCTAATCATTGCTTATTTATTAACATTTGGACACTTGGAGAATCGACAGTCGAATATTAAGTTACATAGTTGTAGCCAAATTAAGCCTGTTCAGCCGAGACAAGCTGAAAAGAAAAGTTGAAAGAACAGCTTATTTTTAAAAGAAGGGCGAATCATTTATGAAATGCAGATATGGTGCATATTGACATGATCAAGTATGAAGATATCTTAGAATCCTCTCTGGTGCTTATGTATTTTAAAATAAGAACCTTATCGTTAAATATGTTTAAGTCAACAAAGGGAGCCGGACCCAATGCCTGGCACTTTTGATTCATTTCGGCAGTGGGGTTTTTTGAAAGCTACACAGCTCATATTTGGCCACAATATGCGTTGCAGTGAAATGCTCCTTATTGCAAAGTTTCAGACAATTCGGCCGAGAAAAACCCCCCATGCTAAAGTGAGTCATGGAAGTGCCCAAGTGGTTCTGCACACTACTGATATGAATGACCGTAAAACGGTTAAAAGGACTTTTATGAAAAAAGTCGAGAAATGGAGATATAATTTTCCGGTAAATAGTTCTTCCGGGTAATGGTTTTCCGGTAGACGGTTCATTCTGGTAAATGGTTTTCCGGGTAATGGTCTTCCGGTAAATTGCATTCCGGGTAATGGTTTTCCGGGTAATGTCGGAGAACCGACTGAGGCGTTTCGTAGTGCAAATCTATGTGATGGTCGCTCAAAGTTTTGATTATGGTGCGCTTCTTGATTGTGCATATTATTGTGGGTCTGCAACAGGCATTGCAGTTCTCGCAACCCGGATAATGGTAGAATTGATGGAGGACTACCCTTGTATAAATCAACAGTTGGATATAAAGGGCGAACACGAAATTTTTGCGACACATTCAACAGGGCATAACTTTTCTACCATTGGGTAAAAATCAATCAAATTTTGCACACTTTCTCATTAATGTGTATTGTTTACATGCTGTCAAACTCAGAGTCGTGTTCTTCGATTCAACGAAAATGGAGGTGAAGCAACGCGAGTCGAGAGAACAAATTCTCTCCAAACACCTGGAATTTTCTGACCTGTCGCACCGGCAGTTGGGAAAAATGTTGAACATTCATCATTCAACCGTCTCAAGAGTGTTGAAGCGGTTCCAGGAGCGGTTGACGTTGGACCACGGCAAAGGAGCTGGAAGAAACCCGGGACCGGAGAACAAAAAGACGGAGCGAAAGGTGAAGCGGATGATTAAAGCAAATCCCAACGTCTCAAGCCGTGATTTGGCTAAAAAGATCGGCATGTCGCAGAGCTACGTCCAGAATGCAAAAAAAGAGCTGGACTACATACATACAAGGTACAGAACTTCCCAAACCGCGATGAGAAGATGCTGACAAAATATGGCTGCTGTGTGATGGACGACGAAACGTATATAAAATCTGGTTTTAAGCAAATTCCGGGGTTGGAGTTTTTCACCGACAAGAGCAAGTTCCATGTGGACGACAAATTTAAGAAGAAGAAAATGTCGAAGTTCACCTCCAAATATCTCATTTGGCAAGCCATCTGCTCTTGCGGACTGAGGAGTGAGCCTTTCGTGACAAAGGGCACAGTAAATGACGAGATCTACAAATCTATGTGCCTCGAGAAGCGCGTTTTGCCGTTCTTGCAGCAGCACGACGAAGCTCCGCTATTTTGGCCAGATTTGACATCATGCCACTATTCTAAAAGTGTCCTGGAGTGGTATGAGGGCAATTCTGTCCATTTTGTTCCAAAGGACATGAATCCGCCAAACTGTCCGCAGCTGCGCCCGGTGGAGCAGTACTGGGCAATAATGAAGCGGGAACTTCGGAAGAGCAAGAAGGCAGTCAAAGACGAGAAGGACATGTTAAGAAAATGGAAAAAAAAAACTGAGAAACTGGTACCGGATGACACTGTAAAGACTTTGATGGATGGCACCAAGCGATAATGCCTTCAATTTTACACTCAAGGCTCCATCGATTAACTTTTCTTTTGATTTTTGAACCCTAAAAGTTTGTGCCACGTTCACCTCGCTCTGCGTTTTTTTTATTCGATTCGGCTTGTGAAAATTAGATTCGGCGGATGGTGCTATGCCACGTGCAAATGTTCTGTGGAAACAAGGTTTTTAAAGTGATAAAAGGGTGTCTTTTTGGGAGATGATTTGCTTGCGTTTTGCTCGAAATTGCTCTGTGATATCTCTAGCAATTCAGTTCGTTTCACGCGACTCGTTTTTTTATCTCCTGTGTGTGTTAAGCGTGTTGATTGAAAAATTGAATGTGAATAGCGACGGATTGCAGAAAAGTTTCGAAAAAGGAATTTGATGAGTTTGTGCTGATCAGCAGCGCATGACAACAATGCATAAATATTAACCATTTGTTGGCCAGAACGTCTACCAATCGTATCCTATGGCACTACCTTTTCCATCAATATTCCAAAATATCCCGTAACATCTATGAAAGGTCGTAGAGTTCTCTGCATATTTCTTAAGTAGGTGTTCAGGTGCGTCTTCACCACCGGAACAACAAAGATTCGTACACATCCATCTACGATTGATTTGGTCTTAACCGACTCTAGTAATCTTTGTAGCCAACTGATTACTCATGCTGATTTTGATTCTGATCATGTCCCTGTAACATTTCAAATATCCCAAGAAGCGATTCTCAATCCTATCAGCTCCACTTTCAATTATTTACGAGCCGACTGGAATATATATAAAACATTTATTGACTCTAATCTTGATGTTAATATTCCCTTACAAACAAAACTTGATATTGACAATGCTCTTGAAACTTTAACTAATTCCATTGTTGAAGCCAGGAGCATTGCAATTCCAAAATGTGAAGTAAAATTTGAATCCGTGATTATAGACGATGATCTTAAACTCTTGATCCGTCTTAAAAACGTGAGGAGAAGGCGATTTCAACGCACTCGCGATCCTGCTATGAAAATTATATGGCGGGATTTGCAGAAAAATATCAAGAAACGTTTTGCTCAGTTAAGAAACAAATCATTTGAAAATAAAATCTCTCAATTGGACCCTGGCTCTAAGCCCTTCTGGAAATTATCTAAAATTTTGAAAAAACCTCAGAAGCCAATACCGGCATTGAAAGAGGCAAACAAATTATTACTAACTATTTGTGAAAAAGCTCAAAAACTTGCTATGCAGTTTGAAAGTGCGCACAATTTTAATTTAGGACTTACTAGTCCAATTGAAAATCAAGTTACTCAGGACTTCGGAAATATTCTCAATCCTGGGAAATGCCTGGGAGACTGATTTGGAAGAAGTGAGAACTATTATTAAAAAATTTAAAAATATGAAAGCTCCTGGCGATGATGGAATTTTCTACATCCTCGTCAAGAAACTTCCAGAAAGTAGCTTATCATTTTTAGTTGATATATTTAACAAATGTTTTCAATTAGCATATTTTCCTGACAAATGGAAAAATATTTGATTAAGGTTGTTCCAATTTTAAAACCAGACAAACATCCTGCAGAAGCTTCTAGCTATCGTCCAATCAGTTTGCTATCCTCCATCAGTAAACTTTTTGAAAAGGTCATTTTGAACAGAATGATGGCCCACATCAACGAAAATTCAATTTTTGCCAATGAACAGTTCGGATTCCGCCATGGACATTCGACCACTCATCAACTTTTACGTGTAACAAATTTGATCCGTTCCAACAAATCTGAAGGCTATTCTACTGGTCTTGCTCTTCTAGACATAGAAAAAGCATGCGACAGTGTTTGGCATGAAGGTTTGATTGTATAATTAAAAAACTTTAATTTTCCAACATACATTGTTAGAATAATTCAAAGTTATCTGTCAAATCGTACACTTCAGGTTAATTATCAGAACTCCAGATCTGAAAGACTTCCTGTAAGAGCTGGTGTTCCTCAAGGCAGCATTTTGGGACCAATATTATACAATATTTTCACATCTGACTTACCTGAGTTACCTCAGGGATGTCAAAAATCTTTGTTTGCGGATGACACAGGCCTCTCCGCCAAAGGACGAAGCCTGCGTGTCATCTGTAGTCGATTGCAAAAAAGTTTGGATATTTTTTCTACATACTTGCAAAAATGGAAGATTTTTCCTAATGCTTCCAAAACTCAACTAATAATATTCCCACATAAACCAAAAGCTCTTTATTTGAAACCTTCAAGTAGACATGTTGTCACGATGAGAGGGCTTCCAATAAATTGGTCAGATGAAGTTAAGTATCTAGGGCTCATGCTAGATAAGAATTTAACTTTCAAAAATCTCATTGAGGGCATTCAAGCCAAATGTAATAAATATGTAAAATGTCTCTATCCCCTTATTAATAGAAAATCAAAGCTTTGTCTTAAGAACAAGCTTTTGATATTCAAACAAATTTTCAGGCCAGCCATGTTGTATGCTGTACCAATATGGACTAGCTGTTGTAATACCAGGAAGCAAGCTCTGCAGAGAATTCAAAATAAAATTTTGAAAATGATTCTGAAGCTTCCTCCCTGGTATAGTACCAATAAGTTACATAGAATATCCAATGTAGAAACATTGGAACAAATGTTAAATAAAATAAATAATAATTTCAGGCAAAAATCGTTACAATCTTCTATTGCCACGATTAATGTGTTATATGTTTAAGTTATGTTAGGTTAAGTATATAAAAAACTTTTTTTTTCTCTTATAAGTAGGTGAAATCAACTCACCTGTAAAAAAATCTGAACTGCTACGGCAAATGAAATGTAATATGTTGTTAACAAAATGTTAATTAAATCTTAAATTTGTTTTACCAAATTAGGATGATAGTGTTGTCTAATGACACAGAACACCTAGATATAAGAAATGAATGTAATATTTGAAATGATACTAATAAAGAAATAAAAAAAAAAGCTTTATTATAAGTTGACTTTATTATTTTTCACGTTAAAATAAAAACTTGAATTCTTCCAAGAACTTATCACAGAATTCTTTCAAAAATACTTATAAATAATCCTTCTTAAATTGGTCCAAAGATTTTAAAGATTTTTTTTCCCAATTTTCTTTGAAGAATTTCTTAAGCGTTTTTTAGGTGATTCTCCAGGAACCCAGAAATTCTTTCTTGGATGGTATTAGTAATTGATTCAAAATTAGGAACAAAATATAACAGGTTACTTGAAATTTCTCATGCTTCAGGAATTTCACTATGAATCACACCATGGATTTTTTCCTTATTATTTTAGTAATTTTTCCAAGTGTTGTTTCAAAAAGTCAACCAGAACTTTTCCCCGGTTTTCCTCAACAAATGTTTACTAGCATAACTTTTATTATGGGTCCTTTCAAGAAGTCTTCTAGAGAATATCTCCTTACCCCAGATTGCGTTTGGAAATTACTCTGTGACGAATCCCGTTTCATAGCTTAAATTCACAAAATATATTAGCAAACATTTCTCTCAGAACTTATCTGCCCATACGAGCATAACTGTCCTATACGGCAGAAGTAGGCATTGAGTAAATAGTATTCAAAGTTTGAAGTTTGTCATCTCATACAGAAGCTTATAATTTTCCAGTACATTGCTTTTTATTTCTCATATAATGAACCTAAAAAAAACGTTTCATATTTTTTATTTCTCATATAATGAACTTAAACACCGCTAGCGCATGACGGCTCACCATAGTAGCATGTCCGAAAGAACTTGATACTATTGAGAACCAGAGCTACAGGTCTAAAGCCCTGATAAAGGTGGATGGTTGTGATGGGTATGACCGTGGTCATCATGTAAACAACAAGCGGACGATGCTGTATCGTGTCAGCACCGAGGAGGCAGCCCCTCTAGCACCATGTAGGTAGCGCCTATCGAAGACTCTTCACCAACCAAGAAAGGCAAAAGTAGAGCAAACGGATTGGTTTTACGGCAACAGACCCGGCAACGAATAAAGGACAACGATTGGAAAGTTGGATCTTGGAACGTGAGAACTTTGAATGAACCCGCGCGTGTTGGGCTCCTGGCTCGTGAATTGCGGAGTGTCGGCGTGAACGTGGCAGCTATCCAGGAAATACGCTGGCCGAGAACCGGAGAACGCGAATTCCGAGCGGTGGACCCCATCGCCAACACTTCATTCAAGTACCACATCTATTACAGCGGTGGCTACAGAGCAGAACGTGGAGTTGGCTTCATAGTGATTGGGAAGCAGATGAATTAATAATTGGTGGAAACCGGTAAGCGACCGAATCTGTGTGTTGAGAATGAAGGGCAAGTTCTTCAACTACAGCCTGATCAGCATATATGCGCCAACGAACGATAAGCCCGACGACATGAAGGATGAGTTCAATGAGAGCCTGGATAAGGCCTACGGAGAGTGCTCAAAACAAGACGTCAAGATAGTCATCGGCGACGCAAATGCGCAGATCGGGAAAGAAGATTTCTTCCGACCCGTCATTGGAACGGAAAGCCTTCATTCCGTTACCAATGACCTGCGGCTAGTAACCTTCGCTGCTGCTAGAGGGATGGCAATCAGCAGTACCTACTTCGCACGAAAGAATATCCGCAAACACACCTGGCGACACCCGAGTGGCGATGCCTGCTCCCAAAAAGACCACGTGCTGGTTGATGGGCGACATTTCTTAGATGTCATGGATGTAAGGACCTTCCGAGGCCCTAATATCGACTCGGATCATTATCTCGTTGTAGCTAAAATACGGGCGCGGTTATCCAGCGTCACGAGTTCCACAACAAACAGAACGCTGCGCTTCAATAAACAACGCTTGTCGACTGATGGGCTAGCTGCGCAGTACCGTCAGCAACTAGACGAGCAGTTGGGAAGAATCAACGTTGCTGGAGACGTCGACAGCCTGTGGGACCCTATCTACGAAGCTGTGACAACAACGGCGCGGGAAGTGATCGGCACTGGTCAACGACGAAGACGAAACGACTGGTTCGATGAAGAGTGCCAGAGAGTGACAAACATGAAGAATGTCGCCAGAAGCCGTATGCTTGTGGCCGGTACCCGACAGAACAGAGAGCGGTACAGGGCAGCGAGAGCCGAAGAAAAGCGGATCCACCGCAGAAAGAAAAGCCAGAACGAAGAAAGTGTGGTAGCTGACGCTCAAGAAAGCATGAACCAGAATGATATGCGGAGATTCTATGCAACGGTCAATGGTGCACGGCACAATACCGTGCCAGTACCCGCCATGTGCAATGATCGAAAGGGAATTTGCTGATCGATAAAACGGCGGTGGCTGTCAGGTGGAACGAGCACTTTCAGCGATTGTTGAACGGTGGAAATGGAAATGTAGCGAGGAACATAGATGGCGACGATCAAGCTGTGGACCCACCGACCATAGGAGAGGTTAAAAAGGCTATCAGCGAGCTGAAGAACTGTAAGGCTGCTGTGAAGGACGAGCTTCTCAAGCACGGAAGCGAGCAGCTTTACCAGTCGATCCACCGAGTACTTCTGAAGGTATGGGAGGACGAAGAATTGCCCGCTGGCTGGTTGGATGGCCTCATCCGCCCTATCTACAAGAAAGGGCACAGACTGGAGTGTGCCAATTACAGAGGAATTACCCTGCTGAATTCGGAGTACAAAATTCTGTCGCGCATCCTGTTTAACAGACTGCGACCGCTCGAGGAGTCCTTCGTCGGCGAATACCAAGCTGGTTGGCGTGTTGCAGCTGCGAATTGGGCCTTTTACGGACTACGTAATCAGCTTAGGTCCCGCAGCTTGCAAACGGAAACAAAATTCTCCCTGTATAAAACATTGATTCTTCCGGAGGCTCTCTACGGGCACGAAGCGTGGACGTTGAAAGAGTCAGACCGGAAAGCTCTCGGTGTATTCGAGCGTAAAGTGCTGCGGACAATACTCGGTGGGAAACTAGAAAATGGTGTATGGCGCAGACGCATGAATCACGAGTTTTATCAAGTGTACAAAGATGCGAATATTATCAATCGTGTAAAATACGGCCGACTTCAGGTCAATTAGTGCAAATATCGGAAGAAAGAATTGCGAAAATAATATTCAGCAGGGAACCTGGTAGAGGTCGGCGGCTTCGGGGAAGACCACGAATACGCTGGCTGTATGCAGTGGAAGAGGACCTGGCGACCCTAAACGTGCGGGGCAACTGGAGAAGTTTCGCCCAAGACCGACGAAGATGGAGCTCTACAATACGCCCGGCAATGGCGTGACGCTACGCTGTAGCCATCAAGGTATCAAGGTAGGTACCTATAATGAAGCTAACCATGGAGGATGTAGGGGAGATAATGTTTGAAAATCGAAAAAAAAAACTATTACATAACTACCCGACCAGTGGATTACAACAGAGGTGTAACAGATTTTGTTACACAGTTAGCGCATTTTTTTTCTCGCAAAATATGTTATAATTGTGGCTGGATAGTAATTAAAGTAACTAAAATTATAACACCATTTACTCTACACTAAACAAAATTGAAACAAAATATCTTATAATTTAAACAAAAAATGTAACTGATTATGTTTCAAATCAAACAAAAACATATCTCATTTTGTTATTTTCATAACTGAATTATAACAAAAATTGTTATAAGCAATTGTTCCCAATTTTTTCAATAACAAATTGTGTAATAATTATGTTTTAAATTGAAACAAATTTGAAACTGCCTCTGTTATTATAACTG
This sequence comes from Aedes aegypti, assembly GCF_002204515.2. Lineage (NCBI taxonomy): Eukaryota > Metazoa > Arthropoda > Insecta > Diptera > Culicidae > Aedes > Aedes aegypti. Next base: position 99,239,809 of record NC_035109.1, on the reverse strand, counting down.
GTTTTGTTTTAATTATGTTATAATTTCTTTCAGCAACTCTAATTGCTCCTAACAAAAATTAAACAAAGTTTGTTGTTTGCAACAAATTTAGATATAATTGAACTTCAATTTTGTTGTAATCCACTGGCTAGGTTATGACCAGCTCCAAAGGAAATCATATCTTACATATTTGTGGGAACCCAGGTAGCCGTAGCTATAAACGCGATAAAGCTATTCAGCAAGAATAAGCTGATCGGTTGAGGATCTTTCCGGATTGGAAATATTTTCGACTTCCCAAGGCTTGTAGTATCTTTGTACATGCCACCGATATAGATATGCAAAAATTGTCATATGGCAAGGACAACTTTTAGTTAATAACTGTGGAAGTGCTCAAAAGAGCACTAAGCTGAGAAGCAGGCTCTGTCACAGTTGGGATGACACACCACAAACACAAGCATTTGATTGTACTATAAGTTTCATATTAATCAAGTCAGAAAAAGTACTCTTACTGGCCAAGTTTCCAGCTAAAAGGATGATCCTCAGCTTTTCAAGGTAAGTCGTACTGCGTACTATAACACCGCTGAAGACAGTAGAAAATTCGCCATTAGGAATCGTGTTGGAATTCATAAATTTACCTTATGAAACCGAAATTTGAAAACAAAAATAGTTTTCGCGGCAACCTGGAATTGAACCAAGGACTTTCCGATCTATAGGCTCGCGCGTACACACCGCGCCTATCGACGCCTTGATGTGGAGTGATGCTACAACGATACATAAAGCGTTTGTTTTGCGATATTCGTTCCATCTTTTATAAGGCAAAATGTATAGTCCAGTATACATTTAGTATGTTCGATAATCCAGTTCGCTGTGTGTATATAACGCGTATTTGTATTACGCTCTTCAACCGTGTGTGTGAGTCAGGTATCACTGTAGTTTCTTTCACTCTTCGGTTTCGCCATCTGCAGCCGGGTGTTGTTTATAATAGTCTTCAACCATATTCTCGTACAGCGACTGATACAGCCGTATTGGCTGGCACGCATTATATGAATAATAACTGAAAGTCATTACGCAGCCATGAGACTCATGACGCAACCAACCTGTTTCTCATGCACCTCGCACTTGGCGCGGACACAAGAGTATTTTTTCACTTCTTTCCATGTTCTTTGTTAATGTACCGCGGGGCAAGTGGGAACGAAAAAAACGATAGTTCCAACAAATTGTTCAATAAAATTTTCAAATGTCAATATTTTTCAAATCCAACAACACAATCACATTTTGGCAACATATTTGCTGGTGTGTGCATGAAACTGATCGAATAATTTCGAAATTGTGAAAACCTTGGAAGAAAGTTTTAGAATGAGCCATTGGACGCAGTTACCTCGCTAAACGGGGCAAGTGGGACCAATCCAGTTTCATGCGTCAATCCACATCAGTAAGTCAACCATTACAATAATAGGATTGATAAATCATAGATTTTTAATTCCAAGTAAATATTTGATGTACATAAGGGATCAACCATAAAATACGTAACGTATTATGAAGAAAACCTTTATTTAATAGTTTGTTACCTCACATTTAATATTAACTGAAAGTTCTTCAATAAAAGCGTAAAAAGGAATTAAACATGTTCAAAATATGTCATTTATAAGTTGTTAATTAAAATGTAGCACATAAACAATCAATAATTGACGAAATTATAAATATATTTTTTTATATTTTATATGCATGGCAGAAAACCACTCAATAAGGTGGAATTGTTTTCCATCACTACTTAATTTGGTAGAAATAACAAATAAAGTTCAAATAAAATAGAAAAGTAATCGTTCTCATGATGCATTTCAAATTTCATCTTTGTGCTTGTTCAATTTTGAAGTCGTATTTCTAAAATAAAAAAAAAATCAAGAATAATTACACTTTTCTTCTCCCTCTTATGCAATTACGTAATTTGAGATTGATCTTTTTTGATAAAAATCATTTGTTTGAATGTTTTAGTGCTACTCTCTAGGAAAATGTATGAAACGTATACGATAAGTTTTGATTCTGGTTTTTGTTTTGATAGGTCCCACTTACCCCGGGTACAAACATATTTTGGGGTAAGATAGACCATCAAAAATTTCATATGAAATGAAAACAAAATATTGGTTTATCGTTAGCAGCTTGTAATAATACTTACAATTGTAGCTTACAGATGAATATTCGATTTATAACACATTTATTTTTTGCGAGTCAATGCAAGACGTGAAACGTGTCGCAATTTGTCATGCAAGTTCAAAATGGTGCTGAATGGACACATGATGGATTACATGAACCACATGGTAATAAAAATAACAATATTTTTAGTACTAAATACATTCCTTGTCATTGTATCTTCGACTTTCTAGAAGAATACCCCCATGAAAAACTTTTCCTAAGTGAACTATGACAAAACGCCCCACTTACCCCGTATTCTCACTTGCCCCGGTGTACCTTATACAATGCCTTGTATTATCCATTACAATTTCTGAATATGCAAGAATCTAATATAATTTCTTTTTTAGAATTATGCAGACCTATCATATTTTATTATTACTGATTTACCATCTTAGGTTGTATTCAAAATATTGGCAAGCACTTTGGCTTCGTAAAAAGAAAAAAAAACGAACTTCATACTTTAGAACAATTTTCTCTCTATATCTGACGTGGATTCGTGATGTTTTACATTAAAATAAGTTGGTCTGAAAGTGTAATCTTTATTAGCGTTTCAAGCTGGAATTGCTCCCTATCATCGGTGAACAATGTGAAACAGTCTTGACGAGGAAGACGTTGACGTCGGGAGTAGCTCATGTCTTATGGATGGCATTGCCGTCGCAGCAGTGGCTTTCTTTCGCCGTACAACTGTCTCTGTGTTTCCATATCGTCATCCCGGTCCTGTGTGAGCTCCAATGCACATCGTGGCATCATATTTGCTACCAATTTCATGCAACCGTGAGTAGCTCATGTTGAACCGGGTTCGGACGTTGGGATGCCCAGAAGCGTTGCCAACCAAGGTTAGGAATTCTGGCGAAAAATCTCAACGACATCCCTAAGGATTGTCATGCGACAGTACAACAATGGAGGAGAAAGGATGTGGTTCATAACCGAAGAAGCGTAGAACTGGGACCGGTTTCGACCCAGGAATGTCGATGGAAATTGAAATTGAAAATGAATCATGTATGCTGTGTTATGAATGGTGAAACCAAAGCCTTGTTTCAATTCGTTGCAAAGCTGTCATGGGTAGACACAACGAAGAATCATTCCATTACCAACCCTCCGACCGTGGGGTACCTCTACCCTACCTCTACGGATGATTTCGAACTGTGCAACCAATAAACAATCCTCTTGTACATCGGTGACGACGAGTGACGATATGATGCCGTCGATGCGACATGAATCGTTTGCAACTATTTGAACATTGTTGTACAGCAAATTGTAAAACTGCTACATGGGTAAAAGCGCAAATGGATTGGTTGCATACACTTGGTATTATGTGTTTATGATGATGGATGTGTAATTGTCTTGCGATTTTTTCTATATTCTATCTTTGGCAGCGATTTGAAGATGGAAATTATGAGAAAGTAGTTAGATATGGCTTAGATTAATTCCGAGAATATAACTTGCAGACTCACCACTCTGTTTATTGATTTCAAGGCAGCGTACGATTCCGTGGAAAGAAAGTGGCTGTGGCAGATAAAGCCTGTACATGGTTTTCCGGCGAAATTAATTAGGCTGATACGTGCAACACAAGATCATTCTAAATCAAGTGTTCGGATTGCAGATGAAGTGTCAAACTCGTTGGCGACGTTAGACGGATTGAAGCAGGGAGACTCAATTTCAAATTTACTGTTCAACATTGCACTCGAGGGTACTATTAGGAGGTCTGTGGTGCAGAGAAACAGCACTATTATCACACGGTCGCATATGCTGAAGGAGGCCTTCGTACCTCTGAAGAGGAAGACAGCGAGGATAGGCCTGACTATAAATTCTACCAAAACGAAGTACATGTTTGCAGGTAGAGATAGAGGTAGGCCTAGTGGTGTTAGTGCTGAGGTAGTGCTTGATGGGTACTTGTTTAAAGGTGAAGAAGAGTTTCCGAATCACCTAAGAGAAAATATTTCCATGACATCTGTAGAAACAAAACCATTATGTTTCCTATGCAAAAAAACTTCTATTCAGTAAACGTTTTCCTACAATCCACCAGAAATTCCCTGATGCAAGTAGTAACAAGTAACAGCAATCAACGACGGTACAGAATATCCATTACTCCTTTGATTTTGCTTGCTGACAGCCCTTCGTTCAAAGACATCGCTAAGTTAAACAAAAATCCAACAACTAACGAACAGAAAAACTTTCTCTGAACGCCGACGGCTTCGTTCTGCACTCAGGTGTCAATCGTAATGATGGGGCGCTATTTTTTTTTCGTTTTTCCATGGCGTCGATCCGCTTCCGGTGTATTGCTTTTGTTTCATCAACGATAGATAGAAAATAGGGAGAAAAGTGACGTCAAGGCTTCAATGTTTAGTTGGGAAAAGATAAATTTGCATTCGAGTTTCACAATTTGCATCGCAACTGAGACATTACGATACGGTTCCAGGATTATCGTTACATCTGATTGACTGAAAGGTGCTTCGGAGGCGCCTGGGGATTGCAAATTGAAACTACGGGATTGGTGATTGATTGCAGTTCTTGGGTGCTTTTTGAAAGGGATGTGATGGTGGCATAAAAGCAAAAACGATTTCCAAGAGCATTATCTGTTTGACGTGAAATATGGATAAGTTTACACGACAAACAGAAAAGGTCGATCGATACTGAGAGCAACATGTTGTCAGAGTACACCGAAACATCTATTTACGTAAGGGGTCAAGGGTACGTAAATAGATTTTTTTTGTTACGAAAGACCCAGCCGAGGGTCTTGGGTTCGAATCCCACTGATTAAGGATCTCTTCGAAAAGAAAATTTTATCGACCTCCTAAGGCATAGAGTATTTTGATGAACTTATAAAAGTGGTCATTTGACTAATAAAGCTTTCAGTTAATAACTGGGGAGAAAGCTTTATCTCATTATGTACACCAGAAAGAAGAATTAGAATCAATGCCTTCGAAATTCAGCTCGTATTATTTCTTTTAATGACCATCAACATTAACAAACTGAAAACAATACTTGTTTGTCACAGTTTGTGTAAACCTTTATCGGTTAAGTGCTAGTTGCCTTAGTGTTGGGGATTTTTTTTATTACCGTACGGGTTCGGGCCGAAGGGTCTCAGATTTTCATGATACTTTTTCCACAGGCAGGGCTCATGGATATATGAATAAAAAAAATTGAGAAAAATTCAGGATCACCTATTTTTCCGGAAAACTCAGGTGGAAATTTTTTGTTTTCCTTTGACACTACTTACTTTGAAAAATCATAACTCAAGAACGAAGCATCGTAGAAACAAAGTTTTTATATGAAAATTTAAGCAAATTTTCTCAAAAATCCAAAAAAATATGAATTGGAAAAAGTTTTCCACAACATTTTCCACCGTTGGGAAAATTCGTAAAGAAAAGCCGGAAAAACTATGCCTGAACTCGTGGAAAATTTTCAAAAAAATATTTTCGAGAAGTTAAGTTTATAAGCTTTAATCACTGAAATGTTTGGAATGCACTTTTTTTCGTTTTTGAGTTATGGAAAATTTTGTGAAAAATGTCCAGAGGTGCCATATAAGACTTTTCTTTGAAAAATCATAACTCAAGAACGAAACATTGTAGAAACAAAGTTTTTATTTGAAAATTTAAGCAAATTTTCTCAGAAATCAAAAAAAAAATATGAACTGGATAAAGTTTTCCACAAAATTTTCCACCGTTGGGGAAATTCATAAAGAAAAGCTGGAAAATCTATGCCCGAACTCGCGGAAATTTTTTAATAAAATATTTTTAAGAAAGAAACTTTATAAACTTCAATTCTGGCAACATTTAGGATGTACTTTTCTTTAGTTCCTGATCTATGGTCAATTTTGTAAAAATGCAAAGTTTTGCCATACATGCCTTTCCGTTTAAAAACCATGACTCAAGACTCATCATGACTTGTCGAACCGGATTCAAATTATCTCAAAAATATGAAATTTTTTAAATGGAATCAGTTTCCCAGGACATTTTTTACTGTTTATGAAAACAAATAATGAAAACCCGATTAGCTATTCTTGCTTTCAAACAAAGTAGGGTTTTGTTCTTCTTCGTCGTAAGCGCTACCATTCGTCGTATCAAACTTTAAATGTTCCACTACGGCGGATATTCAAAGTTACCTGCAACATAGATTCATTATCCAAGTGTAATTTTGTGAAAGCTGTTATGGTTTGTACACTTGTACACCAAAAATGCAATAAATCTACTGTATTTTGGTAAATAAATTCAGTTCAATCATCCACTTTGCACTTTTTTACCAAAATCGCATGGACGAACACGATTTGGGAGAAATGCTTAGCGATCGACTGAGCCACACCACTTTCCAACACAAGTTTCTTCCCGCCCCCGTGGGTGACTTACTTCGCCGGGCACTTATTTTCACTATGGAAAACCTTCGTACTTCTTCACTGAAGTATTTCATTCCAATCACACGCCGTAAAACTTCAATAAATCACCAAATTTTACGAAATTTCCTCAACCGCCGCGTATAATTAAGAATGTAAACAAAGTTCAATCCGTCGTACTGAGAAAAAAAAAGCTTGTGCGCATCAATGTGTGCGCGACGCTCGACGTAAAAATACGATTCCTTTGATTGTGTTGTTTTCGCTGTACTGTGAGCAAATGCCATAATTGTACGGTCAAAATTTGAATTGTGACATATGAACGTGCTGAATTTTGATGACGAACAATTAATTTTAAAGGAAATTAGTATATTCCATCATGCTGAAGGAATGGAGGGAGATGCCCGTAGATCTATATATTCTAGTAAAACATTTTATTATAGCGTTGATATGTTGTGTTTTGACCACTCAATACACACAGTGAGCCATAAGTTGTGAGACGAATCTGGAAACTGATTGTGACGGAGTTGAAAACGATACGACGGATTGAGAATACGGTAAGATGCATTTTCTTTGCATTATTTTCAAAAAGAGATCAAGATTTATCAATATCTTATTGTACAATGCTAAAGCCGTTTTGAGAAAGAATTGTTTGGCATTGATTTGTATCAGCATCATTAACTGCAATACTGGGAAAATTGCAGTTCTCACTGATCAATGCTTAATACGATGGATACCAGCACATCACCCTATATTTGAAAAGAGCGATCAATAAGATCCAATCCTACAATATTTTTCAATACGCTCATTTTTTGTTCCTTAAACATGATCAAATATTGCTAGGATGAGCTGTTTGAACCATATATTTACAAATTTATAAGTTCATAAACAAAATTTCTTAAGAACGAAACTACATAGAAACAAAGTTTTCTTCAATCAGAATGAGGCAATTTTTTCTTGTTAGGTAACTACAAAATTGACAGTTAAATAAATGGGAAGACAATATGACAAATAGGTATTTACCAATTCAAGTTTAAAGCGTTGAAATGGCTTGAGAATCATAAGTTAACCAAAAACTAACAAAGAGCAGTGAGAAAGTGCAAGTGTTGTCTATCAGCTGTATATTCCTCGTTATTAATTTTTGGAAAGTGAAAAAAGTTTTCCCGAAGCTGTTGAAATGGACAAAGTTCAATATTACGAATACAATTCTTTATGCTGCAACCCCTTCGGACTGGACGGCCACAAATCAGTAAGGACAAATCTACGATCGATCAGCCAAGGCCTCATCAGTAAGCTTCATTCGAATGGAGTTCGGTGGATTACGGAAAAGATGAAAATTTGCGTGAAGTGCTCCATTACCGGTGACCAGAAGGCTCTCGTAACGGATCTTCCAGAAGCAATGGCGTTTGAGGAACAAGTTTCACCACTATCTTCGATGGCGTCGCCAAAAGAAACTCCTTCCTCGGGTGAGTCAGTTGGTTCTATAAATAATGTACAAAAAATACAAGAGCTTGCTATATTCTTGGAAATTTCTTTTCAAGTAAAATCTTCACGTTTGGATGCTTCTAGTAGTAACTATCGCAATGCTTCTATGGACGAAATGTTCAATCAAATTTTGAGTAAAATAAAGACTTGGTTTCCGCCTAATATTGTCGATGTTACAGAGGATTTTAATTCCGTTTTATTAAATTTGAACTCAGCTGTTACAAAAGCCGAACCTGACAAGCAAATTGAACTTCTAAAATTACTTCCTAGGAATTGGTCATATGCCAAAGTTAAAGCTCATTTTGATGTGTCTCAACACGTTATAACTAACTGAATCAAAAAAATACAATTTAGGGATTCAACCACTTTCAAAAGTAGGACGACCCTCGCATGGATCAGATGTCCAACACATAGTTTCAAATTTTTACCTAAGGGATGATATCAGTCGGCCATTTCCTGGCTTGAAAGATACCATATCTATTAAGTTACCCAATGGAGTGCGCCAAAATGTTCAAAAACGCCTTTTGCTTGACCCTTTGGATACTTTATATAAACAATATTTGGAAACCTGTAAGAGTGAACAGGAATCTGTCTCATTCACATCGTTCTGGAAATTTAAACCAAAACAATGTGTTTATACAAAGGATTCATCGGCCATGAATGTTTGTGTTTGCATGATACATGAGAATATGAAATTCATGGTTGATGCATTGAAAAAACTAATTACTTTGAAGTTCATAATACAGAAAAAAACTTAACACCCTTTTGACTAGTCAAATGATATGTCCAGATAGTACAGATGATTGTTACTTGAGGTCCTGTGAGGATTGTAAATTAAAGAAATTTGATTTTGTTGCCAATCGCTTAGATAAAAACAACGTTGAAGAAGTTAAGCATTGTTTTTGGATTATTTCTCCTCGTTGTGAAATTATCAACAAAGAGGAAAATGTAAATGATTTTGTAGAAAACTTGAAAAATCTCACAGAGAAGTTTCTTGTGCATCAATTCAAAGTAGATAAACAAAATAAATTTATAAGAGCTAAAAAGGAATCACTAGTTGAAAACAAAGAAATAATGTGCCAGACGGATTTCGCGGAAAATTATTCGTGCGTGGTACAAGATTCCATTCAAAGCCATTACTTTGTACGACCTCAAGTAACAATACATCCATTTGTAATTTATTACAAAGACAAATCTTCGATCAAAGTCTTAAATTTTGTTGTAATTGCTGACATAAAAAAGCATAACATGACATCAGTTTATGCTTTTCAAACAGAACTAATTTCAAGATTGAAAAATAAATTTCCTGAGCTTGAAAAAAGCATTTATGTTTCTGATGGTTGCGGAGAGCAGTACAAAAATAAATCAAATTTCAAAAATGTATGCAACCATGAAAATGATTTTAAAATTAGAGCAGAATGGTACTTTTTCCCAACCTCACATGGAAAAGGTCCATGTGATGGTATCGGTGGCAATATCAAGCGAATGACTAGAGATGCTAGTATTAGAAAGTCAGCGGAAATTAATAACGCCAAACAATTTTTTGACTGGGCTGTGTCGCAAAAGGTGAAAGACCAATTTAAAAAAGATTGGTAATTCATCTATGCAACTGAAAATGACTATTCAGAGGCTGAAAAATTACTTCAGGAGAGATTTTCTAACCTTGTTCCAATTCCTGGAACAAAAAATATCATTCATTTATTCCAGAAGACGAACGAAGCATTTTTGCGAGTGAATTCTCAGATGCACATGAAAACCAAGAAAATGCAGCATGCTTTGTTCTTAATACTACAAAGAAACGAAAATCTTCTGGTGGTAGCAACCAAAGGCAATCTTCCCGGTTGAAAAAATAGATAGTATTAAGAAAAAATGTAAGTTATGCACTGAATAATTGAATAAATAAAATTAAAGACATATATAAAAAGAATCTTATTTGTTCCATAGAAAAGAAAGAATCCCTTGGAATGGAAAAGAAACAGTTTTTTTCAGCTTTACCTAACGGTGTAATGTTTCATGAAAAATATAATCCAATCCGACTTATACTTCATTGAACCAATCCCATATCGTTTCTTTCAGATCTTTTAGAAAATTTGCAATTGCTTTGATAAAAAACCTTGTTTTTCTGATGCTTCGATTGAAATATGGGTTTTCAAAGAAAAGGCTAATATGGTCATTTTTCACAAAATTGACCATAACTCAGGAACAAAAAAAAAGTGCATCCTAAGGGTTACTAGAATTTAAGTTTATAAAGTTTCCTTCTCAATAATATTTTAATAAAAAATTTCCGCGAGTTCGGGCATAGATTTTCCAGCTTATCTTTATGAATTTCCCTAACGGTGGAAAATTTTGTGGAAAACTTTTTCCAGTTCATATTTTTTTTGGATTTTTGAGAAAATTCGCTTAAATTATCATATAAAAACTTTGTTTCTACAATGTTTCGTTCTTGAGTTATGATTTTTCAAAGAAATGTCTTATATGGCACATCTGGACATTTTTCACAAAATTGGCCATAACTCAAAAACGAAAAAAAAGTGCATTCCAAAAATTTCAGTGATTAAAGCTTATAAAATTACCTTCTCGAAAATATTTTTTTAAAAATTTTCCACGAGTTCGGGCATAGTTTTTCCGGCTTTTCTTTACGAATTTTCCCAACGGTGGAAAATGTTGTGGAAAACTTTTTCCAGATCATATTTTTTTTGGATTTTTGAGAAAATTCGCTTAAATTATCATATCAAAACTTTGTTTCTACGATAACTTCGTTCTTGAGTTATAATTTTTCAAAGTAAGTAGTGTCAAGGGTAAACAAAAAATTTCCACCTGAGTTTTCCGGAAAAATAGGCGACCCTGAATTTTTCTCAATTTTTTTTATTCATATATCCATGAGCCCTGCCTGTGGAAAAAGTTTCATGAAAATCTGAAACCCTTTGGCCCAATTTGTACGATAATAAAAAAAAATCCCCTGTTCTAAGCCAGCCTCTAATTTTTTCAATGTTTATTCTCTTTCAACTCTTCAATGTCTTCAGTTTCTCCAATCTGTTCAATCTCTTCAGTCTCTTCAATCTTTCGATCTCTTAAATCTCTTCAACCACTTTAACTTCTTCAATCTCATTCAAGAGTGAAGATTGAGATTGGATTATTAAAGATTGAAGATACCACCAATTAAAGCATACGTAGCCGTCTTCGTATGTTTTGCGACCAAGGCAGTTCATCTCGAACTTGTAGCTAACTTGACTACGGCCAAGTTTTTACAAGCCTTTCGACGGTTCGTGGCTCGCCGAGGCCTCTGTGCCGACGTATGTACGGACAACGGCATGAATTTTGTGGGAGCAGCGAACGAACTCAAGAGGCTTTTACGAAGCAGGGAGCACAAAGACCAAGTTGCTCAAGAGTGTGCTGAAAACGACAAAGGTTGGCATTTTAACCCTCTCAAAGGATTCCATTTCGGCGGCCTATGGGAGGCAGCAATAAGATCGGCTCAAAAACATTTCGTGCGAGTATTGGGGCCAAGACTGATTGCGCATGATGATATGGAAATTTTTTTGGCTCAAATTGAGTGTTGACTTAACTCCCGTCCTCTCACTCCGTTGAGTGAGGACCCTTCTGACCTATATCCGTTGACTCCGGGTCATTTTCTTGTGGGCTCAGCTTTAAAGGCGGTACCGGATGCCAATTTTCTTTCGGTTCCGTATAACCGGCTGACCCAATGGCAGCAAACACAAAAGGCCTTCCAGGACATTTGGAGCAGATGGCACCTGGAATATTTGGCAACTTTGCAACCGAGAGCCAAATGGTGCAACCCCCCAGTAGAAATCCAACGTAATCAATTGGTCATCATCAAGGACGAGAATCTGCCACCATTGCAGTGGTCAACAGGCAGAATATACGAACTCCACCCGGGCAAGGACGGCGTAGGGTGACTACAAACTGCCCATGGATTCGTCACCCGACCTCGTGGCAAAACTTTGCTTTCTACCGGTTTCGATGCCACCCGGTGTCGGTTCAACATCCAACGACGGCAATGCATCAACCAATACAGAGCAGACACAAGCAGACACACCTGTCCAATAATTTTACGTTTCCCCTCCGGATCTATCGGGTCTTAATTATTCCATGTACCACCTGACGTCCGAGGGCCGATCATCCAATCGTGATTGTGATCTGCGAAGCGATGACGACGATGTCCAAAAGCTTGATTTGTTCAGAAATGGTTATTTCTGAGGAAGGCAGGATCTTCTTCTTGGCATTAACGTCCTCACTGGGACAGAACCTGGTTCTCAGCTTAGTGTTCTCATGAGCACTTCCACAGTTATTAACTGAGAGCTTTCTTTGCCAAAGTTGCCATTTTTGCATTCGTATATCGTGTGGCAGGTACGATGATAATACTCAGGGAAGTCAAGGAAATTTGCATTAAGAAAAGATCCTGGACCGACCGGGAGTCTAACCCAGATACCTTCAGCATGGCTTTGCTTTGTAGCCGCGGACTGTAACCACTAGGCTATGGAGGGCCGGATGTTTGCATGTGTGGACGGCCGAAATAGCACTCATAGAACGATGCGACATCCCCCGTAGAACACAGATGTATCACCACCCCACGTGTCAACCTGGATGATACTCCATTGTAGAGATTAAAGAGAATGAAGACAGTGTGCATCGTACCTTCCTGCTGTGCGTACACGAATTCTCGCTGCTCTTGGTAGTTTTCTTAAAAACTACCTAAAGCAATAAAACAGTACTTTTCAGTGCTACTAAAACAGTACTTTTCAGTACTATTTTTTCTACTATTGATCCCTTTACGATCCTTGTTTGGACCCGTGCCTTCGATTTTTCGTTGGACCCGTTGGCGAAAGCTAGCGGTGGTAATCCTTCTTGGGCACCGTCTTGGGAAAAAACCTCTCGAAGGTCACGTTTTCTTTCGTTTATTAATTAAACATGGTATCAACAACAAACAAAAGGAAGAGTGAATCTCTGAATTCACTACTTTCATCCAAAAAAGTGGGTTTTAAAACTGCCACTACACGTGGCAAGAATGGAAGAAAGGACGTTTCCCCGGAATGCGAACTTTCTTCCAAGGGTGAAATGAATAATTGTATTGAAATGAGCAATCAGTTCGATGCTCTAGACAAATTTTCCAAATCGAAGCAGCCTCTAGCCCAGGCTCTTTGATTCAAGTGAGGAAGCAAAGAGTGCCGCCTATCGTGGTCAGTTGTTCCCAATTTGGGGGATTTAGGCAGGAGATCTTGAACTCCATTAGGGGAATCAAGTTTTCCTTCCAAATCGCAAAGAAAGGAGACTGTCGCGTTTTGCCGGAAATTCTTAAAGATCGCGAACTTCTTCTCAAACATCTTGAAGAGAAGAAGCACAATTTTTTTACTTATGACGACAAAACTGAACGTTTGTTCAAAGTTGTCTTGAAAGGTCTCTCAAGTGACTATAAATCACCTGAAGAGATCAAAAATGGAATAAATGATATACTTGGATTTTCCCCAGTCCAAGTAATCATTATGAAAAAGAGAACCCAATCTGGCATTGTTCGGAAAGGGCTTTCTCAAGAATTTTATTTAGTTCACTTTAACAAAAAAGAACTAAATAATATTAAAGCTTTAGAAAAAGCAAGAATTATGTTCGATGTCCGTGTGACATGGGAACATTTCCAGAAACCTGGAGGAAATTACCAAAACCCCCTCTCAGTGCCGTTGGTGCCAAAAGTGGGGTCATGGTACAAAAAATTGTCTCATGGATGCTAAATGCGTGATTTGCGGAGATTCTTCTCACGCCAAGGACGTCTGTCCAGTGAAGGAAGATACCACCAAGTTCATATACTCTAATTGCGGGGCTAATCATAAGTCAATTTTTTGGAATTGCCCTTCACGCAAAAGAGACATTGAGGCTCGTGCCAGGCAGATGAAAGATAATATCCGTTACGATAACGGTCGTTTCCGGAATTTCCCTGGTAGAATATCGAACAATACTCATTTTTCAGTTAACGATCGCTTGATCATGAATCATACCCATCAGGAAGATCATAATCATGCTCATTCAAAACTAATTTTAATCCGTCGGGTAGCCGTTCGAATCTTTCAATTTCGAATGTTTCTACCCGCGTTAAATTCTTTGCCGATATCGTAGCAGGAAATTTGAACTCCTCCCCTGTTCGATCCATGGGTACCCATTCTACTTGTTTTAAATCAAATGAAAAAAAACCTACCGGCACAGGTAACTCCGCTTCTTCGTCTAACGAAAATTCTTATGGGAATTCATTAGATAATATACCCACTTCAAGTGATATGTCTGCCTCTGATTTTAATTTTCTAACTGAACAATTGAATCTAATGAAGCAGTCCAAGTAGGTGTAAAATTTACAAATCAAATTGTTATTGGATTACGTTTTTCTAATGGATCCAAATAATAATTTAAATATTTTAAATTGGAATGCTCGTTCTCTGAATGGTAAAGAGGACGAGCTGTTTAATTTTCTTACAGTTAATATCGTGCATATAGCAGTTATTACTGAAACGTATTTAAAACCTGGATCTAAACTCAAAAGAGATCCTAACTTTTATGTTTATCGTAATGATCGACTTGATGGTGCATGTGGGGGAGTTGCAACCATCATTCATAGGCGTATAAAACATCAACTGTTTTCGTCATCTGAAACTAAAGTTTTCGAAACTTTAGGTGTTTCTGTTGAAACACAGTTTGGTAAATATACTTTCATAGCTGCCTATTTGCCTTTTCAATGCTCTGGACAGCAAGTTAATTTGCTCCAAACTGACTTGCGTAAATTGACACGCAATAAGTCAAAATTTTTTGTCATTGGTGACTTTAATGCCAAACATCGGTCATAGAATAATTCTCAAAGTAATTCCAATGGCAGAATTTTATTTGATGAGTGCTCTTCAGGATATTTTTCAATTCAATACCCTGATAGCCTTTAATGTTTTTCCTCTTCTAGAAATCCATCTACGATTGATTTGGTCAATGGATTCTCAATCCTATCAGCTCCATTTTCAATTATTTTCGAGCCGACTGGAATATATATGAAACATTTATTGACTCTAATCTTGATGTTAATATTCCCTTACAAACAAAACTTGATATTGACAATGCTCTTGAAACTTTCACAAATTCCATAGTTGAAACCAGGAGCATTGCAATTCCAAAATGTGAAGTAAAATTTGAATCCGTGATTATAGACGATGATCTTAAACTCTTGATCCGTCTTAAAAACGTGAGGAGAAGGCAATTTCAACGCTCTCGCGATCCTGCTATGAAAATTATATGGCGGGATTTGCAGAAAGATATCAAGAAACGTTTTGCTCAATTAAGAAACAAATATTTTAAAAATAAAATTTCTCAATTTTACCCTGGCTCTAAGCTCTTTTGGGAATTATATAAAATCATGAAAAAACCACAGAAGCCAATACCGGCATTGAAAGAGGAAAACAAATTATTACTAACTAATTGTGAAAAAGCTCAAAAACTTGCTATGCAGTTTGAAAGCGCGCACAATTTTAATTTAGGACTTACTAGTCCAATTGAAAATCAAGTTACTCAGGATTTCGAAAATAAAGAGAACGTTTTCGAAAACGCCTGGGAGACTGATTTGGAAGAAGTGAGAACTATTATAAAAAAATCAAAAACATGAAAGCTCCTGGAGATGATGGAATTTTTCTACATCCTCATCAAGAAACTTTCAGAAAGTAGCTTATCATTTTTAGTTGATATATTTAACAAATGTTTTCAATTAGCTTTTTTTCCTGACAAATGGAAAAATGCTTAGGTTGTTCCAATTTTAAAACCAGACAAAAATCCTGCAGAAGCTTCTAGCTATCGTCCAATCAGTTTGCTTTCCTCCATCAGTAAACTTTTTGAAAAGATTATTTTGAACAGAATGATGGCCCACATCAACGAAAATTCAATTTTTGCCAATGAACAGTTCGGATTCCGCCATGGACATTCGACCACTCATCAACTTTTACATGTAACAAATTTGATCCGTTCCAACGAATCTGAAGGCTATTCTACTGGTCTTGCTCTTCTAGACATACAAAAAGCATTCTACAGTGTTTGGCATGAATTGTATTGTAAAATTTAAAAACTTTAATTTTCCAACATACATGTCGGATTCAAGGGAATTAAACCAAATTAGCCATAACTGCAGTTTTCGGATCTAGCATTGCAAAAACGAACGATCCACTTCAATCGTTTATTGGCGCGAACAGACAACCGCTTTGTCCGGCCTATCGATATAAACTATCTACCCAATGGGATGAACAAACAATAGACCGTGTCGTAAATTTATTTCGGCTCTCAATTTCTGCACAACATACATTGTAAGAATAATTCAAAGTTATCTGTTAAATCGTACAATTCAGGTTAATTATCAGAACTCCAGATCTGAAAGACTTCCTGTAAGAGCTGGTGTTCCTCAAGGCAGCATTTTGGGACCAATATTATACAATATTTTCACATCTGACTTACCTGAGCTACCTCAGGGATGTCAAAAATCTTTGTTTGCGGATGACACAGGCCTCTCCGCCAAAGGACGAAGCCTGCGTGTCATCTGTAGTCGATTGCAAAAAAGTTTGGATAGTTTTTCTTCATACTTGCAAAAATGGAAGATTTCTCCTAATGCTTTCAAAACTCAACTAATAATATTCCCACATAAACCAGAAGCTTTTTATTTGAAACCTTCAAGTAGACATGTTGTCACGATGAGAGGGGTTCCAATAAATTGGTCAGATGAAGTTAAGTATCTAGGGCTCATGCTAGATAAGAATTTAACTTTCAAAAATCACTTTGAGGGCATTCAAGCCAAATGTAATAAATATGTAAAATGTCTCTATCCCCTTATTAATAGAAAATCGAAACTTTGTCTTAAGAACAAGCTTTTGATATTCAAACAAATTTTCAGGCCAGCCATGTTGTATGCTGTACCAATATGGACTAGCTGTTGTAATACCAGGAAGAAAGTTCTGCAGAGAATTCAAAATAAAATTTTGAAAATGATTCTGAGGCTTCCTCCCTGGTATAGTACCAATGAGTTACATAGAATATCCAATGTAGAAACATTGGAACAAATGTCAAATAAAATAATTAATAATTTCAGGCAAAACTCGTTGCAATCTTCTTCAGCCACGATTAATGCGTTATATGTTTACGTTAAGTTAGGTTAAGTATATTCAAAGCGTTTTTTCTCTTATAAGCAAGTGAAATCAACTCACCTGTAAAAAATCTGAACTGCTACGGCAAATGAAATGTAATATGTTGTTAACAAAATGTTAATAAAATCTTAAATTTGTTTTACCAAATTAGGATGATAGTGTTGTCTAATAACACAGAACACCTAGATATAAGAAATGAATGTAATGTTTGGACTGATACTAATAAAGAAATTAAAAAAAAAAGAGAATGAAGAGATTGAAGAGGTTTTCGTGGTTGAAGAAATCGAAGGGATTGAAGAGATCGAAGAGTATGAAGAGATTGAAATGCTTGAAGACAGTGTTCGTGTTTCGGCTCTGTTTTTTGATCAGAATGAGAATGAGTCAACGAATGTTACAAGTGTTGACAGACAGTGATCGGCGCCAAACAGTGGTTGGTGTGTGTGTCTGTCTTGTTTTCGTCCATGGCTCGTTATCCTCCTCGAACGATAAATGTCGTACGTGTTGTATGAATGCAGGCGGATTAACGGGATGAAATTATGGCTCGTGTGTCAATGGTCGTTAAATTTTCTAAAGTCTGGTTGAAGAAATTAATGAGATTTCGATCTCTTCATTCTCTTCGATCTCTTCAACCACTACAATCTCTTCAATAATGTCTTCATTTTTTTTCAATCTCTTCAATCTTTAATCGTCAATCCTCCAATCAATAAAAATTCCATTTACGTAATATTATGTAAATCGAATTTACTCAAATGGAGGTTTGAGTGTACACGAAACGCTTTGAAGTCTGCTCAGTTTGTTGTTTTCCAAGAAGCTATACGGCCGAACCGGTAAGAGAGTCTTATCTGACGTAAGTTACACCATCTTCACAAGGAGCTACTGAATCTCATCAATCTTTACCTTGCTGTTCAAAGACTCAGCATTTCTTGCCACCGGACCCAGTCCAGTCCTTTGTTCATCGAATTACCCAGCTGATGTGCAGAACTGCTTGAGATCCAATAGCTGGGAGAATGATTTATCGGCAGATTTGCTCTCCTTTCCAACCAATCCGGGCAAGCAGTTAGTCAGTCAGTCAATTTCACTCGCTTAGGTCACCTTTTTGCCTTTTGACCGACCGGGAAAGAGTCAATATTTGCATTCTCCTCAATCAATACATCAATCAGATCCGTTCCAACCCTGTGCACATGGGAGCGGTCAATCGAAGGGGAAGCTGTGTTTGGACATGAAGACATATGTGTGGATTCATTGGGGTATGCGAATTAAACGTATAGAAATACTTGAATATACCTGAGATGCCAAATTGTTCAATACGATTGTGATATTGTATAGTTTCGTTAAGTATTGATATTAAACAGTTTGAAAAAAAAAATACTCTAAGGGCTATACAATGACTGTTATATAGACTAGAAATAATATCAAATCTATCATATAAGGGCACGTCAATTGAGCGAGCCGATCGTATTAGGTAGTTTTAAAAGAACTGATATTGAAGAAGTGAAAATTAATCAAAAAAAACAAAACAGTGAATGAAATCTTTTTTTTTCTCTCTTATATGCAGGTGAAATCAACTCATCTGTAAAAATTCTGCTACGGTAAATGAAATGTAATGTTGTTAACAAAATGTTAACAAAAGCTTAATTTAGTTTAAGCAAATTAGGAAAGTAGTGTTGCCTAATACAGAACACCTAGATATAAGAAATGAATGTTATGTTTGTAACAATACTGATAACGAATTAAAAAACACCAGAACGACTGACATCTTCAGCATCGTTTTGCTTTACAATCGCAGATATTACTTAGGAAGGTCTTTTTGTACAAATGGACCTAACGGATATTAAAAAATTTCAAATTCAATTAACTTCTGATATAACACAACCAGCATCACTGACCGGCAAGCACGCATATTCTGGCCGCCATCTCTCTGGCATCTCGGTAAATTTCCGATATCAATATTAAAACAGTCAAACAGCAAAGCATCCAGCTAGACAGCGGCAGCAGCAGTGATTGATCGATGCCGATGATGATAGTCGTTATATTTGATAGATTTATGACCAGTTTTGAGAGTCTGATTGGCTTCCTGTGGCAGCAAACAGTATTGCATCAACGCCGCTCCGGAAGACGGGACTTGGTGTCTGAGAAGGGGGTGGGGTGAGAATAGACAAAATTATTCTATGCTAATCGGGTTGTCATCATTAGCATCAATGTCGGCGCGGGTAATTGAGCCCCTGTTCAGTCAGTGTGGCGGCAGTGTTTGATGAAGGTGACTAATAAATGCAGCTTTTCACATCTAGCAGCGGAACCTAATTGATTTATTATAATTGGATGCAGTCGACACCAAGCATAATAGCGTCTAGAACTAGTTAAGTGCTTTTGCCATAAGTCGTGTTTATTGACTGAGTTTTGTTGGCGGTTTTTTTTAAAGACACCTACACGTTAATGCTACACCAGTGGGCATTTTGCCCTTTGAAGGAAGCACCACACTAGACAACGGACTAGCATGCAACGCCCAGTGGTGCAGTCGGAGAACATTCCTCACGAAAAGTTTTCCGGCCTGCAGCGGGAATCGAACCCACACACCTTAGCACGATGCGGCTAAATGCCTGGTGACACTAACCGCACGGCTACGAAGCCCACGAAGCCGGTTTTTCCTTGTTGGTATCATTTTAAAATAACTAGTGTTGTTCAAAAGATTTTACTTGATCATTCAATGTACAGCTGAATCAAATTATTTACCTAAGTCAATTATTTGAATCGCTCTGGTATCTAATATAGTCACTTTCTAATAATGTCAAACTACATAAATTTCGATTTTTGTTAATATGAGGAAAAAATATCCAAACTTTTTTGCAATCTACCATCTTTGCCATCCGCAAACAAAGATTTTTGACATCCTTGAGGTAACTCAAGTAAGTCAGATTTTCCATTCCATTTCAGTCTCCACAAATTGGCTACATAACATCGCTAACCGAACCATCAAACCCCTAACAAGCCCGAGTCACTTCGAATGAGAATGTCATTAAAGAGCAAACAATATGCAAAAGACACGCGGTCATAAGCAAATCCCACATTGCAATTTCAAACTCCTGCCAAAGCCATTTGGCATCGAACAATCTTAACTGATGAGACTGCAGTCTCTGGGAAAAGTAAGCTTCAACACAAGAACACAAAGCTAAACAACTGCCTGCCAGTCGGTCCGTCTGTCAGTCAGTCATGTCAACCAAAGTCCTGCGATTTGCGGCAGAATGCTACTACAAACCAATGCAAATCACCGGAACTTTGAACGACAATCCTTGCTCAAATATGGGAACAAACACGGAATCCATCCCAGCCCAGTCAGCAGCCATCAGCCGGTGGCGTCACGTCGTCAAACAGAGGTTCGTCCATCAAGCCACACTGCTAAACCTCAAAGACTTTCCTGAAATCGGAACCACAGTACACAGGCCGCCGTCTCCGCCCGTTTACTGCTACTGACTCAGACGGAGCGCACAATGGGAGATCAGGTGGGCAAAATTCGAGTTCTGATACTGTAGCTGTACTTACACAGGGAACCAGTTGACGCTACTCGGGATCAGTAGCATCCTTAATGTTTAATTAGCTTGATGTACTAAATAACTCAAACTTTATGTGTTGAAGAACACTTATTACTAACGTTCCCAAGAACACGTAGCCGACACGATGCTCCAGTTTTCTAAAAAGCTGGCAACAACTTAACTTCAAAACATGCTTTTAGTTGAAAAGTCAAACATTCATGTACAATATAAAATAGTTATAAACACATACCCAAATAAAACAAATCTTCGTGTTTTGAGCCAAAGTAGGTGTAAATGTTCAAAAACCTTAATTTTCGCTTTGAAACTAAAGTTTTTCATCTTCATCAAAACTTGAGCTAGGGAGAATTGCGGCTTCGGCACCATTCGAGTTTGGCATAATGAGTCTGAAACCAAAAATTTCTTAAGATGACATTCGTTTTTACGTTTCAATTGAATCTTTCTGATGACATCAGGCTTAAAGAGGAGTCAATTGATACAAAATGTCACTTTATTCAACAATCATATGCTCTTGAATAAACTAGAACATATTAGGAATGTTATCGCCAATAGTATTTTATTATTTATCCAAAATTACCCTTTTTTATTGATTCTGTTTTTGAGTTCCGATATTGGAATAGATTTTCGCACAGAAGATTTTGATATATTAAGCATACATTTATCCTTTCAAACATTTTTTTTCTAAATATGATGTAACCATAATTATAGGTATGATTTGAAGTTTAAATAAAATTCACCTTTTTTATACATAGGCTGTTCTTTGGAGCTATATTTTTTAGATATTTTTTTGCTTCCATCTGAAAAAAGCGGCAATGGATAACATTGATCTACTCAAGTTATCAGCGAAAAGAGAAAGCGATTACTGCAGTTACTTCGATGGGTTGTGCTACTTTTCCCAGAATTTCGGCTCCCCGAATACCAGTTCCCAGAATAACCCGCTTCCCCGAAAAGTTTGTGGCACTCATAATGGTCGTTACTTTATTCATTTCAGGGTGGTGAACGAACTGGCCATCTGATATGCACCCTTATTTATTTAATTGGCGGTTCTTTTGAGTTTAACCGTCCTCAGCATTTTTGCCAACATGTGTATAGCCGAAAATGACAGAATACCTCCTTCTTTGGATTACTTATCGTTCTTTCTCGTTCCCCATCCAGCCACTGAAGGCCTTATAGCACCTATTTAAACTGCACCACTTTTTGGGAGAAAGGGTCATTCGGGGAACCGACATTCGGAGAAACGACCTTTAGGGAAAAGTAGCAAAATCACTTCGATGATTCTGAACGCAATTATAATTCATTTTATTATGCCGCAATATTTTTTTGCGTCCAATCTTCTATTGGTTTAATCAACAATTTTGCCTTCTTTTAATAATAGGCTGTTCTTTATATTTATACTGTTTTAAATTTTATTATTTAGTTAAGCAACCATTTTTATTTTTTGTTGTTTATCAATTCTTGCAAGACGTGCTGTTGGAATAACCTGCCAATGTTCATTTTTTTTTGCAAACTCTCCTTTTGAGCTATGTTGGAAAAAAAATATTTCAATCACAAATTTTTCCTTCTTTCGATAATAGACAGTGTTTGCCACAAATATTTTTTTAATATGTGTTGTTTGTTTGAAAAATAACCTGCTCTCATATTTAGGCTATTTTTGCAGTATGCTGCAATAATAGATCTATGGATAAGAGTTTTTAATATTTTGAAAATAAATTTTACCTTATTTTACCAAGTAATTTTCATCAAGTGTTACGTCCAAACTGGGACAGAGCTGGGTCTGCAGAGAAATATTCTATGCCCGTTCCCTTTAAGGTGAAACATCTCGGAATGCAAAGATGGCCGGCACAATGGTCGACTTCTCCACCTACTCACGTTTTCAAAGGCACAAAACTGGAGGAATAGTTGGCAAATGTTCATGATCTTCTTATTTTAAGCTTTCTGCTAGTGCACAAAGCCAAAATAAAAAGTGCACTGTTGTGGGATGCTTTCTTCGCGAGATTTGTGCCTTTGGAGTTTTAGTGCAATTTTAATAGTTGATTCCAAACTGTTTCACCTTAATATAACTGCGAACTTTCTTTGTCAATTTACTATGTTCAAATATGTGTATCGCAACAAGCTCAACAATACTCTATGTTCTGGGATGTTGAGAAAATCATTATTCGGAAGAGATCTTCCACCAGACCCGTCACGAGTTTTATTTAGTTATGCTCTCTACAATTTTTGACATTCATAGCTTGGAATATCCCTGAACGACCACCACGCTTATTGAGAGCCTACGAAAAAATTTTGCTATGAGATCGGTGGTGTTGATCTCGGTAAAAGCTTCGAAAATGCCGATATTCATTATAAGTCAAACATTATGCCAAACGGCCATTATGCCAAATGACCATTATGCCAAACGACTTTATGCCAAACGGGGTACAATCTTGGGGAACTGGCATTCGGAGAAACGACATTCGAGGAAAAGTAGCACAATCACTTCGTCGATTCTGAAAGCAATTTTTTATGTCTTTTCGTTTTATTATGCCGCAATAATTTTTGGCATCCAATCTTCTATTGGTTTTATCATAAATTTTTCATTTTGTTCCATTTTTTTATTTTGCTGTTTTAACAATTCTTGCAAGACAAGATGTTAGAATGATAATTACTTTGAACCTGCCAATATTCAAAATATCGTTTTTGCAAACACATGATCTCATTTAGAGATATGTTGTAAAAATATTATTTCAATTACAAATTTTCCCTTCTTTCGATAATAGACAGTGTTTTTGATGTACACTTCCAAAATTAAAATTTATATTGAATCGTTCAAAAGTTTTGCCAGAAATATTTATTTTTAAATGTGTTGTTTATTTGAGTTATGCTGTGAGAAGATTTTTTTGCGTTAGAGCTTTAAACTTTTTAAACGAAAAATAATCGGCTCTCGTATGTAGGTAATTTTTGTATTATGCTGCAGTAATAGATCTTTGGAGAAGAGCTTTTAATGTTTTGCAAATAAATTCTCTCTTCTTTTACCAAGTATTTTCATCAAATGTTACGTCCAAACTGGGACAGAGCTTGATCTGCAGCAAAATGTTCTATGAGCGTTCCCTTGATTAATATCTGCGAACTTGCTTTGCCAATTTACTATTTTCAAATATGTATATCGCAACAAGCTCAGAGATACTCTATGTTCTGGGATGTGGAGAAAATTATTATTCCGAAAAGATTTTCCATCAGATCCGTCCCAAGTTTTATTTAGTTATGCTCTCGAATGTCACTACAATTTTTGACATTCATAGCTTGGAATATCTCTGAACAACCACCACGCTTATTGAGAACCTACACTCCCGTGTATAAGTTTGGGTTCACCCCCCTAAAAAACATACAAAAGTGTTCAGTCCATATCTCTGTGATTACACGTCCAATTGAAACTCTTAGAGTTATTCTTACTTCGTATGTTTTTTTTCCAAAAACATTTTCTGAATTTTGTATACTAAATTTTAACCTAAAGTTGTGACATTTTTAACAAACACACTGAAAAATCATGTTTAATTTGCTCAGCATTGGATCGACCTAAATTTTAAAACAAGATGTCATTAGAATCGTAATCTTATATTCTTTGAAGGGCACTCACGAAGTTTTTGCGGAAAAATCTGATAACTATTCAAAATCAATGATCAATCAAGTCATCGTGCAAAAGTTTGGGTTCACCTGAGCCAAACGCACATCATTTTTGTGCGAAGTGAGATGGAACGCTGTGGAACGGAACGCAGAATCAAAACAAAATAGTGAAAAAGTTAACCAAATTTAAAATGAACCCTGATGGTTTGCATGAGGTACCGTTCAAATAAGCGGGGTGCACGGTATACGACATAACACAGCAACAATATTTTTGGTCACTAATTTAATATAAATTTGGCCATAGTGCAGAGTCGGAGCCGGGTTCGGCAGGCATGTTCAAATCTAATGCAACAGCTTAAAATGTAAGCACATCACAAAAGCCTACAGCAACCACTTTTCGAATCGATTGTTTGCTTACCTTCCCCAACCGACGCACACAAGTCGAATGTGGCATGGCATGACAGTCCTGAACTGCAAAGATGACGACGAAGGGGTTGGACGTTGTATTAAGTATTCAACTTTTGATGCTTGGAAATGGAGCTCGCTCGTCTGATGGTTACTAGCCTATGTTTGTATCATTATACGGGGTAACTTTGATAGTTTTGTTGAAGAATTGGTTTATTGTTCGAATATAAAGCCTCAAATGTTCTCTTTTTCAACGAAAATAGCACTGAAATGCAGTTTCATACTAATGCTCTGTTCTTTAACATTAATTCTGTTTTCCTTATCTACAGAAATTGTGTTATTTCGTTTAGTAAGTAGTAGGTCCTGCACTGTCAAAGCTACCATGTGTTACGGTTCGTACATCTTAACAATGAATCGACAGCATCCGAATTGAAAATCCCTTTTCACTTGTTCCATTCGGCTCGAGTGGACACTATAATTGTCATTTTGATCATCGTCATCATCTTCCGGCTATATGATTTGCTCTGATTGCTGTTCAGGAGGTGACTGGGTGAATTTATGTCTTCACTTAGGCTAGACAATCACTCAAGCTTTCGTTAGTACAGAATCTTTTGATATTCGACTATTTTTGATTAATTCTTCTGACTGAAAAAAACATGAAAAATTCAGTATCAAATCGTGTACACAGAGTAACACGAATGAGTATGAAGATTGTTTGTTGGTTTTATTAACGATGACTTACGACCATTTAGTCATTCTTTTACACTTTTAAAATAAAGTAATGTGAAAAATTTAAGTTTTTTACTATTTCCTCATACATTGATAGCATATGAAGCGTGTCAGGAATTTTAATAAATATATCACACGGGAATTCCACCCGAGTTGGTTCATTCTCTGCTTTTTACAAGCTGGGAAGCGTTCCCAAATCTAACCGCATCTGCCACAAGCAGAAACGAAATGGCATTGTTTGCCGGAACGAAAGCAAATTACTTCTCGGAAATCGGAGAGTTCGCACGGTAGAGTGCTCACAAAAATTGTCATCACAGGAACACAACCACTCTACCCGGGAATGTAATTGTGGAATGCGGGCAATGAGTGTGTATCAGAAGGCATTTGAAACTTAATGGTTGAATTTTCCGTTCTAAAAGAGAACACATGCTAAGAAACTTAACAAAGTACTTAACCTGTATTCATAATGACACCCAGCGCAGCAATAAACCTGCGTAAGGGCCCAAATTTTTAAATGCGAACAACCAGGAATTTAATGATCCAATATTGTGAACTTTTCCGAACAACATCTAGCAGAGTCATCAAGTATCGAATTGAACTTTGAAGAGGTTGCTGTTCTTTGGGAAGCCCCGTGAATCGTTTCTAAAAACAGACCATCGGAATGGAAATTTACGGAGTTGGCACCGGCCTGTGATGAAGATTCTCTTTTATGTGGATATAAATATTCTCGGTGTAGCAATCGAGAACACGACTTAAAATAAACAGTGGCGTAATTGGAAGCCAACAAGGATTAATAAATTTTTAGGACCTCGGTCATAAATCGAACTTTTCAAATAACGAGGGCAACGAATCGAGTACGAGTGCAATTTATGAATTTGTCCCTATCACTCAGTCGCAGTAAAAAGAATATCAGCTTAGTAGCTTCGATCCCAAACACCACATCAAAAAATCGAACAAATAAGATTTTTTGATCCTCATGCTCCCTGAGTCCTGAAGATTCACTCTGGCGTGATTCAATTGTATTCAAATGTCGTCACGCGTTGTGCGTTTGCCAGTTTGATTGAATTTTATTGAAACCACCTCGAAACCATTTTTCCTGAGCCCCGGTTTGGTTTGGGAAACGAAGTGAAGATGTGCGACTTACAGCAAAGATGAAGACGTCACCGACTGAGCAATAGTAACAACCGCAACAGGATTTCAAAGGGAGGGCGTGCAAATGTGAGAATTCTATTTAATTTCACACTTACTTCGAGTATTGGGAAACGGAACACACGATACCTGCAAATCTGAGCATGGTTCGCTGCTTGTGTCGGCGATGGCGGTGAGATTTTTTCCGCAGTAAGTGATGATGACGACGAGGATGACAACTTCACGTAACCGCTAGCATCGAGTGTTAAATTTACAATCTCCTGATTTACGAGCTTTCTCAGCGACGTTTCTATGAGTGCTTTTGTGGGATCCTATCCGGGTGGGTGCTCGACGTGTGCTGGCGAAATTGTAACACGAAAAAGGAGGGCCACAACCATGAGCCGGATTTGCTTTGACGAAGGTCGTGCCACATGTAAAAATCGCGCCGAGGGGTTCAATTTCCCTCGTTTTAACGCGCTTCTTTCATCGTGTGTCCCAGGAGAAAATTCTTTGGATGCAGGTTTAGGTTCAAATTGCCAAAGCTGGAGTGATGGATGGAGATTATTCCAATCTATCACGGATCGCTCGTGGGGAAGTTGGAGTAGGGGAAATAAAATAAGGCGGAATAAAAAGAACAATTGCCAAATGAAATAAGAATATTTTCGCTTACCATATTATGTTCATGTCACATTAGTTTCAATTTATTTTAGAATATTTAACCTTCTTTTCAGAACTGTTGTTCGACACTCTTGTAACATGTTTTGCCCATCGTATCCTTCCAGCTTTCGTTGCCTCTTTAATCCAGGGTACACCGTAGAGCTGGGCGAGCTCATGGTTCATGCTTCGTTGTCACACACCATACTCCTGCACGCCACCGAAGATGGTCCTAAGCATCCGGCGTTCGAAAACTTTCAGGTCCTCTGGCAACAAGGTGCCGATGATTTGATGTTCGCGAAGGCATCAGGTATTTTATCTGCAGGTAAAAATGCGGGAACCTGGGTTTTTGTAGGTTTCAAATAAATTGCAATTTTGACTGAAAGTTTCCAGCATGTTGTTCTGAATATATCCACTAGCACGGCACTATCGCGCAACTTGGATTTACAGATTGTAATTTCGGACGCAAATTAGAGGTTTGAGAATTGAGTGGACGTAGTCGACTGATACTCGCGACGGTCGTTTTGATACTGTTTTTATTTACCTTTTTATGTACATTCTCACACTCTAGCCTGATTGTATAACAGTTATGCTGTTTCAATTGGCACCACAGAATGCATAGTGGGCGCGTGTGTGGTAAAAACGGTAGATATTTTCATTCTATTTTCAGGTGATGTGTGTTATGAGGTGAGTGTTTTTACAGGTTTGCAGGTGTTTAACAGGTAAGTACTCTTTACAATATTTACATTAACAAATTTCGTTTCAGGACAATTTCACAAATAACAGGTAAGTATTGAACAACCCGGCCACCAATGAAATTTTGAATTCACAGGGCATTAGCGGCGGTGATGCTCCGCACGGTGATCTTCATCGTCTTCACGTATGGAGTGCCAGTGACCGAAACTACGCCGGTCGGTGGGTTCTTCAACGTGGACATGGTTGTTGGACGGAATTTCTGCATGGGGTTGATGAAACTGGAAGCTGAACGTTTCTGGAAAGGGTGAACAGCTGAATCTCTGGATGGAAAGGGAACGAAATGGTACTTGCCTGTGGCGAAGTCCGAGGACCCAACGGAGAGCTTCGTTCCTCTTTACAGATGCTCCAGGAACACGCTCGATTCCCCCAAGCTTGGGCCAGGAGTCCTCTCAACTGGCGGAATTTGAGTGGTTGATGAAGTTGGACACGATGTTACATTGGCCGGATCGATTTCTACCGGTAGGGACAAAGCTTTCCGACGGCACGTTGGGTAGTTCCGGAACCTGTCTTCACGGTCGCTACACGAACTAGGCCATCTGAACCAGGATGAACGCTGAGGATACGGCCGAGGAGCCATTTTTGCGGTGGATATCGCTCATACACGAGTGCGACGATTGAACCAACTGGTAGGTTGTCCAATTCCGTGTTCCAACGGTACCGATTCTGCAGAGTTGCCAGATATTCCTTGTGCCAGCGGTTCCAAAAGTGTTATGTCAACTGTTGAACGCGTTGCCAGCGGGACAATCGATTTTCGGGAATGTTCTGAAAGTCTGGGTCGGGAATTGCGTTGAGCGGCCGACCAATCAGGAAATGGCCTGGCGTTAGAGCCATTTCCTCCGAAGGACTTGCAGGCAACGGAGTGATTGGACGCGAATTTAACTGGGCTTCAATTTGGATCAGTGCGGTTTGCAGCTGGATCTCAGTTAGGTGGGCATTACCAAGGATGCGGCGCAACAGTTGCTTCACGGATTTTACGTAAGCTTCCCAAATACCACCGAATGTCGGTGAGCGTGGCGGAATGAAATGAAAGTGGCTTCCATCGTCCGCGCAAGCCTTTGCTACCGCTTCTTGATGATGTTGCGAATTGAACAGTTTTCGGAGCTCCTTTAGTTCTCTGTGGGCCCCGACGAAATTCGTACCTACCGTTGTCACAATAGATGTGAGCGGGAATTTCTCTCCGTCCGCTGAAACGTCGGAGGCTGGCGATAAACGCTTCGCTGGTTAGGTCAGTGACCAAATCGAGGTGGACCGCCTTCGTTGCCAAGCAGACGTAGACAACAATGTAAGCTTTAATGAAAGGGCTACGAGTATTCCGCAACGTGGTACGAACGTAGATTGGCCCAGCGAGATCTACTCCAATATTTTCGAATGGGTGCGCCTGATTGACCCAAACTTGTGGAAGGTTTCCCATCAACTGCTCCAGGCTTTTCGGCTTCGCTCTTGCGCACGTAATGTAACGGTTGACGATGGTGCGCACTAGGTTCCGGCCGCCAAGAGGCCAGTATCGTTGACGTAGTGTCGACAGAAGTAAACCAGGTCCAGCGTGCAACGTTTTGATGTGCTCTCTTCTGGCAATCATCTCGGTCAAGCTTGTTTGGTAAAACGATGGGATGCTTTCGTCGATCGGTATTCTCGCATTGTGGAGCCGGCCGCCAACTCGAATTATACCGTCCACGACTTGTGGATGGAGGAAACGATGTTTCGACCGTTGATGAACAGGACGATTGGAACAAAGAAGGCGGTATTCTTCCTGGAAGTGTTGCTGCTGAATCCGAGGTCGAGAAGAGTGCGATTGATTTCTGGCGGAGAGAGTGATCCAAGCTCCAATGGTTGTTTGTGCTTGCGAAGCACGCAGTTCTTACAGAACCGGCGGAGTAGAGCACCAATTCGAAGCAGATGACGCAGACTGGAATATCGAAAGATCAAATCCTCCTGAACTTCTTCGATTACCGGCAAGGCAACCACACGCCGTCTTTCATTGTCGATATTTGCTCTTGGAACATATTTTTCCGGCCTCGGATGCTGGTTGGAACATAGCCACCGTGGACTATGCCACCACAGGGCACTGTCCATGAGCTCATCGAGATCCATTCTTCGTGAGATAAGGTCTGCCGGGTTGTCTTGAGATGGTACGTGGTTCCAGGTCGCTTGACTCGTCAATTCTTGTATTTCGGCGACACGATTGGCGACAAAAGGAGCCCACGTAAGCGGTAGTCCGGAAATCCAATTCAACACGATCGTTGAGTCCGTCCAAAGAATGATCGCAGCGTCGTAGTTGAAGTTTTCCAGAACCTGACCTAACAGTATTGACAGAAGCACAGCGGCACACAGCTCCAGGCGAGGAATGGTCTTGATGTTAATTGGCGCGACCTTGGATTTCGCGACAAGTAGGCACACTGTATACTGATTCTGGTCGTGAATCGAACGGATATAGACGCATGCTCCGTACCCCAGCTGTGAAGCATAGCTGAACCCATGTTATTCCAGCCGAAGATAGTTGGGACGGAAAACATGTCGAGGAACTCGGAGTAGGTCGAAGCCGGAAAGTTTCTGCTTGAATTCTTCCCAGTTTTGCGCGAACCCGTCAGGTACGGGTGAGTCCCAATCGAGCTGCAGCCTCCAGAGGGTTTGGAGCTTCATCTTCACATTTGCAATCGTTGGACAAACAAAGCCTAGTGGATCGAATTGAGTGTTGATGTGCGACGCAAGTGCCCGCTTGCTGAGCACCGGAAATTCGGTCCAATGAGGAGGCTTGAATAGCAGGAAATCGGTTGACGGTTCCCATCGCAAACCAAGCGTTGTAACGGAGGCTTCGTGGTCCAGTTCTCGAAGTGCGCTCGTCTCTCGGAGCTCCGGTGGAATGGTGTCGAGTAAGGTTTGGCTGTTTGACGACCATTGGCGGAGAGTAATACCTGCTGATGCGAGCATTGCGATCAGTTGTTCACAGGTCACGGCGAGAGAATTTTCGTCATCTGAACAAGAGAGAAGATTATCGACATAGAAGTCGTTGCGGAGGGCTGGTGCTGCCAGCGGATATTGTCGTTCTTCGTCGTCTGCTAGCTTCTGGAGTACCCTGGTCGACAGGAATGGAGCACTGTTGGTACCGTACGTTACGGTGCACAACTGGAACGTCTTCAACGGAGAATCGGGATCATCGCGCCATATGATTCGCTGTAACGGCTGGTCCGACGGGTGGACCAGGATTTGCCGGAACATCTTCTCGATGTCAGCAGAGACAACAAACTGGTGGAATCTGAAGCGCATGATAATCTTGACCAAGAAGTCCGGAATTGTAGGCCCAGGAAGCAAGACGTCGTTCAGGGACAGTCCAGATTTCGAGTGGCATGATGTGTCGAAAACGGTGCGTAACTTGGTGGTTGGACTGTCAAGCTTCATGACGGCATGGTGGGGTAGGAAGTATTGCGGCGGAACATCGGCTTCTTCAGGGCCGACCTCCCGCATGTAGTGGAGCTGTTCGTATTCTTCGATGAACTTGTGATACATCCTTCTCTTTTTGGAGTCCATCTGCAGTGACCGTTCAAGGGAGTAGAAGCGACGGGTTGCATTGTAACGGTTGTTCCTCAACTGCGAGAGAAGTTCTTCACGCTTGGGAAGTTTCACTACGTAGCGACCTTCGGCGTTCCTCGAAGTATTTTCGGTGAAGTGTTCTTCGCAAAACCGTTCCGACGGAGACCAGCCTCGATTGTCTTGAACTTCTTCGAGCTGCCAGAAGCGGTTGACCAACTCTTCGATGACACATGGATTGCTGAATTGGCAGTAGCGAGGATTTGCGTGATCGTGCTCATCCAGCAGACATTCTGCGGATATTACCCAGCCGAACTCCGTGTTTTGCAGCAACGGAAGTCGATCTCCGAGTTTGATTCGCCCATACTGAAGAATTTGAAAGAAGTGTGCAGCGCCTAGAATGATGTCGACGTTGCCGGACACAGCGAAGCTTGGATCAGCAAGATCAATGTGAGAGGGGATTGACCAGTCACGGGTGTCAATAGTGGCTTGTGGCAGCTTGACAGTTATTGAAGGGAGTACCAACATGGAGCTGCTCAGCGAAAACGGTGCAACTCGAGACATAAAAGTGACGGTGGTTTGGATTTCAACGGAAGCGGACGTGGTTCCTATTCCACTGATAGCAATTTCCTGCGACAGACGAGTACGCGGCAGCAGTCGTTCACAAAGCGCTCCAGAGATGAAGTTGCGTTACGACGCACAATCCAGCAAACAGCGGGCAACCTTGATACGGCCCCTACCATCTCGGATGTTCACAAGCGCGTTAGGCAAGAACACAGTTTCCGGACACGCCTCCTTGGCATGTGTGACGAGGGCATATTGAGGAGTTCCGGAAGCGCTCTGAACATTAGCTTGATTGGCGGTACAGGTAGAAAGGAGCTGTTGCTGGATAGAGGGAAGCGAAGCAGACCGAGCTTGCGAAGCGGACTGAGCTTGCGAAGAGGGTTGAGGAGGAATTTGAGAGCCTTGCTGCGCTGATCCAGTGGATTGTCCACCAGAAGAGGTTTGAACTTCGGTATTTGTGTGAAGTAGGGTGTGGTGCTTCTTAGAGCACACCTGGCATCGTTGGGCGGTGCAGTTTCGGGCAAAGTGGGAACTTGATCGCAAGCAATTCATGCACAGGTGTTTGTGTCTTACCAATTCTGTTCGCTGATTTAGGTTAAGATTCCGGAAGTCCGGACAGTGGTAGAGATAGTGGTCTTTGCCACACTATTCACACGGCATCATCGGTTTCCCGACGGTGGAAGATGGAACGGATGAACTGCTGGACGATGCTGTTGATACTGCCGCAGCGAATGCGGCCGGCTTGGTCGATTTGGGCTTGAAGCGGGGCGGAGGCGGAAGTGGTGGCGTGTTTGGTGCTACTGCGATCAATACTCGGGCGTATTTTTGCAGGAAGTTGACCATCGTGACGTAGGAAGGCATGGTGGCGGATTCATCAATGGTCGAATCGTTCGGTTTTGTGGTGATCCCTCCAAGAACAGAGACGATATTCTCGGAGTCGAGCTTCGCACAATAGTTCTCCCATTCCCGATGCGTGTGTTGGTCTAAGCGGATAGACATTTGGTACACCAACAGAGAGCTCCATTTGTCCGCCGGTTCACCCAAGCTCTTGAGAACGGAAAGCTGCTGCTCGAATCGATCCACAAGCGCCAGTAGCTCCTCGGCAGATTCACGCTTCATCGTCGGAGTATCAAAAAGCGTTTTGATATGGCATTTGATTAACTGTCGCTTGTTTTCGAAACGCAGCCGGAGAGTTCGCCAAGCGTCTTTGTACCCCTGCTCACTAATCTTGATCGGATCTAGGACCCGAGCCGCTTCTCCCTGTACAAGGCCCTTCAGGTACTGCATCTTCTCCACTGCGCTGATATCGGTTCGACAACCAATCGCTGACTCGAAGGAATCACGGAACACGCACCAATCCTCCAGCTTCCCACTGAACTTCGGCAGATTCAGCTCCGGTAACTTCACCCTCATAGGTTGACCGGATGGAGGTTGGATGCTAGCAGAAGAGGTAGAAGGTTTGGAAAACTTACTCAGATAGAATGCTGAAAGCGCGTAGTATTTGCCGTCGATCTTCATCCGCTCTTGTTTGAGATCGATCGGAAGGTCCTCGGTTGACAGCAACTCCAACTGTGCGGCGATCTCGTGGTACTGGTCGTACAGCTTCTCCAACCGCTTCGAACACGCTTCCACTAGCCCAATTTGCTTCGGATCCGTCTCATAATCCTTGACGTATCGCTCCAACAACACTAACGAATCGATAATGTTCGTCTTCTTCTTCTGCAGTTCTTCGGCCATTTTTCTTTTGTAGCGTCACTTCCGGTCAAACAATCACTTAAACTTCAGTGAGTAATTGATTTTAATTTTTAAATTAAATCGCAACAAACTTTTCGTCCGATTTTATTTTTTCGCAAAAAACTTCTTCCGGACACACCGCGCAGTTATGTTGAATACAGAAGTGGATGAGCAAAACAAACTACGATCGTGATGACGATCGCGCAGCTGATCGATAGGCTGCTTCACATACACTTGCTCACACAGTGCAATCGTCAATGAATTTTGTTCACTGTTTTCGTTTTTGTTGCGATTTAATCACTTCTTTGCACTTTAGTACAAGATGGCTCAAATCTTTGCCGGGGACGCTACAACGCTTTACGCACACTAATTGGCCATTTGCAAATTGCAGAACACTCTCGGCTATGCATTAAATTTGCTGCCGTTGAAACACTTTCACTATCGATCCGGCTCGAAGGACCATAAATTTGTTCAAGCACTCGCCGTTTGTTGACGGCTACTTGTCTTCCTATGAAGATTAGATCACTTCCCCACTTTGTCACTTGCCTTCAGATTAACTGGTTGCACTTAACCGCCCACACCGATTTACGGAATCGAAATTTATCCCCCACTAGCACGGCACTATCGCGAAACTTGGATTTACAGATTGTAATTTCGGACGCAAATTAGAGGTTTGAGAATTGAGTGGACGTAGTCGACTGATACTCGCGACGGTCGTTTTGATACTGTTTTTATTTACCAGATATCTAGTCTATAAAGATGTGACTATTATTAATCATGTAAAATACGGCAGCCTTCAGTGGGCTGGGTAATTAGTGTCGGAAGAAAGAATTGCGAAAATAATACTCAGCATGGAACCAGATAGAGGCAGGTGACTTCTTGGAAGACCACGAATACGCTGGCTGTACGCAGTGGAAGAGGACCTGGCGACCCTAAACGTTCGGGGGAACTAGAGAAGTATCGGCCAAAACCGACGAAGATTGAACTCTACAATACGGCCTGCAATGTAGTGACGCTACGCTGTAGCGATGAAATTATCAGCACGAAGGTACTTTTTGCCCTGGAAGGTTAAGAAAAATTCCTTGACGAAGAGATCTTTTACCGATTTTTTCGTATATACCTCAACGGCTATATGGGTCCCTCATGAAACATAGGGAATTTAAAAATGTAAAAAAAAACTATCTTCACTACTACTAATTATAATTAGTATCTGCTCAAAATGGTATTTTACAACAGTGTTCTCGTTCACTGTAATATTAGGAAGCTTCCATAGCATACATGCTACCAGTGTTGCATTTGAACGCGTTCAGTTTGCGTTCAGGTTCAAATTTTTGAACGAGGGTTCAAGTAGGCTTGAACATTGATCAGCTCAAAATTTTGAACCCAAGGGAGCCGAAAAATGAAAGCGAAAGGAAAATTCTTTTAATGGCAGATTTAAAACATGTTTAAAAGCAGAAAGACTCGCAAAAGATGTCAAGGAACAGTTAAGGTTCCATACATTGTGCGTTATATGATTTCAATGTTCTTTTAAGTAGTGTTTTAAGGTTTTATGCTTAGCTGTGCATTTTAAAAAGAACGGGCCGTTCGTGAGCAGCGTCCGAATCGTGCACGCAATTTCACTGTTTGCTGCGTTCTCGTTCAAAATTAGAACGCGTTCAGTTCACTTTTGGCTCGCGTTCAGTTTGAAATGCATCACTGCATGCTACATCCGCTTACTTCTTCTATTTTTTGTACAATACAAAGGATATTTTAGGCGCGATGCGCTGAAATGGCTGTCTCAATTAAACCGAAATTAAACAATGAGAATTGTTTGAAAACATTGTTGGAATTCCTCTTTGAATGAATCCTTCGGTCATGTTCTCCCGAAAAGCAAACTATTTCCCAAATTTCCCTCATTCAACTTAACTTGCCACTCCTGAACCAGAAATAAATCCTTTTCTGCCTTCCCCCGGAAATTCAGGGACCGTATCACAGCAGTTGGCAAAGCCTCTTAAGTGTGGTCAATTAATTTCGACTGCCCCGAGTAACTCACATTCAACTAGTCCTTTACCGTGAACAGTTTGCAGAAAACCGTGCCCGTGCTCTGACCGTGATAAATTCCAAGCTAATTGAAATGAGTTTATTCAGCTTCCGGAAAGTGGACGGAGGCGGCAGAGGTCAAGCGGAGCCAAATCCGGGACGGGACGGTGTGAAAATGAGATTTTTTAATAAGACTCAAACGGGCCACTTATTCTCCCCTTTTTGTATTAGTTTATTCGGGGAGAGAAATGACCGGCGATAGAACACTAAACAAGCCATAAACCTCCAATTGACCAAAAAGTTTAAATGTGTACATGCTGAGTAGGATACCTATCAGTTGCTGCACCTTTTATAGAGAAAATTATTTGCTTCGGTTCATGACATTGTCAAATAATCACTTTGAGATTACTAAAATTTTGGGGCTTTCCTCAGCCGAGTGGTTAGAGTCCGCGGCTACAAAGCAAAGCCATGCTGAAGGAGTCTGGGTTCAATTTCCAGTTGGTCCAGGATCTTTTCGTAATGGAAATTTCCTTGACTTCCCTCGGCAAAGAGTATCATCGTACCTGCCACACGATATACGAATGCGAAAATGAAAGCTTTGACAAAGAAAGCTCTCAGTTAATAACTGTGGAAGTGCTCTAGAACACTACGCTGAGTAGCCAGCTCTGTCCCAGTGGGGACGTTAATGCCAAGAATAAGAAGAGATTAGTAAAAATATCTGTGAAATTTTTGATTGAATATTGTAGTTTCGTCATTTTCAATAGTTGAGGTTCTGAACATTACATCAGTCATTTGATTCAATTGTTCAGTTAAAAAATCAAAATCAGAGAGAGATATGTTAGCGAAAACTTCCTGGTGAACCATGTGCAGGTCATCTATTCCAGTAATTTGGTACAACTCGCAAAGGAATGTTCAAACCTTCAAAAACGTAGATGAAAATTTCCGACTAACCAGTGAAATATGACTCATTTACCATTCCGTAACCAGACTTGTGCTAGCCATTAATAACCATTTAACTGCACTCAGCGGTCAAGATATATGGCTTACATTTATTGGTCTTCCACTCAGTTGAACTCAGCAAGCCGGGGAACTGGTGCTCACAGTTTCCTGTAGGCTGGGCAGGTTGTCCACATCCAAGCAAGCCTTCGGGATTGTACCGTTTGCTGGATGGTAACGCCACCCTAAAGAGGGACCGCCATTAATTTGCAGCCCAATGAAATCTAAATAAAAGTCATCTCGGGTTAGTCCTACAAAGGCACTCAACGCGAGCAAATATAATTATGTTCCTCCGAAGAGTTTATTCTTCTACGGAATGTTGGGAGGAAAAAAAATCGCATTCGCCAGAGATTGCTATGAACACTCGGCTTCATTCCATTACCCCGAACCTCACTACTCCGAATAGATCGGAATGATTCGATGCTTTGGATACATTTTCTGAACATCTTTTCAAAGCAGCCTCTAGCTCTCTTTGATTCAAGTGAGGAAACAAAGAGTACCGCCAAGGAAAAAAAAAATACTAACTAATTGCGAAATAGCTCAAAAACTTGCTATGCAGTTTGAAAGCGCGCACAATTTTAATTTAGGACTTACTGAAAATCAAGCTATTCAGGACTTCGAAAATATTCTCAATCAGAACGTTTTCGAAAATTCCTGGGAGACTGATTTGGAAGAAGTAAGCTGCCCATAAAAGCATAACTGTCCCATATGGAAAAAGTAGGCATTGAGAAAATGGTACCCAAAGGTTGAAGTTTGCTTTCTCATACAAATAATCAAAATTTTCTAGTACATTTCTACATACCATATTCATTTAACACAACCGCGCAGACAACTCATTTTGCTTCTATTTGTTAGCGAAAAATATAAACTTGAACACAATTCACGTTTTACAGTTGTTATTTGGGTTGAAAATTCATAAAGAGACTGTTATGCCTTTATTTTTCAATATGGGACTGCATCAACTTCATATTTTTCCACAACATTTTTAAACAAAGTTTGTTAATTTTAATATGCATGGTAAAATATGCATAAAAACATGGATGTTGCGACGAAAAAAGGTGTTGGCTCGAAAATCAATATGGGACAGTTATGCTTTTATGGGCAGTAAGAACTATTATTAAAAAAAAATCAAAAATATGAAAGCTCCTGGTGAAGATGGAATTTTTACATCCTCATCAAGAAACTTCCAGAAAGTAGCTTATCATTTTTAGTTGATATATTTTACAAATGTTTTTAATTGGCATATTTTTCTGACAAATGGAAAAATGCTAAGGTTGTACCAATTTTAAAACCAGACAGAAATCCTGCAGAAACTTCTAGCTATCGTCCAATCAGTTTGCTATCCTTCATCAGTAAACTACACGAATATCCCCTATTCGAAGAACCGGCATTCGGGGTAAAGGCATCCGGGATAGTGTCAAAGAGCGTTTTGACTCCCGCGCAAAGATAGCTTTCTCCGACTATACATTGTTTCCATTCTAATGGAGTGACCCTTGAACTCAGCCCGCCATCTAGCGGCAGCACCCAGGAAGCTAGGCTACACTTTAGCGCATTATGTTCCATGCTAAATGATATAAATTGCTCATTTATAATAAATACCACTTCGAGTTTGCTGTCTCCAGGCACTGGCTGCCATGTAGATTGTCATAGAGTGCCGTTGTAGAAACACAATAGAAAACAAGATAACAAGAAGCATAAAGACGAGATGTATCATTCCGGAAATGGATTGGGTGGATGGAAGGGGGCGGGGGGACGTGATGCTGCGTGGGGTGGCATTCAGGGCTTTACTCTCCTGCCCAGTTCTCCAACAGAGCAAAAGGATTTTGGTTCCGCAATAGGACTCCGAGCTGTGCTGCTGTTTTATTTTGGCTATTTCTGGAGCCGAAGGAAGAAATCACGAAACAAAACGAGAAGCATTTCTGTTTCAGAAATAGTTTTCCTATTTTATGGAAAGAATCCGAAATATTTTTGCTCCGATTGAGATCCCTGAACTTGTTTAGACGAAAGTGGTTCACAGTTCTTGACATTTGAGAGTCTATTCAGATTTCATTTCTTTTTCCAGTTCAACTTGATTATATAAAAATTCGTCTATTCTGCTGTTTCAAATTCGAACATCTTGTTTACTATAGAACACCACTTTTGGGTCCTATCCCTATTCTAATTGGGAAGATATAATCTTCGCGCTCTAATTTATCATTTGTATAACCTGCCCATCAAAGCAAGTACTTGCAGCATATCTATGATTAAGTTTTTTTTTTTTTTTTAGATGTTGTACACACTTGATTGTAGAATTTAATTTCGGTGAACTTAAATGACAAAATCAATTGGTGAAACATATTGTTTCTGAAATCTCGTTCAATTTTGACATATGGGCGATATTGACAGACACAAATAATAGAGAATCGGTAGTTCACATAACTAACTGAGACTCGGTAGTCTATTTTGCCTCAACAATCAACAAACCAATTATTTTGCCGATCTTCGGCAAAGCGCATCTATCAAAACCAACTGCGAAAACCAACATGTGTTCGAAATGTTTTGAAATGTTCATGGAAAGAGCACGTGTAAAGCGCCTACATGTATAATACCTTCAATTCCTACAGGAATTCTCTCAGGTGTTCTTGTAAGAATTCCTCCAAATATTATTCCAGGGATTGCGGCAGGAAAATCTCTACAAGGATTTTCTAGAGATTTTGCGAGTGATTCCTCCATAGTTTCCTTCACTGAGATTTTGCTCTAGATATTCTTTCAACGATTTAGTCAAGAATTATTCAAACGTGTTCACCTGACATTCTCGTAGAGCTTTCTCCAGAAATCTTACCAGATACACCAGGAAAATCTCTGCAGAAATTCTTGACTTTATCCAGGAATTACTCCAGGGATTTAAAAGGATTACTCCTGTTATTTTTCCTGTGATTTCTGCAGAAACTTTCCCAGGTAGACCTCTTGAGATTATTCCAGGACTTTTTCCGGATATTTCCTTAGGGATTCCATTCGGAATTTCTTCAGAGGTTCCGCCAGGAATTCCTCCAGGGATTCTACAAGAAGTTACTACAAGATTTACCTTCAAGAATTCTTCCAGGGATGTCTCCAAGAAAATTGTTACATAAATCACTCCTAATATATAGTAATCCTCCATTCCTGTTCAAGGATATATCAGAAATTACCCTAAGAGTGCCTGCAGCGATTCCTCCAAGATTTTATTTTTCAAAAATTGCTTGAGCAACTCCTTTATGGAAGAAATTTTTGAAAAGCCCCTGGACAAAATCCTGGAGGAATCGCTGGAGAAATTCTTTGAGCCATCCCTGGATGAATCTCTAGAAAAATTTCATGAAGAAATCCTTAAAGTAATCCCTAAAGATTCTTGGCTAACCCATCTAGAAAAAAATGTGGAGAAATTTCTGTAATATTACATGAAAGAACCCTTAGAATAATCTCTAGAAGAATATCAAGGAGAAACCCTTGAATAATCTTTGCCTTATTCTTGAAAAATTCTTTGGAAAAAGGAGTCTCTGGATGAATACCCGAGGAAATCTCTGGAGGAAACCCTGAAAAAAAAAAAATAAAATCATTGGAATATTTTTTAAAGATTTTTCTGGAGTAATTTTCAGTGAAATTCCTTAAGAAGTTGTTGGATTGATCTCTGGAGGAATCCCCGGAGAGATTCCTTTAGGAAATGGGTAAATTTCTGAATCAACCAATGAGAGGTTAACTGGGTTTATTGATGAAGGGATCATTGAAATATTACCTGGAAAAATTGCTGAACTTATCTCTGGAGACATCTCAAGAGTAACCCCTGAAGAAATTCCATTGTAATCTTTGGAGGACCATTAGAAGAATCATTGTGAAGATTATGAGGGAGGAATCCCTGCAGAGATATTTCTTGAGAAATCCGTGGATAATCCGTAACCACTGGAGAATGACTTGGATACATCTCTGCAAGGATCCCTTTAGAGTTTTTCCTGGATGAATCCTTGAAGGAGTCTCTGAAGGAATCTCTGAAAAAATGCCAGGATAAATTGCTTGAAGAATTCCTGGAGAAATATCTGGGAGAATTCCTTGAAGAATCTTTGGATAAAATCTTTGAGAAATCTCAGGAAAACATACACCATATACTGCAGGAACTCCTGGCAGCATTGCGGAAGGCATTCCTAGATCCCCATGGGAGCTGGCCTTAAAATCATAGGAATCTGGAGGAATCACTGGTGACATCCCTAGTGTAATCCCCGGAGTTCACTGTAGATAATCTTGGAGGAATTCAATTCCTGAAGAAATCCTAAGAAGAGTCTCTGAAGAAATTTCTGAAAATATAAAAACTGGACTCGGAAAAAAATGGCGCAAAAAAAAAAAATGATCACCAAAAATTCATTTTAAATCGGATACTTCCTTTCAGGGATTAAATAACTATATAAACTTTATATTATATATTAGTTTTGGCATAATTTAGTTATTGACAATATTTTCCACCAGTGCTAACCGTTGTTTGTTTGCTTGTCACGTAGGAAACCGATTTCAGGGTGCACACTTAAAATACTTCACACTAAGTCTATGCAATTTGATGCAGGCAATAAATTCAATAAACTGGCTGGACCAGATAGTTTCTGACCGTACATTAGTAAGAAGTAGGTAGATGTACCAATAGTGGTACAAAAGTAGGTAGATAGTACCAAATGTTGTAACGGGAACTAAGGACCATTTAGCTAATGAGAAAAATTATTTCATCGCAGTAACCAACGGCATGAAAGTGAAAAATAATACCTCCACTATTGGTACACTGTTCCTTTAGTTGTGGTATATTTTTAATTTGTGTTCCTATAGTTGCGGTATCCGCTGTTTTCTTATGGAATCCTCCACAATAGGAACACTTTACCGCAACTATTGATACAAGTAAGAAAAGTTTTAGCAATTCTAGTGTTATTTCATCAGTTTTATGTCAATTCGAACGCTCTTTTCAGCTATTTCGTGTATAAAAAAGCCAATAGGGGAATTAGGGGCATAATGGACACGTTAAGCAAATATTCGTTTTAAGACCATAAAATGGCAATGTTTTTAATTTACCTCCGGCTAGTTTTCAAGTTTGATGTTAGTACGACGTGCTACATTCATTCGTTATGATAAAAATCATATCATATGTCAGTAAAGCGAGATAGAAAATTGGGTCAAAAACAAGGCTGGTAAAAAGGTATCGGGGCGAAATGAACACTTGCATGAAATTTAATGATTACAATTTATTTAATGACTGTCAATCGTTCCGATATGTAGAAGGGGTCTCCCTCAATCATAACAGCTAAGAAGAACCTTTCTGGGTTCGTTATTTTGCTCAAAAATTAGATTTTTACACGGCCTTGCTTATGTGCCGATTTGAAACTGAGAAAAACTTCAAGTCAAATTTTGAAGGGCAATTAAAGCAAAAAATAAACTTTTATACCGTCAAACATTACAAATGCATTACAGATTTCATGCAGTGTATGAAATTTTGATGAAGTATGCATATTCTCAGATATTGAGGGGGTGTCCATTTCGCCCCGTATGTTCATTATGCCCCTAATCCCCCTACGTCGATTGGAAGTGTCGGTTCTGTGTCTAGTGAAATAAAATCAGTGAAAATGACAGTACCGCAACTATACCCGAGCAGAAGAAAATAACTACTGAATACCAAATTGAGGTATTCCATACCAGATAATTTCCAATACTACATACCTGAATGAGGTATGAATTAGCCCTGCATAAGAGGTAAAATACCTCAAATAATATCTCAAGCATATTCTTCGAATACCAAACTGATAACTTGATCAGGTATTGTAATACCTCAATAATACTTGATGGATTTTCATATAAAAATGAAATTTTTCAATTGTAGTTCAATACCTCCAGCAGACCTCAATAGCTGTTTAATACCTCAATTAAGTATTTTTAATTGTTTTAAAAAAATTTGTCAATACCATTATAATACCAAATTGAGGTATTGACAACTGAACAATACCTAATTTTGGTATGATACCAAAAAATGGTATGCATAAGTTATTGGGGAGTTATTTGTTCCTCCTCGGGTAGGAGCACCCACAACTAATGGATCACTTACCCTATGTGTAACAAAAGTTTTTAAAAACTTATGCATGAATATTTAAGACCAAGCATAACGTTTCTTCAAAAGTTGTCATTTTTTGTGCCACATTAAATGTATAACATTTTTTTTGCGTAATGATCGCACACTTCTAGGCATACTCAGATCATTTTTATGAAAATTTTAGCTTGACAGCAGCCTGGCT
Source organism: Aedes aegypti (assembly GCF_002204515.2). Taxonomy (NCBI): domain Eukaryota; kingdom Metazoa; phylum Arthropoda; class Insecta; order Diptera; family Culicidae; genus Aedes; species Aedes aegypti. The sequence goes on along the minus strand of NC_035109.1, from coordinate 99,196,740 downwards.
GCTTCGCACCCCCTAGGCTGGAACAGCAAAATTTTGAAGTGAGTTATTGACGTTTACAGCGGACAACTAGATTATAATTTTCTCAAATGACATGACATTACAATCCGAAGAGAAATTTTTCATTTCAAATATTTTTCTACAAATGTTACGCAGGTTTCAATCATACGCAGCTTTATGTGAATACCCCTATTTTGAAGACTGTTTTAGGGTCGCCAGGCCCTCAGCCAGCAGCGTATTCGTAGTTTTCCATGAAGTCGCCTACTTCTACCTGGTTATTTCTTTCAATATTCGCACTAAGTGACCAGTCCACTGAAGTCTGCCGTATTTTACAAACTCAAATATATTCGCATCCATGGTTACTGTGAACGTGCTGTAACCTTATGTGCAGGAGCCATATTGCTTGCGGGCGCACGGGAGCGCTGTACGCGGTGAGACTTTTTTTTTTGGTGCCTCAAAGTGATCTCATGCGCTTGGTCACATGTGCTGCTTGAAAGTTTAAAAGCAAAACAATTGAAATGATGACAAACATTTTCAACAAGAATAGAAATTGTGACTCCCGGATCGCGAGTCTTCGACCGTATCATGTAGACCATCGAGACGCCTGTATAATGAGGTGAAAAAGTTGTAGAGGCTCTTCGTTACTAAGCGGTTGTTTTATAACTAGGATGCCTACCCAGACATCCTAGTTGTAAGTATAATGAAATCACCTTTTGCGTTATGCGATGCTTATATGTGCAAAGTTTCACGTATAAGATGTTGTGAAAAGGCCTAATACGTGCAACAGTGGAGGCGATACATATGCATATTTTATATGATGAAAAATAACATGCAATGCGAGTGTGTACTTTTTATTGCGAACTAATCTGTACTCTCATGCGACTTAATTTATGATAACAAAATGTATTTGAAATGTATTTGAGCTGGTACGGATCGATCCGATTTACTTTGAACGAGTACACAGGACAAAACGAAATGTACATATGAACTCATAAAATAGCTTTTTATGCGAGAAAACTCATCGATCAAATGATTTCATTCACCATTTAGTGCGGAAGTGATGCAGTGTGTATGAATAAACGACTTTGTTCGTACTGTTATGCGACTTCTGGATGTCTGGGTACGGCGAGAAGTAGCACCAAGCAGGGCATGAGCATTGTCGTGGCTTTCTTTTTTTCTATAGGGGGCCTAGGGGGGTGCTTGCAAATTCATGTTTTTCAGAAGAATTGTCGGTCGCAAAATCACGATTTTCAGAAAAACCGTAGTTTGCGTAGATTTGTATTGATTTTATTTGTTTATGATTTTATCTCATATCGCTGTATATTGATGATATCTAAAAAAATATGATCACTACGGAATGAATTAAAGGTTTTTCCTGTAAAAAACTCTCCAAGAATTCTTCCAAAGGACTCACGAGGAATATCCCCGTGATTCTTCCACGAATGTGCTTTTGAGTGATTTCTGTGAGTGTTTCCACGGTTATTTCGTCATGGATTATTATCATTCTGTTTCAAAGCTTTCTCCAAGAACTCCTTCACAAGTTTTCACTAATTTCCTCCTTGAATTCCCATGGAAAACCATTCCCGAGATTCGTAATAATTATTCAACAAATTTTTCCGTTTTTTAGTCTTTCTTATCTTACCAGATTTTTTTCTCGAAGAATATCTATCAAAATGATTACAAAAAAAAAAAACCTTGAAGCATTCCGTCAGAGAATGCTTAAGAATTTTTTAAACATTTTTTAACCATCGTTATTTTGAGATATCATCCAAAAGATCCTTGATAATTTATTTAGGATTTTCTTGAATAATCAAGGATTTCTCCAATAAATAGTACAATAGGTTAGGTTTTTTCAACATATCCATCATAGGATTTTGCAATTCATTTTAGAACTTCTCAAAAATTTCTTCAGAAATCGATCTGGTATTCTTTTTGGTTCTAGAAATTACTCCATAATTCATTATCCAGGAATACCTCAATAATTTCATTGGGGATTTCTTTACAAACTACTCTACAAATCACTCCATATTCAATTCATATCAGGAAGCTCGTTGTTTAAGGAAATATAATGTGGTGTGATACCTGACTCTATTTACTTTTAATGTGTTAAGTTAGCCAGCCCATGTCAGTTTAAATCTGCAAATATTGCAAGGATTCCACCAAAGATGTCAGGTAGAATAGGGTAAGGAAAATTTAGAAAAATCAAGGATTTGCCCAACAATTCTTGATTCTTAATTAAATTGGAATGAAGTCCAATTTTCTTAACAGAGTAGTGTTTGATCCTTCGACCTTGTCGCTTGATCCTGCGGGGCGAGTGATGATCACTTGTTCGGCGTACAATGCGATTATCGAAATACATCGCGAATTCGGTTAGGCGTGACTATATCATGGATCGCATCACCAAACAATGGTGACTCCCAGATCTCTACCTTATACCACTAACCCAATATCCTTTCCAAGACAGCCATGGAGACGCAGAGGTGATCGCGTTCTCTAGTAGCAACGGTTGTCTAACTAATATTCCTTCCCTTCCTCGATGATTGTAAGATCGTGGCCGGCACCGTTATTGATTTTTAAATTTTAAGCTCTCGTTTTGTGAACATTGAGAATGGTAAGCTAGCCCCATTCATTAAATCTCTGTGCAATTTCGATTGTTCTGGTTGATCACGGAGTAGCAACTACTAATTGTTTGGTTATCTATGCTTATGCTTACTTCCGTTAGAATTTTTTTCGGTATAAGGTAATTACCTTTTAAAATTCCACATGGAAAAGTATCCTACCAGTTTTTCAGACACGCATATTCTACGTGCGGTAAAAGTATGCTAAGCTTAGAAAATTTCATGAGCTAAATGCAACGGCCCAGGGTGAACTCTCTGATGACCTCTCCCTCTAGAAGAGATTTGTGCGTATTAATACGTAACCAATAGCAAGCCGATTAGAACCAAAAAATATATAGAGCCTATAAAAAAAATAATATATCTACTTGTGCTACAACAGAGTACCGTTCTCTCGTTCAACCATCAATAGCATAAACCGCTGAGTATAAAATTTGGATTCCGAAATTCCACATAGCTGTGAATGCTGAAACAAATGGATGCGAATTGTAACGAGAGATAGACGGGGACACCGCGGAAAACTTTTGCCGCGGACAGTTCGATTGTCACAGGATCCGAACCTGAAAGAATTATGCATCAAAAATCTCCGGAAACAAATCCCAAAGTGCTGCGAATTGTATCCATCACGAAATGATACTGTGGTAGGTATAGCTAAAGCGCTTATCATGCTTCACGTTGCAGTAAAACAATTCACGAAATCGAAAAATGGATTGGACCCGACTAGCAAAAAATCTACCCTTCGCTGGTCCTACTTGTACTAAAAGTGGCAAGGTAGAGCTCCCAGTACGCCCCACTATGGGACAGAAACCTTTTGGCTGGTCAAAACCTCTGGGGATGCGTCCTTATAGGTTTTATGTTTTTTTTTTTTCGAAAAATTTCCTTGGGTTAGAGTTAGAGCTATATTTTGATGGTATTGAATTAGATCTTGATAATCTACAATTCTCGCGTACAAGGGTATCTGAAGTGATCGATTTATCTTTGTCGATTGTCTCTTTTTATTATTACACGAATTTCAATCGATTTTCGTAACATTTGACATTGCAGTATGATAAAGGATGATGAAACTACTATTGAGTCAAAAATAGCAGTCAAAAACACTCGCCCGGTCAAATAATTGAGAATTGGTACAAATCACTGGAGATTTTACCCAACAAAAGTAGGATTCTGCCCCATAGTGCGCCGTGCGTGGAGAATCTAGACTGCACCACGAAATGGTGGGTTTTATACGGGTGCGTTTTTTCCCCCAAGTCCATGCTGGCGTCGTCAGCGGGTGTGTGTGTGCCTACATAAGGATTAAATGTTTTGTGTTAAATGTGGAATTTCACAGCGCGTCGTTGAGCCAGGAATATATAGTACCTATACGCGGGACCCCTATCGGATTAGACACGGAGATTTGGCACGACACGAGTTTTAGAAACTGTTGAGGGTTGTTGATATGTAACAGTTCCAGAACGCGATGGGAAATTGTGGACCGCGATGAAATAGGCGAACGCAAACTTAAGCTTAGTATTTTGAGTAGATATCTCATTCGGGGAAATTTTCATTACGCTAGAATTGTTTGATGGTCGGAACGCTTATAGACACTTCAACCAAATTTAGGAGCTGCGATTGTTATCATAAAATATTCGTTCTCATACAAAGACTTAATAATATTTTAACCCGTATAGGCCTGGATGCGAGTAAAACATGCTAATGTAAAGTTTCTAAAAGTCATCAAAAGATCTAAGGAATGTTCCTGTTCCCAGAGCTATTCCGGTGGGTTTACTGAGAGGGTCGGGTGAAAAGAGTGCTTGCATTCGTTCCCCTGAAGGAAGGCAAACTTCAAGTCACGAATAGTTTTCGGAATCGGTTAAAATGTGGCCACTATACCAAAGAATGTTAAGAAAAACGCATCAGTGTAAACCTTTTGATAAACGATTGAGTTGGATAACTGGATGTTTTCAACATAGGATTGATCCTTCAAATGACCCTTTTCAGGGACGCCTCAAATTTACTATAAAGAGGCCAATGTGTATCTATACATCAGTACCAAGCTTATGGAAACGGATTTTAGTGAACAATTATGTTTGATCTCTACTTTTCGATAATTGAAACGGTTTAGTATCCAACAAATCTATAGCCGGTTTCCTAGTGCAACAAGTTCGAGTAGTCACATCAAGTGCAATTTAAATAGTCCAAAACTCTTTATTTAAAATCTGATATTCAATTTTAATGATTTATGCTAATTAAAATGATTGTCATTGCAAATAAAATAAAGATAACTTGGCATGTCCCAAAAACTACTTTTTTTTACCCGATCTGATCCAATTAATCACCGGAATCACTCCGACCACGGGAGCATTTCCGAGGTCCTCTGACCACGTTAAGAAACTAAATGTGTACGAGGATGGATTTAGTAGTTTTTGCTTTTGTCTTCATACTTGCAAAAATGGAAGATTTCTCCTAATGCTCTCAAAACTCAACCAATAATATTCCCACATGAACCAAAAGCTCTTTATTTTAAACCTTCAAGTAGACATATTGTCACGTCAGATAATCACATTGAAGGCATTTATGCCAAATGTAACAAATAAGTTAAATGTTTTTATACAGTTATTAATAGAAAATCAAAACTTTGTCTTCAGAACAAGCTTTTGATCTTCAAACAAATTTTCAGGCCAGCCGTGTTGTATGCTGTACCAATATGGACTAGTTGTTGTAATACCAGGAAGAAAACTCTGCAGAGGATAATTTTTTGGAATTGATTCTGAAGCTTCCTCCCTGATATCGTACTAATGAGTTACATAGAATATCCAATGTTGAAACATTGGAACAAATGTCAAATAAAATAATTATTTATTTAATCTTCTATTGCCACGATTGATGCGTTATATAGTTAGGTTAAGTTAGGTTAAGTAAATTTAACGCGTTTTTTTTCTCTTTTAAGCAGGTGAAATCAACTCACCTGTAAAAAATATGAACTGCTACGGCAAATGAAATGTAATATGGTTGTTAACAAAATGTTAATAAAAGCTTTATCTTGATTTAGCAATTTAGGATGATAGTGTTGTCAAACACAGAACACCTTGATATGAGAAATGAATGTAATGTTTGGAATGATACTAATTAAGAATTGCTTTATATGTGTTAAACTTCAATAACCTAAAACTTGGAATGACTTATATAAATTGTATGAAAAACTTTAAGAACGACTTTCTCATGAATTTGACAAACACACAAGAATCGATTTTCTCACATATGAAACTGCAAAACAGACCAGCAGATTTACAAATGAGAGACAATTTTAATTAGTCCATCAGTCATAGGGCACGTGAAACGAGTTTATGTAGATTGGGGAGAAAAGTCAGCCTGACGACCACCGAAACAATCCATAAGGGTGGCAATCATTGTGCGACTTCTGTCCAATACGTAGAGCTGTTCCGTCTGTTGAGTTCAGGGTGGCTGACATGACTTTTGTGTCTGTCTATCTGTCTGTCTGTCTGCCTATATGTAGGGCCTATCGCGTCGTCTGTCCTGATTGTTCAATGGTGGCTGTGCGATGTCGTGATTTGTTGGTGTTCGGTGAACGCAGATGGTACAGATTGCGTCAGCATTTGGCATGTGGAGATCGGTACGTTGGATGATGGATGATTTGAAAGCTTTTTTTCCTGCTAAGTTCCACAAATCCTAATCTATTGTCTTATCTAGCTCAAAAAAGCTTGATTGAATATATTCTAGACTCACAAAGCTATAAATTCGGTTGAAAATGTTATAACAACCTCATTTTTTTATTTATGATACTAATATCATAGCAATCATTACCTTCATATCTTATATCTAGGTGTTCTGTGTTACGCAACATTATCATCCAAATTTGGTAAAACTACACTGAAACAAGCATTGAAATAATGAGAACCATGAACAAATTTTTAAACTTACTATTCCAATCACGATTGAGCTATCAAGAACGCTTTTTATTTCCGTTTTGTTCCCTCTAAATCCAACCGCATCGATAGCTGAGCGGTAAGCGTTCGCGCTTGATAATCGCAAGACCCTCGGTTCGATTCTGGGCTGCTGCAAGTTATTAACCATGATATAGTAATTTTTACTGTCGAAATGGTGCCATGGTAAAATTGAACTCCCAAAATATTTGAAATAAATGCAAAATTTAGTCTGCACAAATCAAGTGGCGTTGTGTATTTAACTCTCTAATATAGTAATTTCAACTGCAACGCTGTTCCCAGTGTAAATTAAGCTCTCATAAAAAATTGTTAACGACATATCATTCGCTGCAGCAATTCACAATTTTTACAGATAAGTTGATTTGATCTGCTTATGAGAGAAAAAAAAAACGCTTTCAAATAACTTAACCTGAATATATAACGCAAAAATCGTGGCAATAGAAGGTTGCAGCGATTTTTATCTAAAGTTATTAATAATTTATTCTATGGATATTCTATGTAACTCATTAGAACTATATTAGAGATGAATCGTTCAGAATCGTTTTCAAAATTTTATGTTGATTCCTCTGCTGAGCTTTCTTTCTGGTATAACAACATCAAGTCCAAATTGGTACAGCTTACAACAGGGTTGGCCTGAAAATTTAACCAACTTTCAAAACCAGATTCCTTAGAACAAAATTTAAAGAACGTTCAAAATAATTTATCATTGCGTTACACTTGTTATCTGTAAAGCGATGATAGATTTTTATTCGGATTTTTTTAAACTGATGGAGTGTTCTAGTGGCCAAACAAGGCGCTGCCTAGCTTCGTCTCGTACGTCACTGTGTTCAGTTCCTAGGTACGGACGTTTTCCGATTGTGAGTTCCTTCAAAGAATATACTGTAGTGGACAATCTTTCGGCCGAACGTTGATTAGACGAAACATTTTCTAGATTTCTGATACCAACATGATTTACTTGGCCTACTGAGGATTATGGACCGAAGATTATTCTGTACTACCAGCCCTACCAATATATTGCAATAGTACATCGTTGAGCGAAACTCCTGGTATTGCTGTTAACGTTTGACGTGCAAATCTTGTTCAAATGCGTTCCAAACGCGGTAACACAAACTAATCAAAGGACACCTAGCAACCGTGGTCCATATCATCGCCAACCTAGCAAAAAAAAGCTATCTTTGACTTCGCTTTCCTTATGAAAAATCTTTCCGCGTTTGGTGTTCCCGCATTTGATATTTGCATTTCAAACGCACACAGCAATACCGTTTTACAGGAGGCATTGAAGACTACTCGAACCTTAGTTGTGGTTGAGGATTCCTTCACCATGCGATGATGTGGTAAATAGCGCCGTTTTTTAGGTATCAGCAGTCTCATTTACTATTCTTATATGGCTAAGCTCAAGATACTCCGCCATAACGGTGGCGTTCTTATGTCGGAGTGATGGATCCTGAGTCAATCTCCTTTCAGTGCCTTGGAAGCGGAAACGCTATGTCCTTCGATTCGCCTAATCTTGATACATCGTCTTCCGTCCTTGGCAAAGCGTATAACGACCGCCGGAATCTCGTTGAACCGTACTGGAGAACCACTTTTCGCAGCGTGCCTCTTCTGGCGCCTGATTCCACCTCCGCGCAGCCGCTCGCAGGACCAAGAGCGAATTGTCAAGGTATCCAAACTGTTCAGAGTGGACACATTACAGCTTTTGTGGAGAGAACGTGCAGGAAACGCATTTCCACCACTGATGATCAATCAGATACTGATTCATATAAAGTTGCGAGTTGTTCCCCCAATTCTTTTCCGGTTCCGAAAAATTCGAAGAAAACACTATGCCGAGTACGAGGGCTACCACGCTCGATTGGAAGAATGTTGGATTCGCCAGTTGAATCCTACTTGGGAGAGTCCTAGTATCCGTGTTAATGGAGCTTGTTGAAGAGTTAACCGTGACTTTCAGAAGGGCTAGAAAGCTTAACTCACCAGAGAAATCCGAAACTCGTGAGCGAGAAACCGCTCGAATCTTTTGCCGTACCTTGTTAGTCGCCTGGCCAATTCTTGCCAAGGAAATATCTATCCGATTTCGATGGACCTGCAACCGTTGACTCATTCGTTCTCCTAAATCTGGATTCGGCGACGTAAAAATTTGAACAAATTCTCCAGACTGTCCTGTTCCTTCGTAGATAAAACTTTTCCCCCCTACGCGTGACTGGATCCAAAAGTTCTGTGAGGATGTTGACAAACAACAAGTTCTTGAATTCGTTATGCTGAACGACTTAATCGACGTTTTGAACGATGAGTTTGAAACCTTCCACTAGGATGTGTAGATTCTTTGGGCAGAATTAGTAGCTTGAAGATGGCTTGCACCTGCTACGTCTTCAGCTGCTTGCTATTATTGTAGCACTTCAACAGCGATTCCTCTGCCACTTGATAATTGTCCTTCTTGATTGGTAGTGAATCTAATAGGGCCTTGGGTTCCCATTGAAGACAGCTCTTCAAATAATGAAATTTTTCCACCTTCAGTAGATCCACTTTCTAGTAAATGAATGGGAGTTGTGTTTGATCTTCCGACCTTGACGCTTGCTCCTGCGCGGGCCGGCGATGAGGGCAGGATCAAACATGTCGCGCGTCGATCGAGTAAAGTGAAACAGTGCCGCGTCGATCGAGTAAAGTGAAAAAGTGCCGCGTCGATCGAGTAAAGTGAAAAAGTGCCGCTTTCGATTAGTTCATTAGTTTCATTTTCTTCCGACGTTGACGCTTGCTCCTGGGGAGTGCGTCAAGAAAGCCCCAGCAGTCGTCAGTTGTTTTCCCTCACGGGTTGCGCGCCTATTTTCTCTGAGTGCTTTTATATAGCTGAGCAAACGAGTGAAGCTGAAAGAGGATTGTTGCTGCTCAAGGATGACGGATCAATTGGTGAGCTCGTTTCATGCTATTGTTTCTAATCTATAAAATATGTATGACTGCACCTTTAATCGTTAAAACGGTGAGACGTAAATATGATTTTTCAAAAAAATATGAATGGTTCGTCACTGTGAGTGTCGACATAAACTCTGATTCACAAATTATTTCTGCCTAAATTTTTTTTTATTAAAAACACCTTCTTTTTACCTCTTTTGTAATTAAAAAAAAACTTTGAATGGTTCGACACTTCAAGTGTAGACTTCCAAAGGGTTCACTTTATTCAACAAACTTTGAAAGGTTCGTCACCTCAAGTGTCGGCATATTTTTTCTCTACATAGATATTGTTCATATCAAATGAAAATATTATATTTACATATAAACATGTTTATATCTCACAAATAATTATTTATCATGGTTTAATCGCTTATCAAAGTGAATCCTGTGACCCAACGATCCTTCCCATTAACAAACATCCCTCCCAGTAACCTTTGTGGAGATGCAGAGGCAAACACGGTCTCCAAATAGCAAAGATTACACACTAACAGTCCTTCCCCCAATCCCACCTGATTGTAAGGACGTGGCCGGCGCCGTTATTGACCATGTATAAATAGAAGCACTGAATTATGCACACTGAAGAAGATTATGGCCAATCCCAGCCGAACTTCTAGTTGATTCTTTGTGCATTTTCACTGACTTCGGTCAATCACGGAATAGCAACCATTGATATGTGCAGTCAGTCTAAGCTAAGCTAAGCTAAGCTAAGCTTCAGTAGATCCACTTTCTAGTAAATGAATGGAGTGAAGAGATCGCGAAAGCTCATCCAATCGTCGATGTCCCCATTGAGCGTTTGCAGTTTGATCTGCGGAAGACGGACGTGGTCAATGATGTTCAATGCTGGCACATCACCAGCTAGGCTGGATTGCTCCAAAACTAAAGGTTTCTGAAGCTCCTTGATCTTGTCCAGAAGGAATGTTTTCACCTCATAATATTGGTCGCTGAACGCCACACGTTCCTTTTCCAGTGACATTTTTTTCTGGATTGTTGTCCTCGTATGCGAAGAGATGCAGTGCAGTATACTGCAATGGCCTAGCTTCGTCAGGCATATAACTACTATGTTAATTTACCCGGAGAAACGAGTAGTTGCACTCCAAAACCTCAAGAAAATTGACCGCAGTAGCGTGACGTCACGCGTCTGAATTCCGATCGATAACAACTCAACAATAATAAGCGGATCAAAGAGGAAAAGATGCAGTGTAGTAGGCAAAGTGTAGACCTATCTTCGCTAGGCATATACTGCATTTATTTACCCGACGAAACAGCAAGTTATATTTATTCAGAAAAGTATCACTACATGCGCTTACATGCAGAAAGTATGCTAATACTTTGTTAGCTATGTCAAACCGAGTGATTTTCTTTAATTCGCAATCGTGAGACGAATTAGCCACAATCATCGATGTCCAGTACAAATCACTGGATTTGATGTCTCCAACAAACGGTGTAATATATCTAAGTTAATATTAATTCTGGAGATCCTCTCTGCAATTCTTAATATCCTTGTTACGATTCACATTTGAACTGCCGAATAAATTTACTAATTGAATCGAATCCTATGCATCTATATATTTGAATCGATTTGAATGGAAACTTTTGGAATTTGAGATGGGATGGAAACAAATGAATTTTCATTCGATATCAACATCTTTCAATAAAATCAGTTTTGATATTCGATACAACAGATTCTACTAGCAGACTAGTTAAAAATTTGATTTTATTCCCATAAACTCATAATGAAATATTTATCGATTTCTACAAATTGAATCGAATGAATCGATTCATTCAATTTAAGATGCTCCAAACATCGATTCAAAATATCGATTAATCGGAATGAAAACTTCAATATTCGAAACATCAATTTAAAATCAGCCATAGCTAGTACGGATGCTGACATTGGGTACCACTCAAATAAACCAAAAAGCAATTGAACAGTTTGAAATGCGTACTTTCCGAATTTCTCGCATTAAACCCTATTTACACACTTAAGCTAAGTATGCTGTTCCGCTCAAGAAAAGTAATAATTTCTGCCCAAGAAATGGTCAAGGAATTTCCTGCAGTGAGCTCCATTTGAATTGACAGTTCTTTTTAACTGCGTACTGCGATCAAAGAAAAATGCTTTTCTTGAACATTTCTTGCAAGAAATTTCCCACGCATCGAGATAGGCGATTACTTTTCTGTTGAAGTGCATACTTCGCTTTATGAAGAAACTATCCACATTTCGCCCTCGTGTACTGCCGTTCTAGGCATATTTGGCCCGCAGCTCACGTACGGTTTACGTAGAACATGGGACAAGTAAGTGAAGAAGAGCAATGTAAGCAGGTTTTAATTCATGAAAGATCCCTTGTAAACATAGATTCGATCGCCAATGTATAAATAACTGATGGATAAACATGATGCCAAATAGACAAATGTAACAAAATTTGATCATAGACAAACATATGAACAAATGTTGTTACATGATCTTTAATTTGATCATATTAAGATTTCAGCAGTTACGCTGTTTTATTTTGTATAACGCTGATAGATAACACTCGCCTATCGATGATACGATACGATACGAATGAATCGATTATACGAATCAAGCGGTTCTGGTGATGGTAATCACATGACAGCCGATAGGGTAAGTATTTCCGATAACTATTACAAATATTCTTAAACTTGTCAACGAATAGTCTTTCGCATATTATTGATATTTTTTGTAAAATGCATAAATGTTTTAATTGTTAATAGTGATTTCTATTTAAAAAACGAATGTATAGGGATTTCTTATGGACAACAAGAAAACTATAGTATTAAATTTTCAATATCAGTATTTTACTGGTACTACCGATATTGATGATTGAAGTAGAACCGTAGAATCGGTATCCAGCAAAAGTAGTCGGAACCGGAATTCTCAATTGACCACCTACTTCATATATGCAACTAACAGAAAGGTGAACGACGAGAAGTGTGCAAGATGTTTTGTCTGTTTGTCTGTGATAAACTCGTGTGAACAGATCATTCCGATCTGTTGATGATTGATTACTTTGTTGATTCGATTGCATAAGATTCAAAACAGGGCTGCCAGATATTCAAGTTAAGCCAATATAGGGATAGTGAATAAGTGTAAATTATATATGAATGTAAGTAAACATTTTTTCAGGCTTTCTTTTGACCGTCAGGCTAAAGTGGCTTTCTCTGCATTTCATAGTATTAGTATCAAACCATTGGATGAGCAAGTTTCAGACTGCGGAAGTGTGCGCAACCTAATGATTTTTAATGTCAAAAAGGTGCAAAATTTTATATAAAACCTTCAATAACTCGAAAAGTATGAGAGATAAAAATATGCTCTTTTGGAGAAAGTTATGCAATTGAACAATTAAAAATTGTACAAAATCATCCAACCAAGTTATGATAAAAAAAAAGTGATTTTTAGGGGCGATCCACGAAAAACTCCACAAATGTACATGAAAATCAAAAGATATGCATATGGTGTCTCCAGCAAAGTTGTTTCTTTCAATATAACCTACAACTTTCCCGAATAAAGTTTATTTTTAAATTCATAAATACGAAAAATAAAATTTCGTTCTCACTTTTGGAATAATTACCAAATTGACACTTTCATAAAATAGCTAGCAGCTTCGGCAGGATTTTTGTCCGGTTTTAAAATTGGAACAATCTTCGCATTTTTCCATTTGTCAGAAAAATGTGCCAACTGAAAACATTTGTTAAATATATGAACCAAGAATGATAAACTACTCTCTGGAAGTTGAATGAGAATGTAAAAAAAATCCAACATGTCCAGAGGCTACCATATTGCTGATTCTTTTAATAACAGTTCTCACTTCTTCCAAATCAGTTCCCCAGGAATTTTTGAAAACGTTCTCTTGATTGAGAATATTTCGAAATTCTGAGTCACTTGATTTTAAAGCAATTCACTCACTAGTGCTGAATTTAAATTGTGCGCGTTTTCAAACTGTACAGCAAGTTATTGGCTATTTCACAATTTGTAAGTAATAACTTGTTTTCCTTAAATGGATTTGCTTAAAATCGTAAATTTTTACAGGGTGATTACTAATTCCTGTCAGTAGAGTAAATGTTCGTAGATAAAAGATGTATGTATGAATTTTAATTTCCGGTATACATCCTGTTATGCACATATATAAAGTTTATTTTGACAAAGTAAAGATTAAATCTTTTCTCATTTACCTTAGTTTTTAGTCATATGTGTTGTTTTAAAGGCATTACCTGGCACGCACGTTTTCCACAAATATGTATTTTTGACTAAACTTCGCTGAAAAAATTGCCTGATTGAAACAGCATGTTACCACAATCTTTTAGACTTACTAGGGAATAGAATGAGACTGATTATGGAAAATTTTAGCGAAAAAAATATGTATTTTTTGGTTAAAAAATATGCTTTTGAATAACGTGCGTGTTAACTGTAATGCTTCTGAAACAATGCTTGTGGCTGGGAATTGTGGTAAAAAAATTAATTTGTTATCTATGTATAGCAAACACAAATGTTATAGATGTCCCAAACTTGATATGCACTGGTAATTAAAATTCATTTAACCATTTTTTTCTATGATTACTTATTTTACTGACAGGATATAGTAATCACCCTGTAAATAACTCAGGTTATTTCAAAAAGGGTCTGAAGCATGTTGATAAATTTCATTATCGAAATGTCTATTTCTTGAATGAGCCAAACCTTTTTGAATTTCCATAATAATATAATTTAAATAGCTGGATCGCGAGTACATTTAAATTGTCTTCTTCTCACGTTTTTAAGACGGATCAAGAGTTTAAGATATGATTAAGATTCGAATTTACTTCACATTTTGGTATTGCTGTACCTTTTAATTCAACAATGGAATATGTTAAAGTATCAAAAGCAATTTCAATATCAAATTTTGTTTGCAAAGAAATGCTAACATTAAGATAACTATCAATGAATGTTTCATATGTATTCCAATCGGCTCGAAAATAATTGAATGTGGAGCTGATAGGGTTGAGAATCGCTTCATGGGATATTTGAAATGGTACATGATGAGAATTCAAATCAGCATAGCTACAAAGGTGGCTAGAATTGGATAAAACCCAATCAATCATAGAAGGGTTTCTAGAAGAGGAAAAACATGTAGGGCTATCAGGGTATTGAATTGAGAAATATCCTGAAGAGCACTCATCAAATAAAATTCTGCCATTAGAATTATTATTATGAAAAAAAATTGAGTCAAATTTTGCAAGTCAGTTTGGAGCAAATTAACTTGCTGTTAAGAGCATTGAAAAGGCAAATAGGCAGCTATGAAATAATATTAACCAAGCCGTGTTTCAACAGAAACACCTAAAGTTTCAAAAACTTTAGTTTCAAATGACGAAAACAGTTGATGTTTTATACGTCTACGAATGATGATTGCAACTCCCCCACATGCCCCATCATTAGGGAAATAAAAAAGTAAGGATCTTTTTTTAGTTTGGATCCAGACTTTAAATATGTTTCAGTAATAACTGCTATATGCACGTTATTAGCTGTAAGAAAATTAAACACCTCGTCCTCTTTACCATTCAAACAACGAGCATTCCAAAATAATTTTTTTAAATTATTATTTATTGGATCCATTAGAAAACGTAATTCAATAACAATTTGAGTAGTAAATTTTACACCGACTTGGACTGCTTCAGTCGTAGTGGTGGCTTTGAACAATGCATCAATCATTAGATTCAATTGTTCAGATAGAAAATTAAAATCAGAGGCAGTAATATGTCACTTGAACTGGGTACATAATCTGATGATTTCCCGTTAGACGAAGAGGTGGAGTAGAAGTTACCTGTGGCGGCAGGGCTTTTTCTATTTGATTTGAAACAATTAGAATGGGTACTCATAGTTGTCGTAACCTTCTGAGGATGTTAAGCATCCTCAGCTAAATCTTCGCAACACGTCCGTTGCTCTCAACATTCACCGATTAACTGACCATTTTTTTCACTGTGATCGTTGCATACGTAGACTTCCAATTCGCTCTCTGTGTGTAATCGTATCGCTCACGCACACACTCTCTCGATCTGTCCTTCACCGAGCGAGAGGCGGTTTCTTTCAATCCAAAGTCTCCACAGATTCAAATAACTCTCCCACTGAAGCCTATTCCTAATGCGTAGTATGCACCTGAAACGTAAAGCGCTCAAGTAAAATTTCTTTTTTTTACCAAAGTAATTTTGACACCTGATCCACTGTCAACGAAGTGTCACTTTTACTTGCGGAATAATTGAGCGGCACATTTTTCCGTAAGGAGAAGTGACAGCTCCATTTGATTTGTACAGCAGGCGTTACCGACGTTATGAAATCAGCTCTACTTCTCAGCAGCGTACAGCCTAAGTAATTTCGGTAGCGGAATCATTCCTTGACCGTTTCTTGTCCTATCCTTTTGCACAGTACTTATGATCAGCGTACCGGCCATAACGCGTGATGCCAAACCGAACGCAGCCCAAAGCGTTATTTTTGAAATGGTCCTAATTTCAAATGATGTTTATCGACATCATTTATTTCAGACCAAATTTAAATTTCTATTTCTTATAGCTTTAATATGATAAAACTGTTAATATTATATACAGCTTTGAATGTATTACCACAATAGTATGAATAGGGGAGGAGTTCAAATTACCTGCTACGATATCGGCAAAGGATATTCCTTGGGTAGATACATTCGAAATTAAAGGATTCAAAAGGCTATCCGACAGGTTAAAATTAGTTCGTGGATGAGCATGATTATAATCTTCCTGATTGGTATGATTCTTGATCAAGCGATCGTTAACCGAAAAATGAGCATTGTTCGATGCTCTACCAGACAAAATCTGGAAACGACCGTTATCGTAAATATTACTGTTCATCTGCCTGGCACGAGCCTCGATGACTCGCCTACGCGAAGGGCAAGCCCAAAAGTTAGAATTATGGTTGCCCCCGCAATTTGCGCATATGAACTTATCGGTATCTTCCTTCACAGGACAGACGTCCTTAGTGTGAGATGAACCTCCGCAAATCATGCATTTAGCATCCATGCGGAAATGTTTTATTCCATGACCCCACTTTTGGCACCGACGGCACTGAGTGGGGTTCTGGTAATTTCCTCCAGGTTTCTGGAAATGTCCCCATGTCACAGGGACATCGAACATAAGTCTTGCTTTTTCTAGAGCTTTAATATTATTTAGATCTTTTTTGTTAAAGTGAATTGAATAATATTATAGAGAAAGCCCTTTCCGACCAATGCCAGATTGGGTTCTCTTTTTCATAATGATTACTTGGACTGGGGAAAATCCAAGTAAATCATTTATTCCATTTTTGATATTTTCAGGTGAT
Source organism: Aedes aegypti (assembly GCF_002204515.2). Lineage (NCBI taxonomy): Eukaryota > Metazoa > Arthropoda > Insecta > Diptera > Culicidae > Aedes > Aedes aegypti. The sequence goes on along the minus strand of NC_035109.1, from coordinate 99,179,914 downwards.
TTATAGTCACTTGAGAGACCTTTCAAGACAACTTTGAACAAGCGTTGAGTTCTGTCGTCATTATTAAAAAAATGTGCTTCTTCTCTTCAAGATGTTTGAGAAGAAGTTCGCGATCTTTAAGAGCTTCCGGCAAAACGCGACAGTCTCCTTTCTTTGCGATTTGGAAGGAAACCATGATTACTTGAATCAAAGAGCCTGGGCTAGATACTGCTTCGATTTGGTGTTCGGAAAATTTGTCTAGAGCATTGAACTGATTGCTAATTTCGATGCAATCATCAACCTTATCCATTTCACCCTTGGAAGAAAGCGCGCATTCCAGAGAAACGTCATTTCTTCCATTTTTACCACGTTAGATGACAGTTTTAACAAGGATCCACAAACCAAAAATGCTTCAAAAATCCCACTCTCAGATAACCGCCCTATCTAGATCGGAAACATTTCCAGCATCCGTGGTTTGTTACGTGATAGAATGAAACGACTGACGGCAAGCAAAAAGAATCCCCACCAAAAACAACCGTTCCAGTAGAATGTTTCCCAATTCATCAGTCGGATTCTGGCCTTGTTCCTGCATGTTGGTCCCACCATCGCCGGTTGAGTATAGAATTGGCAATCGATCAGCTGAAACCTTATCTGGGTGGCCATCCATCGCAGATTTGGAGCACGTGGAAGGATGGAATGTTCTGGCTTAGAAAAAAAAACTAGTCAACATTCTTCAACTCTCTCCCGAAGCATCCTCCGATTCTGGTTAATTTTTCATGTGATCCGATTTCAGATGTCAATCCATTTGATAAAAGAGCTTCGCGTTGTCAAAGTTGGTTTTTCATTTTATATTTGATTCGATTTTTTTTTTCGAAGGGAAATGTTCCTGAGCTCAAGCGGAAACTATAAAAGGCAGAGCTCAAATCACACAAAAAGTTCCATCCCGGGGAGGCTTCTCTGCGTGACAAAATGCCACCGAAATGTACGCCTCTCGGTTTGATTCCGCGCTCCGCCAGCAAACATCACGAGCAATTTATATTCATACGACGGGCGACGTCATAAATCATTACCACTTTCGGTTGGCTTTCCTATTCAGCGATTGCTTTTTGCAATAATTTGAGCGGGAAATCTTCTTTTTTTCTCGCATCCAGCCTCTCTGAAGGTACAGGGACTGGGAGTTGAAATGGAACATGCTGTAGAAGTGCAGTCCAAGCTCGAAAAAAATGTGGTTTTAATAATATTGTAGGAAACTTTTCATAGAAAAAAAAAACTATTCGGACGTATTGCATGTGCAAATGTTGCAAATCTGCCCTGAACAAACGCAGTAACGCAAAGGGATCTGTCGGACAAGGCGAGATTCTCATGGGTCACTCAAGTGGTCACTCAAACAGATTACCCATACCGAAGATTAACGTAGCGCAGAAATCGGGAGTAGTTAGTTGTCCACTGCTATAGCTCGCGATTGGTCAGTAGAATGTGAGCCTTCGCACGATTTTCGGATAGATAATAAACATAAATTTAGTTTAAGTACAATAATGTGTCTTTCAGTAAGTTGTGTTTGATGTAGAGTGTGTGTTGTGTAATTAGTGACCAGAAGGAACAGTAGCAAGAGGATAGTTACCCGGAACGCTCCTTGCATTCGCGAAACTACTATGGCCAAACTAGCCCCCTATTTGAAGGTATCCCAACAAGAACTAGTCCTTCGAATCGGATTCTATCGACCGGTGATTCGTTGGTTTGGACCTGTAAGCTAATTCCGCCATCGCGCAAGGGCCTGGGAAGCTTGTACTAGCTAAAAGAGCGCGCGCCATCATCAAGGCCCATTATTGTCACCTGAAAGGATCTTCGTCGTCATAGAACATCTTTATACAGCATAAAGGATATGCACCATTGCAAGACACGGTAAATACGTAGATTGCCATTACTACTGGCTGACTCGACTACAAAGCTTTGTCCCATTGGTCAACTGCGCCATTTCGAGAATCTGGACGATATCTGATTATTATTCAACTTAAGGATCAATAGGCAGGAGGTGTTACTGAGCCTAAGCTACGTAGAAGCTATCGGCATCGAATTCGGATGCCTTTCAATAAATCTTGAACCTTCAGGACTATGTTGACGGCCTTAGTGCTGTTCTACCACTGGTCAGGTAGGTTAGAATACGTATATATCTGGCCGAAGCCCAATTTCAGTATTCTAACACCACCACTTCGATCTGGATTTTATCTCTCCATGGACTTACTTCAACCAACGACCGTTGTGCAAACCGATGTACGAGCGAATTGATCGATCACTGTAGGACTTATGGTGATTATTCGTGGCCACAATCTGGTGAACGACCGCTAAACGAGATTGGAGGAAGCTAGTGACATCGACGACACCATTCGAGCTTGGGCAACGCTGTATAGTTCTGCCGGTCAGGTAAACTTACTTTGAATATGTGCCCGAAGCTGGTTCATGTTGATGCTCCATAACAATCAATTTAACCCTTTTCGACGAAATTTGGCTCGAATTTCTTACGGGTGCAAGCCCTATATCCGAAGCTGGTTCATTTTGATGGTCCACAACAATAAATTATGTCCTTCTTGACAAAGTTTGGCTTTGATTTCATACGGACGCAAGCCCTATACTCAAATGCCCGAAGCTTTGAAGTACTTTTGGCGCCATCTTCAGGTGAGACTAAGAGTATATGTCCTGCTGTGGTAGGCCCCCCTATAGATACTTCATTTGTCTTTTCTCCTCTGATTGCTTGCTCGACGAGTACATTTCCCACTGTAGCAAACATCTACCACCTCGACATTCACATTTTTCTACACGACCATCAAAAGCCAAAGCAAACCATGACCGTTCAAAACAAAAAAAAAATCACGGCTCCTCAAAACTGTAATCTTTTTCTTCCCAACGTTTTTTCAAACCCGAAAGTGAAATGACTCGAGCTCAGTGGTGACGCGATTTTTCCGGTTTTCGGGGTTTTGCATTTTTGCTCGATAAAGGCAGCATGAAATTGAACTTGTTTATATGTATCGCTACGGAATGATTGTGCTCTTGCTATTAGCGCTAATAGATTTCAATTAGTTGAAAACAAAAGCGAAATATTAGCGATTGAATTAATTAACATTTTTTTCAATCATTCACCTCGAGATGGCTGCCCGAAAACGATCATAGTGGAGAGACAAAAACATTCAAGCAGTGTGTGAACCGTTGGCAGTGCAACACCTGATGGTATTGATGCTGCTGCTGCTTTGTGTTTTGGTTGACTGGTAGAATCGATGAACTGTGGTAAATAGTGGTCACAGTTCCCAAGCCTGTTTCGACACGAATTCAAATTGCATTGTTGTGATCGAATACGAATGGGTGCGAATCTGGCTGCTGGCGTAACCTCTACTTGCATACTCCATCCGCTTTTTTCTACGGTATTGTTGTCACTGGGTCAATTTTGAGTCTAACGTTACTACATTACGCAAATACGTGGAAGGCTACCGCTGGATTTAGTTCTTGTACTCGATCAGCTTCGGGAGTGATACTGTTTTCTCTCACAGGTGAGGGGAGAAGGGACGAAAGACCTTCGGATTAAAATCCCTCTGTAACAACAACAGGATTCGGTTCATTTTATTTACACTTTCGAGCTAGTAAGAGCTTCTCGTGGTAAACACAGTATAGCTAGTAATATTTCTTAATATGCTATAATCTCTTAATTCATCTCGCAGCATCATACAATATCTGATTTATCACGAATAATCGACAATACGACAATTTGAGGATGGTCCGAGAACGCTGCTGTAGTGCCGTTGGGATGCAATAACAGCATAATGCTCATCTTATACATCCCTTGCCAAGACATCAATTTCATATAGCCTATTTCTCAGATTAACGCAATAGACAACATGCAGAAAAATCAATTCAGATCAATATTTGCTCATTACAATTGGTCAAGAAACAGTTTATTGAACAGTATTTAAAATCTGTCGCAATTTTAATACATTTTCCAATTTCCGTACTCGAGAATTTTGGAAGCGGGGGCCATGACTGGTCCTGGCTGGAAATATTCGTGGGGAGAAACTCGACCCTTTGCTGCAGGAATTTCATTAACAACTCTTTGGTAAAGCAGAAATTTTCCGAGGAAAGTTCTGCTAAAAGTGAACTTTTTCAAAACAACTCTTATTGATTGGAATATTTATCAACAACTCTTTGTTAAGTAAAATCATCCTTAATAACACAGTGCGCATCGTACCTTCGTGCTGTGCGTACACGAATTCTCTCTGCTCTTGGAAGTTTTCTTAAAAACTACCTAAAGCAATAAAACAGTACTTTTCAGTGCTACAACAACAGTACTTTTCAGTGCTAAAATTAAAAACGGTACTTTTCAGTGCTACTAAAACAGTACTTTTCAGTGCTATTTTTTCTACTATTGATCCCTTTACGATCCTTGTTTGGACCCGTGCCTTCGATTTTTCGTTGGACCCGTTGGCGAAAGCTAGCGGTGGTAATCCTTCTTGGACACCGTCTTGGGAAAAAAAACCTTTCGAAGGTCACGTCTTCTTTCGTTTATTAATTAAACATGGTATCAACAACAAACAAAAGGAAGGGTGATTCTCTGAATTCACTACTTCCTTCCAAAAAAGTGGGTTTTAAAACTGTCACTACACGTGGCAAGAATGGAAGAAAGGACGCTTCCCCAGAATGCGAAGTTTCTTCCAAGGGTGAAATGAATAATTGTATCGAAATGAGCAATCAGTTCGATGCTCTAGACAAATTTTCCGAACACCAAATCGAAGCAGCCTCTAGCCCAGGCTCTTTGATTCAAGTGAGGAAGCAAAGAGTGCCGCCTATCGTGGTCAGTTGTTCCGAATTTGGGGGATTTAGGCAGGAGATCTTGAACTCCATTAGGGGAATCAAGGTTTCCTTCCAAATCGCAAAGAAAGGAGACTGTCGCGTTTTGCCGGAAACTCTTAAAGATCGTGAGCTTCTTCTCAAACATCTTGAAGAGAAGAAGCACAAATTTTTTACTTATGACGACAAAACTGAACGTTTGTTCAAAGTTGTCTTGAAAGGTCTCTCAAGTGACTATAAATCACCTGAAGAGATCAAAAATGAAATAAATGATTTACTTGGATTTTCCCCAGTCCAAGTAATCATTATGAAAAAGAGAACCCAATCTGGCATTGTTCGGAAAGGGCTTTCTCAAGAATTTTATTTAGTTCACTTTAACAAAAAAGAACTAAATAATATTAAAGCTTTAGAAAAAGCAAAACTTTTGTTTGATGTCCGTGTGACATGGGAACATTTCCAGAAACCTGGAGGAAATTACCAGAACCCCACTCAGTGCCGTCGGTGCCAAAAGTGGGGTCATGGTACAAAAAATTGTCGCATGGATGCTAAATGCATGATTTGCGGAGGTTCTTCTCACGCCAAAGACGTCTGTCCAGTGAAGGAAGATACCACCAAATTCATATGTTGTAATTGCGGGGCTAACCATAAGTCCAATTTTTGGAATTGTCCTTCACGCAAAAAGGTCATTGAGGCTCGTGCCAGGCAGATGAAAGATAATATCCGTTACGATAACGGTCGTTTCCGGAATTTGCCTGGTAGAGTATCGAACAATGCTCATTTTTCAGTTAACGATCGCTTGATCATGAATCATACCCATCAGGAAGATCATAATCATGCTCATTCACAAACAAATTTTAATCCGTCGGGTAGCCGTTCGAATCTTTCAATTTCGAATGTATCTACCCACGGTAAATCCTTTGCCGATATCGTAGCAGGAAATTCGAACTCCTCCCCTGTTCGATCCATGGGTACCGATTCTTCTTGTTTCAAATCAAATGGAAAAAACCCTACCGCCACAGGTAACTCCACTTCTTCGTCTACCGGAAATTCCAATGGGAAATCACATGACATGTCTGCCTCTGATTTTAATTTTCTAACTGAACAATTGAATCTAATGATTGATGCAATGTTCAAAGCCACCACTATGACTGAAGCAGTCCAAGTAGGTGTAAAATTTACAAATCAAATTGTTATTGGATTACGTTTTTCTAATGGATCCAAATAATAATTTAAATATTTTAAATTGGAATGCTCGTTCTCTGAATGGTAAAGAGGACGAGCTGCTTAATTTTCTTACGGTCAATAACGTGCATATAGCAGTTATTACCGAAACGTATTTAAAACCTGGATCTAAACTCAAAAGAGATCCTAACTTTTTTGTTTATCGTAATGATCGACTTGATGGGGCATGTGGGGGAGTTGCAATCATCATTCATAGGCTTATAAAACATCAACTGTTTTCATCATTTGAAACTAAAGTTTTTGAAACTTTAGGTGTTTCTGTTGAAACACAGTTTGGTAAATATACTTTCATAGCTGCCTATTTGCCTTTTCAATGCTCTGGACAGCAAGTTAATTTGCTCCAAACTGACTTGCATAAATTGACTCGCAATAAGTCAAAATTTTTTGTCATTGGTGACTTTAATGCCAAACATCGGTCATGGAATAATTCTCAAAGTAATTCCAACGGCAGAATTTTATTTGATGAGTGCTCTTCAGGATATTTCTCAATTCAATACCCTGATAGCCCTACATGTTTTTCCTCTTCTAGAAATCCATCTACGATTGATTTGGTCTTAACCGACTCTAGTCATCTTTGTAGCCAACTGATTACTCATGCTGATTTTGATTCTGATCATGTCCCTGTTACATTTCAAATATCCCAAGAAGCGATTCTCAATCCTATCAGCTCCACTTTCAATTATTTACGAGCCGACTGGAATATATATGAAACGTATGTTGATTCCAATCTTGATGTTAACATTTCTTTAGAAACTAAACTTGATATTGACAATGCTCTTGAAACTTTAACAAATTCCATTGTTGAAGCCCGGAGCATTGCAATTCCAAAATGTGAAGTAAAATTTGAATCCGTGTTTATAGACGATGATCTTAAACTCTTGATCCGTCTTAAAAACGTGAGGAGAAGGCAATTTCAACGCACTCGCGATCCTGCTATGAAAATTATATGGCAGGATTAGCAGAAAGAAATCAAGAAACGTTTTGCTCAATTAAGAAACAAAAATTTTGAAAATAAAATTTCTCAATTGGACCCTGGCTCTAAGCCCTTTTGGAAATTATCGAAAATCTTGAAAAAACCTCAGAAGCCACTACCGGCATTGAAAGAGGAAAACAAATTATTACTAACTAATTGCGAAAAAGCTCAAAAACTTGCTATGCAGTTTGAAAGTGCGCACAATTTTAATTTAGGACTTACTAGTCCAATTGAAAATGAAGTTACTCAGGAGTTCGAAAATATTCTCAATCAAGAGAACGTTTTCGAAAATGCCTGGGAGACTGATTTGGAAGAAGTGAGAACTATTATTAAAAAATTCAAAAACATGAAAGCTCCTGGCGATGATGGAATTTTTTACATCCTCATCAAGAAACTTCCAGAAAGTAGCTTATCATTTTTAGTTGATATATTTAACAAATGTTTTCAATTAACATATTTTCCTGACAAATGGAAAAATGCTAAGGTTGTTCCAATTTTAAAACCAGACAAAAATCCTGCAGAAGCTTCTAGCTATCGTCCAATCAATTTGCTATCCTCCATCAGTAAACTTTTTGAAAGGGTTATTTTGAACAGAATGATGGCCCACATCAACGAAAATTCAATTTTTGACAATGAACAGTTCGGATTCCGCCATGGACATTCGACCACTCATCAACTTTTACGTGTAACAAATTTGATCCGTTCCAACAAATCTGAAGGCTATTCTACTGGTCTTGCTCTTCTAGACATAGAAAAAGCATTCGACAGTGTTTGGCATGAAGGTTTGATTGTAAAATTAAAAAACTTTAATTTTCCAACATACATTGTTAGAATAATTCAAAGTTATCTGTCAAATCGTACACTTCAGGTTAATTATCAGAACTCCAGATCTGAAAGACTTCCTGTAAGAGCTGGTGTTCCTCAAGGCAGCATTTTGGGACCAATATTATACAATATTTTCACATCTGACTTACCTGAGCTACCTCAGGGATGTCAAAAATCTTTGTTTGCGGATGACACAGGCCTCTCCGCCAAAGGTCGAAGCCTGCGTGTCATCTGTAGTCGATTGCAAAAAAGTTTGGATATTTTTTCTTCATACTTGCAAAAATGGAAGATTTCTCCTAATGCTTCCAAAACTCAACTAATAATATTCCCACATAAACCAAAAGCTCTTTATTTGAAACCTTCAAGTAGACATGTTGTCACGCTGAGAGGGGTTCCAATAAATTGGTCAGATGAAGTTAAGTATCTAGGGCTCATGCTAGATAAGAATTTAACTTTCAAAAATCACATTGAGGGCATTCAAGCCAAATGTAATAAATATGTAAAATGTCTCTATCCCCTTATTAATAGAAAATCAAAACTTTGTCTTAAGAACAAGCTGTTGATATTCAAACAAATTTTCAGGCCAGCCATGTTGTATGCTGTACCAATATGGACTAGCTGTTGTAATACCAGGAAGAAAGCTCTGCAGAGAATTCAAAATAAAATTTTGAAAATAATTCTGAGGCTTCCTCCCTGGTATAGTACCAATGAGTTACATAGAATATCCAATGTTGAAACATTGGAACAAATGTCAAATGCAATCATTAATAATTTCAGGCAAAAATCGTTACAATCTTCTATTGCCACGATAAATGCGTTATATGTTTAGGTTAAGTTAGGTTAAGTATATTAAAAAGGTTTTTTTTTTCTCTTATAAGCAGGTGAAATCAACTCACCTGTAAAAAAACTGAACTGCTACGGCAAATGAAATGTAATATGTTGTTAACAAAATGTTAATTAAATCTTAAATTTGTTTTACCAAATTAGGATGATAGTGTTGTCAAATAACACAGAACACCTAGATATAAGAAATGAATGTAATGTTTAGAATGATACTAATAAAGAAAAAAAAAAAAAAAAAAAAAAAAAATTTAATAACTCTTTGCTCCATCGCTAAACCAAACCATTTCATTGACTTCATCAAGTACAAGAATATGAATGCCGTAAAACGGGGTAACTTCAATAATGCGGGTAACTTTAATAATGCGTAATCCACCGCATACTAAACGAAATATCTTAATTTCTGTTAATCAGTTAAGCAAAACGAATGCAAAACTAAAGAATATTAGTATGACACTTCATGTAAGAGCGGTTTTCATTTGAATCAAGAACATTTTAGGCTTTTTATACGAATTTAAAAAAATTACACAATTTTAACATTTTCGAAACGCTTACAAACAATCTGTTCTACGATCCCTATTTGATGTAGTTTTGAATAGTTGGCCACTTATCTTTGATAGCCTAGTTATCATAGAACTTGAATACGGTCTCAAATCTCTTAGCGAAAAGCATTTTCACAAACTGGGACCATTTTTGTAATCTAAGTCAGAGATTTCCATATAACGTTAAACGCCTAGAGGTATGCAATGCCCTACAAATGTTCGTAATTCAATCAATTTTGTTCGAATCATACTCCATTATCAAAGTTACCCCAAAACAGAAAACCAACTTTCGATTATATAAAAAATTATATATCCAATCAAAATAAATCTTTTGCCAATTTATCGACTGTAATCGATAGCTAGGATGCCAGTACTTGTTTTAAAAATATAAATTGTAAATCTTTGAAACAGCATGCAAAAATATTCAAGTTTTCTTCGAAAAAACTATCAAAGTTACCCCGTTTTACGGTGGTAAGAAAAGGCAGATGGTGTATATTTCGCTGGCGTTACTTTCCAACAGGTCGCCGGTTGGCGCTGACTATTAATCCGTCTACTGAATGATTTTCAGTTGTTGCTTTTGCTTCGTTGCTCTCTGGTTCCATTCGCTACTCGCACACTGCTGTGGCTTTCACGCGCTCTTCTTTGCTGCTCCGCTGCTTGATCCGTTCGTTATGCCGTTCGATTTGTGAATGAGCTGGGAGCTTGACTTTTTTTTTACTTTAAATTTTCTTTATTCAGATGTTTTTGGTTTTGTTACAATAATTTTTACAAGTTAAGTGTTTCAACTGTACAACAGTTATTCATCTTCGTTAAATTTTGTTCTTACAAGTTAGTTTTCAATTGTTCGATAACGTTTTACATTTTGTACATTGGTACGTATTTGTTATTTTTTTTTCTCTAACACTAAATCCTAAACCTATCTCAAGAACCTAAACCTATGGGTATAACATTCGGATGTTTTCAAATTCTGATGTTCGTGCTTTTCTCTCATGTCTCTCAGCAATTTCGGCCATTCTCGCATCGATGGGTTCAATGTTGGCCAACCGATGGACTTCGGTGGTTCGTGTCCTTGCAGATCATTTTTAAGTACCGTAAAACGGGGTAACTTTGATAGTTATTTCGAAGAAAACTTGAATATTTATGCATGCTGTTTTAAAGAATAATAATTTATATTTTTAAAACAAGTACTGGCATCCTACCTATCGATTGCTGTTGATAGATTGCCAAATGATTTATTTTTAATGGATGTATATTTTTTCATATAATCGAAAGTCGGCTTTCTGTTTTGGGGTAAATTTGATAATGGAGTATGCATCGAACAAAATTGAATGAATTACGAACATTTGTAGGGCATTGCATACCTATAGGCGTTTAACGTTATATGGAATTTTCTGACTTAGATTACAAAAATGGTCCCAGTTTGTGAAAATGCTTTTCGCTAAGAGATTTGAGACCGTAATCAAGTTCTATGATAACTAGGCTGCCAAATATAAGTGGCCAACTATTCAAAAGTACATCAAATAGTGATCGTAGAACAGATTGTTTGTAAGCGTTTCAAAAATGCTAAAATTGTGTCAATTTTTAATATTCGTGTAAAAAGCCTCAAATGGTCTCGATTCAAATGAAAACAGCGTTTATATGGAGTATCATACTAATATTCTTCAGTTTTGCATTCGTTTTGCTTAACTGATTAACAGAAATTATGATATTTCGTTTAGTATGTGGTGGGTTGCGCACTATCAAAGTTACCCGCATTATCAAAGATACCCCGTTTTACGGTACTTATTTTGGAGTACCTGGATTTTTTTCCTGTGCGTTTTTGCGCAACCGTGACACACCGGGGACCCATACACCAGCATAGGGGCAACGATTTGCTTGTACACCGCCAGCTTGTTGGTAGTGGACATCTTGGATCGGCGATTTATTAGCGGATAGAGCTGTTTCAATATCATGGTCCCTTTTGCCACTCGATCGGTAACGTGCATTCCGACAGCTGTTTACTGTCGAGGGTAAGTCCGATATACTGGACGTCGGCAGACCACTCGATTTCGACGCCTTGCACCCTGATTTTGGTCGTAGGTTTCAGGCGGTCAGAGTTGCGGTGCGGGAACACGATGGCCTGCGTTTTGGAACCGTTGACGCGTATTTTCCAGTCGGTAAGGTATTGGATGTAAATGTCCAGTCCGCTCTGGAGTTTGGATACGAGGGACCGCATGACACGCCCAACATACCTGATCGCGGAGTCGTCGGCGAACAGGGACAGTGTACCTCCACCTGGCAGGGGTGGAACGTCTGACGTGTACACGTTGTATAGTAATGGCCGTTGTATAGTGAATGCTGCCCTGGGGGACGCCAGCGGTGACCGGGTACGGGTCCACTCGAGTGCTGCCTATGCAGACTTGGGATGATCTACCATCGAGGTAGTCGGAGATGGTCTTCACCAGGTATACTGGGTAGTTATACCGGAGCAACTTGTGGACCAGACCGTCGTGCCACACGTTGTCGAATGCTTTCTCCACGTCAAAGAGTGCCATGACGGTTGTCTTTGAGACAGCCTTTGCCCTGCCGATGGAGTTCGTCACCGTTTGGAGTTGGTGGACCGTCGAGTGTCCCCGCCGGAATCCAAATTGTTCGTCCGGGAGGATGTTGTTCAGCTCGGTGTGGGACAGGAGTCTGGTGTTGATCACCCTCTCAAAAAGTTTGCTGATAGCGGAGAGCAGGCTTATCGGGCGGTAGCTCGTTGGGCTGGTAGGGTCCTTTCCAGGCTTGGCGATGGGCACTACCTTCGATCGCTTCCAGGCGGCCGGGAAGTATCCAGTCTCCAAACAGCGGTTGAACACGTTGGCAAGGAGTGTGCGGGCTTTGGGTCCTAGGTTTTTCAGTACGATGTTGAAGACTCCGTCGAATCCCGGGGCCTTCATATTGCGGGTGGATTTAATCACACCAGATAGCTCATCCAGTGTGACTTTCTGATCGTCTGGCAGATCGCATGGTGAGTGGGCGAGCTGGAAAACGCTTTCGAATACCGATTCCTCCATCGGGCTAACGATATCACGACCCAGATTGTGCGAGGCCATGAAATGCTGGGAGAGAGAACTTGCTTTCTCCTCGGAAGTTAGGTGCACTTTGATATCACCTGGACTTCTGAGGGGTGGAATGGGTTTAGGTTTATTTTTAAGAACCTTTGCTAGGCGCCAGAAGAGCTTCGAGTAATTGGGTAAAGCCCTGATTTCTCGCTGAAACTGCCTGTTTCTGGTCTTCTCCACGCGAATGGCAATGATCTTATTTAGTTTTTTGAATAATACTTTTCTATTTGAATTTTTCGTGCGCTGGAACTGCCGTCTAACGGCGTTCCTAAGGGACATAATTCTTTTGGTTTCTACGTCAAGATTTGCGAACTTACGTGTCATCGGGGACGTCGGGATGAACCTCTGTTCCGCCTCGGCGATGTCGTCCGTTAGGCAGCGTAGTACGGCGTCGATTTCATCCACCGACTCCATTGGAGGGTCCTCAGGAACACGGTCCTCGATGTATCGCTGCAGCTGGGGCCAGTTCGCTCGATGATAGTTGCGACGCTGGGATTGTTGGCACTGATTAATTGAGTGGTCCAATTCAAACACCACTGGGAGGTGGTCCGACGACAGGTCAGCCACGGAGCGGAGGGGAGAGCAGTTGTCCGCAACGTTGGTGAGAACGATGTCCAGGGTCGATCCTACGCCGGCCGGCGAGAATAAAGACGGCGAATCGGGATGGAGAACGACATAATGCCCGACTTGGAGGTCATCAGCCAACACTGTGCCGTTCTTGTTGTTCCTGGAGTTGCCCCATAGAGCGTGCCGGGCATTCAGGTCACCGACGATGATATATCGTTGCTTCCGCCGGGTCAGCTTCTGGATGTCGCTCTTGAAGCGTGCTATGGAGCCGTCGGAGTCTCTGCACTGGGTGGGACAGTAGGCAGCGATGATGATGATGGGGCCGTCGGATGACATCAGTTCGATGCCGACAGCTTCGATGCACGATAGCCGGAAGTCTGGGAGCAGCCGGTATTGGAGGCCTCTTCTGGTTGCGATAGCCACGCCACCACCTTGCTGATGGCTTATCCGGTCGAGTCGGACGATGGTATGATGAGGGAGGGTGAAGTTCTTGTGCGGTTCAAGGTGTGTCTCCGAGAGGCACGCTACGTCGATTTCGTTGAACTGCAGGAAATCAATAATTTCCGGCTGTTTTTGCGCCACAGAGCGGGCGTTCCAATTAAGGAGCTTTAGGCTGAACATTGCAACGCATGAAGAACTGCATCATTTGCATGAGCATTTTCTGCATCTCTGTCACCAGTGATGTCAATTGGTTCAGCACTTGCGTCATGCCATCCGGGGGCGGCGGGGGCGAATGCCCTTGTTGAAACGACGAATTTGGCGGACCGGCTCCAGGTGCGCTAGCCCAGAAACCAGGAGGAGGTCCAGTGTTGCTTTTCCGCTGGGATTCAGGGACCGGGATGGTTCCTTTGGGTGGTGCTAACTCCGGGAAGTTGCTGAGGTCGATGGTTTCTTGCTTCTTCGGGCGATGGTTTCGTTGGTTCACTTGCCGCCGGAACTGGATAAATTCAGCTCGCTTCGGACAGGCGCGGCTTGTTGATGAGTGTCCTTGGCCGTAGTTCACGCAGGTGGGCTTCGGTTCCTCGGTCGCGCAGTCGGCCGTGGCGTGATTGTTCCCGCAGTTGGAGCAGCGGCTTTGGATGTGGCAATTTTTGGCCCCATGGCCAAAATTTAAGCAGTTTGAGCACTGCGTAACTTCCCGGTAGGTCGGTTTGTATCGTTCCCACTGGACGACGTGGTAGAACAGGGCACGGATGTCCTGTAGTTCCTTCAGCGACGTGGAGCCCTTGGGGAAGTGGACCAGGTACAGCTGGTCGCGGTACCTCTTGTTGGAGTCGTGGCGCCTGATTTTGAAAATCTTCGCCGGCTTGAGACCTGCTTCCTGTAGCTCTGCTTCCAGTTTGTGAGCTGGGAGCAGAACAACCAGTGGTTTTATTTGCTCGAGCTCCGTTCACCGATGGCGAGTGGTGGGGTTCTCGCTTGGTTGTTTCGTCACTCCGTTCGCTACTCGCACGCGATTGGTTATTGCTGTCGCACTATTTTCGTTGATGGTGTGATTCTTCGCTGAGAAAAAAAACTGCAACTCTTTTGATTTTTCATACAAAATGACCAACTTTGATAAACTATATCTCAGTTATTTATGGACCGATTTGAATGAAATTTTCAAAGAATATCAGACATAACTTGAATTTTAACATATATTATTGAGTGATTTTTCCAATCACACGTTGAAAAGCAGTAACGGTTTGACTAAAGTGAATTTTTTGACGATTTATTATAATTGACATAACTAAACATATTGAAGGAATAGCTTCATGGTATCTTTAGCAAAGTTGTAGATTTTGACGAGATGAATAAGTTTGCTGAAAACAGTTTTTGTGTAAGGCTATCAGATTTTAAGATAAAATGTTTTGAATTTTTCGTCGAAAATTACAGTTTAGTCAAACCGTTATTACTTATAAACTTGTAATTGGAAAAAATATTCAAAAATATATGTTAAAACTCAAGTTACATCTGATGTTCTGTGAAAGTTTCATTCGAAAATATTTCCATAAATAACTGAGATCTAACTTACCAATGTTGGTCATTTTGTATGGAAAATTGAAAAAGTTTCAAATGCATGTGAATAAGTTGGGGCCTTCCTTAGCCGAGTGGTTAGAGTCCGCGGCTACAAAGCAAAGCCATGCTGAAGGTGTCTGGGTTCGATTTCCGGTCGGTTCAGGATCTTTTCGTAATGGAAATTTTCTTGACTTCCCTGGGCATAGAGTATAATCGAACCTGCCACACGATATACGAATACAAAAATGGAAACTTTGGCAAAGAAAGCTCTCAGTTAATAACTGTGGAAGTGTCATAAGAACACTAAGCTGAGAAGCAGGCTCTGTCCCAGTGAGGACGTTAATGCCAAGAAGAAGAAAAAGAAGAATAAGAAGATGTGAATAAGTTCTCTGTTTATTCGACGAACCAGCTAAATATTTCATGGGTGCACAACAGCAACAGGGTAGCGGATCACAGGGATTAAGTTGAAATCTGGAAACGTAGTTCAATTTTGAAATCTTGAGCGATTTCACAAACCAGATTCTGGATTAACAGCTCAGCAGTCTTCTAGCAGCGAGGTACTTCTCGCTAAGCAAGAGCTCTTACCAGCTCGAAAGCGGAAATGGAATGAAACTGAATCCAACGAAGGCAGCATGTTTTATAACCTTGGAATAGCAGATGATGCTCCTCCCTTTTGTGCTCTTCGCCTTCTGATCGGCCAATCTGGGAAATGGGTATGTGCTAATAATGTGTTGGGCTTGGAATTACTTGAAAATTGTGGAGAATACTAATACGTGAGAAATTGGTCGAACATGAATTGCTGGAAGGGTTGAAATTAACTAAATATTCAATACGAGCTATTGATAATCAATAGTTTTCATTATTATGACGGTAAATTTCGGATCCATGGGTGCCAAAATTATTACAATTGTTCAATGAGAATGTCTTATCAAACGCATTCTAAATATGTCGCAATTTTGTTACATGGGATAATTTTCCTAATCAAAGTGTTCCCATAAAATATGGAACATATAAGGCGCTGTTGGAAAAGCCACTCTTTTTAACAATTGTTGTGAAATGTTGACCACTCACCCCGACGGCACTGCAGCAGCGTCCGCGAGTACAATCTAAAATGGTTGAGTCATAAATTATTCATGTCAAATGAAATTTTGTATGAAGCCGTGAAATTGATTAAGGAATATTAGAAGTTATAAATAAAGTCGGAAATATTTCTCTTTTAACTCTTTTCCACAAATTTGATGGCTCTGAAAAGAACCGATGGCTTTGTTAGCTTCGATGTTGTTACGGATAAATAACACTGCTCGGACCAACAAAACTCAGGGGGCTTCTGGTACTTGCTCCTAACGGGATTGCTTCTTGACCACCAATGATGATTTCATCACGAGTCGAAATTTTGAAGCGCGGGTCAACAGCTCCTCGGCCGATGAAATTTGCGGCGGCGATGACGATGGCTGGGTGAACGCAAACAAGCGGTGAACTACAAAGCGAGAATGACTCGCCCGACCGTGTTCACTGTTCGACCGCAAATTCACCTGTGGACTGCTTCCTCTTCTTTTTCTAGGCGGCGGCAGCGGTGATGGCTTTAGCTTCGGACGGCATCTTCTCTCGCTCGCTCGACAGTTTGATTTGAGCGAAGCAAGACAAACGGGGGCGTCCTTCAAAATCGATGTCTGTGCCTGAGAAGCACGCCCGGTCAGAGCAAGCCGATCTGTCGCCTGCTGTGATGCCGTCAAATTTTCTCTAGCCACCCCTATTTATAGATTTGCTTGAAATCAACGTTCTATTTTGAAACAGTTATTAAACTATTTGGACAGGTATGTGGGTAAGTAAACGACATGAAGCTTTGATGTCTTATCTTTCGATTGAGGTGCTAATCAAGAAATTTTGTTAAGCCAGCGTTAACCAGGTTTTAACATTCCAATTTCACTCCTGTATAGAGAAGAAAGACGTACTTCTACGTCAAAAAATGCATTTCCTATACATATATGATCACTTCTATAAGAAAGCAATATTATTTGTTGATAATATTTTGTATACAATATTATTTGAAAACATTTACGAAATGCTCGAAAAATCACGTTACTTTTACTGACATTTTTTTTAATTTTCATGTTTTCCAACTTTTATTACAACCCGTCAGTATTGATTCACCTAAAAACAAGATTTTTACCAAGTTTACCCGAATTAAAACGATTTCAAAACAGGTATCGAGTTATGAAGAGGAATTTACCACTCGCGTGACATCGAGTAGTGGAGATATCGACTAGTGGAGATATCGAGTTATTGAAATATCGACTTCTCCATAAGTTACGATTATGGAAATTTGAAGGGACCGAAAAATCCATCGAGTTATGGAGAGTTAGCTACGTATTCATGAGAAAAGTGTTTCAAATTTGCAGAAATTACTTCTTTCATACAATTGATCGCAATGATGAAGCATAAAATTTTTCGTGATTATACTTTCAGCAAAGTCAGTTGTCCAGGTAAGTGATCACAAAGGCTACATCATAAAAAGACACAAGTCAGCAAAATGAAGGGGAACGTGCCACTAAAGCAGAATTTTTGATAGCTTGTAAGATAAGTGAGAATAAATTAATCTATATAAATAAAAATGGAGTGGTGTTTGTATGTCACTAAATGGCTTGAGAACGGGCTATCGGATTTTGAAAATTCTTCCATTGTTATATTCCTAAAGTTTTCCGACGTGTTCGTGTGTATTAAAAGTCCAGGATATTTAACGCAAAAGTAGGAAAAACAGAAGTGCACGAAACTAACATTTTGTACGGGACGTTTTATGTCGTTTTTCAACAGCCTACTTGGTAGCAAGACGAAGTTTGCTGGGTCCACTAGTTTTAAATAAAAACTCAAATTGCAGACGTTACCAGTCAATTGCCTGACCCTGTACATCCCAGTAGCGCTCTCAAGCGAACACAACACGTTCGGGCGTCTCTTCGAGAATAACTATAGAATATCTCGCTCACCCCAAGCACTGCAAGCCGATCATGTGTGGCGTGGCGCGCTTTTCCCCCCTCACTGACTGACTGTCGGGGAAAATCTTCGCTTTTATGTTTATTTAAAAAGGACAATATTTTATGAAGACATTTGGCTTTCCGATAAAGGGCACTCCACTCCACCGAATCTCCGGAGCATTGGGAGGGGGTTTTCCGTTTTTCGGTCTTTCTATCTTCGCACTTGAAGATGTTTTGACTACCTATTTCTTTGCATTCTGATGGTGCGGAATTTTTCGTAGCGTAGTTCACAATCGTAAAGAGAATGAAATCGCAATTGGAAATTTATGTCGCGAGTTAATCGGATGCTAGAGTTCTTTTTTATCGATGAACATATATGGAAGGGATTGATCTGTTGAATTGTGAAAAATAAGTGATGTGTCTTAAATCCTCAGCGATCGTAAGGTTCATTTCATTTGTCTAGTTGACTTCTTAACAGATAGGTATCATGTATCAGAAAGCCGGCTCCAGAACAAGTTAGCAAATAGACATCACAAATGTGATGATACGTTCCAGAGTTTTCGGAACAAAAGAGATCCGACTGATTGGTCTTCGCTTTTGCAAACGTTGTATGTCCTTCTTTAAACTTTACAGGATCTTGACATAGTATGATAAAAAACTTCACTGTGACATATTTCAATTTTTCGTTTCAAAATCTTATTGAATTCTTCCTTGTACGTCCTGTATGAATTTAAGCAATGTGAACAAATCCATGAACATATAACCCTTAATTTTCTGTATGTGTGCTGACCATAAACTGAATGACCGATGCGATACCTTGCTCTTCTCCATCGGGTAAACCACCACCCAAGACATACAAGAAAGATGTTCCTTTTCTTCCCAACTGAAAAGAATCAAATCACAGCAGGAAACCGAACCCGTGCTCACCGCACCAAATCCCATGGCTAACAACCGTATCAAGAGCCCAGCCCCCCCGAGAAGAGCAATGCACTGCACCGAAAAATACCCACAGGGCATCGGTCTTGGGTAGGATTTTTCCAAAACAGCTCATTTCCGTCCTAATTACTGCACAGCAGTTAGGAGCACAACAACACTCGAGCTCTAGTAGCAACATCATGGGCGTAGTCAGAGGAGTAGCAAAAAGCTAGAAGTTGGAAGCTAGAGGCTAGAAGCTTGAAACTAGAGGCGAGATGATAGTAGCTAGCAGCTAGAAGCTAGAAGCAGGGTTGAAAAATGGTGAGTCGAC
The DNA here is from genome assembly GCF_002204515.2 of Aedes aegypti. NCBI lineage: Eukaryota > Metazoa > Arthropoda > Insecta > Diptera > Culicidae > Aedes > Aedes aegypti. Next base: position 99,160,817 of record NC_035109.1, on the reverse strand, counting down.
AACCAGGAAAAAGCATCCAACAGAGCTCTGGTCCTGACAAGCCCCTACCTCACGCTTCCACGGGTCTAATGATGACAAAGACCGCCAGCTAAGGGTTGCATACCTAGCTGGTAGTGCAACCTGGGTTCTGTTGTCCTTCTGACATCAGCTAGAGTGAGGGGGTGCCAGGTGAGAACATGGGATTCTTACCTTTTCCAACCGAAATTGGTACATACATCGAGCAGCTGGTGACGAGCATCAAGTCTGCCGTTATAGCCGCAGAATGCTGACAGAAGGCATTGCGGATTAGAGCGGAGAAAGCCGAAAAGGCATTGGTTTCGGTGAATGCAACAGCCGTTTCATCGGAATAAACCTATAAGTAATCCGACAACCCGCTAGGAAAAAAGAACAAGGGATACACCAGGAGAACACGAAGATCCCTAAAAGCATCGAAGCGAAATGGGTGCGTCAGCGAGCAGAATAACGGCAGTGAATAGCGCACCGTGAAAAGCCAGAAGGAGAAGAACGCAGCACGTAAGGAGAGGAATAGAAAAAAAGAAAGGAACCGAAGAAGAAAGAAAAGCGTCAGTCATCTCGTGAGAGGTTCAAGGGCGATGCTCTTGTCATTGAGGCAAGTGACAAGACAACCTACGCGGCGATTCTCAGGAGAGTGAGGGAGGATCCGGAGCTGAAGTAGCTGGGTGAAAACGTGGTGAGGAGCAGGCGCACCCAGAAAGGTGATATGCTCTTTGTGCTCAAAAAAGATCCGTCGATCAAGAGTTCGGCCTGGCGGGAGCCCGTCGCGAAGTTGCTGGGCAACGAGGCAGTTGTGATAGCCTTATCCCAGGAGGCAGTGATCGAATGTAGAGAACTGGACGAGATCATTTGGTCCAACACTTGGAAGAAGCACCGTAGTCCATCCGGCTGAGGAGAGCGTACGGGGGTATACAAATAGCGGCGATCTGATAACCAGTCGCAGCAGCCAACAAACTCATCGAGGCTGGTAAGGTCCAGGTGGGCTGGTTGATCTGCCCGATGAAACTGATCGCTTGGGAGGCAAGTACGGTGGAGAGATGCTTCAGACGTATGGATTTCAGTCACCAGGCAATAAACTGCAATGGCTCGGACAGGTCCAAACACTGCAAGAAATTTGGTGAAAAAGGTCACGTTAGCAGGGCCTGGCTGAAGACACCTAGGTGCAGTCGACCTGTTGTGGCAGTCGAGAACAGAAACAAAGTGCGACATTGCGATAATTGCAGAATCGTATAGGGTTCCTCCCGATCACGGCAATTGGGTAGCAGACAGAGCAGAGACGACGGCAATCCAAGTAATGGGCCGATTCTCTATCCTAGAAGTAGTCGAACGCTCATACGACGGTTTAGTGAACGTTAAAATTAACGGAATCTTCGTGTGTAGCTGTTAGGGGTCATGCACAAATTACGTCACGCTCTAAGGGGGGGGGCCGAGTCAAGTGTGACAAGCCTTACAAAATTTTCGGAGGACTCATACAAAAAGTGTGACAAAGGGGGGGGGGAGGGGGTCGAAAAAGTTGAAATTTAGCGTGACATAATTTGTGTACCATCCCTTACGCCCCTCGAGGTGGATACTGGAGCAGTACACCAAGATGTTGGTCAAGCTGATCAGTTGAACGCCGGTAATCATCGGAGGAGAATCAACACTTGGACCGTAGAGTGGGGTAGTAGACTGACCAACGCGAGAGGATACAGTTTGCTGGAAGCACTAGCGAAGCTCGACGTAAAGCTGTGCAACGATGGTCTCGCTAGCACATTTCTCAAAGACGGTAAGGAATCCATCATCGACGTGGAGGAGAAAGCGTCCAAGCAGAAGAGGAGAGGCAATCGATACTGCGCAGTGGTAACGATAGACGTTAAGGTGAAGATGAATCGAAGCCAAACTTCAAATTTTCAAGAGCTCGGATCTGGAGAACCAAAAACTTGTTTAAGCTGAAAACCTTATCGATTGGTCACTAGCTGGTGGTGACCAATCGATTAGGTTTACAGCTCAAACGGATGTTTGGTTCTCCAGATCCGTGCTCTTGAAAATTTGAAGTTTGGCTTCGATTCACCTTCACCTTAAGAACGCGTTCAACAGTGCCAGTTGGGAGGCTATCGCCGCAGCCCTATCTGTTTAAAGTTCTGCAAAATTACTTTCAGAACCGGTTACTGGTTTACGACACAAACCAGGGACGGATGTCAATTGAAGTCACGGCGGGAGTTCCACAGGGATCCATACTTGGTCCAACACTGTGGAACTTGATGTACGATAGAGTGCTAACCTTGTCACTGCCGAACGGAGTCAAGATCGTAGGGTTCACAGATAACGTCTTTCTTGCGATAACTGGCGAAACGGCGGAAGAGGTTGATATGCTGACGACGGAATCGCTAGACACCATTGAATCGTAGATGCCTGGAGTCAAGCTGCAGTAGGCTCATCACAAAACGGAGATGGTGCTGGTCAACAACTGCAAGGCGGGTCTACAGCTCGAGATGAAAGTCGGTGGACACGTAATCTGATCTAAGAACTCTCTCAAGCACCTTGGAGTAATGGTCGATGACAGGCTAAACTTCAACTGCCACGTGGACTATGCCTGTGAAAAGGCAGCGAAAGCAGCTAACACCGTAGCTAGGATCATGCCCAATATTGGAGGACCAAGAAGCAGTACGGGGCGTCTTCTGGCGACCGTATCATCGTCTATACTGAGGTACGGAATCCCGGCATGGGCTGCAGCGTTGGGAACTAAACGTAACCGAGATAAGCTGGCAGGTACGTTCCGGCTCATGGCTATACGGGTGGCGAGTGCCTGCCACACTATATCATCGGAGGTAGACTGCGTTATCGCCGGAATGATCCTCATCTGCATCACTCTGGCTGAGGACATCGCATGCTACCAGCAAAGGGACACTAGGAATGTGAGGAATACCATTAGGTTGGACACAATGGCCAGGTGGCAGCAGGAGTAGAATAACTCGGAGAAGGGAAGGTGGACCCACAGGCTCATTCCTAACGTGTATGTGTGGATGAGCAGAAAACATGGAGAAGTTAACTTCTTACTGACCTAGTTTTTGTCAGGCCATGGATGCTTCCGGAAATATCTGCACAGATTCGGACACGTGGAATCTCAACATTGTCCAGCCTGTCCATATATTGAGGAGACCCCGAAGCATGTTATATTCGACTGCCCTCGGTTCAGGAATATACGACGCTAGATGATGACAGATACCGTAAGCGTCCTAAATCCGGACAACATCGTGCAGAACATGTGCCAGCATAAAAGCACCTGGAATCCGGTGAACAGGGGAATAACGGCGATTATGTCGTTGCTGGGAGATGGCGTGAAGACCAGAGAGGTCCGGGTTGCGATCGGCGTAGGCTAGTTCCTCCGTCGGGGACTAGACCGGTTAGAGCGGACGTAGCGTAGTATCGATTAAAAAACTTAATTAATTAATTAAGAATGCAATCCGGAAGTCTTTCTCCAGCTGGAATTGAAGAACCGATCTCGGCATCTGCCCGGCCAGCTTCGGAGTAGGCTAAGTCCACCGCCGGGGACTAGTTGAGTAGACGACATGATCGTCGGGGCACCTGTGAACCGGAAGTTTCCCTCCACCGGAATCGCAGGACCGACCTCGGCATCCAACTGGTCAACCAGGATAGCTCGAACAGCAGCAGTGGAAAACGAGTCGTCGTAGAGCAACGAAGTGCACATGAGCGTCCAGTAGAAGTTCAACAGGGCTCTGACGCGAGGCCAGCCCAAGGGAAGTCTGCGTCGTCGCACAGAAACCTGTCTAAAGCCCCGGAGAGATCTTCAACCGCCAATTGGGCAAAACGAGTAGAGACACCGTAGAAATGTCGTAGTGTGCAGCGTTATTGACGACATTAAGCTCCAACAGCGAACTAGCAGAACAGCTAGAGGCTGAGATTGATGAAGTTGCCTGATGTAGTTCCGGGGGGGATTGAGGCACAGGAGCAGTACGGAAAGTTTTTTAGTGGTTAAGCACGCCTGACGTAAGTCCCACACCGTGCCAGCACACAACAGGCCAGGCTTTTGAAGGTTTTTTATACCTTACTATAAATAAAAAATAGAAATTAGAAGCTAGAAGCTAGAGACTATAAGCTGCAAGCTAGAATCTAGAAGTTAGAAGCTAGAAGGTAGAAGCTTGAAGCTAAAAGCTAGAAGTTGGAAATTAGAAGCTGGAAGCTAGAACCTAGAAGCTAGAAGCAAAAAGCTAGAAGTTATATACTAGAAGGTAGAAGCTAAAAGCTTGAAGCTGGAAGCTGGAAATTAGAAGCTAGAAGCTTGTAGCTGGAAGCTAGAGACTAGAAGCTAGAAACTAATAGCTAGAAGACAGAATCAAGAAGCAAGAAGCTAGATCCTAGAAGCTTGAAAGTAGCAGCTATTAGCAAAAAGCTAGAAGCTAGAAGCTAGAAACTGGTGGCTATAAGCTGGAAGCTAGAATCTAGAAGTTAGAAGCTAGAAGGTAGAAGATAAAAGCTTGAAGCTAGAAGCTGGAGCCTATAAGCTGGAAGTTAGAAGCTAGAAGGTAGAAGCTAGAGGCTAGAAGCTAGAAGCTTGAAGCTAGAAGCTAGAATCAATAATCAAGAAGCAAGAAGCAAAAAGCTAGAAGCTAGAAAGTAGGGGCTATAAGCAAGAAGCTAGAAGCTAGAGGCTAGAAGTAAGAAGCTAGAAGGTAGAAGATGGAAGCAAGTAGCTTGAAGCTAGATGCTAGGAGCCAGACGCTAGAAGCTAGAAAGTGGAAGCTATAAGCAAAAAGCTGATCTTACGAGAAATCACAAAAAAATCATCAGGAATTTTCAACAGGTCATTTTATGATTCAATAATTCTTTTAGCATTATGAAATTATTAAGATTTATGTCAAGGATCTTGCAAACAGAATTTAAGTTATTCAAAAATAATCTATTCAGGTGGGATGGACAATGAATTAGTCAAGAAATCAGAACGGTTCCTCTGGTTGGTTCCTTGTGAAAGTGCAGCTGATTTGGCGATACTGGAGTAGCAACCACAGGCGGCCAATCAAGCTCAAGCTTTTGTCTATAAACCTACTGGATGATACTTTGCAGGTATCTCTCCTGAAGGTTGAGATTGATTCGGGCTTCTTTCGACACCGATTAAATATTCAATTCTTCAAAAACTCTTATCGAACCCGATAGTTTGTCGAGAATTTAGTCGTAATTTAAAAACTACCCTGCACACTGCCATAGAAGGAAATGGTTCCATGGAAAAAATGCGAATGTTGTCAAAAATTGTCATTTGCAGTGAAACTGACGAATTTATTTGTTTAAACATCACCCCCTGATAGAAACCCTGCTCCGCCCACGACCATCACACAAGAGGATTAATGAGTGCGAAACCGGAGTGAGATGGAACCAAATAAACAGCCATTCATTAGCCACCATCAACCACACTGGAGCTGGAGCTGGGTTCTGTTGCTTGGTTGTAAGTAATGTTTGGTTTGGAAGGCTGTTTGGCGCCAGTGAGCCTCCCAAGCCGCGCTAGGTGAGATCAAGACAATCATGACCAGGGCCATTTTTCCACTCCCCAGGAGGGCCCATCCGGAATGGCTTTCGCATCGCATTGGAAGCCGATCTTTTATTGCCGGGCTTTGGCCAATGGGGGACTCCGTCGGAGATAAAGAACACTGGAAGCTCCATCTATGTAACTTATATTCCTGTAAATTCCATTTTTGCGATTTCTCATTGTATTACGTAGTTTTTCATTACGCCAATATGTCATGAAACGGTCTAGTTTCCTGCACTGAATTATGTGGAATCGTAATAGTCATTACGCAACTGAAATCAGTTGCGAAATGACTATTAAGAAACTGCATAATTCAGAGCAGGAAAGAAGAGCATTTCCATGACAGATTGGCATGATGAAAAACAGCCTTTTACGAAGAAAAATTGTGAAAAACTACTATTTTGTAATTGCTTATTGTAATAGGCTGTTTTAATTATGCCCATCTATCATGATATATGGATCACTTACACTTCTGTCATACTTATAGATCTGAAGGCCTATACTTGAAGTACTTGTATTAGTAGTTTACGGAACAAGTTGCGGAATGATGATTTTTACAGCACGAGTCGTAAATTTACGGATTTACGGATAATTACGAAGAATGCTGTAAAAATCGAGTTCTGCAACGAGTTACGTACAACATTTTTTGCAATTTCGAAGAAGACCACTTGAGGGTAACAGACATTACATCGGAATACCTTCACCATTATTTTACAATTTCTGAAAAAATGTTGTGTTATGATTCATTACGCAACTCAAAACAGTTGCGTAATGAGAAAGCGTTGCGTAATGAATCATTACAGCAATGGTTTCAGTTGCGTAATGACTATTCCCGCACTGCATACTTCAATGTAGGAAAGTAGGCCGTTTCATGACAGATTGGCGTGATGAAAAACAGCCTATTACGATGAGAAATTTCAAAAAACCTTAACCAGTCGATTTGTTGAGATTGTAGATAATCTACTGTATGGCTTGTTCAACCTACTTAATCAACTTACTTGAAAAATACTTGCTTAAGCAGAATAGCTGACACGATTTTTTACAAGCTTTGTCTTATAAGTTTAATTGTTAGTCTATTCATTGCTGTTCTACAAATTTTTCAAACAAACTGAATTTTGAGGACGAGAATTCCATTTAGGTGAAATCCAATTGACATACCCCGACCAATCACGTTACTGGAGGTTCCAGTGTATTCTCTTCCATTCCATCCGTTCCATTGCTATTCGTTATCTCCGACCAATGAAGTGATTTCTATTAGCGATGTGTTTTGTTTTCTCCCTTTGTGATTTGGTGGAAAAGCCCATCATTTGCACGTAGACTGGAACCGAACAGCTAATCAACAACGAACGGTGGCATCCCGGCAAGAATGAAGCCCGGATCAAACGATGTCTGCTCTTCGCCAATCGTGATTAATGGTTCCATTTTTGCGGAGTGGAATTCCGCCACCGGAATTCTTCTGGAATGGATCCAAATTTCGGAAAGTCACGTACACGCACGGAAAGTAGAACAATCAGTCTAAGAAAACACTCAATCGGTACGTCCAATCTGCGAAAAGGGGTTTCTTTGGCACTATGTAGGCGCAGCTGTTCTTGCCTGAGGAGAGATATCCAATCTTCAACCGATGCACACAAAACTCGATGAGGATGAGGATGTGATTCATTGGATTGCTTGTAGGTATACGTTTATGTGCTCCCACGCACATCCCAATCGAACTGGGGCATAAATTGCAGGATCAGCATTCCTTATTCCGATCAATATCAATAACTCACTATCGATGAGATTTGTTCCATGCCCTCGATGCAAACGACATCATTGGAAATGGTATCGAAATAGATTGTAATCAATGCGTTCAAGCACACATCGATAAAAATAACTCAAAGCAGAATTATTTTGAAAGGTTCTGATGGGAAATTTACTTCAGTTATGTCGGTACAAAATATATGGTTCGATACTTGTGCTATAAATTGAGTTTCAAATTTGATATTAAATTTAATATAATTAATTGCGTGTTTAGTAAATTTAGTTCTGTTTACACTATACTACACTATACTATTTCAAATAAATTATATTGAACGGTTTCAAAAAACTACAATAAATTTGAATAAAAATGTACATTGAAATTTTACTCCAAAATTAGCATTTTTGTCCAGTTTGGTCAAATTTGCATATCATATACCGATAGAGTAGTGTTTGATCCTTTGATTGCATCGCTTGTTCCTGCGAGGTGGGTGATGCGAGCAGGATCAATCGTGTAGAGTTAGATATTTTGATCATATATTTGCTCTTACGAGGGCGAGCGATGAACACTTATTCCCTTGCGAACCCAGTTAGGCATGAGTATATCATGGATCGCATCACCAACAATAGGTGACTTCCAGATTTTTACCTTATCCCACTAACCCATAATTCTTCCCATGACAACTGTGGAGATGTAGAGGTATATTCGGTCTCTAAGAAAATTAGTAACATCTATAAAACTTCACACCGCACAAAAATAAAAGCGACAGAAAAAAAATCCATTTGGACATGACCTTGAAAATCTGGAACATCTCTGGTGCATCGTGGTGGTCAATACACATGGCCAAACAGGTTACTGAAACTAGATCAAATTTGCCGTCGACTTCTTCCGGATGCATCCAATTTTAAATGTAGCCAGTTGGGAGAATAGTTCTATTGAACGTTCCATTGAAAATAGGGAGTGTTATTCCAATGAATTATTTCATTCAATTTCGACTTGGAGGTGTTCGTTAGAGCTTTAACTATTCTTCGCCACCACCATCACGGTTCAGTTCAACACTTTTTTATTCGGTGTTCAAGATACACGATTAGGTAGAGATTTCTTTTCGACGAAATCCAACTAAGAGAAAAACTTTCCGTAAGCTCAAACACACAGAAAAGCAGACACATGGACTTCAAACTTTGCTCGTTTCTTGACGTTGTTTGACTTTTGGCGATGGCTTTCTTCGGGTTCGGTGTGTATGTTTGAAATTATACGGTTTCGTTTGCAGTGCCGGAAATGTGGCAATCAAGATAGCTGCGGTGCGGTGGAGCCAAAACTTTCAAGCGGTAATCTACTTGCACGGAGCATGGATTTTGTTACAATTCTCATTTGCGAGGATGAATGACGAGCATCGTCCTGCTTCTGGAACTTTTTCTCTTTTCTCCATCTGAATACCTACTACAGCTTTTCTTCAACCAACCTTGCTTCTTTCCACATATTTTTTTTTAACTTGCACAGATACAAAATATGGAGCAATTCAAAAATTGTTCTAAATTGCATTTCTCAACTTCTTAGTTTTATCTAAATTTCTACGGCAATTAACGCCATTATTTGAATCATCACTGTACTTATCAACAACGAGTAAGTGTATACGATACAAAGAATTTGTTGCAGACAAAATGTAATGAAATATTGGATTCTCAGAGATTCCCAAGAGGTTCCAGAATATATTTGTGGGAGGTGATAATCAAAAGCCATGTAAGGGGTGGGGGTGGTAGCAAGGTCTGGATGGATTTTAATGGATTCCATTAAGATTGTTGGAATCTGATTATTTCTCCATTTTGTCTTGAACATTTTTATTTTTTTACATCAAAACAAGTATTGGTACCTAATTTATCGGTTGCAGTTGAAAGATTGGATAATGATTAATTTTGAATGAACTAATAATGTTTCATGTAATCGAAAGGTTTTCGGGTACCTGAATAATGGGTATGTGAACATATAAAAATTCGCAACCAAACCACTGTTTTTCATCATTACAGTTGGGACTGGATTGGATAATTTAAGCATTCATTGAAATATAAAACTATTTGAAACATCACCAACAAAAGTGTTTTAGGGTGGAACAAACATGGCAAACACCATTTTAAGTCTATTGTTTGTACGAAATTAAATTTCTGAATAGATGTCAATTAAATCTTCAGTTTTTATATTGATGTCAACATATATGAATCACTTTTGATATAAGGTAAGTGATCCATTAGTTGTGAGTGTTCCTATAGTTGCGGTAGTGCCACACAGTACTTCGTCCCTTGGACAAAAGTCAAAATATCAACGTTCACATTCGACCGAATCAAGTAGGCCATGATGTTAATATATGTTTTAAGCGTGTAGTACAGATACTAAAAAATTAGTGCGCTTATCAAAACAAACCAAAACACCACGTGTTGACAAGTTGTTTCATCGTTATATATTAGACATTGTTTTCGTGTCAATCCAATCCCTGTTCGATTCGCTTCATTCCTATCATAATTATATTTTCAAAACGAAAATCGTTATGGACCGTGTTGATACAAGTAAGTAGGAGTCGTTCCTTTTAATTTTCTGTGATATATTTTAACAGTTGTAGAAAAAGATGCTTCTGAACTATAAGCTCTTTAGTATAGAAGAATATTAAAACTCTTATCTTCTTCAGGCTCATACAAAAAAGTACCTCAAAGTACCTTTCTGAAGTCCACTTTAAACAAAATTTGAAGTATTTTTCAAATTCTGGAAGTGATTCCAGCTGCATATGTTTGCCAATTGTATGTCATTTTATGATTTTTAGGTTATGCTGCCACAATCATAAATATAGATTGCTGCGAGCAGTGGGTTTCTTCCGATCCATCCAATCGAAAAAAATCATGTTCTTAACTTCATGTACAGTTGCTATGGCACTGATTCATTCTTCCAGATATTTGGGAAGGAGCTATAGACGTTTTGCAAATTTTATTGTTTAAAAATAAACCAAAAATGGGACTAAATGTTCGAGCAAAACTCCGACTAATAAGCAAAGCCAATTCATCTTCCGGGCATCAGAAAATTGATGATGCAGAGTTTTCCATTTTGGTTGCAAAGGTTGGCATGGGAAGGCCTCTCAAACTTTTCAAAGAATGTTCAAGAAAAATCAAAACGCGACGTGTTGCAGATCTTATCAACAATAAATGAACCTGAAGAGCTCGCGTTCGCTGCCAATGTATCAAATTATTCGAGTGGGGATCAAGTACAGGGCATGACTGCAGCGCAGGCATTAGCTTTATACATTGATTTAGATCTGTCGAAACGAAAGTACAATTTGCTTCGAAACACTTTGAATGAATTGCATCCGAACTTGCTTTCTAGCCTTTATGCGCAAAAGCAAGAGTATCTGCTTCAGAAACATCTGTTACGGTCGATCTACAACAGGTCACGAATTGTACTGCAGCCAGTATAATGAAGAATATCTTGTTGGAAGCTTCAACCGCAATCCAACTTAACGATGGTGGATGGAAAAGTTTGCATCATTTAATTTAATCTCATTTAGATCTCATAAAAAACTTTGGAACAATTCTTCGAGTGATATCTTCAGGGAGATTAATCGGTTTTCCCAAATTCCGAAATCATATAAGTCAAACATGAAGGCTCTACCTGAAGGAGTTTGGTTGGTATTTTGTGCATGTAACTGTGAACAAACTTCTGATGCACAGTGCAAACATAATTGAAGCTTTAGAATTTCCTATCGGTAATTTATCCGAAGAAGGATTGGAAGAAACTTATAAGATGTCCAAGGAAATCGGTTGAAATATGGCAAAAAGTTATCAAGAATAAACATAATATACAGTAACAAGGACTTGATATATTTTATACTCCTCTGCATGAACCCATCAATATCCGGAAAGAGAAAATTTGTTTCCAATAATCTTCAAATAGAAACACACGACATTTCAACTTTCTTTGTATTCGATTGATCTATCCTCGGATGATTATTAATTGATAAATAAATAGAATTTCTAATAAAAATAAATTTTAAATAGCCTTTTTTATTGGTTTTTCTTTTTTTTTTCGTTAGAATAATCCTTACTTTAATATTTTTATAAAAAGTTGGTTATTGAGACACTTTCACGTTTACGCATACCACATACATCGTTTATGCAAACCACTAAAGTACGTTTTAATGCATTTTTAATTGAACATTTATTCCAAAGCGAGCACTGTTTTATGGCGACAGATGTAAAACTTGACGTTTGAGCCACTTATGCCATTACTGATTTGATATGTTTCATTCATGCCAATAATGAGGTGTTTTATGTATAACAAGTTCCTTCTCAACATCGTAGGACAAAACCATATAAAACATCCAGTTCTGACTTTTGTCCCCAAGTGTCATACGTTCGAAGCACTGTGTGCCATTTTCTCTGATTTTATTTCACTAGCCATAGAACCGACACTGCCAATCGACGTATTGGCTTCTTGGTACACGGAATAGTTGAAAAGAGCGTTCAAATTGCCTTAAAACTGATGAAATAACACTAAAATTTCCAAACAATTTCTTACTTATACCAATAGTTGCGGTAAGGTGTTCCTATAGTGGAGGATTCCATAAGAAAACAACGGATACCGCAACTATAGGAACACAAATTAAAAATATACCGCAACTAAAGGAACAGTGTACCAATAGTGGAGGTATTATTTTTCGCTGGCATGCCGAGGGTTACTGCAATTAAATCATTTTTCTCATCAAGTCAATTGTCGTTACTCCCCGTTACAACATTAACATGTACATTAATTGCGCTTCTTGAATTTAGGCGGTTAATTGAAGTTCAATCGTGCTTAGTACCTCCACTATTGGTACATCTACCCTATCGGTAAGGAGGTGCACTTCCATGCTTATTTTTCTTGCATTCGAAAGCAGCTTGTTGGAGAGAACGGTATCTCTGATAGAAGAATGCTTTTTCGGGAATCAAAGTGTTTCCCATTTTTATTTTGTGTTGAGAAGAAAATAATCTATCAAGGGAGCGGTTCCACGCAAAATCGTCCATAAAATGCTGAAATCTGACATGTACCATTCCAATTTGGATGCAACTGCGCAGATGTATTAAGTATATGAGACGAAGATTATCTCATATAATTGGGGATCGTTTAGAATCGAGAGTAACTTCTGATAAGGGCGTATGTATTTTTGGCACCACCATTTAAAAAAAATGTACCTCGGAAACCGTTTGTTATAGAGAAAAAGTGTCTGAGGAGGGATGGTAGACAATCAAATAGGCTTTGTAAAAAAATATACACTGAAAAAAATATACTTTTATTTTCATGAAAAAATCGAAATTAAACCTTAAAACACAAATTGCAAAATATAGGTATCTTCGATTTTTTCAATTTTTTTCTGTAAAATTTCAATGTAAAACCAGATGTTTTAAGCACAGTTTCAACATGGTGCAATCTAAAATAAAAAAGTTTTTCTAAGAGCAGCTTTTGGTGCATTTCTGATAATTCAATTTCTGGCCGTAGAAAAGACGTTTTGATGCTGTAATATGATTTTTCATCCAAAAACAATTCAAAATGCTTATGACAATGATCTTCCTAAAACTAGCCGTTTTCTAGATATTTAGGATTCAATTATAATAATATCATAAAACTTAAGAAAATACGCCCGTTTCATAAGTTACTCCAGATGCTCCACCAACAATGTTACGTTTATCTCTTTCCACATTAATATCCCATGTTTTAAGGGCAGTTTCAACATGGTGCAATTAAAAATAAAAAAGTTTTTCTAAGGGAAACTTTTGGTGTATTTCTGAAAATTCAATTTCTGGTTATAGAAAAGGCGTTTTGATGCTGCAATATGATTTTTTATCCAAAAAACAATTCAAAATTCTAATATCAATGATCTTCCTATAAGTTACCGCTTCAAGATATTTGGGATTGAATTATATTAATATCATAAAACTTAAGAAAATACGCCCGTTTCTTGCATTATTCCAGATGCTCCATCAACAATGTTACGTTAATCTCTTCCCACATTAATATCCCATCTACTTTTTCTTTGACATTTAGACGGTTGGATGAACTGTTCGAAAGATACAGGATGATTGTTGGAATATTGTTGAGAATTAATATAAGTATTACCACAGATGAACAGACGTAACACTGGATAAATTTCCATCGCCCACGTTTATAGTTTTATAATGTTTATAGAAAAGTAAAAACATAATCAAATAAGTTGACATTTAATATCTGTTCTATACCAATATATATTAAAACGAATAAAAATATTAAAATTATGTACAATAATCGTGAGAATAAATAAATAAGGTTAAGAAGTTTAAAGGCGCTTTTCCTTCTTCCCCTCCTTAACATCATTCATATTGTCATCTTCCATCGTAATACCACAGACAAACAGAAGTAACACCTAGAACATTTTTCACAAAATTCTCTCGACCACAAATACTACCACCATCTAGTGAGCTTAATGAACGAAATAACTTTTTGTGCCACATGTCCAACAGGTGGCGGTAGTGTGAAATGTCAAACACGAAGGAAAGCGACGCGCGCGCCTCTAGTTGTGAACTTGACAACTGTTGTATTTTAAACTGATCGTTAAATTCGTGGGCGATGGAAATTTATCCAGTATTGCGTCTGTTTGTCTGTGGTAATACTTATATTAATTCTCAACAATATTCCAACAATCATCATGTATCTTTCGAACAGTTCATCCAACCGTCTAAATGTCAAAGAAAAAGTAGATGGGATATTAATGTGGGAAGAGATTAACGTAACATTGTTGATGGAGCATCTGGAATAATGCAAGAAACGGGCGTATTTTCTTAAGTTTTATGATATTAATATAATTCAATTCCAAATATCTTGAAGCGGTAACTTATAGGAAGATCATTGATATTAGAATTTTGAATTGATTTTGGATAAAGAATCATATTGCAGCATCAAAACGCCTTTTCTATAACCAGAAATTGAATTTTCAGAAATACACCAAAAGTTGCCCTTAGAAATACTTTTTTATTTGAAATTGCACCATGTTGAAACTGCCCTTAAAACATGGGATATTAATGTGGAAAGAGATAAACGTAACATTGTTGGTGGAGCATCTGGAGTAACTTATGAAACGAGCGTATTTTCTTAAGTTTTATGATATTAATATAATTGAATCCTAAATATCTTGAAAACGGCTAGTTTTAGGAAGATCATTGTCATAAGCATTTTGAATTGTTTTTGGATAAAGAATCATATTACAGCATCAAAACGTCTTTTCTACGGCCAGATATTGAATTTTCAGAAATGCACCAAAAGTTGCTCTTAGAAAAACTTTTTTATTTTAGATTGCACCATGTTGAAACTGTGCTTAAAACATCTGGTTTTACATTGAAATTTTACAGAAAAAAATTGAAAAAATCGAAGATACCAATTTTTTGCAATTTGTGTTTTAAGGTTTAATTTCGATTTTTTCATGAAAATAAAAGTATATTTTTTTCAGTGTATATTTTTTTTAAAAAGCCTATTTGATTGTCTATAATCCCTCCTCAGACACTTTTTCTCTATAACAAACGGTTTCCGAGGTACATTTTTTTAAATGGTGGTGCCAAAAATACATACGCCCTTATCAGAAGTTACTCTTGATTTTAAATGGTCTCTCCACCAGTGGAAAAAACTTATTCTATTATATCGAAACTATGTGCAAAATTCCATTTGAAGCGAAGGTAATCGATTTTCATCGTTTACCGATTTGGCGTGGAACCGCTCAAGGACCATTACTTAAATGAAGTTTAAGATAAAATAAACGCCAAAACTTATTGTTTGGTCCACATTTGGTTTATTTGGTCTACAAAATACGGAAAACAGTACATTTTCGTGCTTCATTAAATTCTCCAATTTAACACTTTCAATTTAATTAATTTCATACAGCTTCATTATGTCAAACTTGATATCAGATTTTTTGTTTTATTAAGCAATGATAATTGTAAGGTTTTTTTTACATTTTTTGTCGAATGAAAGCCTGATATAATTAATATTTTCCCATTTAATGAATTTGACATGTGCATTACATTTATTTCACTTTATTTATTTTATACCCTATATAAAATTTGAACAAAAATGGTGTATCCGTCAAATCCGCATATAAATTACGCTTCAGTGAACCAAGCTTTTTAATAATCATTGGAAGAATCGCACACCCTTAACGCCGAGAGGGGACACCAAGCAACTGAAATTGAGCTGCGAGAAAAAAAAACTCACGCCGGCATCCGTTGATTTATGCCCTTTGGACGCAATGGCGCAAAACACGCCACACGTCCTACACGCCACGGTCTTGTGCTATTTCCTACTCTTTCCGATCGGCACTGGGATCCACAACGAGGGACGAATGGAAAAAAAAGGAAAACTCATGGATCCGCCTGTCACTGACTTCCATACTTCATAAACCCAAACACCAAGCGGCTCCACCGTTCCGAAAGCAATCGGTACACAGTGGCCGCACTCCATACGTTGACCAAAAAGTTGGCTTATATTTGTGTATATTTTTATTTCTCCACATAGTCAAACCATTAGTCGTTGGGCGTTAAAAAAAATAAGATTTAAATGTTATTTAATTTTTTTTCTGTTATTGTTTGTTTATAAATGTTTGGACCAACACTTTGACTCTAATGCCGAACACTTTGTTCATCCTGTTCCATATTCCGAAGATCTTGATTCAAATTCCAAACAGCACGAATAAATCGTATTCGAATGAATAATTTCGAAAATAAATTTTTCTCAGCTAATATTATTAATCTTGAGCTAGAGAATCATTAGAACTTTCAAAGTATAAAATAGATTGAAAGACATTAAAACTGAATTGCAATTTCCTGCCAACTGCCATTTTCTCGTAATTTTTCCGTGAATCATTTCAACCAAATCGTAACACATAAACCGAGTGTTTGGAATATGAACCTGTGTGGAATTTAGGACAAAACGGTATTTGGAGATGTAAGTGGTGAAGTCTCCAAAGCAATTTATCTAGGATTTGTTATAGAAAAAACTTATAAGGGTGTCATTGAAACATCCTTCGAATTGTTTGAGGGACCTATGCGGAATTTTTGGGAGAAATTGATGATTAAATTTCTTGAGTAATTCTTGGAAAACTCCTTCAATAATCCCAAATTTAAGAAAAAGAAATCCTGGAAAGATCATAGAACAACTCATGGAAGAACCAGGATAAAACTTCGTTGGAATATTTAATAGATTTTTTCTAGGAATCTATGGGGAATTAACTGAAGAAAATTTTGAACACTCATAAATGAAGTTACACAAAAATTGGGTACGATCCACGAAAAATCGAGCTTGTCTGTACCAACACATCTACACATTCAGAAATATTGCTCTTCTTTTGCTTTTTCGCTAAGTACAGGGGATACACAAAATGATTAAGATAGGCAAAATTCTGCCCAAATTCAGATGCTCATAACTTTTTGAAAAATGGATGAAATTGGATGCATCTGGAAGCATTCGATGGAAATTTTGGTCTAGTTTCACGAATTTGCTTGGCCATGCATATTGGCCACCGGACACCGGAAATGTTACGGATTTTCCGAGGTCATGTTCAAAACACCTTTTTTCTGTCGCTTGTAATTTTGTGTGGTGTGACGTTGTTAACATTTTCCCAAGAAACAAGATCCAATCGAAGATTGAATGCAGGTGGACGCAATAAGATTCGTTGGAAATCTTCCGAGGTATGGCCATTTTCGTAAAACTTGTTCTGGAAAACATGATCAATCACGTTTGTATTTCCAATCATGTATGTATCAACCAAAACTATATCCATATATGGGTATGGCTCCGAACATGTTTTGAATTGTCCACATATCCCGGAGCCATCTATCGAGTGGTCATGCCTGCTTTTAGTTCTGAAAATGCTCCCATCACCATAAAAAATGTTGAAGTTTTTTTTTAATCAAACTTGCAAATACATTTTTACTTTTAATTAGAATATATCCAGAAAATTTCTAAGCTGTCTTTTGAAAATCGGTTTACTATTAAACTGCGCTATTCTAATCTTTTGTTGAAATTCTTCTAAATTTCCATTTCCTTTTGTATTCATATTAAATGATATAGTTTCGATTACTAACCACAACGCTGCTTTCAATTTGTAGTTTCTATTTCCGAAGTTTCTACACAAAATTTCACTGGATCTGATATTCATAGTTTCATATTTTCTGTCAAAACACATTTCAACCAATTCCATATTTTGCAAAAATATTTACAATACTTTATAACATAGCTCACTGTTTCTTCATTGTTACAGATTTCACAGTTACTCGAATTGGTATCTTTTATTTTGTTCTTAAACATTTTTTTCTTGTTCGGAATAATATCTTTCATAATACAAAATAGTATTGTTCTACCATTAGATGTTATAAAATTACGGTCAAGATTATTTAGTAAACTGTCCCATGGCAATTGTGGTAAGTCCTGTTGAGTTTAACATTGGATATTCAATCCGTCAATTATATAATCACATATTTTCTTGCTGGTATTGAGAGAGTCGTTCATCTTGATTTTGTTCGCAAAACTAATCCAATCTTTCATATTCCTCGTTAAATTTCGGTTGCTTTCTTGATTTAGCATAAAATTGTCTAGAGTCAAAGTGTTGTTTTTTTGGAGCACAGAGAATATTCTTAACGAAAAGTGCTTTGGACTTTGATTCAATGTCTACAAGGGCGAGACCACCCTTGTAAACAGGCAAGTGCAATTTATTTCTGACTACTTTAAAAATATATCCTTGCCATAAAAAAACGAGCTGTCATATATTTCAACGTAGCAATTTGTTTATTATTTGGAGGGAACACTTGGCAGATGTACCAAAGCTTTGAGAAAATATAGGTATTCAGAATCCACGTTTTCTGAAATAAGTTTAAATTTTTTCTGCTGTGCAACGACACTAGATGTTTGATTTCATTGATGTACTTATTGTAGTTGATTGTAACTAATTTTTCGAAGTTCGAGGTTTTTTGGATTCCAAGTATATCAAGTGTATCTAATTCTTTAATTAAATGAGGACCAGAAAAACATAAATTTATTCTAAGATATTGAGATTTTGAAACATTTAGTTTAATTTTTGAGTAGATACTGAAATAACCTACTATCTTTAGCGCGGTTCAATATAGAGGACGAACAAGGCCATGCTCAATGAGCACCCTTGACGCACTGAGCAACGAATGGAGAAACTAGAAGTACAAAAACCATTGAATAAAAATTTTGAATTTGCATTTTTGTACAGCCGTTTTAGGCAATTCATAATTAGGTTGGGAAAGCAAACTTTTCTAAAACTGCCCACAAAAAATTGTGATCCACGCGATCGAATGCTTTTTCTAGATCGACACTCAAAATCAAAGCTTTGGAGTGTTTAGAAGAGTTTCCTTTAATTAAAACGTTACGAAGGACTCTTAGGCATTATTGGTTGTAAACGATTCCACAATATTTTTGCAAACAATTTATAATCAGAATTGAGCATACTGATTGATCGACGGGTATTTAAATCATATGGATCTATTTTAGGGATTAAAGTAATTGCCCCTGCTGAAAAGGAATCGAGTAGGTTATTTACTAAATCATCCTTCAATAACTCAAAATGTACCGAATAAAATTTAAAATTCAGACCATTCAATCCGGGAGAACTCTTTTCAGTGCTATTTTCAATTCATCTACTGAAATGGGGTTTTGAAGCAGTTGCTGATAATTTTGATCTAATTTGTTTCTTATGTGTCTAAAAACGTTTTCATAACTAGTGTCAGTATCCGGAGATTTTTCAAATTTTTGTTTAAAATGCTTGAACAAGATTTCTTTCAAAACAGAAGTTTCAGATGTTACGTTATCATTTGCTCTAAGTTTAAGAATGTTTGAAGTCGAACATCGGTTGATACTTGTCGATATCTAATATAATCCTAATTTTTCTTCTGACAATAAAGTGTTGGGCTTGAATTTATAAGTGAAAGAGTTTAATCTGTTATTTTCCAATTGCATCAATTTTGATTTCACGATTGCCATTTCGTTAGCAGCAGCTTCTCCGTTTGCTGCATTTCAAACAATTATTTCAAACACTGATAGTAGAAGCTCTTTTCTCTTATTGATTGCTGATTAATACTGAAATTTTCTGTTTTGTAAAATCTTTTTTTGCAATTTCTCATCGTAATAGGCTGTTTTTCATAACGCCAAACTGTCATGAAACGGCCTTCTTTCCTGCACTGAAGTATACAGTGTGGGAATAGTCATTACGCAACTAAAACCAGTGCTGTATTGATTCATTACGCAACGCTTTCTCATGACGCAGCTGTTTTGAGTTGCGTAATGAATGATTACATAACATTTTTTCAGAAATTGTAAAATGATGGTGAATGCATTCCGATAAAGTTTCTAACTCGGCAAGCCTCGTACGACTCGTGCTGTAAAAATCATCATTCTGCAACTTGTTCCGTAAACTACTATTACGTTAGTTTTAAAATCATTATTCCACCAATAATTTAGATCTACTGAGTTTCGTGTTTAAAAATTATTGTACAGGATTTAAGCAATTTCTTTATACAGACGGTTGATGCAAATGCGATACAGTTCTATCTTTCCAAATGACATGCGAATTAAGTTGATCTTATGATTTAAACGGGGAAATTTGCTGAATAAAAGGAGTTCAAAACATATTGGTTACCCTACACAGTAAGAAGGTTTTATGAAGAGCATTTATAGATATCTACAAAGCATCTTAAATTTTACTGAAAAGACCGTTCAACTCTATTCAATGCTTAATTAAAATCAATGTATCACTAATAAAACCTTAATTTATAACAACTAATATCGGAAAGAACTGAAATTATTATTGCTGCCAATGCCAGATTTCCACTAACTTTCACCAATTCAATGCAATTTTAAAAGATTGCTTTCCTGTGACCATATTATTATTTAGTTTATCAACGCATTGATCGTTGAAATTTTGTGTTTAGTGGAAATATATTTGTAAATAAGATAAACTACAGAGTAACGACAACCAAAAATCTTTTGTTTGAATGAATGAATGTGTGAATGACACAAAATAATGTCACACATAATATTATTCTCAAAAACATAGAGTTATTCTTCAAAATTCAACATTTATAATGTAACATCATCCATAATGAATTGATATAACTGCTGCATGTAAATGTTTTGATTCTAAACAATCTTATGAAATCCGCTCCGTAGATAGAGGGACTGGTTAAAAATATAGGCTTTTCTTGATACATCATTTAGAACTGTTCTTCCAAGGATCACATCGTTTAATCCTGAAAACATTCATTTGGTTCAGTTCGGGAATAATATAGGCATACATTTTCGTAAAAAATAGAGTTTTCAAGTAGATGAAAGCCCGAATTAAGTACTATACCATTTAAATTCCACTAGAGTTTGTATCCTTTGACAGATACACGTATTTCGACCTCAACTGTAAGGCCGTCTTCAGTGTCGTGTACACAAGTCGAGTAAGGTACCCCGGGGCAAGTGAGAATCTGGGGTAAGTGGGGCGTTTCGTCATAGCTCAACTAGGAAAAGTTTTTCATGGGGGTATTCTTCTAGAAAGTTGAAGATACAATGACAAGGAATGTATTTAGTACTAAACATATTGTTATTTTGATTACCATGTGGTTCATGTAACAGTTGTCAGTTCAGCGCCATTTTCAACTTGCATGACAAATTGTGACACGTTTCACGTATTGCATTGACTCGCAAAAAAATAATGTGTTTTAAATCGAGTTTCCATCAGTAAGCTATAATTTTTAGTATTATTACAAGCTGCTAACGATAAACCAGTATTTTGTTTTCATTTTATATGAAATTTTCGATGGTCTATCTTACCCCAAAATATATTTGTACCTGAGGTAAGTGGGACCTATCAAAACAAAAACCAGAATCAAAACTTTTCGTACACGTTTCATACATTTTGCTAGAAAATAGCACTCAAACATTCGAACAAATGATTTTTATCAAAAAAGATCAACCTCAAATTACGTAATTGCATAAGAGGGAGAAGAAAAGTGTTGTTATTCTTTATTTTTCAATTAATTTTTTATTTTTGAAATACGACGTCAAAATTGAACAAACACACAGCTGAAATTTGAAATGCATCATGAGAACGATTACTTTTCTATGTTATTTGAACTTTATTTGTTATTCCTACCAAATTAAGTAGTGATGGAAAACAATTCCATCCCATGAGGTGGTTTTCTGCCATGCATATAAATAATAACAAAACATATTTATAATTTCGTCAATTATTGATTGCTTATGTGCTACATTTTAGTAAGCAACTTATAAATGATATATTTTGAACATGTTTTATTCCTGTTTACGCTTTTATTGAGGAATTTTCAGTTAATATTAAATGTGAGGTGACATACTATTAAATAAAGGGTTTCTTCCTAAAACGTAACGTATTTTATGGTTGATCCCTTATGTACATCAAATATGTACATAAAATTAAAAATCTATGACTTATCAATCCTATTATTGTAATGGTTGACTTACTGATGTGGATTGACGCATGATACTGGATGTGTCCCACTTGCCCCGTTTAGCGAGGCAACTGCGTCCATTGGCTCATTCTAAAACTTTCTTCCAAGGTTTTCACAATTTCGAAATTATTCAATTAGTTCCATGCACACACCAGCAAATATGTTGCCAAAACGTGATTGTGTTGTTGGATTTGAAAAATATTGACATTTGAAAATTTTATTGAACAATTTGTTTGAACTATCGTTTTTTTCGTCCCCACTTGCCCCGCCAGTAGCGTAGCTAGAGGGGTGCGGTGGGTGCGGTCCGCACCGGGCTCCGGATTCTTAGGGGCCCCGAGATCATGGTGAAAATTTCTCATAGCATTAGAAATTGAGTATTTCACAAATTAAAATTTACCGGGGCAAGGAAAATCAGGTTTGGAGGGGCCCTGAATTAGTAATAAGTAGGGGCCCCTCTATCATCTAGTATATTGATAGGGGCGGCATTTATTCCAACACTATAGAACAGTATTTTTGAACAGAAAATCGTGGTTTTGGACTCAAAAATACATTGTTCTGTTAATCATCGAATATCAGGGGGCCCTCTATAACTTGAGCTTGAGGAAGCTATGAACTGGTTTGGAAACTTTTTTTCTGAGCCATATCCTGCCCCAAGCCGAAATAAATATATGTACATAATATTGTATATATTTTTTAAAACTAAAAAAGCTTTTTCGATAACGCGAACAAAAGTGAACAAAGGTCTCTACAGTATCTTTTTTATGCAAACTATCTTATATATCTAAAATTTATAGTTCCATTTTCGCAATGTAATGAATCTTGATGTAAATTCTTTAGGATTCAGATATTACTACGCGACTACTCCAGAGGTTCATTGGTTTTCATCTCCAGGAATTCTTCTTGAGCTTCATTCGGAACTTTCTTCAGGTATATGTACAAAGACTTCTCCAGGGATCCTCCCAAGAATTATTATGGAGATTCCTCTTGCAATTATCTCAGGAATTTGATTTCTTAAGATATGCTAAGAAGAATTCCTTCGAAATTTGCACCAGTAAATCCTTCAGCAGTCCAACAACGGAATTACAACGAAAATTCTTTCAGAAATGCTTGTAAAGATTTCTCCAGATATTACACTGAGATACCTTATTCCTACAGATTATTTCCACGAAAATAACAAAGTTTGTTAGGAGATGAACCAGCCTATGGCTGAAAATCTCGATAATAAAGATAACAATAATAGCAAAGGTTTGTTCTACGATTGGTATATATCCGTAAAAACTAGTTCGAGTAATCATACAACAATTCCTCGAAAATCTCTCATGGCAATTTTTCAGAAACACTTCCAGTCGTTTTCAGAACCTATCTTTCAATAATTACCCCACTGATTATCCCAGGAATCGTCCCATCAATTTTTCCAAGGATTCTTAAAAATTTCCACTGCGGATTTGTCATTATTTGTCCATAGAAAATGATTAATTTCAAAGATTTCTGGAATTATTTTTGAAGTAAATTCTACTTGAATACCTATATATGTAAATTTTTGTAGTGTTTACAACCTCAAAATTCTACAGCAAGCTCCTCACAGTTCCACTCGAGATTTTTCAGGGGTTTCTGCTGGGTAACTTTCCAATTTTTTGATTATTAATCTCTATGAAGATTTCTCCTAGACTTTCTCAAAAGTTCAGACGAGATCTAGAGTTCTTTGAAAGACTTCACTCTTGTAGGAATTTATCATATCATGTATTTCATCAATGAAAATCTTTACGATTTCGTTTAGAAATATATCTAGTGTTTAAGAGATTCCCTCTAATAAAAATCTAAAAAATCCTTGGACAAATTCCTTCTTCTTGGACAAATTCCTAAAGAAATCTTGTAACAATTCTTTAGGGACTAATTTGGGAATTTTTTTGAGGGAATCTGTGGAAAAAAAACTAAGTGGGTATCATTGGAAAAAGTTCTAAGTAGTTGAGTTTTTCAAGGTACCTCGAACGAAAATTCTGGAGCAATTCCTTGGGAAGTCTGTAAAGAAATCTTCGAATTAATAGTTGAAGCAAACTTTTGTCAAATACAGTATAATGGGGTGTTAAGGGATGAGAAAGAAGTGCAACTTCAATTTCAAGTCACTTCTAGTAAGGTACCGCGGGGCAAGTGAGAATACGGGGTAAGTGGGGCGTTTCGTCATAGCTCAACTAGGAAAAGTTTTTCATGGGGGTATTCTTCTAGAAAGTTGAAGATACAATGACAAGGAATGTATTTAGTACTAAACATATTGTTATTTTTATTACCATGTGGTTCATGTAACAGTTGTCAGTTCAGCGCCATTTTCAACTTGCATGGCAAATTGTGACACGTTCCACGTCTTGCATTGACTCGCAAAAAATAAATGTGTTTAAAATCGAATTTCCATCAGTATGCTATAATTTTGAGTATTATTACAAGCTGCTAACGATAAACCAGTATTTTGTTTTCATTTAATATGAAATTTTCGATGGTCTATCTTACCCCAGAATATATTTGTACCTGGGGTAAGTGGGACCTATCAAAACAAAAACCAGAATCAAAACTTTTCGTACACGTTTCATACATTCTCCTAGAGAGTAGCACCAAAACATTCAAACAAATGATTTTTATCAAAAAAGATCAACCTCAAATTACTAATTGCATAGGAGGGAGAAGAAAAGTGTTATTATTCTTTATTTTTAAATTTATTTTTTATTTTTGAAATACGACTTCAAAATTGAACAAACACACAGCTGAAATTTGAAATGCATCATGAGAACGATTACTTTTCTATTTTATTTGAACTTTATTTGTTACAATTCCACCCCATAAGGTGGTTTTCTGCCATGCATATAAATAATAACAAAACATATTTATAATTTCGTCAATTATTGATTGCTTATGTGCTACATTTTAGTAAGCAACTTATAAATGATATATTTTGAACATGTTTTATTCCTGTTTACGCTTTTATTGAGGAATTTTCAGTTAATATTAAATGTGAGGTGACATACTATTAAATAAAGGGTTTCTTCCTAAAACGTAACGTATTTTATGGTTGATCCCTTATGTACATCAAATATGTACATAAAATTAAAAATCTATGAATTATCAATCCTATTATTGTAATGGTTGACTTACTGATGTGGATTGACGCATGAAACTGGATGTGTCCCACTTGCCCCGCTTAGCGAGGCAAGTGGGACCATTGGCTCATTCTAAAACTTTCTTCCAAGATTTTCACAATTTCGAAATTATTCGATTTGTTTCATGCACACACCAGCAAATATGTTGCCAAAACGTGATTGTGTTGTTGGATTTGAAAAATATTGACATTTGAAAATTTGATTGAACAATTTGTTTGAACTATCGTTTTTTTCGTTCCCACTTGCCCCGCGGTACCTTATATCAATAATTGAATAATATACGACGTGTACATCAAAAGCCAATCCTATGACAGATTTCTAAGATAATCATGAAAATATAATATTTTTGACGGAAATGTAAAATGGGGCGATAAGGAACATGAGTTTTGTAAATGAAGCTCTATATAGTCAACAGCAAAATATTGTCTTTTTGGTCAATAATATTAATGTTTTCCTTCATTTCCATATGTTTTGTTCAATCTAAAGCTGATATTACCATTATTATTTATTATTTGCTGATATTATTCAAGTTGGAACTCCTGCAAATGCAAACTGGTTTGTTTTAATTGCTAAATCTCTCATAATTTGGAAGCTATCAGTGCATGGTACAAATGTTTTGAAATGATGTTTGTTCCTATATGCAACAGGTTCATAACCACTTATAGAATCCCAGAAGATATGCAGATCAACCTTGTCAATAACCATACGTAAGGATATTTTTTTTGGTTTCAATAGGGTCAGTGGCCATTTTACCATGTAAGTAAAGCAATATACTAGCAACGTATTTTCATGGATAATTCAGTGGCATGGTCGGAAAAAATCCTATCGTAGTATGGAAGGGAAATCTAACGCACACTCTATTGAACAAAGTACTTAATTCCCGTCAACACTGAACACGAAGCCCAAAAAGTTTGTCAAAAAGAGGTCAGAAATGATGAAATATTATTATTGTTTATCTACGTGATACTCATAGGATTTATAGTTCCAAAACAATTTCTATATCAGAGAATCATTCCCATTTTTAAACATTTTACTTATGTGATCGATCGATTTTTGAGAAAAATGTATAAACAAATATTACATTAAAACGTTTTTATTAAGATTCCTACCCAGCTTTACCCATTTTTAAGATAGTCATTATTGATGATATTGAGTGACATACAAAATTGATCCCTTAGCTTTCACATTGCAGTTTTACTTCGCGGAGCAAGCCAAAAGTATATTGATAAAGTTAACGGCATGATTCTAATGAGTTAAGAAACTAAGAAAAGGTAGAATAGATAATCCCTAACACCCCACTAATTTTCAAAAGGCGACTTTTTGCATTAAAATAATTTAGAGTCGAAACCTGGATGAAATTTTCAAAAGTGTTTATCTGTGGTATGATCTCAATTGAATATACATATCTTCTAAGTTACTCACATGTTTTTCACGATACTGTTTTATATTTTTGTTGATAAATGTATTGAGCCCATAAAATTCGAACAACTATGTTTTGAAACGTTTTCAATATCTAAAATCCACCATAATTTATATTAATAAATGATTTCTATCAGATAATGCAGCTTACAATCCTCCGAACAAATCAAGCATTTCTGATTACTGATTCTGATTACATTCAGCATTTCTCTGACTTGTTGAACTTGATTGAGAAGTTCAATTCCTTAAAACCCCATCCCATTTTACGGTATCTGAATTACATTCTGATGGAATTTCTAAAGAAAATCAATATATCCCACAATTACTTTCAGACTACTAAATAAAAATTAAAAACCATTTCAACAATAGATGAACACGAGGTCCAATATTTTCAAACCTAACTATTATTGTTGATTAAAAGTATATTATTATTTCGAATAATTGATCAGTCAATTGGCACATATCCCTATTTGGAAGGGCCCCCGAATTGAACTCCGCACCGGGCCCCGAAAACTCTAGCTACGCCACTGTGCCCCGCGGTACCTTATAGTATACGACACTGAAGACGGCCTTACAGTTGAGGTCTAAATACGCGTATCTGTCAAAGGATACAAACTCTAGCGGAATTAAATGGCATAGTCCAAAATTTGGTTTTTCATCTACTTATAGGTATTCCACTAAACAGCTCAAAGTTTTATTATCATAGAGTTTTCGATCAATAAAAATAATTTAATTTTTATACCGGAATAATAGAGAATACCGTAATAATGGGAAAATTACCCTACCAAAGAAAGAAAGCGAAAATATAAATGGCAGAATTTGTAAACATAACTTACATTTACCACTTTTGGGCTACTGTGCAATGGTGAAAAAAAAATCCGAAGCGCATCGGCAGTTATTTATGATCGCTTTTGCGGAGCCGCACCATGATCGCTGAACTTCCATAACCATCCCATCCATGCTTGGAGAGAGAGCACTTAGGGCCGGCGCCTGAATGTATGCGCCTTCTCCTGCCATCCCCCGTGGCCATCATGGCTGCTACTGCTCTACGAAATGCGTATTGCCTATTGCCAGGGTGCGGAGAAAATTCTCCTGACACAACCATCCATGAGATAATGTATTGTGTATATTGAGCTGAAGATTAAACGTGGTTGAGATTTATTGCCTTATTGGTGTGGAACGCTTTGCGTCGGCGAACGCAAGGCGAAGGTGAGTTTTTTTTTTGGGTGCTCAATTCGAACGTCAACCTGCTGAAACGAGCATCGAAGCGCCGTAGTAAACATAAAACATCTGCAGTGCGTCTGTTTGTCGAACAAGTGTGGGGTTAATGAATGCATAAACATGCATCACTTTTTTTGCCAGCACGTGTGGAACCAAGGTGAAATGGGTTCTAGCAAACTTTGGAGCGTAGAAAACTGAAGATAAATTTTAATGGAAGTTCAGGGAAGCGGGTTTGAGTTACTGCTGATGTCATAAATTAAAAACCTCTAGATTATACACGGAAGGTCTACAGCAACATTCACGATATGCTCAGCTATGACCCTCCAAGAATTTTCCGTCTTTTACTTGTTTCTCTGCTGGAAACTAGTTTCTCAATTCTCTCTTCGTTCTGGCATTCTAACTAAGTGATCAACTCATTGAAGTCTCCCGTATGTCATAATATTTGATAATACTTATATCTTACCACTACCAGCACTCCTGTAGGTAATTCTAAAATACTAATCTCAGCCAAGTTGGCATATAACATCACGAATATGCAGAAAGAGGTAAATATTGTTTCACTCCAAATGGAAACAGGCCTAGCTTAATCCTTTCGAAAATTATTCCATTGAAATTCCAATCTCTCAAATGAAGCAGTTAGAACAATGTTTTCCTCTGAGAATCATCTCCAGGTGTAAAGACCTACAAGCAGATCCTCCACTTTCCGTGACTGTTTGCTCATACATGTAATGCCACTTAAGTTTTGTGTACCTTTAGCGTCGTCGGAGTCGTCGTCGTCTTCATGCCATAACACCTTTGTGCACAAACACACGAATCAGCACTCAATAGAAGCAGAAGGAACAACACCCCAAAGGCAACCGGATGATGTTTGTTTTATTCTAATTAACGATTTTAGTACAGGAATCGAAAGATAAGTCAACCCGAGCGGAGCAGAGTGTACGATTTCCATTAAGCGATTGCTCGTGTTTTCCCAGGCGCAATGTCGTTGTCTTGCCCCCCCCCCCCCCTCCGTCTCACGGTCGTTGCCGTTGAGTGTATCATGTGGTGTTACGTTTCATACAGAGAACATAGGCATATGAAAAATAATTTCTTCAATAGAAGTAATTGTATTTAAAGTAGATTTAATGTGGAATATGGACTTTAAAGTTGAGCATGTCTTTCCATTGAAACAGAAGCGTTTAAAAGATAATTTAGGGAAAATTAAGGCAAAATACACCAGTTAAGTAAGATGTGGCAAACTAAGACCAAACAACGTATATGTACTGTTCAAAACGCGAATTTAGTGGAGATATGTCTATCCTGATTGGTATTAGGCGAATTGTCAACCTAAATATAGTAAACTTTTGGATTATCAACTTTTTCTGGACGAAAATTTCCCCTAATTTAGGATAACACCCTAAAAGCTATGGGTAATCAAATGTGTAGCTCGTTGTTTCTAAGCACATGAATGGATTGGTTTTAATGTTATTAGTGCTTGAAAATATTGCTGTGTGCGTTTGAACTGCAAATTGCAAATGCAGGAACACCAAACGCGGTAAGATTTTTAACAAGGAAGGCGAAGTCAAAGATTGATTTTCTTTGCTAGGTTGGCGGTGATATTGATCATGATTGCTATGTATCCTTTGGTTACTTTGTGTTACTGCATTTGAAGCCCAGTTAGGATGGATTTGATTCATATTACGGACAGCTTCAAATTCCGGACACTCTACTTTATATGGGAAACATTTCACGCGAAATGTTTCAATTTTTGCTGTTCAAAAGTTCTCAATTTCAAGGTTCGTTTTAGTAAACTTTTTCCATAAATATCTTTGAAAATTTATAGATGTATCTTTAGTGGTTTAACGATTTCGAATGATGATTTGACTGTTCCATTAATGGGTATCATGAGCTGTCCGGAATTCGATTCAAAGTGTTCGGAATATGAGGCAAAAGTGAGGAAGCGTCCGTAATAAGAATCATGAAAAAGCCACACATTTTGATTTATTTAAAATTATTGAAGTTGCGGAAGCGTATTCTTCACCCACCGTTCGAAAGTAAATGGCTTCCGACGCTCGATAGCGCTAAGGAATCATACAGAATGATTTATTTTGTATACTCTATGCTGGGTTATATTTCCCTGAGTCCTTAAGTGTCCGTAATATGAATCAAAACGGTACAAATTCTCTACAGTCCTCAAGTCAATGAATTAGTTTTCTGATATCACGTTGTCAATAACGAATTTAATATAAAGCAGTCTTTCACATCCTTCAACTTCGTAATGAACGACTAATTAAGATACAAGAATGCACAATTATTGCCCTGGGCAGCCCACATCTTCCCTCTTTCCACTCTCTCACCGTACAAAGAAGAAGCACTTCGTCGATGATTTTGATTCAAAGTTGTTAAAAACTTTGAATACTTGATGGTCTGAACGTGCCAATTTTATGAACTCGGTGTCCTAATTGTTATTCAGCAGCCGAGCTGGGAGTAAACAAGCTCGACAGTCACAGGGCAGGGTGTGTGTGTGCGCATTAGCTCGTCTAAATTCTAACCTCAGCTTCTTCGGATATCCCTACCCGGTCGGAACCCGGGTAGAGATGAATAACAGAATCAATAACAAACTTGGAAATTATATCTAGTTCAACCATTATTATATAATTGATACCACCACCCTACAGTTATGGATCTATTAGTGTCGAATCCAACCTATTAAATTTAATAATTCAACATAGAAAACATAAAGTTTTAACATGAAAGCAAAAATAGTATCGTTTTCAATGGATCATTGCGATTTAACATTATGCCAGCTGTTATGTCAAACACATATGACTCCGAAGCCGCTATCTGCGCTTTTCATAGCGGCGGTTTTGGTTATTTTAATGATCTATTGGAACTCCAATTAGTAAATTAGTATTTTGTGTGTAATATTTACTCTGGATTGCATAAAAATTAAAATCCTATCAGTTGCTGGAAATACTATTATGGATCATTTTTCACATAATGGATCAAATTGTGACATAGTATGGATCAGGGTGCAAAATCCAGAAATCGTAACTCAATGCATTTGTATGCTGTGATTTGGAGAAAGTTAGCTATGCGTCACATATCATAGCAAAGAACAAGATAGTTGGAGATGGCTATGAGGGTAACGTCTTCTCATGATAAGTTGGGAAATCAATTTAGAAAGGATCAATTATTAATCCATGGATTCGATTTTTCAGATAGTTCACACTTATAGAAAACCCTTTTTTGACCATTCTGCTGCTTTGTAGAGGATGATACTTGAACTGTTTTTGCTTTACATCAAACTTTTCGTACATATGTACGAAAGTGAAAAGCACAACTCTTCATGTTGTAATGTTAACCTTCAGTGGTAATGCTTGAAAATGTCAAACCCAATACTGAAATTAACAGAAATGTACTTTGTTTGGAAGTGATCCATAATTGTGGCCAACAATCAGTTCCTGGCTTTTATTATAGACCACTAGTTGAAGTTGACCAATCGATCAAATGTTCACCGCGGTTGGTTGTCTAGCTCCCTAGATCTGTGCTTTTGGAAATTCCAGGTGTGGCTTCGATGCTTCTCTGCTTAACATAACAAATGATAGAAGATAAATAGTTAGAATGACATGGGAAAAAAAATTTGATGTTAACGTGTATGCTTTAAGCGGTGTTGAACGCCAAAGTAGTCTTACCATGGACAGAACCGATGTGCAACTTGTGTTGAACCGCAAACGCGCTTCGGTTCTGTAACAGTGTATCAAACCGAACCCGGTACATACGTATTTCGGTTAAAACTTCGGTTCACACTTAGGTTCAAATAATGGCACAAAGCAAACAGACAGGGAACAGTTGAAATCCACGCGAATAAATTTCTAGGATCATACATGGAACTTTTTGGTTTCCATTGAGGCTTGACAAAATATTTTATTTACGCAGATCAACTAAGATCAATACTTTAAATAACATTTAGCGGTAACTTTATGAAAAAAATCAAGGATTTTACTGTATTATACAGACTATGGACATGTCCTATATAAACAGCAGCGATTCGCAGCAGTCAGGATGTCCCAGGCCCGATCTATCTGACAAGCCAATCGGGCCCTCTGTCACCATAGAGAATGATGTCTCCATTCATGTCAAGCCATGGTATTATAAAACAAGACACGATAAGTAGAAATTAATAAGCGTGGACAGTGTTGTTCAGACTCATTTCCCCGAAAATAACATTTTCCGAACTACGAAGCCACGCGAACTACTACAACCATGATCTATCCTCCTAAGATAGAAAAGCAGATGGTTAAGCTTGAGTACTGCACACAAAATCGATCAATGTTGATCACAGAGAGCCTAAATTCAAGTTTCGGTGAAATGAAATGAGTGAGTGAGTGAGTGCGAATCATTTCACCGAAACTTGAATTGCGGCCCACCGAGATCGAAACTGTCGGATCCCAACTGTCAAGCCCAACCACCTCCCCCTCCATCTCAGGAATACAACGCACAGTTATAACAGTTCATGGCTTCACAATTCGAATTTCGGGGAAATGAGTCTGATCAACACTGAGCGTGGATATCATCGGCAGACAATTAATCGTTCCATAAAAAAATATAAAATTTCCATAAAAAATGCTAAATTTGCCAGTAAAGAAACAAGGGTAAAATCAACAGAAAAGTTAAAAATTTCCATAAAAAAATAAAGAAGTGCATAGAAAAAACAAAATTTTCCATAAATAAAACAAATTTGAGCAATAAATAGATTCAAAAGTGCAGTAGAATCGACAAAAATCTCACTAAAAAAATATCGAATTTAACATTTAAAAACCTCAAAATGTCCCTATTTTCTTCACAAAAAGCAAGAAATAATTATAAATTTTCCACAAAAAAAGCCAAAATTTGCAATAAATAAATAATAATTCGCCCACAATAAATCAAAAATTTCCATTCAAAAAATCAAAAAGAGCAATAGCAGTAAATGCAAAGTTGCCATAAACAAACCCAACTGAGCAATTCAAAATGACAATCAATACATGAAAATGCTATAGAAAATTCCAATATTTAAGTAAAACTTTCCATAAAAATAACGTAATTTTCCAATAATGAGTAATAATGTGTGTAATGGATTTCATAAATTTTCAGTCAAACTGAAGCATTGTTTTCACAATTGGAGCTAATTAGTCGTCGTATGTAGATGTAGTAATTGCATTTTAGAGTTTTATAATTAATTACGTAAGAATTTAGGGGAGGGGAGAGCGCGGAGATTGGCCGGGTTTGAAAAAATATTTCTTGCCATATAGAAAAAAATAATGTTTCATACAAAAAATCATACATGGAGGGGAGGCGAGGTTTCGAAAAATCACAAAAAATGTTTTTTAATACACCCCATCGTTAGGCGCTATAATTTTAATTATTTCGGCAAAGTTGAAATGAAACATGGAACATGGGATATCTAATCTTCCAATATTAGGAACACTTATGTCACTGCTTTGGTTATGTCCAACCAAATTGATGGTAGAAGCTTATGCTCTCATGCCCCACCAGCCAGGGAAATGGTGTTTACAAACTAAGCATCATTTGTGGCAACACTTTATGCGGCATGATGGAACTTTGCCGAGCGCGCTAAGTGTTGTTTGACCACTGACGTAGTTGCATGAAGTGGGTGATGAGGTACAAAAGTTGTAACGCTACTTGCATGCTTAACCATATTTGTACTACTGAGACAACCCATTAGATCTAAAAATGAACCTATTAGAAGATACTTTAAAAAGCGTTATGTTCGTATGCAAATAAAAAAAATATATATAGGAAAAAACTCATCAATCGAAGTATACACATTTCTGCAACTGCTGTGGGCAGTTACACCAAAGATGAAAGTGAATTTCCGTATTATGAGTCCGTATTATGTTTAAAATCACTCGCCACTAGCTCAGTAGAGAAACCTATCATACAAAAAAAATACACATTATTACTCATTATTGGAAAATTACGTTATTTTTATGGAAAGTTTTACTTAAATATTGGAATTTTCTACAACATTTTCATGTATTCATTGTCATTTTGAATTGCTCAGTTGGGTTTGTTTATTGCAACTTTGCATTTACTGCTATTGCTCTTTTTGATTTTTTGAATGGAAATTTTTGATTTATTGTGGGCGAATTATTATTTATTTATTGCAAATTTTGGCTTTTTTTGTGGAAAATTTATAATTATTTCTTGCTTTTTGTGAAGAAAATAGGGACATTTTGAGGTTTTTAAATGTAAAATTCGATAATTTTTAGTGAGATTATTATCGATTCTACTGCACTTTTGAATCTATTTATTGCTCAAATTTTTTTTATTTATGAAAAATTTTGTTTTTTCTATGCACTTCTTTATTTTTTTATGGAAATTTTTAACTTTTCTGTTGATTTTACCCTTGTTTCTTTGCTGACAAATTTAGCATTTTTTATGGAAATTTTATATTTTTTTATGGGACGTTAATATTTTAGCCGGATATCATCTGTTTTTGTCTGTCCGTTTTTGTCATCGTTCTGAACCTCAGATGCAACCGAAGATTTGCACTAAAATTTGAACCGCGGATGCAATCGAGATACAAATGGACCGGTTTTCGAACCGGCGATGTTTACTTTACACATGTTTGGGTTTAGGTTCAGGTTCGTGCTTTTCGGTTTGCACGTGAGAACAGAGTACAAGGAGAGTACGAAACCGCCTGATTCAACGTGTTCGGTGTTCGTTTGAGAAGACTGCGCAAAAGTGATTCACCGTAACTGTGAGAGCCGAGTATAAGAGCTTCAATTTCACATCAATAACAAAAAATGTAATAAAGGCAAAATTTTAAGTTGATGTGCTCTTCTTGAAAGTCGTCCAATAACTAATCAACAACAGAATTTTCTCCCCTTAATGCTACATCTAGACAACTCTAAATTTCGTATTGTGTATGCTAAACTTTTGGTCTCAACTAGCTCTAGCCGATATTTTAAGCTCAATATCGTATGATTTATAACATGAAAGTTATAGTTTATTTTCCTAACTAGGTATCTCAGCATATTACAAACGTATTTTATGCCAAAACTAAAGTGATTAGATAAATAACCGCTGCATGCATCAGCTAAATCATGGCCCACTAAGTAGTGGAACAAACTGTTTTGCTTATAGCAGCGCTCCCAGTGAACAGTTCTAGAAGCTTTTGACAATAACAACAGCAATAACAGTGTATTGTTTTCTCTCCGTAAAACGCTCTTGTTTCGGAGGCAACCTCCATGCAAGAGGAGCGCAGAAATAAAATCGTGCACAGTCACCTGGAAAATCCATTGTGGGTCGCATCCAAGCTGGCCAAAGTGTTAAATTTTCGTAGAAACGCCGTATGGAGCGTGCTCAAATCTTACAAGGAAACCTTGACGACGACTCGGAAGCCTCAATGTAAACGCCAGAGTGGAACTGCTAACCGTCAGTTCCACATAAAGGTTGCGAGGTCCATCAGAAGCAACCCAGGTGTCCGACCGTGAATTGAGTAAAAAGTTTCCGGGTCATTTGACCTAATGCCATTTGGCCAAAAGGGTCATTTGGTCGAATGCCGTTTGACCGAAATTGAAAACAATAGTGAACTACACTACAATCAAGTCACATAAGGGTCCGGTGACATTTAGGTCGGATCTTGCGAGTTGTCACTACAGTCGGGAAGTGCTACAATGGTATAATGACAACAATGTTCAGTTTGTTCTGAAAACCCTCAATCTGTGAAATTTCCCCCAGTTCAGACCAATTAGAATCTATTGGGCTACTATGAAGAGGAATCTGAAGGCAAAAGGTACAGTCATCAAAACGGCAGCTCAGATGAATAATTGGTGGGATAAAATCGCCAAAACAGTTGACGAGACCGTTGTGGTCACTTGGTGCGTCGTATTAAGGGAAAAGTTCGAGAATTCCTTCGAAACCACGACGAATAATTAGATTTTTTTTGCTCAAAATATAAGGAATTGTTTGCAGGTGAGTGAAAACCGCTTTTAAATCCGTTAATTCAAATCCGAAAAAGACCCAAATGATGTTGCTCCATTACTAAGTGGGCCATGCTTTAGAAAAATTGTACAACTTAAATCAGTGTCTACTCATAGCAACATTATCTAGACGTGTTGAATATGACAAACTAATTGCGATACAATCAAATTCCATAAATGTGGAATCGTGAATCGAAACGGACTATTGTCTAAAATCGTACTGTTATCATCAATACACTATTTTTATGCTTGAGCAAGCTGTCACTCATTTCTCAGAATTTTCAAATTATATACACATGACTTTTCTTTATGACATGCTGTCTGATATGGTCCAATGATGGAAGGTAGGACTGATTGAATGCGGTTTGCTATTTTTTTTTTGTACGACTTATAATCTGTATTCAAAAGTGATATGGGTCTAAAATCTTAAACTGTTGGATTGCTTCCTTGAAGCTTGTGGTACGTTTGACGCCACGTAGAAGATAATCATCGAATAGCTTTAGAAGATCCTCGTTTGATTAAATCGTAATTTTTCAAATAAAACTCATACGACAGACCGTCGAGTCCGGGTGACTTATTTTGATGCGTTAGTTAAAACTTCTAACGACTTTTGGTTTTCTATCGCATTTGTTAAAAATTCATTTTGTTTATTATTCAATTGATTTGGTACCTTGTCACGTGATTGAAAATTGGAAAAAGCTGATGGAATATTATCCTGAAATACAGAGGTGAAGTATTTCCCTGGGCTTGGAATAATGTTTTCCAAGGAGCGATGATTTTAGATATTTGATCGCTGTATTTTGTAACTTGTAACTTTGAAACAATGGCAAAGTTGTTTTTACAATAATCAGATTTTGCGGATATTCTGATTACCTGATCTATTTCAAACTGCTGCAAACTACGGTGACCATTTATTGAAATCATTTATACTCCAGAAAAATATAATTTCAAGCTGGTGAGAAGATTACAAACTGAGAGTGGGTTTCGAGCACAACCAGACCCTTGAATGTGCAATGTGGGGTAGATATGAGAATGCCATTGACGATTTGTAATCTTCTACGAGGTTTCTGGAAACCCAACAGGGCACGTGCACCGGGTTGCAGATAGGAGCAGGAAAATCAATAGCATCTACTTACAATAATAGAGCAAAAACCCGTTCCATGATTAGGTAATGTTCAGCGATCTTCTAAGGTGCATCCTCTTTTCATCCATAATGGCAAGA
Organism: Aedes aegypti; assembly: GCF_002204515.2. Classification (NCBI taxonomy): domain Eukaryota; kingdom Metazoa; phylum Arthropoda; class Insecta; order Diptera; family Culicidae; genus Aedes; species Aedes aegypti. Next base: position 99,124,043 of record NC_035109.1, on the reverse strand, counting down.
CTATGGTTAATCTTGAAGCTTTTGAAAAAAAAAATGATGGTACATTTGAAATGCACATTCCACCACGCGTTTAAATCGGTTTGGTATTTAGCTCTTCGCTTGCAATGGTTCAATTCAGACCTGTAATCGATGATCAACTGTTTATTTTGAGTATAGCCGAATTAAGCTTTCAATAAGCAGGTTCTGTCTGTCCTGAAATGGGAAGTTCATTGATTTCGAATCTCATTATTACGGAGTGATGTTCTGAAAACGCAAGGGGTACTGTTTCAACACTCAGCGTGCTATTATAAATTTCATTGGAACAATAGAATCTATATAATCGAAATGCACTTTTGCCCCCGAAAAAAAAATAAAATTGGTATTTTTTAAGAAAGATTCAGCCACGTCTTTAAGTTTAAACTGGTCAACTAATTGTTGCAAACTCTGACGGAAGTTAGTAGATCCTTTACTATCTTCCTCGTACAAAGCACAGTTAAAATCTCCTCCAATCACTAAGCTATCGAAATTCGAATTTAAATGTAATGCTAAAATTTCAATAAAAAGCTCATTCTTTTCTTTCTTGTACTTTGATCCTGATTGTGCGTATATGTTGATGAACTTAATTCCTTTTAGCATAGTTTTACAAAATAAGGACGTTAGTGTTTTCTTAAATAGAACATCTAGATATAAAAAATGAATATAATGTTTGAAATGATACTAATTAATAATAAAAATAAAGATATCAATTTGCAATTATCCTCCACTCGGGAAGAGGATGCCTGGGACTCCTAAGACGATACGGCTTGTTGTCTCTCGTCGAGTGCTGCTCATCGATATGCAACACGTGTCGTTGCTACTTGGGATACAGTTTGGCACGTTTTCCAGACGCTCCTCAGCAGGCAACATCACCCTTTATGGTAACCAGCAGAGGAAGGTGGATCGATCGAATTACAAGAATGTCAGTTCGTTCGTATTTAGCAAAAGCAAAAGAAACAAAAGGGGATGTGGGTTGTGTGTGATGAGAGATGCTGAAAGAGCTGTACCGTTTTCGAGATAATTGGTTGATAATGTTAATTAATGCAAAAGTTCACACTCTTCGACAGCTGAATGGTGTCCTGGGGAATGGGATATTTACGATTTCCAATTCAGTGCACGAACGAAGTTATGAGATTTGAAGAAATCTGAAGGAGTGATCTGGTTGCCACATTGAGAATGTTGGGATAAAACTTATCACATAGCGTCACATATCACATTCGTTTTAAGGTTTCTAGTTCAATTCTTTATTAATATCATTCCAAACATTACCTTCTCTTCTTATATCTAGGTGTTTTGTGTTTGAAAACTCTATCATTCTAATTTAGTTAAACTAAATTAAGCTTTTGTGAGGATTTTCTTCACAACATTTTACATTTTATTTGCCGTAGTTGTTCAGATTTTTCACAGGTGAGTGGATTTTACCTGCTTCTAAGAGAAGAAACTCTTTCAATTAACTTAACCTAACTCAACCTAAATATATAACGCATTTATCGTGGCAATAAAACGTTGCAACGATTGTTGTCTTAAATTATCAATATTTTTATTCGACTTTTGTTACAATGTTTCAACCTTGGATATTCTATGTAACTCATTAGTACTTTATCAGAGAGGGAGTTTCAGAATCATTTTGAAAGTTTTATTTTAAATCCTCTGCAGAGCTTTCTTCCTGGTATTACAACAGCCTGTCTGTATTAGTACAACCTACAACATAGTAGATCAAAAGTATGTTTTTGAATTTACGAAACAATAATTCATTATTTCGTTAAGAGGCTATTTAAAATCTGTGAAATCCACTGAAAAGTATAAACGCTCCCACTTTCTATAAAGTAATAAAAAAATTTCGATATAATTCTTTCGCTTCCGATAGAAAACTCGTGCTGTGACGAAAATTGCCACCCCTTTTCCGATAATGAGAAACGGAATCGGGCCCAGCCCCACCCCCACTGAAGCCATTATCCATTGCCGGTGGTAATTAAGTTTTATCTGCGGCTCTTCGCTTTCGCTTCTCGCAGTTCCACAGTTTAAATTTCAACCGGATTAGCTTTTATAGTGCACAGTGATGAGTCTCTAGAACTGCACCGAACGACTCTACCAACTCCTCCGTTTTTCCAAGGGAGGAAGCGGAATGGATTTTACCCATTGCTGTATTCTTTTTTTTTTGCTATCTCAGTGGGGAAACGCTGGACGAGACGAGGCGAGAGAACTTCCATCCCAATGCCATCAATCCAAGTTTAAATTAAATTTCTCCGCACTTATTGGCTCTATCATCTGCTTTCCAACTTCGAACTGTGCGGATCCTTTTCTCTTTGGGCTTTTGAGCCACCCGCTCTCATTTAGTACCTACCCCCACCCCCCCCCCCCCTTTCCCTTCGCGCATTCTGATGGAACGTTCTTTGTTGTTATCGCCTGAGCTGCATCTCACAGTGGCACATGACTGGACAAAACCTCAAAAATTAAAGTTCTTAAAATTATCTAGTAACATTTCTTAAGGATTGGTTGGATTGGATACTGTTTAAAGGTGTTTTCCCAAAGTTTTAAATTGATCGGTTTGATTTTTTGACGCCATTTTATATGACAGGAAGACAGCACAATTTAATTCCTTCTATTTCATCAACTACAGTAGGGTTTCCCAACCGGTAGTCCGTGAACCATTGGCATAGCTAGGATTTTTTGGAGGGAGCCTGTTCTGGTGTCACGAATGTAATATCCATAGCAATAATCATCGAATTTCGTAATTTTCATAAATTTAAAGAAAAACACACTTTGAGTGATTTTCTCGGGTCTAAGGTTATATTTTTCCTAAACTGTTGGCTAGGCCGTCCCGTATTTTTCGAAAATGCGAAATGTTAGAGGTTCGTTGTTGTAAAGTGCTCTTTTTGTTAGGAAAAAAATCAGGTAAAAATTTGAAGTACGTACGTGGACGCTAAGTGATCCCCTAACGGCCCTGAAGGTATCGGGTGTAAATGACCCCCGTGAGCAAAATCAAGCTCGCTGCTCTAGGGGACGCAACATGAGTACGAAAAGCCACTAGTAACAATCTCTTCAGTGCGCGTTGATAGTCAGCATAGAGGTTTATTTTCTTTGCATTATTTATCTTCTACGTTCTTCTTCTAATTTCAGTATTTTTGTAAAACTGTTTCAGGAAAATCTATCGGGGAATTCTTTTTAAATATTTGTATTAAGTTTTTAAGTTTTGCCATCTTTCTTTGTATATGGAAAATTTATAAGGGAATATTTGACGAGATTCTAGGATGAAATCTCTGAGCAACTCTTGTTGCATTTCTTGAAAACATATCAAGAGAAGACTCATTTCTAAGAATTCCAAATGGCACATACAAAATTAAATTTATTATATTAAAAATCTCCCACAAACTATATTAGAAATCTGGTTTTCTTCTATTGAGCTGTCATGAAGTTTTCCTGGATATATGCCAAAGTGTACATGAGGAGTGTCGTATTTAGAAGTACGAACAGAAGTTTCTTCAATAACTACATCCATGAAAAGTATGAGAAAAACGTTAGTCTCTCGGATACTGCTAAAATATCAATCAGAATTCCTCCAGTGAATTTCATTAAATTTTTATCCCAGATACTTTAAAAATCTAAAAAAAAAGTTCAATCAAACTTTTTCTAACGATAACTAATCATATCTGTCAAGGATTCGTGGGAAAAGTCCCAAAAATATCTCAAATGTATTGTTGAATAAGATGTTACGTTTTTAAAATTATGTTGTGGAACATTGCTTCATAGGAAAGTTAAACTTGATTGCGTTGTTGTCATGATGAAATTTGATTTTTTTTTTTAGTAAAAACCCCTGATCAAGTTCGGATTCCAATATTGAGCTTTTAACGTGAAACCACAGATAAACAGACGTCACACTCTCATCATTGTCCATCGAACACCTTTTTAACGGTCGTTTAAAAAATATGGTAGGTGTCCAATCCAGTACCGCCATCTGTTGGCCAAACTCACCGATTTTAGCATTGGGCGTACATGTCCTCGTGACTATGATTTGGATCGAGGTTTCTTCTAAGGGTTGCGTCTGTTTGTCTGTGGTGAAACATTCTTGCCAAACTTTATGGTGGAATTTTTAATGGAAAAAAATCTGTAGTTGCGTCTAGCAGAAGTTCTGAACATATATCCATGGTTGTCGGCTATCTCAGTCTTAATCTGCGAACGTTTATTTTTACCCGACGTTTCGGCCATTTGTTGTGGCCTTATTCAAGGGAAAACTGTTATGTACAAATATTTGATTAGTTTTGAATTATGTTATTCTACTCTAATTTGTCTTACGTGATTCATTGTTTTTTCCTTACTGATATGGCTGTTCTGCGTGTCGAGTGTTCATAATTTTACTTCTATGGAAATTTCACAATGTTCCGGATCAGCTTTTACATAATTTTCTTAATTTTAGATTCACATTTATACTTATTTTTTAACTTTATTTTTTCAATGGGACGCGAATGGAACAACAACACGCCGCCGCGACTGAAGCCGCTTGTTGAAGCGCACATCGTCATCGGCACCGCAAACCTCATCGGGCGAAGAGGATTGCAACAAGTGCGCCGTCAAAATGTGTGCGTGTTACGCAAATTCAACAATTCAATCGGCCCTTTTCAAGGCCAACATTTGTGTTTTAAAGAGATATTTGTGTAATATTCTTTAATGTGTTTACCACATACTTGCTATAATCTCTTAATCCATCTCATAGTATCATACAATAACTGATTTATTACGAATAATTGACAATACGGCAATTTGAGGATGTTTCTGAAGACGCTGATGCAGTGTCGTTGGGTTGAGTGCTCAACATTTCACAACGATTGTAAAATAGAGTGGCATTTTAAACAGTGTCTTTGATTTCCCGTATTTTATGGGAAAACTTTGATTACGAAAATTATCACATGTAACAAAATTGCACAATCGAGTCTAGTACACGACACTGAAGACGGCCTTACAGTTGAGGTCGAAATACGCGTATCTGTCAAAGGATACAAACTCTAGTGGAATTTAATGGTATAGTACTAAAATTGGTTTTATAATCTTGAAGTAGATTGCACAATTGTAATAATTTTGGCAATTGTATTAATGGATCAGAAATTTTCTTTCATAATAAATAAGACTAATGATTATCAATAGCTAAGTATTGAATATTTAATAAATGTCATTCATTCATTCGTTTCTCACGCATTAGCATTTTCTGAGATTGTCAAGTAATTCTCAGCCCAACACATCTTTGGCACATACCCATTTCCCAGATTGGTCGATCAGAAAGAGAAGAACACGGAAGGGAGGAGCATCATTTGCTATTCTAAGGTTATAAAACATGCTTTCTACTTCGGATTCGGTTTCATTCCATTTTCGTTTTCGAGCTGGTAAAAGCTCCGAACCTGCTCAGCGAGGAGTACCTCGCTGCCAGAAGCCTGCTGAGCTATAGATTTTTAAGTAGCCAATCCAGCGTCTGGTTTGTGAAACCGAACAAGATTTCTAGATTATCTTGCGCTTCCAGAATTGGCCCTGAAGGAATCAGTGCGCTAGCGCAAGATTTGTACGCTATAACTGAAGAAAATCAGCCAAGGCCTGTAGAAGCGCTCATCGTCATCGCCACCGCAAACCTCATCGGGCGAGGAGGATTTCAGCCTGTGCGCCATCGAAATGTGTCTGTGTTACTCGAATCGAACAATTCAATCGGCCCTTTTCAAGGCCAACAATTGTGTACTCAAGAGTTAATTGTGTAATATTTCCTAATACCACATGCTTGTTTTAATCACTTAATTCTTCTCGTAACATCATACAATATCTGATATGTTATGAATAATTGAATATAGGGGCCTTTCTTAGCCGAGTGGTTAGAGTCCGCGGCTACAATGCAAAATCATGCTGAAGGTGTCTGGGTTCGATTTCGGTCGGAAATTTCGCAATGGAAATTTCCTGGGCATAAAGTATCATCGTACCTACCACACGATGTACGAATGCGAAAATGACAACTTTGGCAAAAAAGCTCTTAGTTAATAACTGTGGAAGTGCTCATTGAACACTAAGCTGAGAAGCAGGCTCTGTCACAGTGGGGACGTTATGTCAAGAAAAAGAAGAACTGACAATACGACAAATTGAAATTTACGGTGGCGATGACGATATCGATGACTGGAGCACTTCTCCGAACGGAGAGCTCCTCACTGTTCTTAAATTCACAAACCATTACACTCAGAATTATAACTAAAGGAAGGTTGCAAATATGACAATTGATTTAAATTCAAATGCAGCAAATCACATGGCGTAGTTAACGTCATGCGGTCGTGTCTTGTACACAACCCCCACTGATTTTTTAAAACCAATAAAGTGTCCACTTATGGGGCCTTCCTTAGCCGAGTGGTTAGAGTCCACGGCTACAAAGCAAAGCCATGCTGAAGGTGTCTGGGTTCGATTCCCGGTTGGTCCAGGATCTTTTCGTAACGGAAATTTCCTTGACTTCCTTTGGCATAGAGTATTATCGTACCTGACACACGATATACGAATGCAAAAATGGAAAGTTTGGCTAAGGAAGCTCTCAGTTAATAACTGTGGAAGTGCAAATAAGAACACGAAGCTAAGAAGCAGGCTTAGTCCCAGTGGGGACGTATATGCCAAGAAGAAGAAAGTGTCCACTTGCTTGTAATCAAACTATTTGGCAAAATCGCATGTTACAACAGACATTTTTTCACTAAAAAATGTTTACTTCATATATGACATATTTTCTTTGTAATGCACAGTAAAAAATATTACCATTGGATAAAATTTTGGTTACACTCCGACAAAGTAAATGTATATTCAAAAGACGTGTCAAAATTAAGTGTCCACTTGTTGTTTCTTTCACTTAGCAATAATTCACTTTTATTTGACAAAGTTATCTTTTAGCTAGTTAAGACTATAAAGAGACATTTCGAAACAATTTGTGATAAAATCAGTTAAACTGTTTTTGACCTAAATGTTTTTCAACCGCTTATTGAGGCTAAAGTAAATAGTGAAATAGCCTCGTTTTTTTCAGAATTTACTAAACACGATTAATATTATTACTTCTGGCGATTTTTCCATTGATCTTAAATGACTTAGGTAAATAAGTATGTGTGTTTCCTAGATTTTTTTTTGTATAGGTCAGATCTTCCAGAACTTTCACAAACATATAACATAACAATGAACTTTCAGCATGGATCATGTTTTCAAGGTTTTGGCTATCATACCCAGAGAAAAAATCACATATGTATCTTGATCTCATGGATAAATAACACCTTGTTTTGGATACATTTGTTTTGTCTTTGTGAAAACCAACATTTTATTCAAAAATCTGTGGCTTATTTTGCGCATTACAAAGAATACATTACAAACAATGCAAAGAAAGAATTGGTTGATGTTACGTACGATTTCCGCCAATTTGTGTGATTCATACAAGTGGACACTCTGTTTTGGAAGTGTATCTGTGGCGGAATACATATGTGGTGGAGTGTGCCAGCCATGGATCTATTGATTCATTACCAGATCTTTCCATAAACTTTAAATCCAAGAACATCCATTTATAGTGGTCGTGGGATGTTTATAGAACTTATAGAAGGGTCCTAGCTTCAAATAGGTTCGAAAGTGTGACTTGCCAACTTCAAACTGCTATATCCCAATGAAATCCTAACCAATTTAATCTCAAAAGGTTCTATGTGAAAAGTACGTCTCAATCTTTCTATAAAGTCATAAAGCCCTATCCCGTTTCAGTTACCATACACTTAAGTTAAGCCCAAAAACACATGTTAACTCAATAGGGTAACGACTGTTTATTTAGTTCGTAAGCGCTAACAGTTGGCGCCAGCGGCAAAAATTACAGACAACAACCTTTCGAACATTCTCTTACTGGCCGCCGAGCGGCGGCACTGATGTTTGTATTCCACTCACTGATCTCGCTACGCTGAATTCTCAAATTTCTCAAACTTCCAGCACAAGCGCATAGAAGAATGATAGTCGAGAACTGTCAAAACGTATGGAAAATAATAAAAAACGTAAATTATTCGCAATTTGAAAACTGGATCGAAAAAGAGATGATTGGAAATCAATCGTAATGTAAATGCATAATTTTTAATGTTTAGTTTCGTTTTTACTACCACTGCAAAAGAGTCATCTCTTGCCTTTTCAGATTTGAATATCGCTCTATTTTTGAATGTTTCTCGTTTATTCAAGCTCAAATATTGTTTTCCGGTTTTTGAGATTTTGTCACACCCCTTGGTTTAAACTTAAGTTGTTGTTGTATTTTGGTTTTCTTGTGCCTCCCAAAATGTCAGATGGGAAAAACCCCAGTGTTAAAAAGAAAGCCCCTGTGATCTTCTTCTTGACCAATTAAGCGTCAAACATGATCAAAAATAGCTGGGTTTAAATTTGAACATATATTTTGAATTCATGTTTAGTTAACATTTGAGCGGAAAAAGTAGTAGCACAAACACATTCTTAGAACAATTTCATTTAGAATCCACTTCACACAAACATCATCTGGTGGTCATGTTGCACGAAATACTATATTATGCTATTAAGGTGTTAGTGAGGAACGTCAAATTTGAAGGAAACCGATGCACGCATCTCTGGTTGTGAGATATGAAAACTAAGAAATTTGAAATAATCGTTTAAAGCGTGGTCGATGGCAATTTTGTCAGTCACAGACAATAGACGTTCATCTTTTCTTGTCAGCGTGTGTAAAACATTGTAAGGTACCGCGGGGCAAGTGGGAACGAAAAAAACGATAGTTCAAACAAATTGTTCAATAAAATTTTCAAATGTCAATATTTTCCAAATCCAACAACACAATCATGTTTGGGCAACATATTTGCTGGTGTGTGCATGAAACTAATCGAATAATTTCGAAATTGTGAAAACCTTGGAAGAAAGTTTTACAATGAGCCATTGGACGCAGTTACCTCGCTAAACGGGGCAAGTGGGACACATCCAGTTTCATGCGTTAATCCAAATCAGTAAGTCAACCATTACAATAATAGGATTGAAGAGTCATAGATTTTTAATTTTAAGTACATATTACATGTACATAAGGGATCAACCGTAAAATACGTTACGTTTTAGGAAGAAACCCTTTATTTAATAGTATGTCACCTCATATTTAATATCAACTGAAAATTCCTCAATAAAAGCGTAAAGAGGAATTAAACATGTTCAAAATATATCATTTTTAAGTTGTTAATTAAAATGTAGCACATAAACAATCAATAATTGACGAAATTATAACTATGTTTTGTTATTATTTATATGCATGTTAGAAAACCACCTTATGGGGTGGAATTGTTTCCCATCACTATTTAATTTGGTAGAAATAACGAATAAAGTTCAAATAAAATAGAAAAGTAATCGTTCTCATGATCCATTTCAAATTTCAGCTGCGTGTTTGTTAAATTTTGAAGTCGTATTTCAAAAACAAAAATAATAATTAAAAAATAAAGAATAATAACACTTTTCTTCTCCCTCTCATGCAATTACGTAATTTGAAGTTGATCTTTTTTGATAAAAATCATTTGTTTGAATGTTTTAGTGCTACTCTCTAGGAAAATGTATGAAACGTGTACGAAAAGTTTTGATTCTGGTTTTTGTTTTGATAGGTCCCACTTACCCCAGGTACAAACATATTTTGGGGTAACATACACCATCAAAAATTTCATATGAAATGAAAACAAAATACTGGTTTATCGTTAGCAGCTTGTAATAATACTTAAAATTATAGCTTACTGATGGAAATTCGATTTAAAACACATTTATTTTTTGCGAGTCAATGCAAGACGTGAAACGTGTCACAATTTATCATGCAAGTTGAAAATGGCGCTGAACTGACAACTGTTACATGAACCACATGGTAATAAAAATAACATTATGTTTAGTACTAAATACATTCCTTGTCATTGTATCTTCAACTTTCTAGAAGAATACCCCCATGAAAAACTTTTCCTAGTTGAGCTATGACGAAACGCCCCACTTACCCCGGATTCTCACTTGCCCCGGGGTACCTTACTGGTCATTTCAAAGTATGTTGTTATGCTCCTGTTACGCGGCGCTGTCGTCAGATTGAGAACGCTACAGATTTGCCGCTTTTTACACTTTGGCGCTCGTGTCGATATAAAAAAATGCCATTTGTCGCTAGCGTTGATTTGTGTGCTAATGCATTTTGACATTCACTAGTGACGGCGCTGATGGTTGATTCGAACCTTTACACATGATTTAGATGAAAATTTGTTCGAGCCTCCATGTCTGTTCTCTGTGTGTCAGTGTTAAATCTGTTTGTCTGTGATAATGGCAAAAACACGTTAAATCGTGTTAATAAATAAAAACAAGTTTTTATCAAAAAAATTAGGACCCTATTGGAACAGCATTGACTTTTTTATTTTTTGACATTTTTGAACCACCTTTGCACAAGCCTTCAAAAAACTCTTCTATTTTCTAGAATCTGTATCAATGGTTATATGATTTTAAAGACATTCAGATATTTCTTTGGGGATCGACATTCCCCATCAAAAATTTCTTCGATCGCCATTTTGGTATTAGCAAATTAATCAAAAATCTAAAATGTGGGCAATGCAATGTCATGTTATAAGGAGCTCTTCTGTAATAAAAAATCATACAAATCGTTTGAGTTGTCTTCAAGAAATCTGAAAATTACAAAATGGTGTTTTTTTTTTAATTTTTCAAGATCTTCATACGGCCAGATTGATACCAGAAACAGAAATGATCATTACTCAAAAACGGTTGCACCAATTTGCTTAATTTTTTCATAACAGACTCTTATTGAAGTATTGTTTCTAACAACAAATAACCGATCATGAGAAAAAATCTGTGTGCTGAGATATTGAGGATTTTGCCCTCTAATAATTTTGTCACACCAAAATATTCTCCCACCATGTTTGCCATATATTGGATGGCGTCGTAGCTAACAAAACCAACAAGTAACGCACATGTAACGCATTATGTTGGATTGTACATTGAATGCAAGGTGCGTGCTTCTATGAAAGTGCCATATAAACTGACGTGTGAGTATTTATTTTTCCACGTTGAAAATGTGTACGAGAATCTATTCCTCAACTGAACGAACAATATTTACGTAAATTAATGGCAAAACGTCGGTCCTCCAAGAAATTTTTGCATATTTCCGGAATCAGATGCCCAATGGTCGACCCAGGTTTTTTTAGGGCTTGCGAGAAAATAGTGCAAAAATATCGAAAAACAAAAGAGTTATAACCGTTTGAATATTTTGTTGTGGTTAAAAAATGAAGCTGCCGGTAGAGGGGTTAATGATTGCCATACAGTACCTAGCTCTGCTTTTGGTTTCTTTTGCTTTTCTTTCGTATTATCATCTTCATCTCACGTCCTCACTGGGACAAAGCCTGCTTCTTATGCAATGAGCACTTCCACATTTTTTTTTTCTTTATTAGTATCATTCCAAACATTACATTCATTTCTTATATCTAGGTGTTCTGTGTTATTAGACAACACTATCATCCTAATTTGGTAAAACAAATTTAAGATTTAATTAACATTTTGTTAACAACATATTACATTTCATTTGCCGTAGCAGTTCAGTTTTTTTTTACAGGTGAGTTGATTTCACCTGCTTAAAAGAGAAAAAAAAAACGTTTTTAATATACTTAACCTAACTCAACCTAAACATATAACGCATTAATCGTGGCAATAGAAGATTGTAACGATTTTTGCCTGAAATTATTAATGATTGTATTTGACATTTGTTCTAATGTTTCAACATTGGATATTCTATGTACAGTGAGAGGCAAAATAAAGTGCCCACCTTACCAGTTTTCGAATTTCTCTCATTGATTTGGTTCAAATTAAAGTTAACACACCTAAATCTTTTGTGATATTTTATTTTTGATGTTCTTTTAAAGTTGCACTTACGAAATTTTGATAAAAAAAAGAATTTTACTTAAAGAAAAAGAAAATCAATTTGTATTGAAAAAAAAGTAGTGACAAAAATAAGTGCCCACTTCCTTCTTGGCCCCAGAAAAGATGATTTAAGAAAAATAAAAAGCAATTTAATAGTTAATGTGTCCTCCTTTGGCCTTAAGGACTTGCTGGAGGCTCTTCGGCATGCTTTTCACCAGGTTTTGTAGGTGTTGTGGATCTAGTTCTTCCCAGGCGCGCTCCAAGGCTTCAAAATAATTATTTTTGTTGGTAACACCAGTTTTTTCAACCCTAGCATCGAGAATCGCCCACAAATTCTCGATGGGGTTGAGGTCTGGGCTTTGTGGAGGCCATTCCAGCGGTTTAATCCGACAAGACCGGAAGAAAGACTTGGTCTTCTTTCCAGTATGCTTCGGGTCGTTGTTCTAGAGAAATATGAATTTCTCTTCAAGGCCCGTCTGGATCAGCGAAACCTCCAGATTTTCCAGCAAGATGTTAATGTAGGAATCTGCCGTCATTATTCCGTCGATTTTCACGACGCTTCCTACTCCACTCCATGAAAAACACCCCCAGACCATCACATTTCATCACATCACACTTCCATGCGTCACCGTTCCTTGGATGTGGCGCTCCTGAAGCTCGAGCTGTCTAACCGAGAGCGGCGGGCTCGTGTGTGATGCAGAGCACCACATCCAAGGAACGGTGAAGCATGGAGGAGGAAATGTGATGGTCTGGGGGTGTTTTTCATGGAGTGGAGTAGAAAACCTCGTGAAAATCGACGGAATAATGATGGCAGATTCCTACATTAACATCTTGCTGGAAAATCTGGAGGTTTCGCTGATTCAGACGGGCCTTGAAGAGAAATTCATATTTCTCTAGAACAACGACCCGAAGCATACTGGAAAGAAGACCAAGTCTTTTTTCCGGTCTTGTCGGATTAAACCGCTGGAATGGCCTCCACAAAGCCCAGACCTCAACCCCATCGAGAATTTGTGGGCGATTCTCGATGCCAGGGTTGAAAAAACTGGTGTTACCAACAAAAATAATTATTTTGAAGCCTTGGAGCGCGCCTGGGAAGAACTAGATCCACAACACCTACAAAACCTGGTGAAAAGCATGCCGAAGAGCCTCCAGCAAGTCCTTAAGGCCAAAGGAGGACACATTAACTATTAAATTGCTTTTTATTTTTCTTAAATCATCTTTTCTGGGGCCAAGAAGGAAGTGGGCACTTATTTTTGTCACTACTTTTTTTTCAATACAAATTGATTTTCTTTTTCTTTAAGTAAAATTCTTTTTTTTATCAAAATTTCGTAAGTGCAACTTTAAAAGAACATCAAAAATAAAATATCACAAAAGATTTAGGTGTGTTAACTTTAATTTGAACCAAATCAATGAGAGAAATTCGAAAACTGGTAAGGTGGGCACTTTATTTTGCCTCTCACTGTAACTCATTGGTACTATACCAGGGAGGAAGCCTCAGAAACATTTTCAAAATTTTATTTTGAATTCTCTGCAGAGCTTTCTTCCTGGTATTACAACAGCTAGTCCATATTGGTACAGCATACAACATGGCTGGCCTGAAAATTTGTTTGAATATCAAAAGCTTGTTCTTAAGACAAAGTTTTGATTTTCTATTAATAAGGGGATAGAGACATTTTACATATTTGTTACATTTGGCTTGAATGCCCTCAATGTGATTTTTGAAAGTTAAATTCTTATCTAGCATGAGCCCTAGATACTTAACTTCATCTGACCAATTTATTGGAACCCCTCTCATCGTGACAACATGTCTACTTGAAGGTTTCAAATAAAGAGCTTTTGGTTTATGTGGGAATATTATTAGTTGAGTTTTGGAAGCATTAGGAGAAATCTTCCATTTTTGCAAGTATGAAGAAAATATATCCAAACTTTTTTGCAATCGACTACAGATGACACGCAGGCTTCGTCCTTTGGCGGAGAGGCCTGTGTCATCCGCAAACAAAGATTTTTGACATCCCTGAGGTAGCTCAGGTAAGTCAGATGTGAAAATATTGTATAATATTGGTCCCAAAATGCTGCCTTGAGGAACACCAGCTCTTACAGGAAGTCTTTCAGATCTAGAGTTCTGATAATTAACCTGAAGTGTACGATTTGACAGATACCTTTGAATTATTCTAACAATGTATGTTGGAAAATTAAAGATTTTTTAATTTTACAATCAAGCCTTCATGCCAAACACTGTCGAATGCTTTTTCTATGTCTAGAAGAGCAAGACCAGTAGAATAGCCTTCAGATTTGTTGGAACGGATCAAATTTGTTACACGTAAAAGTTGATGAGTGGTCGAATGTCCATGGCGGAATCCGTACTGTTCATTGGCAAAAATTGAATTTTCGTTGATGTGGGCCATCATTCTGTTCAAAATAACCTTTTCAAAAAGTTTACTGATGGAGGAAAGCAAACTGATTGGACGATAGCTAGAAGCTTCTGCAGGATTTTTGTCTGGTTTTAAAATTGGAACAACCTTAGAATTTTTCCATTTGTCAGGAAAATATGCTAATTGAAAACATTTGTTAAATATATCAACTAAAAATGATAAGCTACTTTCTGGAAGTTTCTTGATGAGGATGTAGAAAATTCCATCATCGCCAGGAGCTTTCATGTTTTTGAATTTTTTAATAATAGTTCTCACTTCTTCCAAATCAGTCTCCCAGGCATTTTCGAAAACGTTCTCTTGATTGAGAATATTTTCGAACTCCTGAGTAACTTCATTTTCAATTGGACTAGTAAGTCCTAAATTAAAATTGTGCGCACTTTCAAACTGCATAGCAAGTTTTTGAGCTTTTTCGCAATTAGTTAGTAATAATTTGTTTTCCTCTTTCAATGCCGGTATTGGCTTCTGAGGTTTTTTCAAGATTTTAGATAATTTCCAAAAGGGCTTAGAGCCAGGGTCCAATTGAGAAATTTTGTTTTCAAAATTTTTGTTTCTTAATTGAGAAAAACGTTTCTTGATTTCTTTCTGCAAATCCTGCCATATAATTTTCATAGCAGGATCGCGAGTGCGTTGAAATTGCCTTCTCCTCACGTTTTTAAGACGGATCAAGAGTTTAAGATCATCGTCTATAATCACGGATTCAAATTTTACTTCACATTTTGGAATTGCAATGCTCCGGGCTTCAACAATGGAATTTGTTAAAGTTTCAAGAGCATTGTCAATATCAAGTTTAGTTTCTAAAGAAATGTTAACATCAAGATTAGAGTCAACATACGTTTTATATATATTCCAGTCGGCTCGTAAATAATTGAAAGTGGAGCTGATAGGATTGAGAATCGCTTCTTGGGATATTTGAAATGTAACAGGGACATGATCAGAATCAAAATCAGCATGAGTAATCAGTTGGCTACAAAGATGACTAGAGTCGGTTAAAACCAAATCAATCGTAGATGGATTTCTAGAAGAGGAAAAACATGTGGGGCTATCAGGGTATTGAATTGAGAAATATCCTGAAGAGCACTCATCAAATAAAATTCTGCCGTTGGAATTACTTTGAGAATTATTCCATGACCGATGTTTGGCATTAAAGTCACCAATGACAAAAAATTTTGACTTATTGCGAGTCAATTTACGCAAGTCAGTTTGGAGCAAATTAACTTGCTGCCCAGAGCATTGAAAAGGCAAATAGGCAGCTATGAAAGTATATTTACCAAACTGTGTTTCAACAGAAACACCTAAAGTTTCAAAAACTTTAGTTTCAAATGACGAAAACAGTTGATGTTTTATACGCCTATGAATGATGATTGCAACTCCCCCACATGCCCCATCAAGTCGATCATTACGATAAACAAAAAAGTTAGGATCTCTTTTGAGTTTAGATCCAGGTTTTAAATACGTTTCGGTAATAACTGCTATATGCACGTTATTAACCGTAAGGAAATTAAACAGCTCGTCCTCTTTACCATTCAGAGAACGAGCATTCCAATTTAAAATATTTAAATTATTATTTGGATCCATTAGAAAAACGTAATCCAATAACAATTTGATTTGTAAATTTTACACCTACTTGGACTGCTTCAGTCATAGTGGTGGCTTTGAACATTGCATCAATCATTAGATTCAATTGTTCAGTTAGAAAATTAAAATCAGAGGCAGACATGTCATGTGATTTCCCATTGGAATTTCCGGTAGACGAAGAAGCGGAGTTACCTGTGGCGGTAGGATTTTTTTCATTTGATTTGAAACAAGTAGAATGGGTACCCATGGATCGAACAGGGGAGGAGTTCGAATTTCCTGCTCCGATATCGGCAAAGAATTTACCGTGGGTAGATACATTCGAAATTGAAAGATTCGAACGGCTACCCGACGGATTAAAATTTGTTTGTGAATGAGCATGATTATGATCTTCCTGATGGGTATGATTCATGATCAAGCGATCGTTAACTGAAAAATGAGCATTGTTCGATACTCTACCAGGTAAATTCCGAAAACGACCGTTATCGTAACGGATATTATCTTTCATCTGCCTGGCACGAGCCTCAATGACCCTTTTGCGTGAAGGACAGTTCCAAAAATTGGACTTATGGTTAGCCCCGCAATTACAGCATATGAATTTGGTGGTATCTTCCTTCACTGGACAGACGTCCTTGGCGTGAGAAGAACCTCCGCAAATCATGCATTTAGCATCCATGCGACAATTTTTTGTACCATGACCCCACTTTTGGCACCGACGGCATTGAGTGGGGTTCTGGTAATTTCCTCCAGGTTTTTGGAAATGTTCCCATGTCACACGGACATCAAACAAAAGTTTTGCTTTTTCTAAAGCTTTAATATTATTTAGTTCTTTTTTGTTAAAGTGAACTAAATAAAATTCTTGAGAAAGCCCTTTCCGAACAATGCCAGATTGGGTTCTCTTTTTCATAATGATTACTTGGACTGGGGAAAATCCAAGTAAATCATTTATTCCATTTTTAATCTCTTCAGGTGACTTATAGTCACTTGAGAGACCTTTCAAGACGACTTTGAACAAACGTTCAGTTCTGTCGTCATAAGTAAAAAAATTGTGCTTCTTCTCTTCAAGATGTTTGAGAAGAAGTTCACGATCTTTAAGAGTTTCCGGCAAAACGCGACAGTCTCCTTTCTTTGCGATTTGGAAGGAAACCTTGATTCCCCTAATGGAGTTCAAGATCTCCTGCCTAAATCCCCCAAATTCGGAACAACTGACCACGATAGGCGGCACTCTTTGCTTCCTCACTTGAATCAAAGAGCCTGGGCTAGAGGCTGCTTCGATTTGATGTTCGGAAAATTTGTCTAGAGCATCGAACTGATTGCTCATTTCGATACAATTATTCATTTCACCCTTGGAAGAAACTTCGCATTCCGGGGAAGCGTCCTTTCTTCCATTCTTGCCACGTGTAGTGACAGTTTTAAAACCCACTTTTTTGGAAGGAAGTAGTGAATTCAGAGATTCACCCTTCCTTTTGTTAGTTATTGATACCATGTTTAGTTAATAAACGAAAGAAGACGTGACCTTCGAGAGGTTTTTTCCCAAGACGGTGTCCAAGAAGGATTACCACCGCTAGCTTTCGCCAACGGGTCCAACGAAAAATCGAAGGCACGGGTCCTAACAAGTATCGTAAAGGGATCAATAGTAGAAAAAAATAGTACTGAAAAGTACTGTTTTAGTAGCACTGAAAAGTACCGTTTTTAATTTTAGCACTGAAAAGTACTGTTTTATTGCTTTAGGTAGTTTTTAAGAAAACTTCCAAGAGCAGAGAGAATTCGTGTACGCACAGCACGAAGGTACGATGCGCACTGAGCACTTCCACATTTATTAACTGAAAGTATATCGTGTGTCAGGTACGAGATACTCTATGCCCAGGGAAGTCAAGGAAATTTCCATTACGAAAAGATCCTCGACTGATCATGAATCGAACCCAGACACCTTCAGTATGGCTTTGCTTTGTAGCCGCGGATTCTAACCACTAGGCTGAGGAAGGCTCCCTAGTCATTTAACCTAAATTGGTAAAAAATATCATGTTGGCAATATACATCGAAATATTGAAATATTAAACTTTTGTTTATTTATATGCAGATTACTTTGAACCTCAAGTTACGTTGATAAATTATTGTTTTCCATTAATTTTGGTCACTTTTCCGTCATCTGTATAAGAACGCGCCACTATGCGTCGTCCTCATCGCCATTTCGCCACTCCGGGCGGAACAAATTTCAATTCCCCCTTTCGCTATAATTAATATCGCATCGCGGATATTGCTGCAGCTCGGCGACAGTTCTACGTGGAAGCGAAAAGCGATTGAGTTATAAAACTTATCACAAGAATCTTGGATTTTTTTTTCGCCTCCAGCAATTTACTTCTTTTGACACTGAAAAATCCGCTTCAGTCGCTTGAGCATGCAAAGAAGTTTCGCAAAGCTGGCGAAGACGATGACGACGGCGACGACGAAGACGACAACGATTCGCGACATTGCCATGCCCGGTGAAGTTAAGGGAAAGGGGTGTACTTCAAAGTCAGCTTCAGTTAATGAGATTGACTCACAGCGCTGTAAGTTTTTCTTCTTCCGCCGGTTTCCTAGCAAGATTGATCCGTTAGCAACGACTCTAGGAATCATGCGATTCATTGACATTGGATGATATTTTGATTTCGGGAAACTATGGTGATGTCTTGGTTGTGCTAGTCAATTTCCCATGCAATTATAAAATTTTAGAAATTAATAGATTAATAAAAAAATATCAATAGTATATTTTGGGTGTCCTTCTTGAGTAATGCTATAGTTTATTTTGTATATTAATTCAGACATGTTTAACCTGAAATAAATTTATAAACTTAGCAATGTCTGTACTTCGCTTCAGAATGCCCTGGAATATAGTTTCCAGATTTACGAGAAAAAAAATGCAACTACGGATATCTGGGCCCCTTTGCCTTTAAATTTAAACTAAAATGGATTTATTTGAGAATGAATAAATCTGTATTGAAAGAGTCCTCTTCATTTATATTCCTGTAGTACAGTATTATAACAAAACTTAAACAAAACCTCATTTTATTCTATGCCACCACTTCAATGTTGAATTGAAAATTAAACAAAAGCGGTTGAAAATTTTCATTTGGACGATTCAATCTCCCCAGAATGACAAATTCTGAAAAGCCCAACCGAATCGGGTCCGTCTCCAGGTGCTTACCCATAAAATAAAATATGCTAATGGAGTCCTCAACTTTCACCGACATCAATTCAGAGCTAGATTCGTCACTTCGTTTCTCGGTCATTGTTTCGCCGCATTCGAATGCGGCCTAAATGGGGTCAGACGAAACTTTTGCTCAATTTATTCACCTTTTTTCGGACGGTGACACTGTGCCGTAGCAAAAATGGAGTTTCAATTCTGCAACTTGAACAAACATCGATAGGAAACAATTTACGGTCAATTGGTTGTCGATGGTGACGACGAAGGGTTGCACTTGATAAAAATTGTATGTTCATCTTACCTATCATAAATTCTGAGGAGTAGTCATTAAAACCTTAATTTTCATATACCGTTTTGATTCATATTACGGACAGCTTTTTATTCCGGACACTCTACTTTGTATGGGAAACATTTCGCATGAAATGTTTCAATTGTTGGCCGTTCAAAAGTTCACACTTTTAATGCTCGTTTAAATCAAAATTTTCTATAGATATCTATGGATATTTGTCATACTCAACTGCCTTAGACGCCTTTTTAGTTGTTTACCAATTTCAAATAATGATTTGACTCGTGTTTATATGATTTTCATGAGCTGTCCGGAATTTGAATCAAAGTGTCCGGAGTATGAGGCAAAAGTAAGGAAGCGTCCGGAATAAGAATCATGGGAAGTCCACACATTTATATTTATTTAAAATTATTTATGTAACAGAAACAAAATCTTCGCCCACCAGTCGAAAGCTAAGTGTTTTGAAGGCTCGATAGCGCCGAGGTATCATACAGAATGATTTATTTTATATGCTTCCTGATGGGTTATACTTCATTGAGGCCTTAAGTGTCCGTAATATGAATCAAAACGGTATTACACAAATAGCTCAGACTCAAAACTACAAAGCAAAGTCATGCTGAAGGTGTCTGGGTTCGATTCCCGGTCGGTCCAGGATCTTTTCGTAATGGAACTTTCCTTTACTTTCCTGGGCATAATTGAACACTAAGCTGAGAAGCAGGCCCTGTCCAAATGAGGACGTAATGCCAAGAAGAAGAAGAAGAAGAAGAAGAAGAAGAAGAAGAAGAAGAAGAAGAAGAAGATCATTGATAAAAGCGAAACTACTGGGCAATGATGAGGATCGTGGGTTCAAATCCAGTTGGTCGAGGAACTTCCCAGACCGTAGAGCATCATCGTGGTTACTACATGATAGACAAATGCAAAACTGGTCTTTTGGAAAAGAAAGCTCTCAGTTGTTAATAATAATTGTAGAAGTGCTCACATAAGTTTAGAAGCAGGCTTTGTTTCAATTGGGGCGTAACACCAAGAAGAAGAAAAACTTTCAAACATTTATTCATCTGGATCTGAAAATACCGGGCAACACGTCATACCAATTGCAAAGTTCAGGTGTGCCCGGGAAATCATTTTCAATCCTTCCCATCCTTCAAGACCGAAAACCCTCGACTGCTGTGGATTACCAGGGCTGGTAGCAAAAAATGGTACTAAACATAATTATTTTAGTGACCAGATTTGAGAAAAAAAATATCCAAATATTTAATGTCTTATGGTTTCAAGCAATATGACTAAAAGAGATTTAAAGATCAACTGTATATGGCTTCGGTATTTCTTTACAAGCCCTTCAAATAAATACATTTTAAAACTTACACTAGATTGGCATATTTTTTATTTCAATTTGAGTAGATTTAATTTGTTTGAGTCCTAACCGGTGCTGTTATATGTCAAATATTTTGAAAATTTTAAATGTCCATAGCAACTTCCCATGTAAAATATAGCATCAGCAAATATAGTCAACAGATAGGTGTTCGGAAAAAGTCATCAGGAAAAACAGTTGAAATGACTCGCTACCAGCCCTGCACACTGACCTTGCAAAGTTAATAGAGTCTGTGTCAATCTTCGTAAAGAAAAAAAAAATGCTCGGAAAAGAAAAACTTTCCGAAAAAAAAGGATTTTCCCCAAGGAATTAACGACGGTGTCGCGTCAGATGCTGTAGGAAACGGATAAATTTGCAAAATAAATATAGCATTAAAAGGCTATGTCCACTTCGCACTTCGGCGAAAGTTACCTTTTTAGAGATGATCCAGCTCGACGGTGTTTTTTTTTCCTGTTCAACAGCACGTGGCCTAACAGGTGAAGATATGGTTAACCTTTCTGAGCCTCTTGCTGATTGGAGCTGTTCATTTTTTGCTCTTGAATTGGGGACAATGACGAACACGATGATTTTTTTCTTTATACATGAAGGGGCAGTTTTAGATAAATGGCATCTGAATGCGAGTGCAAATCTATTTTGGGATCTCTTAGAATTTAAAATATGGCAAAATATTTATCCTAATGCATTGTAATGAGATATCATGAATTCAGTTTAAATGCATGCTCTATCCAAGTAGGGGAGTAATATCAGAAAGAACTAGAAGAAACACTACAGCTAGAGAATGAACGAACCCTTGTCAAAATCCATCGGACATCTAAATCGATTAGCTTCGGGGGTGTTATCCCTACGTCAACTGTTAACGACGGCCTACGATGAGGATCGAAATTTAGTGACACAGGGGGGCAGATTTTCAATTTGCCTACACGTCAGCGTCTTGAATAGAGTTAATTAGGTCCCATGAACAAGAGTTTGTAAATTTCATAGCTATTTATTCAGCAAAACCATGCTGATGGTGCCTGGATTCAATTCCAGATGGGTCACTGATCTTTTCGTAATAGTAATTTTCCTTTTTTTCTTGGAAAAAAAACGTCATTGTGCTGGCCACGCGATATACGGATGCGAAAATATAAAATTTGAGAAAGAAAGCTCTCAGTTGATAACTGTGGAATGATAATTATAAGAACTCTAAGCTGAGAAGCAAGCTCTGTCCCAAAATTTACAATTTTGTAGTGAAAGTCCCGATTGTTTGAATTGAGTTAGAAATCTGAACAGAAAATTTTAATGTCAATCATATCCGCACGAAATTTAATATTTTTCATTACTGTATGGAATATAGATCATATAAGACCAGACAAAAAATCGAACTACATTACTTACTAACTTAGCATCAAAAAATCGTTACCAAACGCTGGGTTTATCGTCAAAAAATGCCCCAAGCGAGATATAAAAGTGAAAACCCTTACCCGGAAGAAGGGATTTAGGTTGTTGCCACTCGAACAAGGTCACCTGGTGGATTTATAATGGCATGGATTATCAAGAGTAATGAGTGCAATAATGAGAATTTATTAACACAAATTTGCAATGGTACGGCAGTTTACGTCGTTGTCGGTTATTTATGAACAAACCCAACGAGCAATTTGGAAACTTGTGTTATTTTGGGTGGGGAACGTGATATCAGAAATGATGCTTCGTTAACCTTGCGTTCTGCGACAGCCACGGAAAAATTAATCGCTTCATGTTTTGTAACGCGATCAATTTATTCTTCTGCAGCAAGGATGATCCAAAATGTAATTAACACTTTTGTCACATATCCACTCGGAGACCGTATTAAAAAGAGAGGAGAAATAACAACCTTATCACTCTATACTATAGCACCAAAGTCAACAACAACTACGAAGCAATCATAAATTGGACCGTCGCATAAGGGTGGCCCAGATTTATGAAGTCAAACTACTACTACCCAAGTAACCAAAAAGCTCGATGAAGCGGCATAATAAGAGATATATATGGGCATATTCCCACGTTACCACTAGCCCGCTTATTCACTCTTTTGGCATTTTAGGGCTATTAAACGTTACTTGGGGTTACTTGGGTAGTCTAGTCAAACAGTCAGTCAAAACGCTTCTTCTTCTTCTTATTCTTCTTCTAGGCGTAACGTCCCCACTGGGACAGAGCCTGTCTCTCAGCGTATGCGCACTTCCACAGTTATTAACTGAGAGCTTTCTTTGCCAAAGTTGCCATTTTCGCATTCGTATATCGTGTGTCAGGTACGATTATACTCTATGCCCAGGGAAGTCAAGGAAATATCTACCGAGTAGGAATCGAACACCTTTAGCATGGCTTTGCTTTGTAGCCACGGACTCTAACCATTCGGCTAAATAAGGCCCCTAAACAGTTTCTGACGATAAATATGTTGAAGAGATAAAAAAATACCATTATAAACCATCATTTAACCTTCATCCAGTCAATATACTTTTCACATACTGAAAAACACATTAAAATGTGCATAACTGTTTTGTTTATGGATGGATTTTATTGAAATTATCAGAATTTCCTGAAAAATACTTCTAGTTTATGGTCCGAAAAACTTGTGAATATGGTCCAAATGATTTCGGAGTTATTCCGGATTGTCTTGGGGTATTGAAATTGACCAAATCATCCATTCAACGGATTTCTCAAGACCCTTATGAACTAGAAGGTTGGTATCTTCGGGAACGTTGTTAAGTAGTTCAAGGGCTATCTGGCAGTAATAAACCTGATTGGAAATTTCTCCACTTCTAGCTTATCAGGGTTAAGAGATATTGAATACTGAAGGCAATTTGTTGCTAGCGCCACCTAGTGTATAAATCTTTAATTGGATTTGTTACTGGTCGACCGCCCTTATTCTTCTGAGCAACTTTGACGAAGACACCAACTAACGGTCGTTTGGCATAATGGTCGTTTGGCATAATAGTCGTTTGGCATAATGAGTCTGAAACCAAGAATTTCTTAAGATGAGATTCGTTTTTACGTTTCTTTTGAATCTTTCTGATGACATCAGGCTGTTGTTTAGTCAATAATTGACAATAACTGATACAAAATGTCACTTTATTCTATAATTATATGCTCTTGAATAAACTAAAGCATATTAGGAAAGTTATTGTCAATAATATTTTATAATTTATGCAGAAATTACCTTTCTTTCAAATATTAATTCTTTTTTTAAGTTCCGCTATTGGAATAATTTTTTGCACTGAAGATTTTGATAGATTTAGTACTAATTTACCCTTCTTTCAAACATTGGATTTTTTTTTTAATATGATGTAACCAAATTATAGGCATAAAAAATGTTGATTTGAAATTGAAACAAATTTCACCTTCTTTTATACAAAGTCTATGATTGAGTTGTTCCCAACTGACAAAATGGCAGCAATTGATAACATTTCCGTTATCAGCGAAAAGAGAAATCGATTACTGGAGTTTCTTTGATGGGTTGTGCTACTTTTCCCGTAATGTCGGTTCCCCGAATGTCGTTACCCCGAACGCCAGTATCCCGAATACCAGTTCCCAGAATATCCCGCTTCAACAAAAAGTCCACTACCCCGAAAAGTTTGTGTCACTCATACTTGTCGTAACTTTAAACATTTCAGGGTGGTGAACGAACTGGCCATCTGATATGCACCCTTCTTTATTTAATTGGCGGTTCTTTCGAGTTTTACCGTCCTCAATATTTTTGCCAACATAAGTCTAGCCAAGAAAGACAGAATACCTGCTTCTTTTGATTGCTTATCGTTCTTGCTCGTTCACCTTCTAGCCACTAAAGACTATTATAGCACCTATTTAAACTGCATCACTTTTCGGGGAAACGAGTCATTCTAGGAACTGGCATTCGGGGAACCGACATTCAGAGAAACGACATTCGGGGAAAAGTAGGACAAGAGCTATGATTCTGAACGCAATTTTTGATGTCTTTTCGTTTTATTATGCCGCAATAGTTTTTGACGTCCAATCTTCTATTGATTTAATCATAAATTTTGCCTTCTTCTAAAAATAGGCTGTTCGTTATATTTATACTGTTTTAAATTTTATTATTTAGTCAAGCTAAATGTTCACCATTTATATATTTCGCAATTCTTGCGAGATGTGCTGTTAGAATAATAATTACTTTAGAACCTGTAAATATTTGACATTTTTTTTTGCAAACACAAGATCTCCTTTCAAGATATGCTGGAAAAATATTATTTCAATTACACATTTTCCCTCCTTTCTATAATAGACAGTGTTTTTGATGTACACTTTCAAAATTAAAATTTATATTGAATCGTTCGAAAGTTTTGCCACATATTATTTTTTTTTCAAAAATGTGTTGTTCATTTGAGTTATGTTGTGAGATGATATTTAGTGTTAGGGCCTTAAACATTTTAAACGAAAAATAATCTGCTCTTTTATATTGGCTATTTTTGCATTATGCTGCAATAATAGATCTTTGGATGAGAGCTTTTAATATTTTGCAAATAAATTTTTCCTTCTTCTACCAAGTAATTTTCATCAAGTGTTACGTACAAACTGGGACAGAGCTTGATCTGCAGCAAAATATGTGCGTTCCCTTTATTAATAACTGCGAACTTTCTTTGCCAATTTACTATTTTCAATTATCTATATCGCAACAATTTTGTTCTGGGATGTGAAGAAAATTATTATTCCGAAAAGATCTTCCATCACGATATTTATTTGTAAATTATTATTGTTTTATGGCTATATCGGTCATGCGACTCAAAGGTAAAAGGAGTCTATAGAAGTAAATGATGGAAACGAATAGGTGCATAGGCGTCGCAAGGGAGCGACAAGATTGAAAATTTAATTAGGTGGTGAAAATTGAGCAAGCCATTTTAAAGTCAGTAAGCATCGAAGCGTCCTGTATTTTGCCTAGCTTCTCTACTGGAAAAGGGTTGGCTCAAAGCTTTGAGCTTTGCTACCAACACAGGCAAAATACAGGAGGCTTCAATGTGCTCATATACTGACGGCAATCAACCGAACGGTTCTATCGATCGATGACTGATATTGGGAATTGACACGCAGTCAGAGAATTTGTCTCTATCATGTGTGCTCTTCCCGCCAGTCACCACATGATCCAGTTAGAACTGCATTTTCTTATTAGCCAAATTTCATATATATATATATATATATATATATATATATATATATATATATAGGAGAAGGTTTCGACCGTGATTGTTTTTAAATTATTATTGTTTTATGGCTATATCGGTATATGTGGTGACTGGCGGGAAGAGCACACATGATAGAGACAAACCCGGACGAGTGAGCCTTTTGGCTCGTGAACTGCAGTAGGTTGAAGTGGGCGTGGCCGCCATTCAAGAAGTGCGGTGGCCTAGATCTGGAGAACGTGAATTCCGGGCGGTTGATCCCATCGCCAACACTACGTTCAAATATAACATCTACCACAGCGGCGGCGATAAGGCAGAACTTGGAGTCGGTTGCATAGTGATCGGGAAGCAGATGAAACGCGTTATGAAGTGGAAACCGATTAGCGAACAAATCTGTGTACTGAGGATACGAAGCCAATTCTTCAACTACAGCCTGATCAACATCTATGCACCGACGAACGACAATCCTGATGACGTGAAGGACGCATTCTATGAAGGCCTTGATAAGGCCTATGGAGAGTGCCCAAAACACAACGTGAAAATCGTCATCGGAGATGCGAACGCGCAGGTCGGAAGAGAGGACTTTTTCCGTCCGATCATTGGTAAGGAGAGTCTTCACTCCGTTACCAATGACAACGGCCTACGACCAGGGAGATGGCCATTAGCAGCACCTACTTTGCACGCAAGGATATTCGGAAGCACACCTGGAGGCATCCAAATGGTGATATTTGCAACCAAATAGACAATATTCTGGTGGAAGGTCGACATTTCTCAGATGTCATCAGTGTTAGGAGTTTCAGGGTTCTGTAGCAAATTCAAGACCACAGCGAACAAAACGATTCAATATCCAGCGCTTCTCAGCAGACGGTGTTACAGCTGAATACCACCAAAAACTGGAAGAGCAGATAAGTGAAGTCAATTTGAGCGAAAACCTCAACAATCTATAAAATGCAATCCATGGAGTGGTGAGCGAAACAGCGCGAGAAGTGATAGGTACTGCTCGAAGACGCCCCAGAAGCGGATGGTTCGACGAGGAGTTCCAGAGGGTGACGGATGAGAAGAACGTGGCCAGACGTCGGATGTTAGTGTCTGGTACCAGGCTGAACAGAGAGCGGAACAGGGAAGCAAGATCAGCCGAAAAGCATATTCATCGCAGGAAGAAAAAAAAATTGATGAGAACGTGATAGCCTAGGCGCAAAACTGTATGGAACAGAACGATATGCGACGATTCTATGAAACTGTCAATGGCATGCGGAGAAAGTCAGCACCGTCTCCCGTCATGTGCAACGACCGTGAAGGTAATTTTCCGACAGATAAAACGATGGTGGCTGCCAGGTGGAAAGAGCATTTCAAAACGTTACTGATAGGAGGGAAAGATAGAGCATCGGAGAAAAGAATGAACATCGACAATGACGGTCAAACTGTGGAGCCTCCATCTCTAGATGAGGTTAAGAAGGCGATTAAAGAGCTGAGGAACAACAAGGCTGCTGGGAAGGATGAGCTCCCGGCCGAACTTCTCAAGCACGGTAGTGAGCAGCTGCATAAAACAATTCACCATATACTACTAAGGATATGGGAGTGCACCAATTACCGAGGAATAACGCTCCTCAATTCGGCGTACAAAATATTGTCACGTATTCTGTACAACAGATTGAGACCGCTTGAAGAGTCCTTCGTCGACGAATACCAAGCTAGTTTTCGTGAGGGCCGATCGACATCGGATCAAATGTTTACCCTGCGACAGATCCTCGATAAATTCCGAGAGTACAACTTACAGACTCATCATCTGTTCATTGATTTCAAGGCGCCGTACGATTCAGTTAAAAGAAACGAGTTGTGGGGTATAATGATGAAACATGGTTTTCCGACAAAGCTGATTAGACTGATTCGTGCAACGTTGGAAGGATCGAAATCAAGTATATGGATTGCGGATGAGATTTCAACATCCTTCGTAACCTTAGACGGATTGAAGCAGGGCGATGCACTTTCAAACCTATTGTTCAACATAGCGCTAGAAGGAGCAATAAGAAGAGCTTGCGTGCATAGGAATGGCACTATTGTCACACGTTCGTATATGCTCCTTGGTTTTGCGGGCGATATCGACATAATCGGGATAGATTGCCGAGCCGTGGAAGAGGCATACGTGCCTTTTAAAAGGGAGACAATGCGAATTGGGCATATTATTAATACTGTAAAACGGGGTAACTTTGATAGTTTTTTCGAAGAAAACTTGAATATTTATGCATGCTGTTTCAAAAAATAATAATTTATATTTTTAAAACAAGTACTGGCATCCTAGCTATCGATTGCAGTCGATAGATGTCCAAAAGGTTTATTACGAATGGATATATAATTTTTCATATAATCGAAAGTCGGTTTTCTGTTTTGGGGTAACTTTGATAATGGAGTATAAATCGAACAAAATTGAATGAATAACGAACATTTGTAGGGCATTGCATACCTCTAGGCGTTTAACGTTATATGGAAATTTCTGACTTAGATTACAAAAATGATCCCAGTTTGTGAAAATGCTATTCGCTAAGAGATTTGAGACCGTATTTAAGTTCTATGATAACTAGGCTGTCAAAGATAAGTGGCCAACTATTCAAAACTACATCAAATAGTGATCGTAGAACAGATTGTTTGTAAGCGTTTCGAAAATGCTAAAATTGTATCAATTTTTAATATTCGTATAAAAAGCCTCAAATGCACTTGATTCCAATGAAAATAGCTTTGACATGAAGTGTCATACTAATACTCTTTACTTTTGCTTTCGTTTTGCTTAACTGATTAACAGAAACTTCGTTATTTCGTTTAATATGTTGTGGGTCTCGCACTATCAAAGTTACCCGCATTATCAAAGTTACCCCGTTTTACGGTACCACAAAGACAAAGTACATGGTCGCTGGTAGCCATCGTGGGCCCATAGGTGATGTTGGTAGTGAGGTGGTGATATTTTTGAAGTAGTTGAAGAATTTGTGTACCTTGAAACTCTAGTGTCTTGCGATAATGATGTTACCCGCGAGGGAAAAAGGCGTATTGCAGCTGCGAGTCGGGCTTTTTACGGACTTCGTAACGCAGCTTACAGACGAAGACCAAACTCGCGTTGTACAAGACTCTAATTCTTCCGGCCACGAATCTTGGACGTTGAAAGAGGTAGACCGGAGAGCTTTTTGGGGTTTTTGAACGTAAAGTGCTGCGAACAATACTCGGCGGTAAATTGGACAATGGCATCTGGCGGCGTCGCATGAATCACGAGTTATACCAAGTCTATAATGAAATGGATATTGTTAAGCGTATAAAACACGGCAGGCTGCGGTGGGCTGGGCATGTAGCTCGCATGTCGGAGGAACGTCAAGCTAAACTAATATTCAGCAGAGAACCAGGGAGAGGCCGTCGCCTCCGTGGAAGGCCGCGCACCAGATGGCTTTTGACAATTGAGGAGGATTCAAGGTCGCTTAACGTTCAGGGCGACTGGAAGCGATTGGCCCAGGACCGGGTCCAATGGAGAAGACTTCTTCATTCGGCGTAGATTCAACGCAATAGCAAGGAATTGTTGCCTAGAAAAGGTCATTAAAATCCATTGAGAAACATAAGAGTTATACACATTTAAGTGTGTTTTTCAGCATGTGAAAAGTATGTTGGCTGAATGGAGGGGAATCATGTTGTTCTGCATATGGACTCTTTTTAGAGACTTGATCTCTATTTTATTGGAAGTCTCTTAAAAGTATCTTTTCTGATGGAAGTTCTTTAAAGTTTCTATTTTTGATTAAAATAGTCTCTAAAGTCACTGTTTTCCTCTTTCTCTTCGAAAAGTTTGAAACAAAATCCTCTTGGATCCAGAAAAACTTCCAAAGACTGTCACGCAATTATTCTTCAGTAATTTCTTCTCAGATTCCTGGATCAAAAGCTTTCGGAATTATTCTTGTGATTTCTCAAGAGATTTCTTCTGAAATACTTTTAAGGTTTCCTCCAGGCATCTCTTCAGAATCTAAATTTCCTATTGACTGTCGCACCAGCATATTCTACAGTAATGTATCCGATCATTCTTACAGAAAAATTTCAGAAATTCCGCTTATCTAAAAAAAGTATGGATCACTGGAGGAATTGTACAGGAAGTCGCAGAAGTTAGCAAGTTAGTGGAGGCATCACTAGAAAAAATGCTGCTTGAATACAGAAAGCAATCCCGAACGAAAACCTTGAACGAAACCCTAGCAAATTCGATGGAAATATAACTCGATGAACTTCTAGAAGATTTCAGATATTTTTGTAAAATTTGTGAATTAATCTTTGGAGGTATTCTTGAAACAAAATCATTGTGAAATCACTAGTAAAATTTCATTGTTTGAAACATATTCAAGATTGAATAATCAAATACCTGAGCCTTTTGAATCTTAGAAGAAATTTCTTAAGAAGCCCGAATAGAATCTTAGAAATTTAAGGATCACCTAATATGTAACAGGAACGTTAATTATCTTATTTCTCGAAATACTGATGATCTTTGATGCTGAGGTCTTCATCAAAGTTGATCAGCAGATCTAGGACATCCCGAAAGCAAGTAATTTGGTTTGCAACTTTGCCGCAAGGTTGCGCTAGTGAGCATCTAAAATTTAGCATTTAGTCATGTTCTATCTTGTGATCCACATGAGTTAGAAAGTTGGATTGTTTGGCAAAATTATTCAGAAAGTCAAGGACATCCGGAAGGAAAGCAATTTGGTCCTTATTTTTTTTCTGCTAGGTGACGCCAGTGTGCATATTAAAATGAGCATCTGTAAATCATGATCCAGGTAAGATAGAAGGTACGAGTCTTCGACAATGTTGTTCAGGAGATCAATGACATTCAAAATGCAAACAGTTTGGTTTTAAATTTTGCCGCTAGCTTGCCCTTGTAGACATGTGAAATTAAACATTACAAACGAGTTGTGACTTTTTGAACAACTTACTGTCTCATATGGATCACAAGATAGAACTTGTTAGGAATGCTCAATTTAAATGGTCACTAGTGTCACCTAGCGGCAAAATTGCGAACACAACTGTTTGCCTTCCGGATGTCCTAGATCCGCTAAGCAGCTTTGCTCAACATCGCTTCTTTGCAAATCATAAGGATCTCGATTTTGATGTGATGCTAATGCTGATAAATGTTGCAACACTTTATTCAGTGAGTCAACATTTTTGATAAAATCCAGAATGTCTGTATGAACTGTAACGTATGAGCCTACTTTATCCCTTCCTAGAGTATAACGTAATTTGTGGATGGCGCCTTATTCAACAATAAATTTAAAACATTTACAGGCTCATAATTTTGAAGATAATCAATGCAATACCATTTCCAAGTACGTTGTAGTTATGTATGCTAAAATATAAAGATTAAGAATAATAATTATGAACAATTGTGAATTGAACTCGGGATTCATTGGTTTATAGCCACTTATTTTATCATATGCTCCACTTGAAACTGTATAATCATTACTCAAAGTATAGGAAAACTTATCTGCTTATGTGAATAATGGCTTCACCTATTCGGATTCTTGTTAGTCTGTTTTTTTTTTTCAAGCATTTGGTCTCTAGTATCTGTTGAGACTGTATCTGCCACTGAATAACATTAAAAGAATACCCTATATGTGAATATAGCGTCAACATGGTGCTTATTGAATGCCTGTAAGTATGAAGCTTAGAAACATTCATGATGCACTAATAGGTTATTATTTGAGAGACCCTTTAACTTACTTTCTGGTCGATTTTTGAAGGCTATTAAAATATTTTTTTATTAGATATTGGCTGGAAAAAAATGAAAAAAGGGCTTGTTCTTTAAAACCTTCAAGTTATTTTTGAAGCAACAATTTTTGAGGTATCATAGAGAAAAATTTTCTTTAGTAATTAATATTTTATACTTAATGGGAACTATAATGAATACAATTTTAGGTTTGAAAAATAATGTATGCCTTCATAGAGTTGCTCATTTAGTCACCACGTCATATGTAAAGCACAATAGAGAAAAAATGCGTTATTTTCAGAAGACCTCTCTAAGCACAATGAAAATCGTCAAAATTGGCAACACTGCTGTAATAAAATCGAACTTTTTTATCCATGTATCATTATCAAAATATGTAATTCTAAGATTACCGATCGAAATAATTGGTGAAAAACGTTTACAAATTAATGGAGATCGGTAAATGTGCGTACGTGGTTTAAAAAGTATGAGATTTAAAAACGTCCAAAATGATTAAACTTCATACTTGCAATGCGGTTTAAACTCATGCATTAACGCAACCAGGATTTGGTTGTGGGGGGGGGGTTGTCAACTTCAAGATAATGCTTTCTGGTAATAAGTAACGACTAATTGAGAGTTGAAGAGTTGCCCAACTAACAATTTTAGCGCTATAATCCAAGATTATTTGCTTTGTGCTGTATAACAGTTGAATTGAAGCAGCGAATGCAGCAAAAAATGAAAGCTGTCAAAAATAGAATGATTAGCGTTAATACAGCTGTAACGCAAACGTTTTGCAGCTACAAATCTTAGCTGAAGAAATTTCGCTTTTGCTGCTTTCACTAAGCTGTAACTCAACACCGTAAAAGATAGCAACCTTATGATGGGGAATAAAACTCGCCATCATTAATCCGGCTGCTTCTATACAGTATGATTTGTTATGCTGCTCAATATATATATTTAAGAAGCGCTTTGTCGTTAGTTATACAGCGAGAATACAGCAGTATGCTGTAAAACAACAACTTGTGGCGCATCTACTCAGCTTGTTGGATGTAAACATTGTGTTAGACGTTTCGCACCCTTTTACAGCCTGATGAAGTGGTGTAAACGCGGCTATGGCATCTTTTACGATAATTATAAAATATTGTGTGAACCGTTTTCGATGTAGAACAAAACGGTGTGTTTCCTTTGCCTTTCGATATAGACTGTGGTGGCAACAAGGACAGCGTCGAGACTTGTGGATGCAGAGATCATGAGTTCGATTCCAAGCGGTGGCAGGTAACGTTGGAAACATTAAATTCTCAGATAATTATGATATGAGTTCCGGAAGCTGTGAAACAGCTTGAAAATAATATTTAATCGATAATACAGCGAAGCTGTATAATAATTATTCAACAGTTGCGAAATGGTTGAGAAAGCGCCTTCCGAAGATTGTACGCAGCTACTTGTTGTATAACTGTCGAGATAGAGCAATGATCGGTATGAATAAGAGCTGCCAACACAGCTTAAAAGTAGCTGAGTAGATTCGCCAGATTTGTTGGTAAAAGGATCGCATAGAAGCTTTCGTTCGTATGTACAGCGCCTTTACTCAGCATAAAGCCGTATAAAGAGGGCCTAGAGAATGTTTACATTTGCACTAAATGTTAGTTGGGTTGTTATATATTTAACTTTTTAAAACACATGGTGAAACGCATTAAACGGAATTACAACAATCTGATTCAAATTTTCATTCTTGACAGTTTGATCGAGAGTTCATCTAAAACTTCTTCTTCATCTACAGCTACATTATGATGCACATACATCAACGCGATACCGTTCGATCGCTCTTCACCTGTGATGTTTCTCAAATACGTTTTCAAGTTCTTTAATGATGAGAATGATCACTCGGCGCAGCAAGTTGTGACAGGAAGCGCTACCATTATCGTTAGTAGTTGATGCATGGTAGGAAGTAAATCGACATTGCACAACTTCAGTGCTTCGATGGCATTCCGTGGTTTCTTTTCCTTGATAATTGAATACCAGAGGATCGCTTCTCCGGGAATGCCTGTGCTCTGTAGGTCGTAAAAATCGGATAGATGCTGCACTGACTGCGAGATTTTCGATGCATCTGATCCTGTATCCAGTAGCTGTTGAAAGGGTTCCAGAATATCAGCATGTTTGAGAAACTTCTCGTCCAACGCATGCACTGTGCAGGAAAGGCAAACATATTTCGTTTTTATAAAACTCTTCGGGGGTCTTCAACTTGTTACTGTCTTTCTGACGACCAACTCTTCTGCGTTCATTGCTTCAGCCAAATCGAGACTTTCCTTTTGCAAATACACACTGAGCGGACATGTAATAGAGAAGATATGGTCTGTTATGCAAAGACTAACCAAGAATTCAGGTTTTTCAATAGAAGCCTGAACGACCGAAGCATCCGTTGCGGCCTTCTTGTCCGTCCATGTTTTAATGACATCCAATGCTGCAAAAATAGGATGCAACAAGTCTTTGAACGTTCTTCCTGAGTCGTGACGTTGAACCCATCGTGTAGGGCACATCCTTTTCAGTTTTTCTGCCATAGGACCATTTTTCTCAATCTTGTCGGTTTCTATTTTCAGAACATTTGCCCTTTTAGGAGAATTAAAGAAATTGTACACGCTTTCGATTACTCCCATACAGTTTCGAATCGCTGGAACTGAACAACCCTCGGAAATTCTCAACAAACCCCACGCACAAGGAAAGCTGACAAACGTTCGATATATCAGTTGTTTCATCGCTTAAGACGGTAAAGTACCTGGCCTTGTTGACTCGATCAACAAGTTTTCGTAGAATAATGTTATTGAATGCTTGAATTATCTCGTTCTGCGATTTCCAACTGATATACCTAGCATTTTTTGCTGAATTCTCCAAATGACTCTTCAGAACGTTATCTCCTGATTCAACACGAAACTTCAGAAGAGACCTAAAGTTACCTTCTTCCTTTTTCAAGCCTTCATTCAACTGAAATGTGTCAGTATCCCGATGACCCCTAAAAGCTAGTCCACGACGGGCCAAAAACATAGCTGTTTTAATAATCGGTTTCAGAGTCTCTCTGTTTGTCTCCTCTTGAGATTTTTTTCCAACATCAAGAGCCTTGTCAATGCTAGTAATTGACTCAGAGAACGTAGCCGTAAACAGCCCTGCCTTTTCTATGCGAAAAGAATGATATTTCGTACCTTCATGGTGGCGAAAATCTTCCGTTGCTTTTTTCTATTGCGTATAAGCTTGTTTCACAAGCTTTCCACCTTGACTACCTTGCTGACCGACTGTCGTTGCAAATAGAGCGCAAAATTTGCAGTATGCCCCATCTTGAGAGGGAGAGTACGTGAGCCAGTTCCATTCTCCTAGCCATCGGGGGGGGGGGGGGGGTTAACCCCCAAAACCTCCCCCTGGTTGCGCCACTGTATTAAGCCAATAAGCATTTCTAATGCTGATCTGGGGCTAATGGTTACTTGGGTATGCTCTTACCTCATATAATGTGCAGGACATATTCAACATCCCGATAAAACATTTCTCTTGGAAGGACTGCACACTAGGGCTGTTCAAAATTCAAAGTTGGATCTCCCATATCTTCCTTACTATCCTTACCATAAAAATGGTGTTTTGTGAAATTTTCAGCTTTCTAGGCGATGATTAAAAGGTGGCCCAAAGACAATGTAGGTTTATATGGAAATTACTATGGAGAAATTTTGAGAAATGGAAATTACTACGGAGAAATTTTGAGAAATGTTCCAAACACGCTAGTACTGTAATGTAAGTAGAAACTTATCATCCCATGTTAAAAACTCATTATTCAAAACATAATAAACAAATTTGCTGAAGGGAGCTATTTAATCCGATAGATAGGAGAAGAGATATTCTTAAGTTTGTTAACTATTATGTAGCTTCATATGGGATTATAGCCCTGCAAACATCTTCAAAAATCTCAAACAAAAGGGATTTATTTCTTTAACTTGAAGAATGAGTGTTCACTATGAGATGATAAGTTTGTACCTACATTGCAGTACTAACATGTTTGGAACATTTTTCAAAATTTCTCCATGGTAATTTCCATATAAACCTACATTTTTTTTGGGCCACCTTTAAATACCTAGCAAGCTAGCAACTTTAAGTACCTAGCAAGCTGACAATTTTACAGATCACTATTTTAATTGGATTGTAAGGAAGTTATGGGAGATTGGATTTTCAAACTTTTTTAAAATATAAATCGTCGTACTGCACACCCTACGATCTATAAAGCATTAAACACGATGCAACACAAACACGCAGCGAATTCTCGCCGACTCTTCACGCATATGTGTTACGTCAATGTACCGCTCTCATACTTTGAACAAACCGTTCAACACTTACAACAGCTGGAGCCGGTCAGCCAACAAGCCAACAAATCCGGCGAATCGAGAGGGGATAATAATTTTAATCCGACAATATGATTATTTGATCCGCAATCTGTTTCGGCAATGCGTATACAATTCGGACGCCGGCACGACAGAGACTCCAAGAGTCCGGACGGTCATAAATCTACGGCTTGCGCGCTGACTGTGACAGTGTAAAACGGCACTACAGACAAACAGACATGAAACACTTAGAACAAATTTCATTAACATCCATCGCCCAGTCCACACCGTCATCATCTGATGAGCACGTTGCTTTTGTGCAACAAGACTTGCAGATAGCGTGAAACGTCTAACACGAAGAAAAGCGATGCGCGCATCTCTTGTTGTGACATTTGAAACATAGCAAATTTGGAATGATCGTTATTCGAGGGGTCGATGGAAATTTCGGCAATGTTACGTCTGGTTGTTTGTTATACCACTGTAATGCTGCCCGCGTACCAAAGGGATTCCCTTCCCCTCTGTAATCAATGTGCGATGCGCTGGGGCTGGAAAACTGGAATGTATATGTAAAGACTTCTTCGTATTCATTGGTAGTCAACCTATACTGTACACTAAATAAAACTATTATTAGTGTTTATTGTTATTATAATCAAATCACGAGCTTTTATTGCTTGTGATATATCCAACAATTATTCGAACATAACAAAAAAATCTTTGTTTGCGGATAACACAGGCCTCTCCGCCAAAGGATGCAGCCTGTGTGTCATCTGTTGTCGATTGCAAAAGAGTTTGGATATTTTTTCTTCATACTTGCAAAAATGGTAAACTTCTCCTAATGCTTCCAAAACTCGACTAATAATATTCCCACATAAGCCAAAAGCTCTTTATTTGAAACCTTACAGTAGATGTGTTGTGACGATGAGAAGTGTTCCAATAAATTGATCAGATGAAGTTAAGTATCTAGGGCTCACGCTAGATAAAAAATTAGTTTTCAAAAATCACATTGAGGGAATTCAAGCCAAATATAACAAATATATAAAAAGTCTATATCTACTTACTAACAGAAAATCAAAACTTTGTCTTAAGAACATGATTTTGACGTTGATACAAATTGTCAGCCCAGTCTTGTTGAATACTGCACCAATAAGGACTAGTTGCCTTTATACCAAGACCAAAGCACTGTCAAAAATAAGACAAGTTAGAAAATGTTACTTTTAGAAAGTAGGCATTTTCTGCACTCACAAAAATTTTCCAGCCCTCAACAGCTTATCCAAACTGAACACCAATTCTGCTCTCACAAAGCCTGCCGTGTCAGTATTGAATCGTGAATAATATCACACCAAAGTCACTTTCTAACCACACCGTTCCCAGAAACCACAAACTCCGATGACCAAAGCCACCCCATTTAGTAACAATTCACCAACTCTGACCGGTTAGCATGCAATCCACTGCTCGGAGAATCACTTCATGAATAGTCAATGATTTCCTCTGTGTA
The DNA here is from genome assembly GCF_002204515.2 of Aedes aegypti. NCBI lineage: Eukaryota > Metazoa > Arthropoda > Insecta > Diptera > Culicidae > Aedes > Aedes aegypti. The sequence continues at coordinate 99,086,586 of NC_035109.1, read as the reverse complement.
AAAGCATCGATTTGACCGGAACTGAACCGATCTGTGGAGGTTATGGCCAGGGACAGGGACGTCCGATTTAAACTTCTACATATCTCTCTCTCTCTCTCTCTCTCTCGCACAGATCCACCAACTTTCAACAGGGCAAATTCGATGCAAATGGATGATTTGTATTCCACACCAATCGAACTGATTGCCGAACTGTTTGGGAACCATCTCAATAACCTCGTCCTCGGCTGAAATAGCACATGAAAAGCGCTTCTCGGCCGGTGACGTTTGCGGTTCTAATTTGCATCGTCTCCTCAGTGACATTGAGCAAAGCTTTTCTCAGAAAGTGCTCCCCAGATCGTTATTATCACAAATAAAAAATCTCCATCAATTCCCCAGTCGGTTTTCTGTGGCTAAGGCGCATCCAATCAGCCGCTTCCAACCGATGAAAATTGTCGAAACTCAAAACATTAAGAGAGTGCGAGAATCAATCCACCACATCGCGTTCTGAAGGTGCAATCAGGTGCGACATCCGGCATCCATTCGACCGAGCATAATTTCTTCAACATCAATCAAATCGAACCCCAGTAATCGATAGCATTTGATTGACTTTGCTCGTATTTCGATGTCGTTGTCGTGAGTTGCTGTCGGTCGATTTGGCGACTGGGCTGAAGTGAGTTTGATGTCGAGTCGAGTCGAGGAGATTTTGGCTGAATGCGGGATGGTGAAAAGGGACGTCTATTTTAGATGTCAACGTACAGCTCTTTTCAAGTCTTGGCAGTGGGTTTTGATTACTTCTTTCTATCACCGCTCGGGAATGATGACACTACTCTTATATGTTGAAGATTGAACAGGAGCGAATCATGCAATGCGTGAACGAGATACTGAGTTTTTGATTTAGGACCCATAGTTTCCATTAAATTATTTGACACACAATCTGGCTCGTTTTTCCAGTTTCAAATAAAATCTTCCAAAGAGTTCCTTACAATTTTCTCGGTTCTCTTGGTATTTATTTATGAATTTTCAAATAGATTTGTCCAAAAATTGCTACTATATTTTTTCGGATATTTGAAAATGTCTGAAAATTGATTTCACAAAATATTGTTCAGGGATATGTGTGAGATTTCGTGTCAATGGTTTTAACCTGGAGTTCCCTCAGCGATTCTAACTCTAGTCTCACCATAAAATATCCTAAAAAAATCTCTCCAAATCTCTTCTAGGGTTTCCTTTGTAAATTTTTCCTTCAAACTTTTTTTCACAATTTTCATATATTGGGTGCACATTTTTTTCACAATTTTCAGATATCAGATACTGGGTGCCAACATTGAAGTTTTTGTAACTTCGCCATCGCTCGATCGATTTTGAAGAAGTTTTCAGTAAAAATCACAGATGAGCTATATATTTGATATAATTGATCATTGAAAATTTTGAATTCGGTGATGGTTTCGAATTGAGGTCCAAATTTATTGAGGTACCAGGATTCGGAAAAGAAACAATGGCGAAATGCCAGAAACCTTCACAAAAATCTTGTTTTTATTATCTTATTTTGCACCAAATAAACAGTTTCACTATAACATAAACAGGTTGCAAACAGACTCCGCATCTTGCGCTTTTTGCGTTACTATTCAGTGCAATTGTAAGTCATATTCATAACAATTGACAACTCTAATTAGTTTCAAGAGATATTTTTTTAAGCATACGGCTTCTGGCGACATTCTTCATGTCTGTCACTCTCTGGCACTCTTCATCGAACCAGTCGTTTCGTCTTCGTCGTTGACCAGTGTCAATCATATCCCGCGTCTTTATGGTCCCAAGTTCATGGATAGGGTCGCACAGGTTAGTGACGACTTTTATTTATTTATTTATTTATTTATTTATTTATTTATTTATTGTCGTCAATCATGTTTGTAGACCGTTACAGAGAGTTTCTTATGCGCTAGTTACACTTCTACATTCAATTACCTATTTTTTCTTAAGATAATGTGCGGAAGTATTGTTTTAGCTTCGCTTTGGACCAAGTTAAGTCGATTGAATTGTAATGTTTATTATAAGTAGTCATCATTTGGTTCATTGGCCCAAATTTTGCATAATTAGTACGGTGATAGTTGATTGCAAATAGTTCTCGATGGCGTAATCGTCTGGATGGTACATAAAAGTTTAATTTAGATAATAATTCTGGTGAATCAACTTTGTGGGATACAATATCGTTTATAAATGAAATCATGGCATATTCACGACGCTCTCTTAGTGTTTGAATATTAATCAACATACATCTAGCTTTGTAAGATGGTAATGGAAATTCTGTCCAACCTAATTTGCGAAGAGCATATAATAAAAATTGTTTTTGCACCGACTCTATCCTTTCATCATGTACTGTTGAAAAAGGTGACCAAATTATGCTGCAATATTCAAGTATTGATCTAACATAGGCAATGAACAATGTTTTTATTGTGTATGGATCATTGAAGTTATAAGCGAAGCGTTTAATGAAGCCTAACATATTATTAGCTTTATTTATCATAGTGTTATAGTGATCAATGAAAGTAAGTTTTGAGTCTAAAATTATGCCTAAGTCTCTGATTCTATTACATTTTTCAACATTTTGATTGCCTAAAGTTATTGTTACATTGGGAATGTCTCTTTTCCTGTTAAAAGATATCAGGTTACATTTTTTTACATTCAGTTGTAGTAGGCTTTCCTGACACCACGTGTGGAAGATTTGTACTTCGTGTTTAAAAGTATGTATTTCCTGTGCAGTTTTTATTTCCAAATAAAGTTTCATATCGTCAGCATAGATTAATACTTTTATTTTGTCAAGAATAAACGACAAATCGTTCACAAACAGTATAAACAAAAGCGGACCTAAATGAGAGCCTTGTGGAGCCTCCAGAAACGTTGATTCTTTTCAACTGCTCGTCTAGCTGTTGGTGGTTCTATGGTTGGATATTGAAGCACAACTGGAACTCGTAACGCTGGATTACCGTTTTGTCTCAAATTCCGAACAGACTCGTATTCCGAACACTTTGTTTTTGTATGGTGATTCGGTTGAAATGTTTCGCTGAAATACGTCATCAAATAGCTAAGAAATGGCAGTCATTTGCAATTCAATTTTGACGTCTTACAATCTATTTTATACCTCGGGAGTAGTGATGATTCTCTAGTTCGAGACCAGTAAAACTAGCTTAGATAAATTTATTTGCGAAATTATTCATTTGAATACGCTTTATTCGTGCTGTTCGGAATTTGAATCAAGGTGTTCGGAATATGTGACAGATTGAACACAGTGTTCGGCATTTGAATCAAAATGTTGTTCCACGCTTTCACGTATAAACAATACAAAATAAGTTAAAATTAACAATTTTATCGCCACACCCAACAGCTAACAGTTAGGCTTTGCGGAGAAATTGAAATTTTCACAAATATCAGCTTATTTATGCCTATCAGATGCATTTGAAGTCACTGTTGGCCTTAAGTGTTCGGAATATGAGTCAAAACGGTACCAAGTTTTATCTACAACTAGATTAAGATTCGATTAGATATTTGAGCCTCGAAAGGTACTGACATCTATGACATTTGACACGTGGTCTAATTGGGAGCAGACATCGTCATTCGGGAGTCGCTAGGTGTGTTTGCGGAGATTCTTGCGTACAAAGTAAATACCGTAAAACGGTGTAACATTGATCATTTTCTTAGATATTTCTTAAAAAAAATCGTTTTCAAATGCTTATGTTGCAAGTTTTTTATTTTTAACCCTCTAATACCCAAATTTTTATTTTCGAATTAAGTATTATTTTTCGTTATCTAATATCGTTCTAAACACGTTTTGGGCATTTATTTATTTTTATTCGCAAATTTTTAAATTTTGGTTTTTGATTTTTATAATTTTTATTTTTGAACATCCCTAGCTTTTTTCATTTTTTCTTGAAGCCTTTTCTAGTTGTTGATTTTTGGCAATAATAAAAAATTTAATTGTTACGGTATTTTGAAAAATATTAAATTTTTAATTTTTTTTCGGAGCGTATTTTATTAGGTTAATCGTAGAAAAATATAAAAGGTACGATTTTTTATATTACACGTTAAAAGAAGCCCAGGCATTTGTAGGTTATGTAAGAATGCAATTTTTCAAACAATTTCTAAAAATACAAAAAAGTTTCAAAAGTCATAAAAAACTTTTCTTATATGCGTGTTATGAGTCAAGGTGTAAGCCAAAAATAAAATCATTTTGATTTCCGAGCTACGAAAAAATACACAAAATTCCAAAGTGTACCCCGTCTAAAGGCGGGGTTGGGTATTAGAGGGTTAAAACAAGTACTGACATTCATTGCTCGTGTCTACATACTGTATTTTCTGAAAGTTATTAGCATGTTTAAAAAACTGTTTAAAGTGATTTTTTTATTAAGCTGATATGGGGTAACATTGATCCATTAGGTAATATTGAAAATATCCTTATTTACTAAAATCATGCTCCCTGAAGCCGATTTTTTTTCTAACCAGGCTAACTGCCTGGTCCATTTTTGGTCGGATTTGGACCATGATTTGAACTGTTCCAAAACTGGTTTTACGCATGTTTGTTTGCAAGTTCGGATTTTTATCGCTGAAACAACCATCGTACTCAACAATACTCAACGTACTAAACAATATTTATTCCTCTTACAGCAATGCCTTTAGCAATCCTCAAGGAATTCATACAGACACCTTCAAATCCTTTTGGAATTCGTACATGGATTTCACCACGAATTTCTACGGGATACATCTGAAGATTTCTCAATAAAGTCCTTTAACAAAAAGCTCCAGGAGTTTTTCCAGGAATTCTATCAAAGTTCCTTCGATGTGTCTAACAGGGTTTCCACCTGAAATTCCTCCTTGGATGTCATCCAGCAATTTCTCCGGGGATTTCCTCCAGGAATTGCTCCATAGACTTCCTCAGGAGATTTCCTCCAGGGATTCCTTCGTGGGTATACCCCTAAAACTCCGCAGTGGATTTCCAGTCCAAGATTTCCTCCGAGGATTTTTTCCATGAATTTCTTCGGGGTTTTCTCCCAAGAACTCCTCCGGGGATTTCCTCCAGGAATTCCTTCGGGGAGGTTTTCTAGGGCTAAAAGAATACCTTCGAGGATTCTCTCAAAGAATTCCTTCGGAGATTTCGTCTAGACATTCTTTTGGAGATTTCCTCCAGAAATTTCTTCGGCGATTTTCTCCAGAAATTCCTTCGGGGATGCTTTCAGAGAAATCATCCGGAGTTTTTCTCTAGGAATTTCGCTTGAGATTTCCTCCAGGAATTCCTCCGGAGATTTCAAGCACTATGCCGAGGATTTTCGCCAGGAATTCTCAGGGGTATTCCAATAGCAATTACTCCGCAGATTTCGTCTAGGAATTCCCCCGGAGATTTTCGAAAATATCCCCAAGAACTTTTCCAGGGTTTTTCTTTATGAAATCCTTAGGGGATTTCCAACAGCAATTCTTTCAAGGATTTCGTCCAGGAATTCCTCCGAGAATTTCATTTAGGAATTCCTCCAGGAATTCATCCGGGGATTTCCTCCAGGTATTTCACCGAGTATTTCAAGGATTCCTCCGAAGATAACCCCCAAAAACTCCTCCGGTCATCATCCCCAGGAATTCCTCTGAGGATTTCGTCCAGGAAATCCTCCGATTATGTCATTGAGAAATTTCTCCGGGAATTTCCCCAGAAATTCCTTACAGGGTTTTCAGAGAGTTGCTCAGTAGATTCCCTCCAGGAATTCCTCAGAAAATTTCCTCCAGGAATTCCTCCGGAGATCTCCTTCAATAATTAATGCAGAGATTTCCTCCAAGAATTCCATCAAGAATTTCATCCATGAATTCCTTTGTGGATTAAATCCAGTTATTCTTCCGGGGTTTTTCTCCAAAAATTCTTTTAAGCCTTTTTTCTGAGAATATATCGGAAGATTTCTCCAGGTTTTCCTCCTGGGATATCCCCGAAGAACTCCTCTGGGGATTTTCTCCAGGAACTCCTTAAAAAGATTCCAATAGCAATTCCTCTGCGAATTACATCCAAGAATTCATCTGGGGATTTCGTCTAGAAATTCTTCCAAGAATTTTGTCCAGGATTTCCTCTGGAGATTTCATTAATAAATTCGTACGGGATTTTCTCTAGAAATATCTTCAAGGATTAGGGGCTCAGATAGCCGTAGCGGTAAACCCGCAGCTATTCAGCAGAACCAAGCTGAGGGTCGTGGGTTCACATCTCAACGGTCGAGGATCTTTTCGGGTTGGAAATTTTCTCGACATAGGGCATAGAGTATTATCGTACCTGCCACACGATAAACAAATGCAAAATTGGTCAATTGACAAAGAAAGCTTTCAGTTAATATCTGTGGAAGTGCTCATAAGAACACTTAGCTGAGAAGCAGCGTAACGCCAGAAACAAGAAGAAGATCATTAAGAATTCTCTGATGATTTGCATAAGAAATTTTTTTCTAAGATTTCCTCCAAGCATTTCCCGAGGATGATCTTCAGGAATTCTTCCGGGGAGTTCCTTCAGAAATTTCTCTGGGAATTTCCTCCAGGAAATTCTACAGAGTTTCCGATAAAAAAAATCGAAACAGTTTATCCGTGACATCTCCAGTAATTCTTCTTGGCATTTTATCCAGCAATTGTTTACGGGATTTTTTCATAGAGTTCATCCAGGCATTCCCTCCAACAATTTCTCCGGATATTTGCACCAGGAATATCTTCGCGGATTTTCTCTAGAAATTCCTACGGGAATTTCCACCAAGAACTGTTTCGGGGGATTTCCAATAGCAATTCATCCGGGGTTTTTGTCCAGGATAAATATAAATTCCTCCGAAGACTATCTCCAAAAAAATTTTTGGAGATTTTTTCAGATGATTTTTCCGGAGATTTTCTCCGGGGGATTTGCACCAGGAATTTTTTCGGAGATTTCCTTCAAGAATTCCTTCGGAGCTTTTCTTTCGGGACTTCCTTAGAAGATCTCTTCCAGGGATTCCTTCGGGTATATTCTCCTAGAACTCCTCAGTGGATTTCCTACAGCATTTTCTAGGAGGATTTCGTCCAATATTTCCTCTGAGGATTTTTCCATTAAATTTTCAGAAGATTTTCCTCCTACGGGGATTTCCTTCTGGAATTCTGGAGATTTTTGTCAAGAATTCTTCCAGGGATTTCCCCACAGAAAATATTCGGGGTCCTCCAGTTATTTCTCTGGGGTTTTGTCTAGAAATTCTTTCGTGGATTCTTTCCAGAAATTTCTTCGGGAATTCATCCGGAGTTTCTCTCCAGGAATTTCTCCGGAGATTTCCTTCAAGAATTCTTCCGGAGGTTTCAACGATTCCTCCGGGAAAATCCTCAAGCACTTCTCCGGGGATTTTCACCAGGACTTCTTCAGGGGAATTCCAATAGAAATTTCTCTGGTGGTTTCGTTCAGGAATTTATCCGGAGATTTCAGAGATTTCTCCGGAGATATCCCCAAGAATTTCTCCGGAAATTTGATTAAGAAAATTCTTCTGCCTTACCTCCAGGAATTCTTCCGGGGATTTCTTCCGAGAACTTCAAGGATTCCTACGAAGATATCCCCGAAGAACTCCTCCTAATTTCTCCAGGAATTGTTCAGGAGAATTCCAGTACCAATAACTTCTGGGATTTCTTTCATGAATTCAACCAAGCTCCCTTTAGGAATTTCCCAGCGAGTTTTTCAAAGAATTTCGCAGGAAGTTCCACCAGGAAAGCTACCAGAGCTCGCCTAGGAATTCCGCCAGGTGTTTCTCCAGGAATGCCCATAGGAATTTTCCAGAAACCCCCTGAGAGTTCCTCCATAAATTTCGCTGGAAGATTCTCCAAGAATTTCTGAGGATTCCGTTCCCAGGAGTTCCTCAAAAATTCGTATTTGGGGTTTCATCAAGAATAAGGTTCTAAAGCCCTGTTCAAATTTTAGTACCAAACGCTTATGTTTGGGTCAGAAACAAATGTTTACTCAATTTTTTTTTTTATATTTTCATTGGTGAAAGTACAAAAAACATTTTTTTCTGGTTTTTGGAATTTTGCCAAATCCTTTGGTTTGAACTCATATTTTGAGTGTATTTTGTTGTCCGTGTCCTCCCGAAATACCAGATAGGGACAACCCCAGTGCTAGCACTTTTGGAAAAGTGAAACCCCAATGGAATTTTGTCAGCGAAGTGAACGTCAAACATGATCAAAAATGTCATGGTACATATTCGGAACTATTTTTAAAATGAAAGTAAAAAGCAGTAGAGGTGATATTTGAGCGGGAAAATTTGCCAAAGTGGTAGCAAGAATACGCTTTTTTGTGTTATTTCTTAAAAACAAGATTATATCAAACATTTTTGGACCCTATTCCTAAGTCCGCCTCCTAGGTCATAATTCCTCCGAAAATTATTCGATAAGTTCCACCAGGAGTTCGACTACGCAGAGCTGAATACGCAAAACGTCAAGAATTCCTAAGTCCGCCAGAAATTTCAAGATGAATGAACTCTGCCAGGAACTCAAACAAAACTAATCAAAAGCAATGCTTTATCATACTTTATGACTATCTGTATCTGTTTAGAGACTATTGCAAACAAATGCGAGAAATGTTATTTTTGAGGAGAGTTAGTAGGTCAGTAATGTGAAAATGCTCGTGAAATACTGACTGAAGTGGCTGAAAATCAGACTCTAATCTGGTTGGGTACGGCGAAAAAGAAAATGAAGGATATTAGATGATTATTTTATTATTATTATTTATTAATGACACATTACCAAACATATGGCATTCTTGTCAAATATTAGATGATGTCAATTCAATTCTGTATGAAAAATCTTGATATTTAAGATTTCAAACTACAACTGCATAATAGGTTCCAAAATAAGCCATTTAATGTGTCAGAAATTAATCAAAAACACTTTATTATTCATGACATGATAGACCTTCGAAAGATATTTAGAAGTGTACCAGTGACTATGTTCTCGTAATGGCCACAGTAGTGTTTGTACATGTGATAAAGTAAAAAGGTGTAAAAAGGGGGGCCCCTTAAAGTGAAGATGAATCGAAGCCAAAATTAAAATTTTCAAGAGCACAAATCTGGAGAACCCAACACCCGTTTGAATTGAAAACTTAATTGATTGGTCACCATCAGCTAGTGATCAATCTATTAAATTTTCAGCTTGCGCCGATGTTTTATTCTCCAGATTTGAGGTTTGGCTTCGATTCATTTTCACCTTAAGAAAAACCTGCTCTATCACTTCTAAAGTTTTGTGGGTCAAATTTATTCTACCAAACAGATCAATTAAAGTTTTAAGGTTTTTATGAGGTTTCTTGCATATTCCCTATAATTTCCATTTCGAAATACAAAAGGTACCTCAACAAAATTGGGCCTGAATCCAAAACCATCATCGATCCCAAAATTTTGAATTGATGAATCAAATTTGTGATTTTTCTTGACGTACTTCAGTACCAAATGTTTGAATAAACCAGATTCCAGAATATTCCAGATATTTCTCCAGGTATTAAATTAAGAATTCATATACATAGGCACGGTAAATGGCTGGGCATGGCGTACCATTGGTACCTGCAGGAATAAAATAGACCCCTTTGTGCGGTCCTTAGCCTTAGCCTCTTGCCCAGTCCTATCCCTACCTCCTCGTGGTACTGGCTGGGCTACGAGTAACCTTGGGGAAGAGCCGGTATCTAACCCGTGGGAACTTTGGTCGTATGCTGACAGGGAAGGGTGGGTTTGCTTTTGTTTCTGCAAACCTTGAGCGACTATACACCATGTTAGGAGCGGCTCATAACAGCGTCTGTTACCCATGTCAAAGGCGGCTGATCATCGTTCGAGTGCCAGAGAGGGACTCTAAGCTAAACTGCGCACTATGGCCCTCCAAACATCTAGGGGGAATGGTCCTCCGGAAATCTAGGGGGTTGATGTCAGCGTCAGGCAAGCCAGCCGAAAAAAACCAAGCAACGAATAATCAACGAGAGAATACGAACCGGGACAATCGGCGAAGACTACAGTGACGTAAAGGGACTAGCGATTGGAAGCTCGGTACGTGGAACTGTAAGTCTCTCAACTTCATCGGCAGCTCACGCATACTCGCCGACGTGCTGAAGGACCGCGGATTCGGCATCGTAGCGTTGCAAGAAGTATGTTGGATAGGATCAATGGTGCGAACGTTTAGAGGTAACCATATCATCTACCAGAGCTACGACAACACACGCGAGCTGGGAACAGCTTTTATAGTGATGAGTGATATGCAGAGACGCTCGATCAGGTGATGGATTGTCAATGAAAGAATGTGCAAGTGGATGCTCAAAGGCCGGTTCTTCAACTTCAGTACAATAAAAATGCACAGCCCTCACTCCGGAAGCACTGATGTTGACAAGGACGCATTTTATGCGTTGCTCGAACACGAGTAGGACAGCTGCCCAAGCCACGACGTCAGAATCATCATAGAAGATTGAAACGCTCAGGTTGGCCAGGAGGAGGAATTCAGACCGTCTATTGGAAAGTTCAGCGTTCACCGGCTGACGAGCGAAAACAGCTTACGATCAATTGATTTCGCCGCCTCCAAAAATATGGCTATTCGTAGCACCTTCTTCCAGCACAGCCTTCCACACCGGTACACCTGGAGATCACCACAGCAAACAGAATCACAAATTGACCACGTTCTGATTGATGGACGGCACTTCTCCGACATTATCGACGTCAAAACCTATCGTGGCGCTAACATCGACTCTGACCACTCACGCCCAAAACTTTCCGTCGTCAACAACGTACGGTACCGACGGCCGCCCCGGTATGACCTAGAGTGGCTTTAGCAACCGGAAGTCGCAACTACGTACTAAAACTGCTAAATATGCATAAATATGGGCCCGGAGAGGCTGGTCATTTGTCTGCATAAGCTGATAGGCACAATCTGGGAAACAGAACAGCTACCGGAGGAGTGGAAGGAAGTGGTAATATGCCCCATCTAAAAGAAAGACGACAAGTTAGATTGTGAGAACATCCGAGCGATCACTATTCTAAATGCGGCCTACAAGGTATTATCCCAGATCATCTCCCGTCGTCTGTCATCTGTAGTAAACGAGTTAGCGGGAGGTTATCAAGTCGGCTTCGTTGACGGCCGATCGACAACGGACCAGATCTTTACTGTACGTCAAATCCTCCAAAAATGTCGTGAATACCAGGTCCCAACGCATCACCTTTTCATCGATTTCAAGGCAGCATACGACAGTATCGACCGCGTAGAGCTATGGAAAATTATGGACGAGAACAGCTTTTCCGGGAAGCTCACGAGACTGATAAGAGCGACAATGGAAAGTGTGCAAAATTGTCTGAAGGTTCCATGCGAACACTCCAGTCGTTTGGATCCCGCCGGGGACTACGACAAGGTGATGGACTTTCGTGTCTGTTGTTCAACATAGCGCTAGAAGATGTTGTGTGGAGAGCCGGGCTGAACACGAGATGCATTTAATTTGTTTAGTTCGCGGATAATATGGACATTGTCAGCCGAACATTTGAAAAGGTGGTAGACCTGTAACGTAAGGCAGCAAAAGTTGGACTGGTGGTGAACGCGTCCAAGACAAAGTACATGCTGACGGCTGACAATAACGTTAGCCGTGAAATACGAAGGCGCATCATCAGTGGGAGTCGGGCCTACTATGGCCTCCACAAGAAGCAGCGGTCAAAATAGATTCACATCCGCACCAACTGTACCATGTACAAAACGCTCACAAGGCCGGTAGTCCTCTACGGGCATGAAACGTGGACGATGCTTGAGGAGGACCTGCAAGCACTTGGAGTCTTCGAACGTCGGGTGCTTAGGACGATCTTTGGCGGTATGCAGGAGAACGGTGTGTGGCGGAGGAGGATGAAAAAGAGCTCGCCCAACTCTACAGCGAACCCAGTATCCAGAAGGTGGCCAAAGTTGGAAGGATACGATGGACAGGGCATGTTGCAAGAATGCCGGAGAGCAACCCTGCAAAGATGGTGTTAGCTTCGGATCCAGTTGGTACAAGAAGGCGTGGAGCACAGCGAGCTAGGTAGGCGGATCAAGTGCGTATCGATTTGGCGAGCGTGGGGCAGAACCGAGTATTGTGGCGTGAAATTGTTGATTCTGTGTTATCTGTCTAGATATTAACTAAATAAATGAAATGAAGGTGAAGTATAAAATTTTTGTGATTTTTCTCATACGCTACCTAAAATAAATTCGCATTATGGAACACCAGACTGTACATTCGTTCCACTTCGGATGCGTTACTAATCGGTAAGGGCAGACCGGGAGAGAGTGTATTGAATTTGGAAGCTTGAGAAGACGGAAATTGAACCTCCCCAACGTTACCGAACGAACCTTGCGGGCCATCGAGACTCCTCAGCTTGAGAGGGTTTTCGCTTTCGCTCGACCAAGATTTGGATGTACTTCTCACGACATACATATATCGTTACGGCAGCCAAATCAACAAGCATTTAAAGATAGGGAACACTCTGTGGTTTATCAGAAAGAAGTTAATAAAATAACTAAACATTAACAATAGTTTTGAAATTTTTAACAAAAAAAATTGAAGCAATGGAAAATAAAAATTGAATAAAAAATAACAAGCAATGGAAACAATAACAAATTAATCGATATTCCTATGAAAAATTGTAAACAAGCAAAAGAAACTTAACATTAAATTATAACACTAATAAAATATAAAACAATCAAAATATTTTCATTCAAAAATTAAAATTAATAACTTCCAAAAATATGAATAAATCAAGACACTGATTAAAATAAAAAAATGCTATTACTAAATTATTTTATTGGCTATTTTCGGATTAACTAGTGATAGTTATCCCTTTCTTAGAGCATAATCATATGTTTCCACATCCTTACGTTACAGATGCCCGATTTCGATGTTCGATGAAACGGGAGATCAAAGCAGCGTCGTCGTCCTTGCGGTAGGTATCTACTTCCACTTTGCCAGCATAATCCATACATCATGGGCAGCCAGACTCCGTGCACTACTGGGATGGATAGATAGATGGGCTAAAAAAGCACACAGAGCATCGAAGATGATCAATTTTGCCTCAAGTGGATCTGTCTGCTGAACGAATTTCATGCCAAGGACCGGTATGATTGCGTTGGTGTATTATTGTGTTATGGATGACTTTGTTGCTGGAGAAAAATCGAATTTGAAATAATCAAGGATGTTAAAGTGTGATCCGTGAGAGTTTGAAAATCGTGAACATTTCGACCTTCCTTAAGTCATTTTTAGCCAACATTCTGTATCTACCACATCAGCCACAACTTTTTTCTTCAATCTAATTGTTCTGTGTTAGGCAACACTAAAATCCTAATTTGGTAGAGCTAAATTAAGCTATTGTTTAGATTTTGTTGACAACTTATTACAAAGGTGAATAAAATAGTACGAGGGCAATGAATTCAATCATTCGATTATACCAATCGTGCTCAGCACGGGTGCTGCTGTTGAAGAACAAAGAGTCACTTAACGGCAGCCACAACTATAACTGCCCGAATCGTGTCTTGTTCCTTTGACTCTTGGTTGCACATCCCATTCGCACAGGAAAAGACCACCCGGAATCTGCCATAAATTCAGGTTTATGTCGGAAAAATCCACCATCTGATAGGGGTCCTGGGGTTGGCTGTTGTTTTCCGATTTTCGTTCCGGTAGCTTCCGGGAGTCAGCGTGCATCCCTTCCCGAGTGTAAGGAAATTGCTGTAGAATATCAAACTAAGAAATTGCCAGATAATGTTCAATACCTACTACAACTCGAAGTAGGTATGAATGAGTCATATGCAGGTAAAATACCTCGAATAAGTCCGAAAGAAAACTCAAATTTCTCTTTTATCACTTACTATCAAAATGCGACAAGGGGCGAGGGGGTCAACAACAAAAATTGAAATTTAGGTAAATCATAATCAAATTCGCTCCTTTCAAAAAGAATGATAAAGAATATTAGAAAATGCTTTTGAAAACAAGAATCGATAACTTAAGACTGGTATGCGAAGATAAGTACGACTTATTAGTTCCTGCTCGGGTTTTGCTGCACATCCGGAGCCCGAGCACAGATTACCGTCATCATTGGGGGGTCGAGCTCTTTATTTTACACTCTTCTTGTACAACGAAATCTACTCCAATAAGGTACCTCTAGAGCTAGTAGCATCCACCACCAGCAGCAGCAGCACAACAATGAACCACTACACCAGCGGGCAGCCACTCAGTTTCATTCGATGCCCGCCCGGTCAGGTCAGCGAAGCGAAAAGCGACCTCCTGAAGCATCGCTCGCTGTTTACACGCCATGTTCTACAAGCTTGGCCATTCACTTTTCGTGCACTCTCATTTCCCGTGTCTGGTGCACCGAAATTTATGCCGGACCAAGGCAACTGGAGCGGAAAAGAACAAGCAGCTTCTTCCTCGGTGATTTCTGCTGCTGCTGCTGCTGCTGCTCCTATGTGACTCCCCAGCAAAAGCTTGTCACCACCATGCTCCTTCTTCAAGGCTCCGTAGATGAGTTCATCGTGTAGAGAGCTTTGCAGTGGTTCCCTTGAAAAAGCAACATAGCGCAATATCTTAATATAACGTAACTCAATTTTATTTTAGTTATTTAACATCGAAGTTTTTCGTGATTTTCTTCAAAATGTAATCATAGAAAAACTTAAAATTTATGTTGTCCACCTAGCAGGCGTTTCCAGAATTTCTTACAATGACTTTCAATGTGTTCTTTTTCTATAATATTCTTTGTTGTTTCGATTATTTTTCTTTCTTCTATTTACTTTTCTCTATTGCGATAGAGCCTATTTTCAGTTAAAATAAGCATAAGTAGTTTCGCGAGAATTGGGCATGACAGGCAGGACGTGTCCTATGTTCAAACATGCATGGGTAGGGCAGTCAAAGGATTGTCCTACCCTTGGTTTTATACGACTTCAAACAAGATAGATATATTGAAGATATATTGATTGTGCGATATTTTCCAGAAAACCATTCGCAAGAAAACTATTCGCCAGAATGGCATCCGCCAGAAAGTACCATATACAAGAAAACCGTTTGCTAGAATGTACCATTCCCCAGAATGGACCATCCCCTTGACTTCTATAATTTTTTTTTTGTTTTCATATAAATTAAGTTGGCAATTATAGGAGAAATAATCGAGCCATAGCGTTAACAAATTATGTGAGATTATTTTTGTTGGTCTGCTCGTAAAAGTACATGGTCTCTTGGACACCATCTCCAGTTGACTTAGTGAGTCAGCTTCGAATATCCGTTTAGAGTACCGTAAAACGGGGTAACTTTGATAGTTTTTTTGAAGAAAACTTGAATATGTATGCATGTTGTTTCAAAGAATTATAATTTGTATTTTTAAAACAAGTACTGGCGTCCTAACTATCGATTGCAGTTGACAGATTGCCCAAAGATTTATTTTGAATGGATATATAATTGTTCATATAATCGAAAGTCGGGTTTCTGTTTTGGGGTAACTTTGATAGTGGAATATAAATCGAACAAAATTGAATGAACTACGGAACATTCATAGGGCATTGCACACTTCTTGGCGTTTAAGGTGAAGATGAATCGAAGCCAAAGTTCAAATTTTCAAGAGCACGGATCTGGAAAACCAAACTTCCGTTTAAGCAGAAAACTTAATCGATTGCTCACTAGCTGCAATCGATTAGGTTTTCAGCTCAAACGGATGGTTGGTTCTCCAGATCCGTGCTCTTTAAAATTTGAACTTTGGCTTCGATTCATCTTCACCTTAACGCTATATGGAAATTTCTTACTTAGATTACAAAAATGACCCCAGTTTGTAAAAATGGTTTTCGCTAAGAGATTTGAGACCGAATTTATGTTCTACTACAACTAGGCTGTCAAGAATAATTGACGAACTCATTATGACTTCATCAAACAGTGATCGTAGAACAGATTGTTTTACAATTTTTTAATATTTGCATATAAATCCTGATATGTACTTGATTCCAACGAAAATAGCTCTTTGACATGTAGTGTCATACAAATATTCCTAATTTTTGAATTCGTTTTGCTTAACTGATTAACAGCAACTTTGTTATTTCGTTTAGTATGTTGTGGATCTTGCACTATCAAAGACCGTGCAGAAAAAGTAATACCATTTCTTGACGTTTCATGCATAAATAAGGTTTTGGCGGAAAAGTGTTTGTGACAGCATTGCTGTTCTGTCAAACGCACAAGGCTACGGTGGCGCTTTCTATGCTTTCCATAGCGGCCGTTTTGGTTTTTTAATGATCCATTCACTTAGTCGACAAAAACGGCACTGGGGTTGTTCTTATCCGAAATTTCGGAAGGAACACGGAAACTAAAGGGTATGACAAAATCTCAAAACCCGGAAACATTTTTTTTTTACCTAAACAAAAGAAAAGCATTTAAAAATTGAGTAAAATTTGTATTTCTAGTCTAAATTTAGGCGTTTGGAACCATTCGACCAATATGTAGTAATAGCGGTAAAATCGATAAAAAAAAGTAGTTGGAAAATATGAAGAGCACAAATCATCGACGAAACTGATCAGATCGCCCATTGCTATTCATTAACACGATCGTCACATGACGGGCCTGCTGAAGGTGAGAGCGGTTCCGCCCGAAGAAGAAGGCCGTGACGAGGGCAGCAGCTGTAATTGCCCCAAACGAGCGGAGTTCCAGGCGATCCGTCAGCAAACATCCACCAAGAAGCAGGGACGACAGCGCCAGCGCTTCCACCAAACCACCGAAAGGCATCCCACCTGTCGGCCCCCTCCGTTCAGCATCGCTTTGCGGCCACCACCGCTCCCCCAACGGTGGATGGGGGAATCCTGAACCCAGTGCCCCCGGCACTCCTCCCTCCGACGACGGCTCCCTGTACACACCGGATCGAATGCTGGAGTATACCAGGAACTTGTTTCACCGGCTGCGCGCCTGCCGCTCCAAGTCGAAACAGATCGACGCTACCAACTCGGTGGTATTTGCTTTCCTCTCCAAATATGGCCCGGAATCGCAAACTGGAACGCTTGTTCCCTCCGGAACAAAGCCAAGATAACAATAGCCCCGTAGATCGCTTATAACGCCTGTTGAGAAGGCAGCCGAAATAGGTTGACATTTCGTCATATCTTCCTTATCATCCTTACCATAAAAATAGTGTTCTGTAAAATTTTCAGCGAATACCTAACGGATTTCAATCATTTTTTTGTCAGCATACTCGCACACATATCTAGTTACGAAAAGTGGCCAGAGGATCTCGGGAACGTTCTTATGGCCGGAGTTATTCCGGTGGGTCACTGGGTCAGGTCAGGTAAAAAAGGTGCTGTGCGTTTGTGCCCCTGGAGGTAGGCAAATTTCAAGACACATATAATTTCCGGAATCGGCTACAATGTGGCCACTATATCGAAAAATTTTAAGAAAATCGCATCAGTGTAAACTTTTTGAGAAACGATTTATTTGGATAACCATGTCTATTGCATTCGGTTGATCCTACAAATGTGCATTTTTCGGTCCCGGGACACCTCAAATTTATTTTTTGCTTTTACTCAGGCCTATACTGCCCATAACTGCATATTTGTAACATTCGACAAAAGTAGGCATTGAGTAAATGGGGTACCAAGTTTGTATTTTACTGCAGTATGGGAGGAAACTAAAATTTCTATAAATTACCAGAAACTCAAAAGTGCTTATTTGAAGCTGATATTTTGTACAACTCATATCGCATACTAGGTGAATTGTCAGAAAATAATTCTGATATAAATTCCATTGCTATCACATTACGAGGCTCATTTATAATCTCAATGTGACTGTTATGCGGTTACATTTGCCAATGTGACAAAACAACTTGGTATTTTTTCGAATTTTCTAGAACAAACTCACAGATTTTAGTAAGTTGATCGAAAGTATTTATCATTTGATGACTCTCCCCGGTATTAACTCCAATTTGTCAAAAATGTCGAATGTGACTGTTATGCAGTTATGGGCAGTATACGGGTTAATGAAGGATGTTGCTGAAGAAACAATTCCCTTTTCGGCTAATTTTGTTTGGGATTTTTGTAAATATTTACAGGGCTATAATCCCAAATGAAGCTAAATATTAGCAAACAAACTCATGAATATCTCTTCCCCCAATTTCTTTATTATGGTTTGAAGAATGAGTTTTCATTATGGGATGATAAGTTTGTACTGAAAATTCAAGTACTAAGTTGTTTGGACCACTTATCCAAATTTCTTCATAGTAATTTCCATATAAACCTACATCGTCTTTGGGCCACCTTTAAATAAATACCTAGAAAGCGGAAAATATT
The DNA here is from genome assembly GCF_002204515.2 of Aedes aegypti. NCBI lineage: Eukaryota > Metazoa > Arthropoda > Insecta > Diptera > Culicidae > Aedes > Aedes aegypti. The sequence continues at coordinate 99,068,331 of NC_035109.1, read as the reverse complement.
ACCGAACACTATTTTTAAGGTAAGGATGGCAAGAAAGACATCGAAGCTTGGATTTTCAAATATATTGAAATTTTTAACCGCCCTAGTGCTCAGTTCTATAATCATCTCACGGTGTTCTTCAACCAGTGCCTCCGGCTAAGCTACTTCCCATCGCCCTGGTAGTCAGCTCAAGTTGTCCTGGCAAAGATCCTTCCTCTTCCAAAAGCTATCGTCCCATCAGCCTTTTCTCAGCGTTATCAAAGCTTTTCGAAAGGGCAGTTTATCGGCGACTTCTTGCTTCTGTTGAGCAAAACAACATCCTGCTCGAGGAACAGTTTGGCTTCCGACGCGGTCGATCAACCGTGCACCAACTGTCCCGAGTCACCAACATCCTCAGATGAAACAAGTCCTTGTCCAAAACCTCTGCCATGGCTCAGCGCGATGTTGAAAAAGCATTTGACAACATCTGGTATGATGGCCTGGTGTTCAAGCTTCATCTATATAATCTTCCCAACTACCTAGTGAAAATAGTCCAAAACTATCTGTCGGCGAGGACATTCCGGGTCTCGCTAAATGGAGCAACCTCCGATGCGCACGACATCATCGCAGGCGTTCCCCAGGGCAGTATCCTCGGGCCCCTGCTATTCAACCTGTTCACCAAATGTGGCAAAATGTGGAACTATACAACTGGAACAACTGGAAGGGGTGAAATGCCAAGAGATGGAGTTGCTGTACTGTTCTCAAGAAACGCGTAAGTTCTATCAGAAGCTCAACACATCCCGCGAAAGCTTCGTGCAGCGAGCTGAAATGTGCCGGGATTAGGATGGGAGCATTTTGACGGACGGACGCGAGGTGATTTAAAGGTGGAAACAGCACTACGATGAACACCTGAATAACGCGGAGAGAACAGGTATATAGAGTCAGAGCAGCGAAGGTGGTGGCTACGTCAGCACAGTGGACAGTGGAAATCAACCAGCTCCTACGATGAGGAAGTTAGGAATGCCTTTCAACAGCTCATGTACAACAAGTTCGCTGGCAAGGATAGTATCGAAGCCGAGCTCATCAAGATGGGCCCGTAGAGGTTGGCCGCTTGTCTGCATCGGCTGATAGTCAGAATCTGAGAAATAGTACAGCAACCGGAGGAGTGGAAGCAAGACGTTATCTACAAGAAGGGCGACAAACTGGAGTGTGAAAATTATCGTGCAATCATTATCCTAAACGCCGCCTACAAAGTGCTATAGCAGATTCTCTTTTGTCGTCTATTACCTATAGCAAACGAGTTCGTGGGAAGTTATGGAGCAGGTTTCATCGACGGCCACTCGACAACGAACAAAATTTTGTCCGTGTGGCAAATCCTCCAAAAATTCCGTGAGTACTAGGTCCTTACGCACCACCTGTTCTTAGATTTCAAAGCGGCATACGACAATATTGGCCGTATACAGCTATGGATGATCATGGACGTGAACAGTTTTTCCCGGAAGCTTAAATGATTCATTAGAGCAACGATGGACGGCGTACAAAACTGCGTTAAAATCTCGACAAAAAAATGCACAAATCGTTCATAAGACCGGTAGTCCTCTACGGGCATGTAACGTAGACTATGCTCGAGGAGGACATGCAAGCTCTTGGGGTTTTCGAACGTCGGGTGCTTAGGACGTAATGTGTTGTTTATAATAACTAAATGTATTTTACCAAAATTAGGATGAAAGTTCCAACCTAAACATAATAAATAAATGTAATGTTAAAAACACACAAATTTACATTACATTGGGATTTTATTATTTACACCGATTCTCTGTTCTTGTGATACCGAGAATTTGAGAACCCATGCCGCACAGAGAAAAGGATGCGCTTTCGTTCCGAATCTGCTGTTGACTGGTGGTGAACAATTACCACGTTAATCGTGATAATTTATTTAGCGTGCGGGGCCCCCAGAGCTACAAACAATTGTTGGATGGCAGGTTGCTGCATTTAAACCAGAAAAAAAAAATAACAACCGAGTTATTATGGTTCTTTGGTCAGTGTACCGTGGAAGTCAAACATGAGGTCACATTGCGCGAGACAAACTGCTGACCAATGCAATCAACAGCTACAGAGACCTACAGTCAACGGGGTGTACCAGGTTGGAAAGTTGTATGAATGTATGAATCATCGAATTTGCATCGTTAGTAAAATAAAAACAAAATACTTGCGATCTTAATCGTTTCGTGTTTGGCAATGGTTAAAGTGGGATCCAAAATATGTTTATATTTCGGCCAGATGGTGGACCACGTTATCGTTCTTCCCGACCAGTGGATTACAACAGAATTGTAACAGATTTTGCTACTCAGTTTAACAATATATGCTATAATTTATTTAGTACCGTAATCCGGGGACCAATTGATCACTATTTTACAACTTTTTGTTGTGTTGTTTTTCGGAATTCAAATATTGTCAAACAATTTCGACAAATTCAGTACTCCATTGATCTTTATCAGTTTATGAAATCGACTTTTCTTGAAATAATATTTAAAATATCATAAAAATAGTTTTAATATCAAAAAATTAAAATGACACATAGGGGCAAAATTGATCACCTTATAACAATAAATAGTAGATAGGGAAATAAAAATTTCCCTATCTACTTAATTTGGGTCTCCTGAATCTTAATGTCATGTCAAAATTCTTACAACTTAAATATTTGATCATTTTATTGCAAAATTAAACTTTGAAAATCTGCCTAATACGCCTAAATTAGGCAATTTTGCTTGTAATGAACACATTATTTGAGAAAAAATGGTTTTATGAGCTTAAACTATACTTGCTATGCTGTATGATATCAAAAATGAGTTCAGTAGTTCATACTTAAGCTTACACAATATTTTAAACACTCAAAGTTGATATGTAGGCATAGCACCAGTGGATTGTTTAGCACCTTCAAAAAGTGTGAATATTTCTATGCAAAACTGACCCTACTTAAGATGAAATAGTTCAAAATCTAGAAAACATGGAATATCTGTAGTGTCAACGAAATTTTCAGCATGCTTGAAAGGAAGTATTTTTTGATACCTGCCTGATCAAACTCGCCCCAGAGATCAATTTGCCTCGGATTACGGTAGTTAAAATATGGTAACATTTCCTCTAAGTTAAACAAAATATGTCAATTCTACAAAATATTATAATTTAAACAAAAATACAACTCAATATGTTTGAAATAAAACGAAACTATAACTTAATTTGTTATTTCTATAACTGATTTATGTAAAAATTTGTTATTTTTACATGAGATAAAACTGCCCATTTTATGAGCTCTCAGAGTCTTTATAACAAATTACAATTATGTATGTGGTAGTTGAAACAAATTTGGAACAGCCTTTGTTTATTATAACTGATTTCTTTTAAATTGCGTTATAATTTATTTTACCAACTCAAAGCGCTTCTAACAGAAATGATACTAAATTAGATATAATTGTGACCTTAATGTGACATTTTTTTTTACAGCGCATGATTGATGGATATTCACAAATAATCACCCATGCACAACCCAAGCGGAGTGAGAAGATATAGCTCACTCAATGGATCATTAAAATAACCAAAACGGCCGCTATGGAAAGCATAGATAGCGCCACCGTAGCCTTGTGTGTTTGACAGAACAGCATTGCTGTCACAATGTTAAATCCCATATAAAGTGGCGCCTTTGTTTTGATGCGGTGAGCACTTGCAAAAACTATCTTCAATGATCCATTGTATTTCGTTGTCGGTTTTGATCTTTTTTAATATGCCAGAGCCTAGTCTAAACAGCCGACCCTCAATACGTGGATCATAAACTATATGTTTTTACAATCGATAATGCTCATCCAATTCCTGAACATCCAGTCAACATTCACAAACGGCCTTAATCCCAACATTTCGAGCCTCTCACGCTTTTGCGAACAGAGAAAAAGTCTCAAGCACTATAATGCGAAAGGGGTTACCCTCATAAAACCACAATCATAATGTGGCGCTGCTTGGAAGCCATGCTGATGATGATGATGATGACCCACCACCGACCAAGAGGGAGACTTTCGGTAATATTCGGCATCCCATGGTCAATTAGGAGCCATCGTCTGAACAGAAATATCGGCGTAGGTCAAACTTGGTCTTTCCTCTGCCGAAATGGTAAAGTCGGTACAGTGAAACCTCCATTTACGTGATGGGTCGTGGGTAAATGGAATCATTACGTAAAAAGAGTTTGTGAGTAAATTGAACCCTCGCCCTGAAAATTCAATTATAAGGAAACTTTGTAGATTAGTACCTATATAAAAGAAGGCTAATGTGAAAAATTGTGTGAAATACATTGTCTGCTAAATGCTAATTTGCTAGGTCAACCCTGAGCTCCGTGGAAAATAGGCATACATCTTGAAACGTGACCAGTGATCTTTTGGAGGTTTATGAACATTACTCATGAAAGCTCTTGAAAGCATATTCCGTCAAGTTTTGAGCTCAACGACTACTTTAAGTTACATTGCAACGGGTGTTCAGTAAAAAATGATAATGTTACATTAGAACATGTAATTAAAGTAAAGAGCATATATATTTTTTTTTTCTCTTCAAGAGAATTGCTTTCTGGACTCCCTAAAAATGAGTGACATCACGGTGTACAATATTTTAGTAAAACACTTTTTACTCTTTTGAAAGTTTTTTTCAGAATGTCCTATGTAACATAATTAGTCGCTGTCTGGGAGGGAGGCACAGTTACTACACACGAAATATGAAACAACAATTTTCCAAACTACAAGGTAACTCCAGCTCATCAACGACAATCAAGGCAGGCTTGAGGAAAATCGCTGATTTTCATTTACTGTGCACCTTCGATCTTTCCGGACAAACATGTGAAAATGGCCAAAGTCTTCTGTGCATTTCATTTTCATTTTAATTGGAAAAGTGTAAAAAGATGCGTGTTTCAATACTATATATTCAATCAAAATAAAAGGACATATCATGACATTGCTTTGGATCTGCAGGAATTGATGTTCAATCGATCGTTGTCAACTTTGATAAAATGCAAAATGTGTTTTGATGAATTACGCACTTTGTCCGCTCTTTAAGATCTGAGCTCACAGTGACAGTTCGTGACAGCAAAATCTCGGCTCACCTTGATGTACAGAAATTTTGTATCGGTTTCTCCCTCCCAGCTTAGTAGGGGAACTGGGTGTAAAATGCGCCGTTGGGGTAAAACGCGCCACCCTTGTTTTGAACGAACGACGTTCTTTGGGACGCTGTTTTTCACCTGAGATAATGGAAAATGTATTGAAATGCTTCTCCATATATATTTTTAAGTGTTTTCTTGGCAAAAATCGTGAAAAACTCGAAAAAACGTTTTTCGCTGTTTTCGTTGTAATTTTGTGTTATTTTCTAGGCCATTTTTCAGGTCGATAAACAACAAAACTTTTGAAACTATCACCGAGAATCGACTTGTGCACTCCCATAGTTCTTATTCCATGCGAAAAAAAAGTGTTGGATTTATCCTTAAAAAGCGTATTGAAGGACTTAAACTTTAATCAACTCGTGGGGCAAAACACCAAAACAGCCGTTTGAATTCAAATTCCAGCAAACGTAATGCCAAGCTGTAGTTACGTGCCAATTTGAACCTTACAAATGCACATTTTTCGAATCAGCATGTATACTATAATCGAACAATAACATCTGATCAAACGCCCTTATGTATGCAACGCATTTGCAAGTATGATTGCGCATGCGTGCGCGCGAATGACTAACGCCGAGATCAGGTGGCGCGTTTTACCCCGCAATAAATAAAAATGCAGATAAGCAAGCATTTTATAAAAATTGATTTATAAACTCCAAAAAAAGAAAAGGGATAGCTGTTTCTACTTTTTGATAGAAAACATGTTTGTCTATGAGATAGTGAATAAAAAAGGCTTATAATAATGTTCTTCGTAGCTGAAAACGCTTCCTTCCCTAGGGGGCGCGTTTTACCCCCAGTTACCCTACTAACTCTACTACATTTTGGTCATCCTGACTAGTCAAAGTCCTCATTGACACCATAATTGATCAGTGAACTAGAATCTGATATCTATTTTCTCATATTATTTGATGAACAAACAGAACTGAAAAGTAAATTTGTGACTTGATAACATGACTTTCACAAAGGAGGATAAATTAAAACGCTTGATGTTCCGATGTTAACTGTTCAACGGTTTCAACGGTAATGGTATAAACTGATTTGACCTATGCCAACCGTGTGATTTTATACTTAATTAGACAATAAGCATGTGGAATTTTCCATTTGCTTAATACTCTATTGTTGTCTTACGTATTATTAGCGTGCTTTCGAATGCAAAGTGTAGCAGCGCCTGAACCATCGAACTTTCTAGCATACTGTCAATTCAAGTAAAACAAAAACAATAGTTCTGGTATGTTCTGGTGGTATCAATGGCATAAAGGTGAGTCAGGTGAGTGTGAATTCATTAGTTATATTGCGCTGTTCCCACTAAATTGAACAGCACACTTTTAAAGTGTGGCACTTAGAAGTGTGAAAGGCAAAGTGCAACCTTGCGATCTGACAGCATTTTAATGAAGAGGAATGTCATGAAAAGCCACGTGCAACCAATTTTGCCTTTGTCTTTCACTGTTGACAGGCGAGCAAGGTTGCCAGTTATGCGATCTTTTAATTAATTCCTTTGAAAAAGTTTGTTTTTAAATGAATTTGTTGAATGATTGTCGGCAACCGCCTCTGAGCAACAAAATAGGTGTGATGAACTAAGTGCACCGAAAATCCATATATCTAAGCAACCTGCAATATTTTTTTTTCTTCTATTTTAGGTACATTCGAGAAAGATCCAGGTGAAAAGATTGTGAGTATGCTGTGTTGATTGTTGTGGTGTGTTTGTTGGGCTGGCAGCATGAGGCATGATCGTCTGCTGGTCGAAACCTCCCGGCAGCTTGCTGGCGGCCTCAACATGACTCGAAATCCATCAATATCCGTGAAGTGGAAGTGTTTTCTTGATTTTATTGGGTCCTTTAATTTTTTGGACAATTTATATTCGTAATTTGTTTTTAAAGACTTACAAAATCTCTTTCCTTATATTCCTGTACACCTTTTCGTTTTTTTATCAACCATCTTTTTGTTATAAGCCTGAAGTTTTTCTTGTTGCGTTTGCTTAATGCCTTATATTTAATTCCAGGATTTTCAGCTGCAGGTTGATTATTTCTAACAAATACTTCAATGCTACTATTATCTGAATTTAAAGGTTTTTGCAATACACCAAAAAGTAAAACACTAGAAAAGTTTTGAATAGACCTATTAAATGTATTATTATAAACGAATTCTATATTCTTCAACAATTGATCCCATTTAAGACCCGTATCATTCAACAATGTTGCAATCATTGGAGAAAGAGTTCTGTTTAATCCCTCAACTTGTCCATTTGCTTCTGGTTTTCGACATGCTGTTGTAATATGCTCAATAAACTGATTAGCGCAAAAAGTTTAAAATTTATCTGATGTAAAACAACTTCCTCTACCAGTTATTTTTCTAGTAGGCTTGCTGTAGTGATTAAAATACATTTGTAAATTTTTCATAACTTCATCAGTATTTGTTGTTTTTGCAAGATAAAATTTAACAAACTTTGTAAACCCATATACAATAACTAGTATACATTTAAATTTTTTCGAAGAAGCTTGTTGGCCGAAAGAATGAAACCCGACTAATTTACCCCAGTGATACCAGTTTTCTGGTCTATTTTTTGGGACAGCTAAGAGCAACTTCACCGGTGGTCCATTTGTTGGTCCAAATTTATATCAAAAATTAGCGGTCCCGGTAATCTTCGTCTTGCCATCAAGTAGGCTGTTGAATAATGTCATTGAGCCTCCCATACAAAATAACATATTAGTACTCTTCCGTTTTACCAAATTTTCCGAAAATTTCCCGGAACTTTTTCGTTACATGAACACGTTGGAACACTTCAAGAAGACAACAGTGAAAGAATTGTGCAGATCGGTTGTCTCGTTCTCAAGCCATTTCGTGACATACAAACACCACTCCATTTTTTACGAAAGTTTTGAATAGACTTATTGAATATGTTATTATAAACGTATTCTATATTCTTCAACAATTGATCCCATTTAAGACCAGTATCATTCAAAATTAAATACACGGAGAAAATGAAGTATGGGGTAGTTGATGTGGTAGAAGTTGTTTTCATTTGCAGCCATGCGAAAAAAATACTTACTGGCTAAGTTGTTTTCACTCAATCGGTAGATCAAATAACTCAACTTCCAGTACTGTGCCACTTACTCAAATTTGGGGTAACGCGCTAAGGTTCGGTTTTTTGGTTGTTTTGCTCGTCGCTCTTTGACAACAATAGAAGGAGCGAATGAAATAGGGAGAGAAAAATAACTCAAAAGTAGGATAAAAATACTTAAATATGGGTTTTCCGTTTTCGCCATGTAGATCAGTAAAAATAGACCAAACCGCACGCACATGCACCGGTTGTTGTGTATTTTCGATCCATTTCTAATGTTATCAACAAAAACAAACATATAGTATTGAACCAGCAAAATTCTAAATATTATTTAAGGAAGCTAGAATTTTTCATCTGATATTTACTGATAGGTGGAAGAGTTGCTGCTGTGGAAGAATTTATGGAAGAACTTCGGAGCAATTCCCGGCTGAACTCGCGAGGAACTTCCGAGTAATTTCTGGATGAAATCCAAGAGAATTTCGGAAAGAAATGAATTCCTGGTGGAACTCTGAAGGAATTCCGGAGAAATTCAAGAACTTATGAGAAATTCCCGGAAGAACTCTGGAGGATCTAGGAAAGTTCTCGGAGTAACTCCAGAAGAATTCCCAGGAGAGGAATTAAAGGAGAAACTCCAAAGGAATTCTCGGGAGAACTCCAAAGAAAATCCATGTGGAACTCTGAAGAAATTTTTGGAGGACCGATTCTTCCGGAGTTTCTGCAATTTCACCAGAAATTCATCCGGTGCTCCTCCAGGAAAGCCTTCAGAGTTGCCTTGGGCATTCATTCAAGAATACTTTCAGAGTCCCTCCAGCAATTCCTTGAGAGTTCCTTCAAGACTTCCTCCAGAATTCCTCTGGTATATCCTCCAGAGCTCTGCTGGAAATTCGTCCACAGTTCATGCGAGAATTCCTTCAGAGTTGCTCCAAGCATTCTTCCAAGAATTTATTCGAAATGCCTCCATGCCTTTGCATCGGAGTTTCTCCAGGAATTCTTTTGGAGTTTTTCCGGTAATTCCATCAGAGTTCCTTTAGAAATTTCTTCAGGAATTCTTTCAAAGCTTTTTCCGGAATTTCCTTCCGAGCACCATCGATAATTTCTTCGGATTTCCTTCATAGATCCTGCATAAATTCTTCGAAGTGCCTCCAAGAATTCCTTTGAAGATCCTCCAGAAATTCCTGCAGAGTTCCTCCATAGTTCCTTCAGGAATTTCTCCGGAGTTTCTCTGGAAATAATTCAGCAGATCCTCCAGCAAATCCTTCGGAGTTCCTCCAGAAATTTTTTGGAGGTTCTCCAAGAATTTCTTCAGAGTTCGACATGGATTTTCTGTTGAGTTCCTTCAGGTTTCCTCCGGAGATTCCTTTAGAGCTTCACCAAGAATTCCTTTGAATTTTCGCCATACTTCTTCCAGGAATATTATCGGAGTGTCTCCTGGAATACTTCAGATTTCTTCCAGTACTGCCTCAAAAATACTCCTGAGTCCACTAGGAATTCTGCTGAAGCTACTCCGAGAATTTTCCTAGGTCCTCCGAGAAATCCTCCAGAGTTCCTAGAACTTCTCCGATATTCCTTCAGAGTTTCTCCTTCAACCCGTCCGGAGTACGTACAGGATTTGCTTCCTTCCCGAAATTCTCCTGTATTTCATCCAGCAATCCCTCGAAAGTTCAACCGTGAATTTCTCCGAAATTCTTCCGCAGCAGCAGCTCTTCCCCCTATCAGTAAATATCAGGTAATTATCAGGTAAAAAAGTTTAGCTTCCGGAAATAAACTTTATGATTTCGCTGGTTCAAATACATTTGTTTGTTTTTGTTAATCATATTCGAAATGGATCTAAAAAATACAACAACCGGTACCTGCACGTGCAGGTCGATTCATTTTTACTGGTCTTCCTATTATTGACAGGTCCTTTTTTGATAAAAATTTGAACCAAAATATGGACCACCGGTGAAGTTGCCCTAGTGTAAAAAATAATTGACGGTCAAGGATAAGAAGCAGTTGACCACGAGGATCTGGAAATAAATCCCAAGAAGATGGACATCAGTGCCGTCCAGTGCTTAAATCAATACTCTTATTATTCACTCGTGGCCGATTCTTATTCGATAATGGTGGATCGATAAGCGAATGTGCAAGTTGATGCTCAAATGCCGGTTCTTTAACTTCAGCGTATTGAACGTGCACAGCTCTCACACCACCGTAATCACAGATGATGATAAAAACACTTTTTACGCGCAGTTCGAACGCAAGTACGAAAGCAGCCCATGCCACGTCGTCCAAATCGTAGAAGATCTAAATGCTCAGACTGGCCAGGAGAAGGAGTTAAGACCTACTATTGGAGAGTTCAGCGCTCACCGGCTGACGAACGAAAACGGCTCCACCCTTACAAAAATATGGCCATTTATAGTAGGTGCAGCATTGCCTTCCATACTGATACACCTGAAGATCACCGCAGCAAACAGAATCACAAATCGACCACGTTCTGATTGATGGATGGCACGACGTGACGCTAACATCAACTCTAGCCACTATCTGGTCATGGTTAAACTGCGCTCAAAACTCTCCGTCGTTAACAACGTACGGTACCGACGGCCGCCCCGATATGACCTAGCGCGGCTAAAGCAACCAGATGTTGCAACTGCATACGCGCAGCAGCTCGAGGCTGCATCACCGGAAGAGGGTGAGCTTGATGAAGTCCCTCTTGAGGACTGCTGGAGAACAGTGAAAGCAACCATCAACAATGCAGCTGAGAGCAACGTCGGGTACGTGAACCGGAGTCGACGATACGATTGGTTCGACAAGGAATGTAGACAGATTCTGGAGGAGAAAAATGCAGGCCGGGCGGTCATGCTGCAGCAAGGAACCCGACAGAACGTGTAACGTTATAGACGGGAACGGCAACAGAAGACCCGCCTCTTTCGGTAGAAAAAACGGCGCCTGGAGGAGATGGAACAGCTGTGCCGGTCTCAAGAAACACGTAAGTTCTATCAGAAGCTCAACGCATCCCGCAACGGCATAGTGTCACGAGCCGTGATGTGCAGGGATAATGATGGGAGCATCTTGACGGATGAACGTGAGGTGGTCGAAAGGTGGAAGCCGCACATCGATGAACACCTGAATAGGGCTGAGAGCGCAGACAATGAAAGTCAAGACAACGGAGGAAGTGTCTTCGTCAGAACTGTGGACGATGGAAACTAACCAGCCCCCACTTTGAGGGAGGTTAAGGATGCCATTCACCAGCTTAAGAACAATAAAGCTGCTGTTAAAGATGGTATCGGAGCTGCACTCATAAAGAAAGGCCTGGAGAGGCTGGCCATTTGTCTGCACCGGCTGATAGGCACAATCTGAGAAACAGAACAGCTACCAGAGGTGTGGAAGAAAGGGTTAATATGCCACATCAATAAAAAAGGCATCAAGTTGGAGAACTTTCGAGCGATCACCATCCTAAATGTGGCCTACAAAGTATTATCCCAGATCAACTTCCATCGTCTGTCACCTGTAGTAAACGAATTCGTGGGAAGTTATCAAGACAGATGATATGCACGGCTCGCCTAGGTAGCAGTGTTACGATAGATGGAGATACGCTCGAGGCGGTCGACGAGTTCGTCTACCTTGGTGCTTTCTGACGGATGACAATAACGTTAGCCGTGAAATACGGAGGCGCATCATCAGTGCAAGTCAGGCCTACTATGACCTCCAAAAGAAGCTGCTGTCAAAAAAGATTCACACCCGCACCAAATGTGCCATGTACAAACCGTTCATAAGGCCGTAATCCTCTACTGGCACGAAACGTGGACGAGACGATGCTCGAGGAGGACCTGCAAACGCTAGCAGTCGTCGAACGTCGGGTGCTTAGGACGATCTTTGGCGATGTGCAGGAGAATGGTATGTGGCGGCGAAGGATGAACCACGAGCTTGCCCAACTCTACGGCGAACCCAGTATCCAGAAGGTGGCCAAAGCTGAAAGAATACGATGGGCAGGGCATGGTGCAAGAGCGCCAGACAGCAACCTTGCAAAGACGAAGTTCGCTTCGAATCTGGTTGTTTCAAGAAGGCGTAGAGCGCAGCAAGCTAGGTGAGCGGTTCAAGTGTCCAACGATTCAGCAAGCGTGGGGCAGAACCGAGGATGGAGAGATGCGACCACGAACCGAGTATTGTGGCGAGAAATTGTTGATTCTGTGTTATTTGTTTAGATGCTAACTAAATCAATGAAACATATCCCTTTTTGTTTTTTGTTTATTTGTTAATTGTTTAATTATTTATTCTTTTATATTAAAAATTATTAAATAAAATTGAAATAAATTCAAGTATTTATCAATAAAATTTACATGGACTTTATCAAAACCAAAATGTCACGAACAATTCAGATGTTGCATACAACTGCTTCAAGCGTAGATAGGTTATCCGATACGCAGCGTAGATGCGCAAGACCGAGAATCACTGTTCGTGATTTCGTTACCATGTTAGAGAACCCCGAAGTAGTCAGCTTTTTAATACTTAGGACTTAAACTTACATTTTAGATGTATTTTGATTGAAATTACACGATTAAATTTAGATAAAACCGATTTTTTCAATATGCTTACAGTCTTAATACAAAATTCTTCGTTTCTCTTATATGGCAAAATACAATACTTTTCCAAACCATCAAAAAATAACTTTTCCGCGTCAAAAGTATTACAAACTTTGATGATAAGTATTGTTATACACATAAAGTTTGAATTCTGTGGCAAATTAAGCAAATCAATTGACTTTCAAGCTGGCAAACTTGCATGCAAGTTGGCTGTTTGTGTGGTCTCAGTTTTTGAAATATTAGATTCCGTCGAGGCCAGGTTGGAGCAAGAGTCTGCTCACTTGTTCCCGAATACTGTTGAGTATTTGGAAGCTGACTCTTCGGTCAGTATCTAGCAGGGCATCGTAAAACACGATACGAGTGGTCCTCCTTGGAGGTGGCGCTCAAGCCACTTGTTCAAATACAGTCCGGACTCAGTAGCAGACTCCGAGCCACCTTTAGACTGCTACAACATACAAAACCTTTTTAAATGCGGAAATATGCAAATTACCATGCATGCGTAAAAGGAAAACACTATGGCCATAGCTGGTACACCCACCTTATGTGCTAAATGAATGCCGCGTAGCTTCACATGCGCCTAAACTCCATTTACGTAATATTAAGTAAATGTAGTTTTCAGTGTACCCCGAATAGGAACTGGATTAGAGGACGGTGGGCGGCTCCTAGGTGGAATTGAAAATGTTCGAAGAAGGTTACCATTCTGTTGACCGACGAGGTATTTGGTCCAGCTTCCTTTTTTGTTGCAATTCGGAACGAGAATTCATGGAAGACGAAGCGAGATGATATAATCGAATAATAAACTACAAAGTTTGGGTTAGAGAGCTGGGGCAAAGTGAAAAAAAACTTTTCACTCCTCTTCGGTGCCGGAATGGATGAGCTCCTCGGGATGATATTTTACTTTGACCGATTGGAAGGAAGTCTGGCAAAAACAAGCACCGGTTTATGATCGGACAGCGTTCGTAAAAGTTTTGCGCACACACAGAAAATTTTCCTAGCTAACAAGAGTTTTCCGAGCCAAAATTCAATTTCCAGGGCCATCTTCGGAGATAAATCGTCCGGATCAAATCGGAATGTGTCGTCACCCGCCCCCCACAGAGAGAGAGGGTGCAATTATTCAATTACCCTTCCGTGAATCAAGGGGACAGTTTTGCAGTTGTCGTCACCGCCCCGGGGTGCGAAAAGAAAAACGGAACGACACAATCAAATTAGCAAATTTGTCACTTTCACGGATCATTTCGTGGTGGCAACCATCCTTGACTGTGATGCCGACGGTGTGGTGGCCGCAAATGAGGGGAACAAAGATGTAGCAGCCAGGAGAAAAAAACTACAATTGGTGTACAGTGGCGTGTGAAGGGGTTTCAAAAAGCTGTGAACGAGCTTGCCAAATTATGAGATTTTCTCTTAGAATGGAATTTTATTTTTTAATTAAAAAGTTAAAATGTAATTAAAAGACGAGAAGACCCTATAGATCTTTATTATTGGTAATTATAAATTAGGAACGGACGATAAATCGTTTCATCCCTCCATCATTAGAGCACGCTTTTCTTTGATACATAGGCAGTCTACTAACCAGAAAGCAAGCATCTCTTCCATAGAATTACCGTCGCCTACACCTTCCCGCATAAACTGGCGTAGATGCAGGGGTATATCTGGTCTACTGTGGGCCAGTTTTTAATACATCATCAATTCCTCGCCCTTACCCTCATTGGTTCGCATTCTGACGTGGTAGGCGCCATTGCTGCCTATAAAAATAAGATCATCAGAGCTTATTTATTCACTGAGGGTGTGTGTTAGCCCAAGTAATCATCTGGTTGATTCCTTGTGTAAGTGTAGCTGATCTGGCGATACTGGAGTAGCAACCACGTCCACGGGCAGCCAATCAAGCTAAAGCTGAAGCTCAGAATGTTTTCCGAGACTTAAGAATGTTAAAGTTTGACAATTGCGTTAGAGAAATTTATGTTACTCTACCTATAAGCTCGCTGAGCTATGTCGGAAAATGTTTCATAAAGCCTAAATGTAGGCAATTTCCAAAGGAATTTCCTGATATCCAACAGAAATTCAATTACAGTCACCCCACAGTTATGGATCAATTAAGAATCATTTTTCAGAACAAAATATGATTAAAAATCATGGTGACGTTGTACGAAACAAAATAACCTCACAGGCAGTGAAAAATTTAGTTGTTTTCAACGTTGTCCATCTCACAGATGTGGATCAGTGGGAGAGGAGGATCCTAATGGATCAAATCGACTCATATTATGGATCAAAACACTATAACAGCAATTTTTCTGCGCGATAAATGAATAGTGTGTTAGGAAAAGCATACGTTTTGGCGTTTATTTCGGAATCGTCTTATATTTGATTCATAACTGTGTTAAGGTTTTCAATTACCCACAGCTATGAATCAACGCTTCTAGGAATACGGTTGTCATTTTATTTCCTACAGACGGAAAACAATATGATTAAACAAATTACAATAGATTGCGATGCTCTACAGATTTCTGGTTAACGTAGGTAAAATGTGTTCTGCGTAATTCCAACTCTATTCGATGAGATATTGTCCATTAAATCCAACATTCATCCATATCTGTGTGTTATCCATAACTGTGGGGTGACTGTATTTCAACCGAATTATCAAATTAGCACGAACTTTGATAATAAAAAATCAAATCAAACGTTTCGCTGGAATTTCTTGAACAATTCTAAAATAAATATCTTTCGAAAAATCTTCATAATTTAAATATTTTCATGGAAACCTTACCGTGAGAATAAGAACCTTCCATAAGAATAAGTAACGTAATTTCGGGTGAAATTGATTATTTTTCACAATTTTTCTCATCTGATTTCTAAAATGTTGACAATGCCAAACAACTGAATGCAGAAAAACAAGTACGAAGGTGGGCCTTATTGGCTCAAGTACCGAAATTTTCAAACAAATGTAATTTTATACCTAAAATATATCTCTAAAATAAAAAATCTGGAGATCTCATTATGGGGTGAAATTGATCACTTATCAATGGAATTATTGTTAGTTTTCCAAACAACTCTATATAATAAATTTGAGCTCCCTGAATCCGAATATGCTTACAAAATTCTTAACAACACAATATTTATAGAAATATTGAATAGTTAAATTGCAAAAATTACACAGAAAACGCTTAAATGTATGCAATTTTCTAAGGAATTTCCTGATATCTAACCGAAATTCAATTATTTCAACCAAATGAGCGACTTGGTACGAGTTTTGGTTTTGAAATCTCGGTATGAGGATATATCTTAAGTATCCTCACAAACTTTCAGGATTATACCGAATTCAAATCCTTGTATAGAACTAGAAGTTTATTGATGTTTGTCAATACTGCTCCGCACGCTATGTCCGAACCAGACGATTACAGTCGAAGCTCGTTATAACGACAACTTTTATAGTGACAAAAGCTCTCTATAGCGACATTTTTTGGTCCCTTGAAAAATATGTCAATGCTATAATTATTCTCTATAGCGACTTTTCTCTATTACGACGGTCCCTTGCGATGTCGTTATAACAAGCTTCGACTGTATAAAAATTGAATGTACATCGGATTTTTTCACGTTAGAGATCAGTATTTGATCCATATTTTCATAATCGTAAGGTTTTAAAATATTCTATTGGTGAAATTTTTTCCATACAACGAGGTTTTCATGGGTTTTAGTATGAAAAATAGCTGAAAAGTGTAAAAAATCAAATTTTCACCGATAGAATATTTTAAAACTATCCGATTACAAAAATATGGATTAAAAACTGATCACTAGCGAGAAAAAATCCGATGTATGTTCGATTTTTATAATCGTCTGGTTCAGACATAGCGTGTTCCGTACATGATTTTAAAATTTTACATTATTTTCATAAAAACAAACATTATTTTCCGCAAAAAACTTCACAACACACAATTTGACAAAATTTACGATATACAACGTTCATTCACTGCAGGTTACATTGATATTTGTGCTTCATTTGAAAGAAATAAAATCGAGTGACACAGTGATCAATTTCACCCAACTGATCAATTTCACCCGCATTTACGGTACGATGTTGATTGATTGAAAAGATGACAATCAATTTAGTTTATTTTTCATGCTTTCTGCTGACCTTCTTTTTTTTTGAATTGGTAGGACAATCCTTTGACTGTCCTACCCAGGTGTTTTCCTCCAGAAACTTCTCAGTGGATTTCCAACAGCAATTCCTGTGGGGATTTGGTCCAGAAATTCTTCAGGAGATTACCTCCAGGAATTGCTCCGGGGATTTCCTCCAGAAAATCCTCCTGGGATATCCTCCAGAAATTGTTCTAGGGTTTTCCTCCAGAAATTCCTCCAGATTTTTTTTTTTTTTTCAAGAATTTCTCCGGGGATTTTTTTTATAAATATTATCGAGGATTTTTAGACATTTTCTCCGAGGATTTCCTCCACGAATTCATCCTGGGATTTCAAGGATTTTCGGGGGTATCCCTGAAGAACTCATTCGGAGATATTCGCCCAGAATACCCCAAGGGATTTATAATAGCGATTTCTTCGGTGCTTTGTTCAGAGAACTTCCAAAAGCAATTCCTCCGGGTGTTTCCTCCAGAATTTATTCCAGAAAATTTTCCGGAAATTTCCTTCAGAAATTCCTCTGGGAATTTGCTCCAGTAATTCCTCCGGGGTCTTATTCCAGAGATTTCATCCAAGAACTTCTCCAAAAAATTCCTCGAGGAATTAATACGGAGATTTCCTACAGGAATTCCTCCGGGGATTTTGTCCATAAATTTCTGCGGAGATTTCTTACAGCAATTCCTCCGGAGATTTGATCTAGAAATTCATCCGGTATTTCCCCCGAGGATTGGCTCCAGGAATTCATCCGGGGGTTTCTATCAGGAATTGCTGTGAAAATTTTGTTTAGAAATTCCTGCCGGGCCAAGGATTTCCTTCAGAAATGTATCCGGAAAAATTCCAAGAAATTCTCCGGGAATTCTTTTGAATTTCCTCGGTAGTTCTCCTTTTTTCGGATTTTTTCCAGAATTTTTTCAGAGTTCTTCAAATAATTCCTTGGAAATGCTCAAGAGTTTCACTTGGAATTCTTCTGAAGCTACTTCGAAAAATTCCTTACCTTTTCTCCGAGAATTCCTCAAAAGTTCCTCAGGAAATGTCTCAAGAGTTTCTTCGGGAGTTCCTTAAGACTTCTTCCGGGAATTCCTCCAGAGTTTCTTGTGAAGTTCTTCCAGAGTTCCTCCAGGATTCTTTTTGGATCCTTCCATGCAATTCCTCTGGATTTCAATCAGAAAATCCTCAGAATAACCACCGGAAATTATTTCAAAGTCCTTTTAGAAAATCCTTTGGAATTACTTTAACGATTCCCCTGGATTTCATCCAGTAATTCCTGGAAAGTTCCTCCGGAGCTCCATCGGTAACTCTTTCGAATTTCCTCCTTAGTTTCTCCAGGAATTTCTTCGGAGTTTGTCAAGCAATTATCCCGGATTTCCTCTGGAAACGCCTCCGAAGTTCCTTCAGAAACACATCCGGAGTTTCTCCAGGAACGCCTCCAGAGTTCGTCCAGTAGTTGCTCTGTAGTACCTTCGGGATTTCCTCTAGGAATTTGTCCAGGTTTCCTTCAGAGTTCCTCCAGAACTCCACAGGGAATTTCTTTGGATTTCCTTCATAGTTCATTTTGAAGTTATTCCTTCAGACATTTCTCTGGAGTTCCTCCAGCAATTCATCCGGAGTTCTGCTATGAATTCTTCTAGAGTTTCTCCGGGAATTCTCCTATATTTTCTCCGCGAAATACTCCTGAAATCCTTAAGATTCCCTCCAGGAATTCCTTTCATCCAGAAATTCCTCCGGAATTCCTCCAGCAATTCCCCGGAAGTTCCACCGGGAGTTGCGCCAAAGGTTTTCCACAAATTCATCCGGAGTTCCTCACGTTATTCCTCAGGATTTAATCGAACAATTTAACGGTAGTTCCTTTGGAGATCTACCGGAAATTCCTTCGGGTTCCTCCATTGTTTCTCCAGGAATTTCACCAAAGTTCCTTAAGCAATTACCTTAGAGCTCTTACAGGAACGGCTCCGGAGCTCCTCTACCGATTCCTTCGGAGTTCCTCTAGGATTTTTTTCCAGATATCTTCCAGGAATTTCTTCAGATTTCCTTCGGAACCGGTAATTCCCTTAGTTTTTCTTCATAGTTCCTCTAGTAATTTCTCTGAAGTTCCTCTATTCATTTCTTCGGAGTTCTTCTAGCAATTTGTTCGAAGTTTCTCTAGAAATTCTACCGGGGTTCCTCCGGGAATTGCACTGGAGTTTTTCTGAGAATTCCTTCAGACTTCCTCCAGAAAATACTCCAGAGTTACTCCAGGAATTCCTCCGCACTCCTTCCAGAAATTCCTCTATATATTCCTTTGGAGTTCCTCTGACAATTTCTCCGATGTTCCCAGTAGTTCTTTTGGAAATATCTCTGAAGCTCCATCGAAAATTCCCTGGGAGCTCCACCGTGAATTCTTTTGAAATTTCTCCGAGAATTGCTTTGAAAATCGTCCAGGTACAGTGGGATTCCGTTTTTGGCATGCTCCGTTTTTGGCATGCTCCATTTTTGGCACCCCCCGATTTTGGCAACAAAAGGGATCCGTTTTTGGCAACATTTTTGAATACCATTGAAATTTGTAAATATTTGTGAATATTATTGTATCTGCTGATTTGAATAGCAAGTCAAGTATACACCAACTACATTCCAGAGCTCTATTTTCACCGATATTTCCTCAAATCCCACCCACTACTAGGGGATCTCGTACGCGCCTATTTACTTCGGGATGGTCATTGGTCATGCATTCGCAATGTTCCATGAAGCCATTAATCTTCATCAGTATCTAAACTAGAGAAAAACCTCTTTTCTTAGGCATTCGTACTGAATGATCAGCCCACAATAGTCTGCCAGTAGGTGATACACATAATAAAAACACTTTTCTTCAGATTTGGAACACTTGAACAAAGCACAAGCACTAACACAAGAGCAACATGAAGTCTATGACCCACACAGAGTTTTAATCATAAATTTAGTCTCACTATTTTGTATTTCATTGTTTTATATTATTTCGAAGTGCCGTTTAATACCGCCACCATGACAAATGTGCACACATTCCAAACAATATTTTATTGACAATAACATCAGTGAAACGTGCGATAATTACGATTGAGTGTTTAAATATTTTGTCTGTAGTATTAGTGTGTATATTGACTATTTAGAGCTACGTTCCATATTTGTTACAGATTAAGTAAGACGTAAGATTTGATAAGAGTCGATCCTACATTCTATACAATATTTTTAATCGAGAATATGGGGCTCATAAAATAATCATTAGGATCCTTACGAACTGGGTCTATGATTTTCCAAACTTACCCTGGAGAAACCATAGGGGATTCTTGGTTTAAGGGAACTTCTCAGAAATTGCAACGAATTCTTGAAGATGTCTGTATGTTCCTAACGGACACTGAGGGTTTTTGCGGAATCCTGTGAATGTATAATTGGTTATTGAAGATTATGTCCAATATCTGATGTCCAATAAACTCTTAAGATTTCTAGGGCATACTGTGAAATCCTAGCGAAATAATGGATTGCTGGTGGTATTTTGTGTAGTTCTGGGGAAATGTTGTAGATTTTGAAAAGGTGGTTTCCTAAAAATTCGGTAAGTGATAATGGTAGCCTAAGAATATTGATTTTTTGGAAATTCTCATCGGAGACCTGAGAATTTTCAGCAATATGGAGGCGAAATCCTAAGCGAGATCCTGAGAATTCTAAGCGGGATCTTGCGGATTCTTACCAAGATGCTTCAAAGTCCTAGCGTAGATTTCTTACAAGCACCCAAAGATTCCTATCAGGCTCTTGAGATTTCAAAGCAGTATCCTGTAATGTGCTTGTTTATGTTTGCGCTTTAGACTGCTGTAAATCATTCCTTATGGGATGATTTGCTTTATCAGAAAAAATAAATTTATTCTTAACTCACCAAATTTTGTCAAATTTTACTCCAGAGCCTAAAAGTTGAACTGGTTTTGTTTTGTAAGTACGTCTTTCAAAGGATACGGTAATACATTTGTTTTTTGTTTTGTATTCTCACAAAGTTTCAAGGAAAAGTCCAATTCTTGAACAAAAGTCACTTAAGCGATTTTTGATTGTACATGACCAACATATACAAATAGCGTAGATAAAGCTTTTAAATAATCATTGAAGCGATAAAAACTATGTAGAACGTTTGCCACAATCAACATTACGGGGTTATAGATTCATAGCATAGTCCACCCCTCCGGAAATCTGCTTCGAACAGAACCTGAACGATGATGTAATAACATTTTAATGATGTTTTCAAAAATAATAGTTGAAAAAAAAAATTAAAAATGGGTTCCGATTTTGGCATGGTTCCGTTTTTGGCAACTGAAAATTTCGACTTTGTTGCCAAAAACGGAATCCCACTGTACTCCTTTGGAGTTCTTTCGGGATTCTGCTGGTTTAATCAATTCTGCTGGTTCAATTTACTATTTGTTTGTTTTTGTTGATCACTTTCGAAATGGATAGATAAAAAACAACCGGTGGACGCGCGTGCGATTTGGTCTATTTTTACTGGTCTATTTAGTTTTGACAGGTCCATTTTTGGTAAAACTTCGGACCAAACAATGAACCACCGGTGAAGTTGCCCTTAGTAGCAATATTGTTTTTTTTTGTATCATGGTATTCAGGATTATTTATTTTTAACTCTAAGTCAATTTTGACAGTGTTTAAAATCTGTGCTTGGTAGCGCTTCAGCATTCTACAAAAAATCTTTCAAGACTTCATAAATATGTCCTACAGGAATTCTATTTCAAATTCGTATTTCTTTTTTCAGGAGTGTGTTGTAAAATTAATCCAAAGCACCTTCCAAAACACATTTTCTCTCTCTCTCTCTCTCGGATCCATTAAATTGAAATTACTTCAAACGCTATGATTTCTTGAAATTATCTTTTGTGGAAAGAAAAACAAGTGATTTTTTAGAACTTTACCATTCTGTATTCTAGCAAAGCCAAATAAAATTTTAAACCAATTTTCCTGTGAAATTTTTTTCTTTTAAGAATCCTAAAAACAAATTCTGAAGGCCGTTTGAAAGTTTTTGTGGTAAAATTTCTGAAGGATATATGAAAATGGTAAAATTCAAATGAATCTTAAACCCTATAGCAATGAAATTCTTGCAAACATTTGTCAAACGATTTTTTTAAGTCCCATGCGGAGTTCCACTACGTATTCCATTGAGAATCCTTCCAAAGACTTTTCCAAAATGTACCGTAAAATGGGATGAAGTTGATCACTTTTGAGCGATTCTGTTTTGTAACTCCTAGTAGGATGCATGTATTATAATCCAATTATTTTTAAAACATTTTAGAGGCATCTCTTCTTTTCTTGATCAAGCTAATCTACAGGATATTTTACAGGAATCCGTTGAATAAATTACTCAGGAAAGTCTTACTTCAGGGCTGTCCTACGTACGGCTTGATTCTGTGCGGCCAGCGAAGAACATGAGGACTCGTATCATATGATTGTTTTACCAACTTGAAGTTAAAGCATACCAAGTCCAATTATTTCTTTTTTCTATCAAGTAATATTAATAGCTGAAAAATATGCTATTGGTCTTAAATATGTTTACGAGTGATTTGAACAGGTCTTATTCAGCAAAAATGTTTGTTGGGTATTATCAAGCTAAACTGCAACTCAAATTTTGTAAATAAGTGAATCACTTTTTCTAAATTGAAATCCCCGCTAGAAATATTTGTTATAATAATAAGATTGAAGGAACCGTTTTGAAATTCATGATTTGAAAGCTTGGTGCAAAAAATTTACTGCCAGAAATCTTCAACCAAAGTTGTAGCTCATATTATTCAAACAAAAACTTACTGAATTAAAGAGAAAGTTCTTACAAAATCCTTGGTATTAATTTCGCTCAATTCTGGGACCAACCCAAGCAAAATCCGGAAGGAAAATTTCTCATAAAATCTTGAGCAGGATTCTCACAGGTCGGTTAGCATGAATTTTACGTAAACCTTGGACAGGATTCCTACATTATCGGGTGAAGTATCCGCAAGAAAATATTAGCTTAATCTGCACCACAATTCTCCAAAAAAATCCTGGGCAGGGCATACACATAATTCTTGGTAGGATCCTGATTGAATTCTAAGCATGACTCATATAAAATCATACATACACTCCCGTGCATAAGTTTGGGTTCACCCCCTCAAAAACATACAAAAGTGTTCTGTCCATATCTCTGTGATTACACGTCTAATTGAAACTCTTTAAGTCGCATTCGAAAGGCAAAGAGTTATTCTTACTTCGCATGTGTTTTTCCAAAAATATTTTTTGAATTTTGTATATTAAATTTTTACTTGAAGTTCTGACATTTTTCAAAAAACACACTGAAAAATCATATCTAATTTCCTCAGCATTGGGTCGACCAAAATTTTAAATCAAAGTGTCATTAGAATCGTAATCTTATATTCTTTGAAGAGACCCCACGAAATTTTGAGGGAAAAACACTGCATGCACAGTTTTTGTCGCGATTTCTTGGGGCGTGTGTATGCATCGCAGAGTGGAGAATATGGACTGGATAAAACACAAAAATATTCGCAAGAAGGACAAGGCGTGGGAGGAAATCGCAAGGTTCTTGGAGGAAACGGCTAGTGAGTTCAATTATTTTTTTCATTTATCTATGTTATAGGGTGCAGAGCTACTTGGGCACTCTCGTGATTCATTTTGGCCTGGGAGGTTTTTCCGGACGAATTGTTCGAAACCTTGCAATAAGATGCAAATCGGGTGTACCGTAAAAAATATTTATTTAGACTTGTTTACTATTGTTTTTACGTTAAAGTATGGAACAACATTTTGATTCAAATACCGTTTTGATTCATATTACGGACACTTAAGGCCTCACTGAAGTATAACTTAACATGAGCATACAAAATAAATCATTCTGCATGATTCCTCAGCGTTATCGGGCGTCGGAAACCCTTAACTTTCGAATGATGGGTAAAGTATGCTTCCGCAAGTTGAATAATATTAAATAAATCAAAATGTGTGGCCTTTTCATGATTCTTATTCCGGACGCTTCCTCATTTTTGACTCATATTCCGAACACTTTGATCGGACAGCTCATGAAAATCATTAAAAGGAAAGTCAAATCATCAATAGAAATCGTCGAACCACTAAAGAGACGTTTAAGGCAGTTGGGCATTATAAATTTGCATACATTTTTATGGAAAAAGCTTATTAAAACGAGCCTCGGATGTGAGAACTTTTGAACGGCAAAAATTGAAACATTTCGTGTGAAATGTTTCCCATACAAAGTAGAGTGTCCGGAATTTGAAGCTGTCCGTAATATGAATCAAAACGGTACCGAACACTGTGTTCATTCTGTCTCATATTCCGAACACCTTGACTCAAATTCCGAACAGCACGAATAAATCTTATTCAAATGAATAATTTCGCAAATAAATTTATCTGAGCTAGTCTTACTGATCTTGAACAAGAGAATCATCACTACTCCAGAGCTATAAAATAGATTTGAAGACGTTAAAATTTAATTGCAATTGACAGCCATTTCGTAGTGATTTGATGACATATTTCAGCGAAACATTTCAACCAAGTCGCCATACAAAAACCGAGTGTTCGGAATATGAGTCTGTTCGGAATTTGAGACAAAACGGTATTTACATTCCGATTTAATTTCCGTTGGTCCACGCGATTAAGACCGGTCACAATCCATTTCGCCCAGTGTCTCAGGATTACCCTAGAGGATGGAACGGATTCTAAATTTATCCGACGAAATCGCCCGAAGCAGCTGAAACAAAGCGGTAAGTAGACCTTTGCAAAAAATGTGTTTCGTACACTCAGGAGCCTAGGTGGTCACTACCGATTTTCCTAGGGTACCGTAAATTCGGGTGAAATTGATCACCGTGTCACTCGATTTTATTTCTTCCTAATGGCGCACAAATATCAATGTAACCTGCAGTGAATGAACGTTGTTTGTCGTAAGTATTGTCAAATTGTGTGTTGTGAAGTTTTTTTTGCGTTAAAGAATGTGTATTTCTATGAAACTAATGAAAAATTCCAAATTCATGTATTGACTAACATCTCTAAACTTCTAGTTCTAGACAAGGATTTGAACATGGTATAATCCTGAAAGTTTGTGATAATAATTAAGATATATCCCCAAACCAGATTTCATAACCGAAATTCGTACCAATTCGCTCATTTGGTTGAAATAATTGAATTTCTGTTAGATATCAGGAAGTTCCTTAGGAAATTGCATACATTTAGGCGTTTTCTGTGTAATCATTGAAATTGAATTATTGATTATTTCTATAAATATTGTATTGTTAAGAATTTGGCTAGCATATTCGGATTCCGGGAGATCAAATTTATTATGTAGAGTTGTTTTGAAAACTAACAATAATCGCATTGATAAGTGATCAATTTCACCCCGAAATGACATCATCCGATTTTTTATTTTAGAGATATTTTTAGCACTAAAATTACTTTGGTTAGAATATTTTGGCACTTGAGCCAATGAGGCTCACCTTCGTACTTGTTTTTCTGCATTCAGTTGTTTGGCATTGCCAACATTATAGAAATCAGACAAGAAAAACATTGAAAAGTGATCAATTTCACCAGAAATTACGGTACCGGAGTGGATTTGGAAGCACAAGTAGAACGCGAAAAAAGTTGAGTAAACTGTGTAGTTTTCCGAATCTGAATCTTACGTGGAAAGTTACCCGAACTTTCATATCAGTGTTACATTATAGAGAACAATTCAGATTTGCCAGATTTCGGCATTCAATTCATCTTTTACAAAATCTTACTTATATCTCACATTAACGATTGTGTTGCACTCCTATTATCGCCCTCGTACATTGCTAACACACGCCACTGGAGGCAAATGCCACCGCAAGAGCGGGAAGGCCACCCTGGCCGGAATTCTATTGAATTGGAAACGAGTTCCTCCTCTTGGGCCCATTCAATCGTCAATTAGGTGTGAACGAGCAATCATTAAAACCGTAATTCGCTAAGCCCGTATTCGTAACCGTGGCAACGGTGGCCGACGATTATCCTAGCTATAGCACACGGCAGTGTACCTACCGTAAAACTGAGTATCTTTGATAATGCAGGTTAAGTAAAAAATGACAAAATATATGTTAACCAGTTATGTAAGTTGAATGTAAGTTGCTATTTTCATTAATTCCAAGAACATTTGCAGGTTTTATTAAAAACTAAAAATTATTCTCTAGGAATTCCTCTAATAATTTCACTTTTAAGTCCTCCAGGAATCCTTTCAAGGATTCTTCTAGAAATTTCTTCAAAGATCTCTGATGACATTCATCCAAGGATTCCGTCAGAAACGCCCACATAGATTCCTCCTGAAATTTCTCAAAAGATTCCTTCAGGGATTTTTCCATGAATTTTCTAGAGATTTTTCCAGAGATTTCCCCAGAACGTTCCTATTTTTTCAATAGATTTCTTCAAGTAATTCTCCAAAGATCACCTGCAGGGATTCATTCACAAATTTCTCAAATGATTTCTTCAGTATCTGAAGGAATATTTTCCAAGGATTTTCCATGCAATCCATCTGATCAATTACACCCGATTTTACGGTACCTAAGTACCGCAGCGCAAGCGGAAGCAATCCACCCATTGCCTTCCGATTCGCTAACTGTGACGCGAATCAGAGCCCACCTATAGTGGATAGGTAATCGAATGAAGCACACGAGAAGAACTGTTGAGCTCGCGTCCTCACAATATTTGTAAGGGGAGAGTTTTGCTGCTTGTAAGGAAATTATTTACCTTGGTACACAATTTGAAAGGGGGAACAAAACTACTCGAGTTCAATGATGGTGAACTTTGGCAAAGGTGATTATGAACGATGCAAAACTACGCGAGAACAATAAACTGTTGTCGCTGGGAAAAAGTTGTATCGTTCCGACGATAAGAAGGTAGGTAGGTTCCTACCTGCCCTCAACAAACTCGCAAGATTGAAAGGTTCTACAATTTGCACCCCCTGCCAGAAGGTAACACAAGTGGAATGAGCTGTATAATTGGATTTTTAGGAAGTAAGATGACGTTAGCAGTAACAACATTGTACCACGGTGTATGATCGCAGTGTGATGGGCGTTGCTTTTATAGGTGATAGTGCCTAGCACAGCTTGGGAACGTAACTGATGAACATTTTTGAGATGAATTTCCTGGAATTTTTCAACACCGAGCAATGGATTAGAGACTTGAGCCGAAATACTTCAAAGATCCGTAGTCTACCAGTTGTGATTATCAACTAAGGATCGTAATTCATAAAAATGATTAAAATTGATTTAACACAATATATATTCGTTACTATAGACTATGATCTGCAACATTTTTCAGGGAGAACCTACAACTCTAACTCAGTGCTTTCAAAAGAGTGTAAATATCCATATTTACATCTATGTTGAAACATTCTATGTAGGTGCTTGGTCGAGTCAGTAAAGTAGTCCGAAATGGAAGAATATTTAGGCTTGAATCAGTATACCCACCCTCACCTTGGCCGAATAATGTTGTTGGACGAAATGTTGGATTAATACATATTATTGAGAAGTTTCATCTGCACGCAGAAGAATTTCGGTATGTTAAGATTACAATCCTGTCAATTACTTTTACTTACGCACAAATAGTTGTTTCGAAATAAAATTAACTTACGCCAACACTAAATTAACGTCAAATCAAATACACACACTTCTTTGATTGAGCTATCCACTGGTCTTCTTCTTTCTGGCGTTACGTCCCCACTGGGACAGAGTCTGCTTCTCAGCTTAGTGTTCTTATGAGCACTTCCACAGTTATTAACTGAGAGCTTACTATGCCAATGACCATTTTTGCATGTGTATATCGTGTGGCAGGTACGAAGATACTCTATGCCCTGGGAAGTCGAGAAAATTTCCAACCCGAAAAGATCCTCGACCGGTGGGATTCGAACCCACGACCCTCAGCTTGGTCATGCTGAATAGCTGCGCGTTTACCGCTACGGCTATCTGGGCCCCACTAACTGTGGCTATCCACTGGTACTTATAACAATTATAATTTTGATAATTATCACTATTCGGAAACATTCACTTCCCTAGACTTCAAGTCATGCTCACAATTCTACTTACTTCTAACTTGCAAGGAATAGTGTAGGTGCTAAGATGACCATCTCTCACGCAGGAGACCACATATCAAGTTTGTCGACTCGCCCTCTGTTTTTATTTTTGCAATGTTTTTTTAGATCGATAAAGCAGCACCGAATCTTTTCCGATATATTGATAAAGCAGAACAAAATGCTGAGTAAACATTGCAAAATATTGTAAACTCAATAAAATTCACTTTGAGTCAACTAAAATATAGTTAAATTTTGACGTTTGACGTTTGCAAATTTAATCAAAAATATAGTTGTCAACAACTATATGGTATAGTTATGTTTAACAATATAGTGTCAATTCAACTATATTTTTAGTTATCTCCAAATTAACCTAAAAATATAGTTAAATTGACCGGAAAAATGATTACCAACACTATATTTTGTTCTCCGTGTGGAGAAGAATTTTACCATTCGACAAGTCCTCAGTTACCACGTCTGAAATAATATTAAACAGAAGAAATAGGCTCTTGTCATTAACGACGAAAATTTGAAACGAATTGGGTAAAACTTTAATGCCTATTCAATAGAAGATTATTCGAAAGCAATTCCTTCGATTTCAATTGGATGAAACGAATTTAAAATAAAACGCCCCGCCTGAGTTTGGCGTTACTCGTGCTCTAAACGTACGCACACAATTATGCTTGCTCATTTGTTACATACATCAGGGCGTTTGTTCAGATGTTATCATACATATAAAATCCCAGAGTTGTCTGTCTGTCAGTTTCGCTTTGAAAAGTTTCACCGAAATGTTTCATTGAGCGCTACCAGCACTACAACAGCAAAATATTCCACAGTTTTCGATATTCGTAAAATGTTCTGAAACTTTTCAAAGTGTTTCACAACGTCAGCAACAGCATTTAAGGCTAATAATTTGAGAATATAGCTTTACAACAGCATTAAGACGATATGCTCATAGAAGTATGGTTAGAGCATAAATTTAGGCGATAATTTTAGAAAGGTCATAAGGTACACCAGGGCTAATTAAAACAGGTGGTGCAAGATAGAATGCAAAGTTATGAACTTTAATTTGCAAAGTATGTTTTAATTTTCAAAGTGTAAAGCTTAATTTGCAAAGTTGATTTTAAGCTTCCAAATTCTCTTGGAACGTGGCTAACCACATTGGGTAAGCTAGTTGCTCAATAATAGTATACACGCTGATGCGAAAAATGTACATTTGTAAGGCTCCCTTCTGCGCGTAACTTCAACGTGGCTTGACGTTTGGTAGAATTTGATTTCAAACGGCTGTTTTGGTGTTATCGGTGTTACCTAATAGGAGTGATCGTTTTGCTCCCACGACGAGTTAATTAAATTGTTGGTGCTTTGATAAGCTTGTCAAAGACAAATTTGCATGTAATACAAACTATGACAGTGCACAAGTTGGCTCTCGGCGATAGTTTCAAAAACTTGGTTATATATCGACCTAAAAATGTCCTTGAGAATCGCACAAAATTGCTAAAAGGGCAAACCACGTTTTTATACATTTTGGTTGGACGAATCTATACCGATGGACAAGATTTTGAAGAATTCCCAAAATAAATCCAATTTCCATTCATGTATCGGTTCATTCCTCCAACCGCGCACTTGATCCGCCTAGTTTTCACGGCATCGTAATTGCTTACTATACGAACATAAAAGCACTACCACTTCCCCCAAAGCCCCTCCTCAACCCCTCAGCAGCAGTAATCCAATGAAGAGAGCATTAAAGAATTTTCGCTCTTACGCCATTCTTAATTGGAGAGAAGGAGCTCACTTTGTCCCGGTTTTATTTTTCAAACCACCCTCATCAGCACCGCGGCAAAGGCAGAAGGCAACCGTCATCCGTTCTCCTTTCTCCGATCCGCGGGATGGCAAGGTAAATGTGAAATCATTTTACACCTCCCCCCATGTGCCTTCGAGACGGGCACAGGGCAAAACTTGTTTACGATTATCGGCTCGATTCGGGAATTACTTTTCATGTTTTCTCAGCCAGGAGTCAGGCACTCAACTAGCACCGAACCAACTGTTGTCGTTGCACAGTGGGAGATTTCGTCATTTCAGAGCAATTCTAATGTAAAGTGACCAAATGTTTTGCAGTCACTAACAGAAGCTAGAGAGAGACTCCAGGACCTTATCGTTACAGAATTCAGGAAAGGAATAAAACTCTCAATAAATTTCAGACAGAATTGTGGAAATCCTAGAGAGCAAATCGGGAAGGTTTTAAATGAAATTACGACGGGCATGATTATTATCAGGCTTCAAAGGTGAAAGCGTTAATCAAATAAAAGAAAATATTGAAAATTTTTATTCCTGTCAACGACTGCAGAATATTGATTTTGGGAGTGCATGAGGCGTCGTGAAAAAAAAAATGCTGCTGACAAATGCAAACCACGTGCCAAAACCAAAATCATTTCTGGAAAGCATCAGATTGAGACTACCGACGAATTATTACATGCCAGATCCGATAGCCGCAAAAACTAGCCTGTACAGAGCGTCCTTGAAGCGCCGAGCACGTGAAGGAAACGAACGACCAGAAACAATATATTCGTTTATGTGCTGCAAGTACAAGCCTCAGCCTTCTTGGAACATCGATAAGTTGCTCAAAGCTTTACAGCTATCTGTGCCTCAGCACCAAATTGTATGAAGCCTCTTTTCGATTACTTCGAAAGGACATACGTACTTGGAAAACTGAAAAACGATGGGCGTCGGGGCAAACCACGATTTGTTTCAGAATTCTGGTCAGTAAAAACACAGAACTGAAAACAATCTGCGGAGAACATTCAATGCTGTAGAAGGATGGTAGCACAATAAATTTGAAAGTTTTTCCATAGATCGAACCCACAGCCAGTTTTATGAAGTGTTGGGAGCTTTTCAGCAAGAAGAGCAAGAATCGCCTGTTAAATACTTGCAAATCTTGCAAAGCGATGTCATACAGCGGCAGAATTTGAAGCAGAACATCAAAGAGGACAAACTGAAGGGAACAATCCTAAGACGAGTGTTACTGGATTGGACCGCAGCGAAAGGGAAAGAGGAACATGGGCCTGAAACTTGTTAGAATTAATTAGTCGTATTCTGTTTGGTTTGAGAACTAATGTTTATTGGTATTCCTCGTCAAGCTTTTGCAACTCGTTCTGGTACTGTAGCGATTTATGTATCTAATCTTCTAATTCATTGAATATACTCCAGTGAGCCGGGCAACACTGCTACCTATGCCTATACATTGATTTGTGTTAGTTTGTCGATCTACATTTGTAGTATTTACTCATGGCGGACCCAACATTGCATGCAAGATCAGGGTGGGTATAACATTTTGACAATAGGAATGACGTTTGTCTGGTCAAACGTCATATGGTTGATCAAAATCAGAATTGTTCAGTTTTTTTATTAGTATCATTCCAAACATTACATTCATTATTTCTTATATCTAGGTGTTCTGTGTTATTAGACAACACTATCATCCTAATTTGGTACAACAAATCTAAGATTTTATTAACATTTTGTTAACAACATATTACATTTCATTTGCCGTAGCAGTTCAGATTTTTTTACAGGTGAGGTGATTTCACCTGCTTATAAGAGAAAAAAAACGCCTTGAATATACTTAACCTAACTTAACCTAAACATATAACCCATTAATCGTGGCAATAGAAGATTGTATCGATTTTTGCCTGAAATTATTGATTATTTTATTTGACATTTGTTCCAATGTTTCAGCATTGGATATTCTATGTAACTCATTGGTACTATACCAGGGAGGAAGCTTCAGAATCATTTTCAAAATTTTATTTTGAATTCTCTGCAGAGCTTTCTTCCTGGTATTACAACAGATAGTCCATATTGGTACAGCATACAACATGACTGGCCTGAAAATTTGTTTGAATATCAAAAGCTTGTTCTTAAGACAAAGTATTGATTTTCTATTAATAAGGGGTTAGAGACATTTTACATATTTATTACATTTGGCTTGAATGCCCTCAATGTGATTTTTGAAAAATAAATTTTTATCTAGCATGAGCCCTAGATACTTAACTTCATCTGACTCAATAAATTGGCCCCTCTCATCGTGACAACATGTCTACTTAAAGGTTTCAAATAAAGAGCTTTTGGTTTATGTGAGAATATTATTAGTTGAGTTTTGGAAACATTAGAAGAAATCTTCTATTTTTGCAAGTATGAAGAAAAAATTTCCAAACTTTTTTGCAATCGACTACACTGCCCATAACTGCATATTTGTAACATTCGACAAAAGTAGGCATTGTGTAAATGGAACATTAAGTGTGCATTTTATGGCAGTATGGGAGAAAACTGAAATTTCTAAAAATTACCAGGAACTCAAAAGTGCTTATTTGAGGTTGATATTTTGTACAACTGATATCGCATACTAGCTGAATAGTCAGAAAATAATTCTGATAGAAATTTCATTGCTATTACATTACAAGGCTCATTTATAATCTAAGTGTGACTGTTATGCGGTTATTATTTCCAATGTGACAAAACAACTTGGTATTTTTTCGAATTTTCTAGAACAATCTCACAGATTTCAGTAAGTTGATCGAAAGTATTTATCATTTGATGACTCTCCATGGTATTAACTCCAATTTGTCAAAAATGTCGAATGTGACTGTTATGCAGTTATGGGCAGACAGATGACACCCAAGCTTCGTCCTTTGGCGGAGAGACCTGTGTCATCCGCAAACATGGATTTTTGACATCCCTGAGGTAACTCAGGTACGTCAGATGTGAAAATATTGTATAATATTGGTCCCAAAATGCTGCCTTGGGGAACACCAGCTCTAACAAGAAGTATTTGAAATCTGGAGTTCTTATAATTAACCTGAAGTGTACGATTTGACAGATAACTTTGAATTATTCTAACAATGTATGTTGGTAAATATTTTTTTTTAAATTTTACAATCAAACCTTCATGCCAAGCACTGTCGAATGCTTTTTCTATGTCTATAAGAGCAAGACCAGTAGAATATCCTTCAGATTTGTTGGAACGGATCAAATTTGTTACACGTAAAAGTTGATGAGTGGTCGAGTGTCCATGGCGGAATCCGAACTGTTCATTGGCAAAAATTGAATTCTCGTTGATGTGGGCCATCATTCTGTTCAAAATTACCTTTTCAAAAAGTTTACTGATGGAGGAAAGCAAACTGATTGGACGAAAGCTAGAAGCTTCTGCAGGATTTTTGTCTCGTTTTAAAATTGGAACAACCTTAGCATTTTTCCATTTGTCAGGAAAATATGCTAATTGAAAACATTTGTTGAATATATCAACTAAAAATGATAAGCTACTTTCTGGAAGTTTCTTGATGAGGATGTAGAAAATTCCATCATCGCCAGGAGCTTTCATATTTTTGATTTTTTTTTTATAATAGTTCTCACTTCTTCCAAATCAGTTTCACAGGCATTTTCAAAAACTTTCTCTTGATTGAGAATATTTTCGAAGTCCTGAGTAACTTGATTTTCAATTGGACTAGTAAGTCCTAAATTAAAATTGTGCGCACTTTTGAGCTTTTTCGCAATAAGTTAGTAATAATGTGTTTTCCTCTTTCAATGCCGGTATTGGCTTCTGATGTTTTTTCAAAATTTTAGATAATTTCCAAAAGGGCTTAGAGCCAGGGTCCAATTGAGGAATCTTATTTCAAAATTTTTGTTTCTTAAGTAGATGAAAAAAACGAATTTAGTACTATACCATTTAATTCCATTAGAGTTTGTATCCTTTGACAGATACGCGTATTTCGACCTCAACTGTAAGGCCGTCTTCAGTGTCGTGTACTAGACTCGACTATTACAAAGTGCTATTTTGTTTCTTAATTGTGCAAAACGTTTCTTGATTTATTTCTGCAAATCTTGCCATATAATTTTCATAGCAAGATTGCGAGTGCGTTGAATTTGCCTTCTTCTCACGTTTTTAAGACGGATCAAGAGTTTAAGATCATCGTCTATAATCACGGATTCAAATTTTACTTCACATTTTAGAATTGCAATGCTCTTGGCTTCAACAATGGAGTTTGTCAAAGTTTCAAGAGCATTGTCTATATCAAGTTTAGTTTGTGAAGAAATGTTAACATCAAAATTAGAGTCAATATATGTTTCATATATATTCCAGTCGGCTCGAAAGTAATTAAAGTGGAGCTGGATAGGATTGAGAATCGCTTCATGGGATATTTGAAATGTAACAGGGACATGATCAGAATCAAAATCAGCATGAGTAATCAGTAGGCTACAAAGATGACTAGAGTCGGTTAAGACCAAAACAAACGTGGATGGATTTCTAGAAGAGGAAAAGGGCTATCAGGGTATTGAATTGAGAAACATCCTGAAGAGCACTCATCAAATAAAATTCTGCCGTTGGAATTACTTTGAGAATTATTCCATGACCGATGTTTGGCATTAAAGTCACCAATGACAAGTATTTTTAACTTATTGCGAGTCAATTTCCGCAAGTCAGTTTGTAGCAAATTAGCTTGCTGTCCAGAGCATTGAAAAGGCAAATAGGCAGCTATGAAAGTATACTTACCAAACTGTGTTTCAACTAAAACACCTAAAGTTTCAAAAACTTTAGTTTCAAATGACGAAAACAGTTGATGTTTTATACGCCTATGAATGATGATTGCAACTCCCCCACATGCCCTATCAAGTTGATAATTACGGTAAGCAAAAAAGTTAGGATCTCGTTTGAGTTTAGATCCAGTTTTCAAATGTGGCGGTAGGGTTTTTTTCCATTTGATTTGGAACAAGTAGAATGGGTACTCATAGGACGAATAGGGGAGGAGTTCAAATCACCTACTACGATATCGGCAAAGGATTTACCGTGGGTAGTTACAGGGGATAGGCAAAATGATTGAGATAGGCAAAATTTTGCCCAAATTCAAATGCTTATAACTTTATGAAAAATGGATGAAATTGGATGCATCTGGAAGCAGTCGACGGCAAATTTGGTCCAGTTTTAGGAACTTTCTGGGCCATGCATATTTGCTACTGGACACCGGAGATGTTCCGGATTTTCTGAGGTCATGTCCAAATGTCATTTTTTCTGTCGCTTGTATTTTTGTGCGGTGTAAAGTTAGATAGATGTTTGCAATTTTCCTAGAAACTAGAACTAATAGGAAGTTGAATGCCACCGGACGCATTAAGATTGGTTGGAAATCTTCAGAAATATGACCATTTCCGTAAAACTGGTTCCGGAAAGCATGGTCAGTCATGTTTGTATTTCAAATCATGTAAATATTATCCGGAGCTATATCCAAGCGGACAGCAACCTTAAAAATGAGGTTTTTTGCAGCGTATTCAGAACCATTAGATGCACAGACCACTCTATAGAAGGTTCCAGGTACCCCGGGGGAAGTGGTCAATTAGGAACATATCCGGAACCATATCAATATGGGCATCAAACTTCATGATTTTCAAAGGTTATGCTTTCCGAAGCATTTCCAGCATCACCGGCTGCCATGACCACTTTATAGTAGGTTCCAGGTGCCCCGGGGGATGTGGCCAATTCAAAACATGCCCGAAAACACATCAATATGGGTATAAACATCAAGATTTTTGAAGGTGATGCTAATAGAAGTATTGACAGCGCAACTTATTTATACGACCACTGTATAGTAGGTTCCATGGGCCCTGGGGGATGAGGTCATGTTTCGAATTGGCCACATCTCTAGGAGCCCCTGGAATCTACTATAGAGTGGTTATTACATCATGTGGTTCTGAAAATGATCGCCATTTTCCAAGTCCCATGGATCTTACTGTTTATGGTAGAATGTGATTCTAAACAGATGAACGGACATGTTCCAAAACGGCCACATTCCCCGCGGCACCTGGAACCTACTATAAAGTGGTCATGGCAGCCGGTGATGCTGGAAATGCTTCGGAAAGCATAACCTTTGAAAATCATGAAGTTTGATGCCCATATTGATATGGTTCCGGATATGTTCCTAATTGACCACTTCCCCCGGGGTACCTGGAACCTTCTATAGAGTGGTCTGTGCATCTAATGGTTCTGAATACGCTGCAAAAAACCTCATTTTTAAGGTTGCTGTCCGCTTGGATATAGCTCCGGATAATATTTACATGATTGGAAATACAAACATGACTGACCATGCTTTCCGGAACCAGTTTTACGGAAATGGTCATATTTCTGAAGATTTCCAACCAATCTTAATGCGTCCAGTGGCATTCAACTTCCTATTAGTTCTAGTTTCTAGGAAAATTGCAAACATCTATCTAACTTTACACCGCACAAAAATACAAGCGACAGAAAAAATGACATTTGGACATGACCTCAGAAAATCCGGAACATCTCCGGTGTCCAGTGGCCAATATGCATGGCCAAGGAAGTTCCTAAAACTGGACCAAATTTGCCGTCGACTGCTTCCAGATGCATCCAATTTCATCCATTTTTCATAAAGTTATAAGCATTTGAATTTGGGCAAAATTTTGCCTATCTCAATCATTTTGCCTATCCCCTGTACATTCGAAATTGAAAGATTCGAACGGCTACCCGACGGATTAAAATTAGTTTGTGAATGAGCATGATTATGATCTTCCTGATGGGTATGATTCCTAATCAAGTGATCGTTAACTGGAAAATGAGAATTGTTTGATACTCTACCAGGGAATCTCCGGAAACGACCTTCATCTTTCATCTGCCTGGCACGAGCCGCGACGACTCTCCTACATGAAGGGCATGCCCAACAATTGGACTTATGATTGGCCCCGCAATTAGCATGAGCATGAGCATGATTGACCGCCCGCAGTTGCTACTCCGTTATTGCAAGAACGGCTGTACTTACACAGGCAACCAACAGACACTACTCGGGATCAGTAGCATCTTCAATGTGTAAGTCCTGGTGCTCTCATTATTATAATAAATAATACCGGCGCCGGCTGCGTCCGAATGCAGGTCAATTTGGGGATGGGAGGGAAATGTTGACGTGTTACTTGCTTTACAGAAGCCGAAGAGTCCTCTGCACTTCCACAAGAAAACACTGGGAGTTTGGATATGGGAAAGGATTCATTTTGGTAAACGATAAATATATAATTCGAAATGAATACGTGACCATATACACGGATGACCGATACTGATAGTGCGGTTACTACGGAAACCGGACACGATACTGATTTCGTTGCTCGCTCGACGGGAGCATACAACAGGTTCAACGTATCAAACACTACTGACGCGAACCGGACACAATTGATCCGGATTCCGTCACTCGCCCACAAAAGAGCATGCAACAGATTCAACGGATCCAACACTACTCGATTGGCCCCGCAATTAGAGCATATAAACTTAGTGGTATCTTCTTTCACTGGACAGACGTCCTTGGCGTGAGAAGAACCTCCGCAAATCATGCATTTAGCATCCATGCGACAATTTTTTGTACCATGACCCCACTTTTGGCACCGACGGCACTGAGTGGGGTTCTGGTGATTTCCTCCAGGTTTCTGGAAATGTTCCCATGTCACACGGACATCGAACATAATTCTTGCTTTTTCTAAAGCTTTAATATTATTTAGTTCTTTTTTGTTGAAGTGAACTAAATAATATTCTTGAGAAAGCCCTTTCCGAGCAATGCCAGATTGGGTTCTCTTTTTCATAATGATTACTTGGACTGGGGAAAATCCAAGTAAATCATTTATTCCATTGTTGATCTCTTCAGGTGACTTATAGTCACTTGAGAAACCTTTCAAGACAACTTTGACTAAACGTTCAGTTTTGTCGTCATAAGTAAAAAAAATGTGCTTTTTCTCTTCAAGATGTTTGAGAAGAAGTTCGCGATCTTTAAGAGTTTCCGGCAAAACGCGACAGTCTCCTTTCTTTGCGATTTGGAAAGAAACCTTGATTCCTCTGATAGAGTTCAAGATCTCCTGCCTTAATCCCCCAAATTCGGAACAATTGAGCACGATAGGCGGCTCACTTGAATTAAAAAGCCTGGGCTAAAGGCTGCTTCGGTTTGGTTCGAATTGTTTATTTATATTCGCAATTTAGCGTTAGCGTAGTTACGGTATACTTCGTAGATTGGATACTAGCAACATTCATGTTTCTTTTTAATAATCTCTTCCTGACTACTTTCAGGAACAAGGCAGGGGAGTATACCTTGTTCAAATCATAAACAAGAATACTAAAAGCATGAATATCACTATTCCCGGCCACGCCCATCTTTACCGTAACTTGGGATAGGGGAAGGAAATGTTGATGTAGCACTTACTTAATGAGAGGCCACCGACTCAGCGACACCCTCATAAGTGCTACGGAGTTGGAAGTTGGGGAAGGTATATTGTCAGGATTCGCCTAGAAAGCTGGCGATAGACCATAAACATTTGTTGTTTAAGTGTTTTCAATTTAATCTTTTGAATGCCGGCAATCAAAAGAGAAAACAATAGTTTATTTTTAGTATAAATTGTATTTCGCGAAATGCTTGTCGATTGTGCAGTAATATTTTTGCTCAATAGCCAGTAAAAAGCAAAACCGATCCCTCCAGGGTTATCGGATTATATAAAATAACGTTACGCGTAAAAAAAAAACCCGGTGGTAGATAATCGAAAAACGAAAGGAAGCGCGTTCGAACTAAACACCCAAGGATAACACAGTCGGGTTTTCTGCTCAAAATTCTACGAAAAGCAGAATCAATCCCTCCAGGGTCATCCACTACCGATTGTTAGTTGCGTTACACCCGCCCGGACAGAATGCGCAATCTGAGCAAAATTATCAAACTCCGAAAATAACATTTTCCGTTCAAGAAACGACCAGAAGTTCCACGACGCGGACAAAAACGATTCGGAAGGCACACAAAAGAAAAATATTTTACTGGAACAAACTCACCGGATCGATTTTCTAAATTCATGTGCTGCCTGTCACTTCCGGATGTTTCGGTGAACTTTGGGCAGCCAAAAACCATTAGTACTGAGGACACAAATCGATCAAATCACTTTTTCATTTTTCACTTTTCACTATTTCATTTCTGAATGTAAAATTGTATTCTTATATAACTGTATATTAAAATGGACAGAAAATTTTTCGACGAAAACACGCACGAAAACGTGAGCAAAATCTATCGAACGACGCAAAACCGACCAACGGGACCATCTACTGGCGTAAACCGATAGTTCATAAATCGCCCGCAAAAAAATCCAAGCTCAAAATTGAAGACAATTTAGAACAATACTTGATGAAATGATTGTTAATATTTCAAAGAGGTATATTTTGTTTTTTTTTAGATTTTTTCATTTTTCTATGGTTTTATTTTCATTACGCGAATAATATTTTCGTAGCAAATATTCAAGCGTAATCTAAAATTAGCGGAACATTATATTTTATTTTTTCATGAAATTATTATATCTGCCTACAGTACAAGCTGGCTTTGGATTTTTTATGGAATCACCACGTCCTTGTGAATGCTGAGGGATGGGAAGGAATAGTTAATTGAACACCTACTTAAGAAAGATGCAGAGAACTCTACGACTTCTCATAGGTGTTACGGGATATTGTGGAATGTTAATAGGATGGGAACGGCCAAAGGATACGTTTGGTAGACGTTCTGGCACATATATCGGTAACATTTAGGTATTGTGTACAGATTGGAACAATCTCACCAAATTCCGCTTTCCAAACCAATTTTCCTTTGGTGTTCAGCTGAAATGCGTAAAACGAACGAAACCAGACGCATACCGACGATGCGAATGGTTTTCGGTTTTTTAATCGCCACACATCACTGACTAAGCCACCATCTTCCTCTGGTGGGCAACCGAGACGCGAAAAAACAACGAGTTTGGTTTCACACCGACGACGCGA
Organism: Aedes aegypti; assembly: GCF_002204515.2. Lineage (NCBI taxonomy): Eukaryota > Metazoa > Arthropoda > Insecta > Diptera > Culicidae > Aedes > Aedes aegypti. The sequence goes on along the minus strand of NC_035109.1, from coordinate 99,028,575 downwards.
AAGGGGACGATTCAAATATGACGTCCATCGTTTTTTGAGATTTCTAGACCCCCCCTCCCCCCTCTGTCACGCTTTTTCCAATACCTTCTACACGTACTGTCACACTTTCGTAGACCCCCCCCCCCTCCCCCTAATGATGGACGTCATTTTTGGATGATCCCAAGGCTTTCATTTCTCCCAACCACCATAACTCACTGACCGAACAAGCCACTATCTTGCAATGGTGGGCAATAGAGACGCGACAAGCGGACGAAACTAAACGCACACCGACGACACGAAAGGTTATTGTTTCTCCCAATCGTCACAAATCACTTCAATTGATAGTGCTCAAGGTTGTACTCTAATTATGCACGAAGCGAACGTAAATAATACGGAGCGCGTTCACAACTCTGAGTAGTAAGAGAAATCATCGCATGCCTCAGAATGAATTCAGCGGTTGTCACTCATACATCGATACCACTAGAGTGTCCATCCCGGGACATCCCGGGACAAAAAATCCCGGGATTTGATAAATTTCGGGATTTCCCGTTTCCCGGGATTTTATTTCTGACATCCCGGGAATCCCGAAATTTACGTAGAATTTGATGAAAACCACAAAATTTCAATGAAAAACGATGACATTTTTCCTTATTTCCATCAACCTAATTTGATGAAGTAGAAAAGCATAATGAAAAGTAGAATAAACGAGTAATTATTTTCATGAAAAGATCAATTTGCCAAGTAAGAAACACATATTTTTATTTGTCTAGTTGCAAAATTCTAATGCTTTTCTTTTCAACATTAGCCGTTTTTATAAACCTGCTGAGATGACAAATTTGAAAGTATACCTAAACTGCCGCAAATCGCAAGTCAGTATCATCTGTGAAGAGTAGGCATTGAGAAAATTGACTGAGAAGTTTTCAATCACGTTTTCCATACAAATATTCTTCCAGGAGATTGGAACATGTTTCGATCTCAATTTCATAAATTGCTTTTCACTCCATTACCTTTCCAAGAAAAATATAAAGATTGTGTTGATTGATGTTACACGATGCAAAAATCTGCAGTGGGATTGACATGCGTTTTCTTTTCATTACAATTCGACTTGATGACTAATTTTACTGAACAAAAAATGATTTCTCGTGAGTGCAGCTGAAAGATCATTAGAAGATATAATAAAAAGTGATATCAACTCAATTTTGACCAAAATGCAGATGACACTGACATGCCATTCACGGTAATAAACTTCAGTCAATAATTAACTTTTAGCATGATCAACAATACCTTCACACTTCGAAAAAATCATGCGATTTTACGTCTTTTGGATGCACATAAAAGAAGCGAACCAAATGACGTGAATTTGCGTTTAATTTTAAATACGATGGTGTCTGATTCGGCAAATGTCAATCATAGCGGCATCGTTTTCATGACCTTCGTCATGTAAAATTACATTTTTCTTTCAATACATCTTCCAGAACCCATTTTTACGTCATTTTATCACTTACATCA